>NC_066619.1:4812500-5437190 GCF_025201925.1 Gopherus flavomarginatus | reverse complement strand
GATCCCTACCGTGCTCACCATTAGCATGCTGGGATACCCTTTCATACTACCTGACATGATTGGAGGAAACTTTCTGCCGAACAAGACAGAAGGTGCTGTTGCAATCCCAGACCAGGAGCTGTACATCCGCTGGCTGGAGCTTTCAGCCTTCATGCCCTCCATGCAGTTCTCCATACCCCCCTGGCTCTATGACAAGGAAGTGATTGAGATTGCACAGAAGTTCACAGAGCTGCATGAGTCCCTGGTTGCCCCTCTGCTGTTGGAGCTGGCTGGAAAGGTCACTGACACGGGAGACCCTATCATACGGCCCATCTGGTGGATTTCTCCCAGGGATGAATTCGCTCACAAGATTGACTCCCAGTTCCTCATTGGGGATACCCTCATGGTGGCCCCTGTCCTGGAGCTGGGCAAGCAAGAGCGAGATGTGTACCTCCCGGCCGGCAAATGGCGCAGTTACAAAGGGGAGCTGTTTGAGAAGACCCCAGTTCTGTTAACAGACTATCCTGTTGACTTGGACGAAGTTGCTTATTTCTTTTGGGTATCATAACAAATGTAGCCATCAGTTTTAAGTTTTGTGAATGGGTGATGGATTGAAAAAACTAGGTAGCTTTGAGTTCCAGAGATAAACATGCCTCTCTGTGACGTTCTAAATAATAATCATGATTCCAATTGCACAGAACCATTTTTGTGTGTTAATAAACAGAACAATTAAAATAGCTTTGTATATATTTCAGCCTTTAAAAGGTCCAGTTGCAAAGCTTAATGTCTTGGCTGTGGTATTATTTATAGATACAACATGTAAAGAAACACAGTGTCTACTAGAGTTTTTTCCCCAGGCCTATATGACATTGATGCTCTTTTATTAAAGGGTACATTAGACGGCTTCCTTTATTCCACACTGACTCTGTTGATCCCATATCTTTATTTTATTTAAAAATTGCTTTGTCATTGGCTGAGAAATTGCCCAGAGCAGCGTAGTCCTTTAAAAGTGAACCAGTGATACTCCTGCAGAGACTGAGGCCTTCAAATTCTTGCCACCACCACATGTGATGGTGTTGGATGCAGCAGCAAAGGGTGATCACAATCTGCTGCAGACTGATTTATCAGAACAAGCAAAAATTAATGTTGGCGCTCAGTAACATTGTGGCAATAATTTCCCTCCACTGGGAAATATTAGTGACTATTATAGATAGTACAACTAAGCTAGCATACCTTTGGCCACAATTCAGCAATGCACTTAAGCACATGCTTAAATCTCATTGACTTCAAAGATTAAATCCCTAAGCCTTGCTTAAATACTTTGTGGAATAGGAGCTTTTACTATTATGGGATAGCGTACTGGATTGGAACTCAGGAGACCGAGATTCTATTCCTGGGCGAGCCATTGTCCTGCTGGGTGATCCTGACAAGTCACTTCTCTTCCTTTTGCCTCAGGTTCTCCATCTGTAAAAGGAGGATAATGATCAGGACTCCTAAGAGCCAGGAATTATTATTATTAAAAAGTACCACCCCCCTTTCCTATAACTTTGGCAATACTCATTTAACTACCTTTCCATTCACCACTGAGAATATCCTACAAGAAACAACCAGACCACATCCCCCCATCTACCAAGCCCCATGGTTTGGCTCTGCGAGTAGCAGTAGGCCAAGCATTTCTTAGAAGATCTGTCTCCAGCAACTACGGAGCTTCTCACCTGTCCTCCCCGCACTTAATCCAGTTTAGTGAGTCAGTTTTACTAAGGTGCTTTGTAAGCAGGACTTCCCTGGAGTCCATTTAGTTCTGCTACCTCCTTTTACAATAGCTGGTTCATGCAGCAAAGTCTTCCATCTACAACAGAGGTCGGTAAGCTCTGGCACATGGCTTGCCAGGGTAAGCACCCTGGCGGGGTAGGCCAGTTTGTTTACCTGCTGCGTTGGCAGGGTCGGCTGACTGCAGCTCCCACTGGCCGCGGTTCACCGTCCCAGGTCAATGGGGGTGGCAGGAAGCCGCAGCCAGCATATCCCTTGGCCTGCACCGCTTCCCACAGCCACCATTGGCCTGGGACGGTGAACCGAGGCCAGTGGGAGTCACGATCGGCCGAACCTGCCGACGCAGCAGGTAAACAAACTGGCCCGGCCCACCAGGGTGCTTATCCTGGCGAGCCGCTTGCCAGAGATTGCCGACCCCTGATCTACAACATCTCTCACCTAAGCTGCCATAGGAGGGGAGTCAAGAACCTTAGAACCCATCAGCAAAGCCCTGCTTGCTTAGAAATCTATTTCTTACTACAAGGCTAAAAGCTCTATCCACTCTCCCAGCCTCTCTGGGAGGTGTCTACCCCCCCAAATCCAAGTTTACGTGTAGTTCTGGTGAGCTCCCAAATTAGTGTCACTTTGGGGGTAGGTAGCCTGGGCAGATAAAGCTTTGCATGGCAGCACTTTTCCCTTGTCACCACCAGAGAGAGTAGAGAGCTCTTTCTCCTTTGGAGCTTCTGCCCATAAGGTTTACACATACAATGTACGCAGGCATTGGTTACATTGATACACTCACAGGGTAATGCCCCTTTTCTGTTTTACGCTTCAGTTTTGTTATTCCTGAAAAAATAGTAAGTAGAATTTCTTGTTACAAAAGTGATGCAGATTTTTGAACTCACAAGGTAAACAAACAGCAGGATCTATCTATGGTACCTATCTGGCCCTCTCACCACAGTGTCTGAGCACCTCACAATCTTTAGTGTATTCAGCCTCACACATCCCCCAGACTGTGAGACAAGGCAGGGCTATTATCAGTCACACAAGGAGAGGAAGGATGGGCTTGGTGGATGGGGCATTAGCTAGGGGCTTGGAAGATCTTGGTTTGATTCCCTGTTCCGTCACAGAGCCCCTGAGTGACCTTGGGCAAGTCCCTTAATCACTCTGTGCCTCAGTTTCCCCCCATAAAACGGGGACAGTAGCACAGGCCTTCCTCATGGGGCAGGGCACTGTTTGTGAATAAATGCATTACAGGTTGCAAGGTGATGGTGGCCATATAAATCCCACAGATGGATTAATTCCAGACTATCTAAGCTGGGTGTCCCACAGTCCAGGTGAGCACTCTAACCAGTGAGCAAGAGTTCCTCTCATAACAAAAGATGAAGCGCACAGCCAGAGGTGAAAGTAAGCTGGTCCAGTACAGCGTACCAGAAAGAGCTGGTGTGCTGTGCCCGACCAGAGCGACTTCCCCAGGCTGGTGATTTAAAGGGTGCGGGGCTCCCCGCAGCAGCCTGAGTCCTGGGCCCTTTAAATTGCAGCCTGAGCCCCGCTGCCGTAGCCCTGGGATAGCGGCGGCACGGCTCCGTCAGTGATTTAAAGGGCCTGAGTATGTAAAGGACCCGCCTCTTCCGGCTGAGGCCACGCCCCCTGCCCTGGACTCCGGCGTACCGGTAAG
Organism: Gopherus flavomarginatus; assembly: GCF_025201925.1. Taxonomy (NCBI): domain Eukaryota; kingdom Metazoa; phylum Chordata; order Testudines; family Testudinidae; genus Gopherus; species Gopherus flavomarginatus. Next base: position 5,433,784 of record NC_066619.1, on the reverse strand, counting down.
TCCTTTAAATTACTTCCACCCTTGTGCACAGCCCTTTTCCTGTGTGATTCCCCAGTCATGTGGGCCACACAGCACTGGTGGTTGGAAAAGGAGCACAGCTGGTGAAATGAGCTCTGGGCTTTCAAGCAGCAGCACCTGGTGCCTCTGTGAGGGTGAACACACCTCCCCAGTCTCACACAGGCAGGACCTAGTTAGTGAGGACACCCTATCGGGCAGCTCTGCACTGCCTGCCATAAGGTCAAATAAACCGCTGGGTGATGCCTCCTGCAACCTGCCCACTCCTTGCAAAAACCTAGAACATGAACCCATCCCCCTGTCACTGTCCCAACCCCATTCCAGCCTCTCTATCTCCTCTCTATGCGGCTCTCATTGACCCGGGAGAAATTCTGCCACTCTCAAGGGCTGTTGGTCTGTCCACGCCTCTTGATGGTGTCTTAGCCCAGCGACTGGCTTTTGAAGTGTGAGCAGCAGGCCTCATAGCCGCTGGAGGGCTGCTGTCTGACCCCTAGCCTCCTGGCTTAGTGATGCCTGGACCAGGATGAGCCTGGTCAGTGGGGCAGCGCCTTGTGCATCGCTGCCAACTTCTGCAGCTGGTGGTGGGATTTGGGCTGGGTCTGGAGTCTTGTCTCTCAGTGACATGGGAGAGTTGGAGCTCTCTGATTGGTTATCTAACCCAGCTGCTATCTCTCCCTGCACCCCCTGCCCAAAGCCATGCATTCTCATGGAGGATACTAGGGAGGAGGCAGCTAGAGAGCCCAACAGCTGTTATGCCCCCTCCTTTGGCTCTCCTCCTGTGAGCAATGGGGACAGGATGGCAACCCTACTCCCCGCCTTGCAGCACTCAGCCTGGGAATGGCTAGTGGGGATGAAAAGCCTTTGGAGCGGTCCCCTGAGCCGGGAAGGGGCAGAGGAGACCCCACTGCAACCCTGCCAGGCCTGTGGGGGTGGGGTGAAGAACCCCAGGAGGACCAGAGGTGAGGCTGGGAAAGGTGCAACTGATGGGGAGGCTGGGGGTGCTGAACTGATGTGGGGGCAGAATGATGAGGCGGCTGGGTGAGGGCTGCGGGGGGCAGCACTGATGTGGGAACTAGGGGACAGGATTGACTGGGGGCAGAATTAATTGCTGAGCAGGGGATAGGCGGATGTAGACACTAATTCACACACACACACACATACATTCAAAAATCAAAGGACAGGCCAAAAACCATAATAATATCTTTTTTTTTTAATCATATGATTTTTGGAGCCAAGCTCATTATTTTGGCAGAATCTGACTCATGATTTTTGCTCTCTTGAGGGTGGCATTACTGCAATTCTGAACTATAGTTTGCCTCACCTCTCCTCTAGAGCAGTCTCCTAAATCAAATCACCCCTTTGGACTGCCCACCACTCTGGCACCTTGGCCGTGCGTAGCTGTCACCTTGGAGGTTGTCACGGAGTCACCGGGCGATGCTCTGGAACTGCTCCCCACCAAGCCAGTCAGGACTTTGGGGAGCCTCCTCTCCCTTGGAGCAGACTTGTTCAGGGCAAGAAGCTCACACAGCTTCACCTCCTGGGTCTCTCCTTGGAGCATTTAGCATCCTCTGCCCCTCCGTGCGCTTCCCACAGCGAGTCCACCCCAGCGGGGTCCTGGGGAAGCCACCGGGTCCTGCACCCCCACTTTGCAGTCAGACGTGACTCTCAGCCAGCCAGTAAAACAGAGGTTTATTCGATGACAGGAACAGGGTCTAAAACAGAGCTTGTAGATACAGCGAACCGGACCCCTCGGCTGGGTCCATTCTGGGGGGCAGTGAGCCAGACCCCCAGGTCTGCCCTCCACCCTTGACCCCAGCCAGCTCCAGACTAACAACCCCTCCCAGCCCCTCCTCTCTCCTCAGCCCCTTTCCCGGGCCAGGAGGTCACCTGATCCCTTTGTCTCCAACACCTTCAGCTGGCACCTTTGCAGAGGAGGGGCCCAGGCCATCAGTTGCTAGGAGACAGAGTGTCAGGCATTTAGGTGCACTGGCCCTTTGCTCTGCCAGATACTTAAGAACTGCCATGGGGACACTGAGGCACCAACACAGTATTCAGAGAAAACATTAAGAACTTTCCCAGTTCGTCACATCGGTGCCGTCTCGCACCACTCAAATGGCAGCACGCACATGTGTGAGCATCCAAAAATGTTGGCCTAAAGGGGCCAGAGCAAGTCACTATGATAGCTGGGTTTAGAACCTTCTCCGTTGTCCACCCCATGCTCATCTCTGTGGTACCAGGCTCCCTCAGCCCCTACACACCATGATCCTCTCTCCTGTCCTACAAACTAACAGCCTCTCCCATGGGTCACCTTCCAGTGGTCTCAGACTTAAGCCGGGGCACTGGAACAGGGAGGACCAGGGGGCCATGGCTCCCCCATTTTTAACCGGCTGTAAGGGTCAGCAATGGGGGCAGAGGGGAGGAGAGGAGTGAGCCGGGGGTGGGGTTTAGGGGGAAGGATGGTGCGAGGGCAGGGCCTCAGGGGGAACGGGCAGTGGGAGGGTAGGGAAGGGGCCAGAGGGATGGCATGGGGAGGCGTGGCCACAGTTTGGTCACCTGTGCCTCCCCCTCAACTTTTAAGGTGCTTCTGCCTCTCCTTACTCAAGCTTTGCATTCATTGCTCTACCATAGCCATCAGGGAAGCAGTCCCGGAACCCAATAGCTGATGGAAGGGCCAGCTAGAGATGAGGATGCTGATGTGGCAGTGTCTAGGAGCTGTGGACCAGCCCCCACTGGCTAGGCATTGTACGAACACTGCCAGGTTGAGTGTCAGGGTTGGAAAGGGCAGCACAGAGCCAAGGGCAAAGCATTTTTTTCTGGGCAGCGATTAAAAACAACCCTGAGCCAATTGCACATGCAGCAGTGGGGAAAAATACCAAGCGAGGCCTTTTATCTGAGATCATGAAAGAAAAGCAATTCCACATAACAGAGCGAAGCTCAGGGCTAAATATAGTTCCTGTGCTCTTGATACCTACTGGACAAAGAAGGATCTCCAACCAGCACTGCCTGATCGGGGAATGAGAAGAGATACTTCTCTTAACCCTTTTGCTGCAGGCAGCTGCGTCTGCGAGCAGAGGTGTTCCCCGCAGTAGTGTTTCTCAGGACAGGCTGTTCAACTGCAGGGAACACCAGGGTGTATCAGCTGTGCTTGGCCGTGCTAAGGGGTGAGGGGGGGGACAGGACGAGGGGGTTGTTTCAGTCACATGAAAGTGGTTTATGTGCAAACCTGTATAACCCTTCTGCCAATGGGAGTGGGCAGCAGAAGGGCCAGGTTCAGTATCTCAGGGGTTTCCTTTTCAACAATATAACCCAAACCGGCTTAGGCCCCCGCCTGGGAAAATTTCACTCGACCCTTTGGGTACCTCTGAGAGGCAATACTTCCCCTCTCGCAAGCACAGAGTTGGAGGTAGAAAGAGTTTCTTTAATAAAAGTAACTTAGTATTAATCTGAGAAAATAGCACAAGCGGTATTCATAACCATGAAAGCATAAGCAAGGCGCACTCCTCAGAGTATGCTGGGCAGTGTCTTTTGCTTCAGGTTCGTGAGTCCAACACACGAGTTCTTGTAGTATGCCCCCCACCCCCTGAGTCCCCACAACTCACAGTTGTTGTGCCAGTCAGCCCAGAGCCAGAGTTCATAGGCACAGCTGCAGGAATTCTCTTTGACTTGGGCCTTGTGAGTGGCTCCAACTCACCCATGCTGGGGGCAGGCAGCAGCATTTTGGGGGAGCAGTAGGCCAGCTCATTGGGACGTGGCCAGGTAGATCTGCCTATCTGGGCTCAGCACAAAGCAAAGAGAATTTTACATAACATTGTGCATGTAGCATGAACTGGGCTCCCAGGTGCAGCGTCCCCTCCACACCAGTCACCTCCTCCCCTCTCCCACACACATCAATGCCCCACGGCCCTCTACTCTCTGAGTCTATGTGTTTCACCTCCCCCTAGTCCATCCATCCTCTCTTCCATGTACTGCTGAGGCTCCCTATCTCCCGGCTTCCCCTCCTAGCAGAGCAAGTTCGGTTGAGCAGGCTCTGACTGCTGCTGCTTCTCTTACCTTGCTCTGGGTTCCTCCCCCTGCATCCTCTGGGTCTCTCACTGGAAAGTTGTGGGAAGGGCTGCTGGAGACTCCTTGGTGAGGCCTGAAATCCAGAATCTTTAGCTCAAAGCTGCCCCAGGTTAGGCGGGTGTGCAATCAGGGCACTGCCCCCTGGGCATCGTGCTGGTGCCCGGAGCCTAGGGGGACCCTTTCGAAGGGGCAGTGATCACGGCTGTTGAAATATCCAGCATCCCCAGCAGCATCATGTCTGGCTCTTCCCTGCGCAGCATATTGCCTGTGGCCACTCTCATGCAAGTGCCCCATCCCGCTCACCACACCTCTGTTTGTGGGTGTGGAGTGCTGGGGCAGCCCCCCCACGAGTGACACCCCAAGACCATTTATGGGCTGCAGCATGAAGAATCAGGCAGTCGCTTCTTAGCCAAAGCCCCACAGACCTTTACCTTGTGAGTGATTATAATAAATCAGGATGCAAATGGAGACAATGGCCTTCTAAACCCAATAGCCCTAAGATTTAACCTGCCCCTGGGTTTCCCACATGTACGGTGTGTTATTATTACCGCAGCTCTTAGGTGCCCGACTCATTGACCCAGCCCCCCACTGTTCTACCCCAAGGCGCCTACAATTTAAGTATAAGGCAAGAGACACAGCTGGGCAATTGGAGGCAGGAGCGGATATTTCAATACTGAATAAGAGATTGTGCCCATGTCAATTTGATGTCAATTTATAAATTCCTTGCAGCATGGACTCTGTCTTCCTCCATGCTCTGGCCATGGCCCTGGCCATATGCTAGGTATCTCACAAACTATACGACTCAGCCATAGAAACAGTGAAGTTTTGGATGGCAAGTGGCCCTCTGCCAGCCAGCCACTAGAGTCCAGTGGTTGGAGTGATACCTGCCCCACTAGGAGACCTGGCTTCAAGTCCCTGCTCCACCAAACTTCCTGTGTGATCTCGGGTGACTCACTTCAGTCTTTCTGTTCCTGGGGTCCACATCTGCAAACTGCAGCTGATGGCACTGTCCTCCCACGTCATGGTGTTCAAAGGGCAAATACTAGGTCAGGTGCTATGATGCCCTTTGGGGTAACAGGGGCCATATAAGTACATTTGATTGATGACTCTCCCTCCCCTCTAGGTGTCACGGCAGGATCATTCCCTCTTGGGCATTTCCTACTTTTAAGTCTCCCACACGATGGGGTTTTCACTCCCTCCCAAGGGAGACTGTTTCATAGCTTATGTAAAAACAACAAGGAGTCCGGTGGCACCTTAAAGACTAACAGATTTATTTGGGCATAAGCTTGTGTGGGTAAAAACCTCACTTCTTCAGATACATGGAGTGAAAATGACAGATGCAGGCATGGTTATACTGACACGTGACAAGAAGAGATTTACCTCACAAGTGGACAACCAGTGTTAGCAGGGCCAATTCGATCAGGGTGGATGTGGGCCACTCCCAATAATAGATAAGGAGGTGTCAGTTCCAGGAGAGGCAAAGCTGCTTTTGTAGTGAGCCAGCCACTCCCAGTCCTTATTCAAGCCCCAATTAATGGTGTTAAATTTGCAAATGAATTTTAGTTCTGCTGTACAGCTTATGTCTCACTCTCAGGAAGGTTTTCCCTTGATACTCCACCTACGTTTTCCCTTTCCTAACCTAATCCTGTTGCTTCCACTTAGATGCCCCTGTAACATATTCACCAACGATGATCATCTCCCACCTCCACTGGGCCCAGCCTCGCAGCTCTCACCCACAGGAGTGCTATGACTGAAGTCACTGGACGATGCAGGGGAACAAGAACTGCTGAATCAAGGCTTTAGTCACCATCTCTGAGCCAAGATATAAGTATTCAGCCCTTCTAACCTTTCCTCACGAGTCATTTCATTCAGCCACCTCTGTCTTTCACTTTGCTATGCCCTGAATTCCTTTCTGTTTAGTTAATGAGGTGCCCATAACAGGAGAGCTGGCTGGAGTAGGGCACTGGATTAGGATTCAGGAGATCTGGATTCTGTTACCAGCTCTGTTACTGTCCTGCTGGGTGACCACGGGAAGGCGCTTTGCCTCTCTGTGCCCACCCTGTGCCTGCCTCGTCATTCAGACTGTCACTTCTTTGGGAAAGGGACCATTTCTCACTATCTGCATTTGAACAGCACAATACCCCCTCACTTGGGGCCGCTATGTGCTCCTGTAATACTAATAGAAGGTTTAGCTATACCAGATCCAGATAGAGTAGGACTTACTCCCAGCTCTGTACCATATACACAGCCCCAAATTACACCCATCCATTCTGCAGCCATCACCTCCTTCAAATCCATCTGTAATTTACTACCCACTCTTAGCCCTGCGTCTCTTTCAGCTCCATGCTTCCCATTAAAGAGATACAGGCTGGAGCATGCATTTGCTGTTTGTGTAACACGCACACAGCTGGCTGCAGCTTTACGCTTTTCAATATAATGGCAGTTGGTCTTGGTGTATGGTGCCATTCACACTGAAGGAAAGAGGCCGTCAAGGGGTTGAAAGAGTCTTTTATTCAAAATGAATAGTTTGAAACATGACACGTCAGTGATCATGTGACCCTCCCTCCCCCCAGTCAATGTTAAACAAAATGCAAACATTTCCCTCTCTTTTTGGTTAGTGTGGAACAAGGCAGGGCCAAGTTTCATACAAAAAAAAGAAAGAAAAGTCAGGAGAGAAACACTATTTGCAACAAAGGAGCTCTGCACAGGTTCTTAAATTAAAGTTTCATCATCATCATCTACTCTTCATGTAGATATCAGTTTTGAAACTTGACAGCCAGCATTGCAGCAGGAGCATATGTACTGGGGCTGGATTGGTGGCATAAGTGAATTGTGTTGTTTTGCACCAAATGTACGCCACATTCTTTTTCCCAGCACTCAGCTGTAAGTGAAACCTGTGCTGTTAAAATAGAAAATGCACCCTGTGCTGTAAATAAGCAAGTGGTTAGGTCCCTAAATGATTTTCTGGACTGTTATCGTGAATCAGAGAAATAGCCTCTCTTCTTCCTTAACAAGAAATATGGTCCTCAACTGAGCAAGGTACTTCAGCCTGGGCCTAGCTTTAGCCAGTAAATAGTCCCATTAAAGACGAGTGCATGCTTTGATACCTTGCTGAATCCTGGACATGGTGCATTCTCTAGGCTACATTCTGCTCTCACTTTCACCAGTGTTGAATAATTCCATTGTCAGCTGGGCTATTCCATAGTCACACAATGAAATTGGGAGCAAAATTTTCTTTCCCTTTGCTCTGCTGATCTTCCAAAAGAAAATGGCACATGGAACTTCTCCTTATCCCGTGAGAGAAGTATCTTCTATAGGCCAGCCCTAAACGTACATCTTTCCTTGACTGCAGAGCTCAAAAGAAGGAAAAAAGCCCTCTGACAAAGCAAACAGATCTATAGTTTAGGACAGACCATTTATACATCAAGCCCTGACCCCTGAGAGATTAAAGCGGGGTAGAGGGAGCTGGGATGGAAAATAAGCATGATTCTCTGAGGCTTTTACATTTTAAAAAGAGTGGTTATAAAGGGCTTGTTATTCAGATTTAATTTTATAGAACGACAGGTGTGAAAGTAACCTACATTCATCACTGTTGATGCAACTGTTCCCACAAAGGTGTTGCAGATGGACCTAGTTAAAATTCTCTTTATCCTCCCAAAGCTATTTCAGTTAACAGAAGAGTTACGTTGTTTCTTCAGTAATTAAGAGAGTTAGAAAACTGGTTAAAATGAACATTAGAAGCTGACTTGCAAAGGCATGTGCAGATTTACAGCATTGTGCAAAACCCATACAGTAGTGCAGGATTCAAATAAAATAATACTACAAACATAATCTAAGCCATCCCTGCATACATTCCCAGCTGCAGCTTAGCCATTCCCAGAGGCAGGGCTAGACAGACATTTGGGTGGCAAATCTGAACCAGTCCACCCACCTCCATCACCACAGGTATTTCCTTGATCCTGGGTTTTGTGCAGTTACCCACCTTACAAGCCTAGAACAATCTAGGTCATTTCATCCCTTTTAGTGGTACAGTAAGGAGAATTCTAGTGTGGAACTCTTGCATTTGGAGAGGCTCCAAATCAATCCATTCCCAGTCCCTCCTAGTTCAGAGCAGGGAAGTGGAACTTCAACACAAAACACCTTTTTGGCCCCCATCAGGTTGCTCAGTGTCATTAAGGAGCTGAGCCACTTCCCATTTTGTTGCAGTGGTAGGAGAAGGCCGGCTGCTAAACGAATTCTACATAGCAATGCTGAGGCTCCTCTCAGCACCAGTTTTACACAGGATGGAGGTTGCCACAGAACCTGGGGATGTATCTGTGCTGCTGGCCAGCTGCCTGCGACACAGGTTTAACAGTTTCTTCTGTAGTTTCCTAGCAGCTGTTTCATTTTGTCTCCCAGCCGCTGTGGCATTTGGTGGAGAAATAAGGATGCTCACACGTTACTAACGTTTCTTCCTAACCAGTTAAATTAAATAGTTCAACTTTCTATAATAAAATTCCTTCCTTTGAAGGGGAGGATGTGTCTATAGGAAACTTGGATGTATCTAAGCCGTGATGAGTTTTCTGGCTAAGTTCCTTTGTAGCCTTCACAACAGTGGCCCAATTAAGCATCTAATACCACCTTTGCACAACCACAAGGATACAGTTCCATTAAACAGAGACTTGACATACTATTGCTCACATTCTCACTCCCTAGTAAACCTCTACACAACAAAGAGGCAGTTACAAAGCACCTTGGAATTCCAGCTGCTAGTTATTTCTGGATGTTCTACCTTTGGGAGCAGCCTGTGGTTAATTCAGGTATCCAACGACACAGAGGCCTTGGTTCTACCTTCTGTTGCATTTCTGCAGCCCCGTTGCTTCAACGGTGGCAGGAACGAAAAGTGCAACAATCTTATGGAGAGGTTCAAATGTTTCCTGCCACCACCCATGAAAACTTTTCGTGGAAGAGTTCCCCAGCCAACTGGAACCTCTGGAACAGAGATTTGTGCAGTTGAAGTCTTCAGGCTCACACTGAAAGCACAGCCAGGCATGTTCTCCCTCTTTAGGATTCCTCCCGCACCCATACCCCAGCTTTTCTGCACAGGAAACAGCTGTTTTGTAGGGGCACTGTCATGTCTGTCAGTCCTCTCAGATAAAGGGAGGGCTGGCTCATTTCACCAGTCAATATAGCCAAACCCCATGCTAGAAGACACCAAAATTTTAATGGTGCAAGGCTGCTGTGGTCAATTTGTACACAGGGACCTTATGCACTGTACTCAGGATCTCTGATCTTATCCAGATGCTGTAGCACAGCCGCCCTCCCAAGAATCCTTCCCCGAAACTATGAATACAGCTAACCAAAGAGGAAAAACCCCACAAGAGTTGAAAATGAGGCACAGTCAGGAGTCCCTCAAGACATAGTCTTGACATATTTTCAGTGCTGAAATCAGTTGGCTACATTTCAAGTCGCACCACGAAGGAGTGGGTCTAACCTGGGGCATCCAAACTTTGCAAGAGCAAGCTGGTAATGTAGCCTTCAGTATGAGCTCAGGCCGAGCACCTGCTCAGGCCGAGCACAAAACCACTTGAATTAGAGACAGAGCACACAGCATTCGCTTGCACCAGCATCTTCCTTGATAGGAGACTAGAATTGGGTGGCTGCTGGCATTCACCAGCAGCAACTCAGCCCTATCCTTGCCTTGCAGTCCCAGGGCCAAAACCTGCTAAGAATGAACTCAGAGGCATAACTCCCATTGACTTCAATGGTACAAGATCAAGCCCCTAAGACGACAGTGGCTGCTACCTCAGCCAACCCCAGGCACCGAACCGGGGACTTCCAGAGTTAACACCACAAGTCTCTGCAGCTTGAGATAGAGAGCTAGGCTTCGTAGGAGGGGCAACGGTAGACTCACATCCTCTGTGGCTCAGGTCAGGGCTGCCCAGAGGATTCAAGGGGCCAGGGGCAAAGCAATTTCAGGGGCCCCTTCCATAAAAAAAAGTTGCAATACTATATTCTCATGGGGGTCCCCTACAGGGCCCAGGGCAAACTGCCCCACTTGCCCCCCCTTCCGGGTGGCCCTGGCTCAGGTACAGAGGACAATGGGTAACATACATTCACAGGTAGGTTAGAATTGCATTATACCTTCGGACCAAAACGTCAGGATTTCCTACTTCTAGAGTGACAGTAAATTACATGGGGCCAAGTGTTCCAGTGTGCTCAGCACTCAATGGCTTCCACTGAGCCACTTCATTTAGGTGCCTACGCGAGAGCTAGTGAGTGTTGGGCTTTTTAAAAATAGCAACAAACAAAGAAAAACTGGCCCAAGAAACTTTAGCTACAATTGAGATAGTTAAAAGAGACTGCCATGCAATACTAGCTTAACTGGACTATGAATACCATAACCTTTCCTTGGAAACAATGAAAAAGCCCCATCGGCACAGCCCTGTTCAGTGCAAACATCATTGCTTTTCATATTGATACATTGGTCAGCAGCAAAAGTGGTAGATCCGTTTGTGTGCGGCGGGCAGGCACCTGCAGTCTCTGGGGAGTGTCACATGCACATTCTGAGAGGTTATTTTGCTTCTGGCAATTCCTCTGACAAATAACCAAGCTGCAAGCACATCTTTAAAAGGGGAAAGAGAAGTATCTGCAGGATAGGTGTGTAACAAAGAAACCCATTTTACTCCCTGGAAAGAAAATACACAGTACAAATGTTGTTGCTCTATGAGGAATAGTGTTAAGAGCAGAGTCCGTGCTCTAGGAGGAGACCCTTCCAGTAGATATTAGCAACAGGCTAGGACAGAATAATGCAGCCTGCCCGGGTAAGTAACATACAGTTAAAATACTTGCAGGTAAGTCGAATACCTTGGCCAGCCTGGTACTCGAGAGAGATGGGGGGTTGGGCATTTGAGGTCCAGTCCAATGCTGGACTAAGGAATAAAATATATAGCTAGATTTATCCTCTTAAAAAAGTCATTTTTAAATAATATTTGCCACATTATAAAATGTAAGGCTAGTTGTGCTGTAGTAACCCATTGCTTCCCATGTTCGAATCATTCCCTGTTCCCTTCCAACATTGCTTTCACCCCTGGGATCAGGGCGGTCCTCTCTTTGTTCAGCTGCAGACCATCTTGGCAACTTGCAACAACTCCAAGAGTGCATTTCATTTGCATTAAAACGGAGCAGATTGCAGCAGCACTCGCTTTGGGGAGAGGCGTGGCCCAGAAACTCCGGGCCCCAGCATGCATTGCTTCCTATTGAAGCAGGCAGCCTTTCATTGAGATCAAGATGGAGCATTGAACTATGGGATTTGGATTCATAGGCTGCACCTAGAAGACGGTGGTTTATGGCAAATATTGTAGGCCCCCCAGGGGCCTCATTTCTAAAGGAGAAATAAAATAATGAAAAACCTCCCCACATGCTGCACAGCTAAAAACCCAGGGGTGCTTTTACCTTTGGAGCTCAGAGATTTGAAAAGGCCTTGGCTTCCTGTATGCATCCTGTGATGCTATTATACCTTCTATATTTATATTTACATCACTGCCCAAACTGGAGCGACAATTATGGACAAGATATAGGATATTTAAAAAACAAAATCCTGTTACTTCCCATTCCCCTCCAGTACTCCCCTCCAAAGAAACATACTGTGCATTTAGAATTGTTACTTGTTTTAAGACTCTAAAGTAAGGCATGGTTATCAAAAAGATTAGAGTGGATGGAGCAGCCTATTAAGATACCCAGAGGAAATAAGCAACTTCGTCCAAGTCAACGGGATAGTCTGTTAACAGGACTGGGGTCTTCTCAAACAGCTCCCCTTTGTAACTGCGCCATTTGCCAGCCGGGAGGTACACATCTCGCTCTTGCTTGCCCAGCTCCAGGACAGGGGCCACCATGAGGGTATCCCCAATGAGGAACTGGGAGTCAATCTTGTGAGCGAATTCATCCCTGGGAGAAATCCACCAGATGGGCCGTATGATAGGGTCTCCAGTGTCAGTGACCTCTCCAGCCAGCTCCAACAGCAGAGGGGCAACCAGGGACTCATGCAGCTCTGTGAACTTCTGTGCAATCTCAATCACTTCCTTGTCATAGAGCCAGGGGGGTATGGAGAACTGCATGGAGGGCATGAAGGCCGAAAGCTCCAGCCAGCGGATGTACAGCTCCTGGTCCGGGATTTCAACAGCACCTTCTGTCTTGTTGGGGAAAAAATTCCCACCAATCATATCAGCTGAAATGAAAGGGTATCCCAGCATGCTAATGGTGAGCACAGTAGGGATCAGGGACTTGAGGCCAAGCTCATATCCCCAAACCGAGTCGCGGTCGATGATACGGAAGAAGCACGAGATGTTTTGAGACTGGTAGCCGACCCTGACTTCAGCGAGCTCGTAGAACGGAATGGCCATTTCCGTGTACCGTCTGGACCAGACGCTGGGATCCGACAAGGGCCTAAAGGTGCTGAACTGCTTTGGAAGGTAGCTTACCTCACCAGCATCAAATTTAAAGGACGCGATGCCGTACTTGGACCGCAGTTGTTTCAAGTGGCTCTGAAACCACTCCCTGGCTGTGGGATTGGTAAAATCCAATATGGCGCCAATGCCGTTCCACCACTTCACCATCGCGGGAAGTTTCCCCGTCGGCTCCTTGATAAAGAGCTGCCGCTCTATCCCCACTCCAAAATTGGAAGAATTGTAGTTTATAAAGGGATGAGTCCACAGGGTAACTTTAAATCCCTCTTTTTTCAGCGTTTTGAACATTTCTGTCACATTTGGGAACTTTACCGGATCAAAATCGAAATCGCCATAAGTCTGTGTGTAGGTGTCGTCTATTTCAATATGGCTGCAATTAAACCGGTACTTTTTAATCTTTTCTGAAAAACGCAACAGCTTATCCTGATCAATATCGTTTTTGTACAGAGCCCATGTAGACCAGATGGGGTACCGGAAGGCGTTTTCTGCTGGGATCTTAGAAGGTTTGTTAAAGTACCTGCGTACCATGTATTTGTGAATGGAGGTCACATCCGAGCCGACGCAGACACGGTAGCTCAGCTCCGGGAAAGGCTGCTGCCCAAGGGGAGGTTTGTAGGGAGAATCCTTATACCTGGCTTGAAAGAAGAGCGACCGTTCACTGGCATTAAACCCCAGGTGGAAGGGCACCGAGTCGTTAATCTTTATAGCCGCCGCTTTCGAGGACAGCCAGTACCTTTCCAAGATGCCTCCAAAGCTGCCCCTGAAGGAATACACGTCGCTCGTCACAAACGGCATGGGCTCCTGGTACCCTGGGAGTCTGATTGGCCAGTGCTGGACGCTCATTTCACAGCCCCCGTACCAGTGAGCGTCCTCCCAAAACATGGTGTGCTCGACCACCGTGTCCGCCACAAACTCCTCCCAGCGGACGCGGTAGCACATCACCGTGTCCTTGGGCTTGACTGTCTGAATGAAGAAATTCAGCTTCCCTCTGTCCGACCTGGTGCAGGTTAAAATTTCCCCTTCTTTCGAGCAGGACTCCAGGTCGAGGGTGCCCGACTGGAAGGCCAGTCTGAAGACCACCTCCCCATTGTTGTTTTTGATGATGAACCCATCCTTCCTCAGGTCCATCAATTCCGTCTTTAGCCGCTCCGCCTTCCTGAGAGACGCCGTGTAGTAGCACCAAGCCACCACCGCCGCAATGAACAAGATCAGCCCGATGATGACTGCACCAATCATTGGCTTCAGCTCCTTGGACGGCTTTGGCTTCCCCGGGGTGAAGCTGTCAGGCAGGAATGTGTACATGATGCGATTCTTTCTGAAGCTCTCCCTCCTAAACAACAACAAGACGGCTGATTTTATGCAAAGCCGAAAATGCTTTCTTTTGGTAGAGTTCTTGTCAGGCTCTCCAAAAAAGGAAAAGAACAGTGATGTATGCAGCTGGCATTTCTTCTCCAGATCCCTTCAACCCCTGAACAGTGGTGTCTGAAACAGAAGGGGGAAAAATACCTATAAGCATTCTCTAAGTCAAATATATTACAGTAGAACTTAGAGACCAAGCAATCATGGGGCCCTTTTGCGCCAGGCATTGTACAAATGGAGTAGCAGGCAGCCCCTGTCCTGAAGAGCTAACAATATAAACAGACAAGGGAGACAGAGTGGCAAAGGAGTAGAACCATCCAGGCAGAGTGAACAATGTGATGGAAGCAAATGGCTTGTTAGTGCCACAGAGAGAGTGTGTATGTGTTTAGCTAGGAGGGGGATCAGCTAAGTGGAAAGCAAAGGGCATGGAGAGGGGACACTGAAGGGAAGGGGGGACAGGGCTGGGGAGAAGAGGGTAAGAGGGTACATGTGGAGTGAAGCAGAGGTGAAAAGGCTCTGGCTGTCAGCACAGGGCAGAGGAAGTCCCGGCAAAACTTTAGAAAATGTGTTGAATGTCCCAAGGTCCCTGCTTTGGTTGCTTCTGCTCCTACTGGCTACAGCGGTGGTCCCCAAACTGTGGGGGTGCAGAGGAATGTTCAGGGGGGAGGGAGTCATGGTGGGACCTGGACCAGCCCCCTCAAGGGGCAGGGAGGGAGCGCCACCCAGCCCAGCTCTGCCCTCAGCTCTGCTCCGACTCCAGCTCCTGGCTATGGCTCTGCTACTGGCCCTGCTCCCAGCCCTGCCCCTTGGCCCAACCCCAGCTGCCGGCCCAGCTGCAGCTCCGCACCCGGCTGTGGCCCTGGCTACCGGCTTGGCCTCAGCTTCCTTCCAGCTGCAGCCCCAGCTCCACTCCTGCTCCAAACCCCACCCCCAGCTGCGGCCGGGCTAAGCCTCAACCTCAAGTTCCTGGCCTGGTTGCAACTTCAGCCCCAGCCCTGGCCCCCAGCCCTGACCCTGCTCCCAGCCGTGGCCCCAGCCCCAGTCGTGGCCACACTTCCCAGCCCTGGGGGAACGCGAGATAAAAAGTTTGCGGACACTGCCAAAGGCAGATGCAGTTTTCATGTCAAACTGTCTCAAAAAGAAACATTTCCATTCTGTTTAACAGACCAAAACAATCTTTCCATTCGGGACTGTCAAAACATTTACCAAAAACATTACCAACATGTTTTGTACCAAAAATTGTCAAAACATTACCAAATATTTTTGATTCAGAACTTTTCATTGAAATATCAATTTTTTTTTCATTCAGTGATTCCATCCAGTTTGGGATTAAAACAAATGTTGAAACATCAGAATTTCCTGTAAAACAGAAACTCTGATTTTCGTTTAGCAGTAGCCAGACTGCATGTGTGTTGAAGGGAAGATGGTAATCAGAGAAACACGGCACTAGGCCTTTCTAGTTTTAAAAGTCTGGATTAAGACATTAGCTTGCCTAGCAGTAGAGGCTAAACTGAAAAGCTTTACACACCTTTATTGGGCAGTGCTAATTAACAGCCACAGAAGAGTAACCAGGAATGAGATCTCCAAGCAATATAAACTTAATTTTATCTATGTCTAAGTCAGATGTGGGCAAACTGCGCCTGCGGGCCAAATCCTGCCTGCGGGACCATCCTGCCTGGCCCCTGAGCTCCTGTCTGGGGAGGCTGCCCCCATCCCCTCCCCTGCTGTCCCGTCCCCCTGCAGCAACGCCACTGTGCGGGCAGCATGGCTGGCTCCAGCAAGGCTGCGAGCTTCTGCTGCTCTGAGCGGCATGGTAAGGGGGTGGGGGTGTTTGGATAAAGGGCAGGGGGTAGTGGGGGGCAGTTAGGGGACAGGGAGCAGTTGGATGGGGTGGAGGTTCTGGGGAGGGGGAACGGTGGGGTTGGATAGACGTGGGAGTTCCGGGGGGCCTGTCAGGGGGCTGGGGTGTGGATAGAGGTTGGGATAGTCAGGGGATAGGGAGCATGGGGGGTTGAATAAGTGATGGGGTC
Source organism: Gopherus flavomarginatus (assembly GCF_025201925.1). Classification (NCBI taxonomy): domain Eukaryota; kingdom Metazoa; phylum Chordata; order Testudines; family Testudinidae; genus Gopherus; species Gopherus flavomarginatus. The sequence continues at coordinate 5,417,874 of NC_066619.1, read as the reverse complement.
CTAGGAGGGGGCGGTCAGGGGACAAGGAGCAGGGGGGGTTGGATGGGTCGAAGATTCTGAGGGGGGCAGTCAGGGGGTTGGAAGTGGGACGGAGCAGATAGGGGGTGGGGGCCAGGCTGTTTGGGGAGGAACAGCCTTCCCTACCTGGCCCTCCATACAGTTTTGCAACCCTGATGGGGCCCTCATGCCATAAAGTTTGCCTGCCCTGGTCTAATCTTCATCACAGAGTTAACTCAAGTTATCTTCATTCAATTAACAAACTGCAGAGTTAATCTAGCTCAAGTGAGAACCACTCAAATTGTACAGAGTGGCTGGACTGTCAGCTGACAAACTGTGCTAACTCAAGCGTTGGCCGATTCCCTCTCACCCATCTCTTGCATTCGGTCTAATGCATCTTGAGTTCTGTGGGGCATGAACTGCTGCTGACTGTTACATAACTGTAGAAGCAGGGGCAGCTCTAGGAATTTTGTTGCCCCAAAGTACAGCAGGCAGGCTGCCTCCCGCGGCTTGCCTGCGGAGGGTCCGCTGGTCCTGCGGCTTTGGCGGACCTCCGCCAAAGCCGTGGGACCAGCGGACCCTCCGCAGGCAAGCCACTGAGGGCAGCCTGCCTGCCGCCCTCGCAGCACCGGCAGATCGCCCCCGCGGCTTGCCGCCCCAGGCACGCACTTGGCATGCTGGGGCCTGGAGCCGCCCCTGTGTAGAATACATAGCACTCTGGAGCCTTGCAGCTTGATTAAGATTCCTAGGTACTGCCTTAATATGAATGATTTAGAGTAAAGGGTTCAGTTTCCAGACAGGGTGGCCCCCGGCTGGATCTATGGCTTTTATATGCGCTGCTTTGTGAGCAGCATTTTTATTGTGCCAATTGCACAAGTCTGAGCCCTCATATTAGCTTTTTAGCCACCAGAAGGTTCATTTGAACTGGGATTGTGGGCCTCTAATGTGACAAATCCTACTGACACCTTCTCACTCTAATATCCCATCACTCACAGCTGCTGTATGGCACGCTGTGCGAGCCAGTGTCTCATTAAAGCAAAGAGAGAGATGCCAGGCCTTCTGCAACAAACACTGCTGCCTACTAGAAAGGTTTCTAATGGGCCTTAACTGGAGGATATGGATTTGCAGCTCTCATGTTTGAGGCTGATGAAGTGGTAATGTTGGCCATACACTAAGAGCAAATGAAGATTCTTGGGCTGATTTTTTTTTTTTTTTAAAGATTAAGGGGAACTTGCTTTTTTTCAAAGTGCTTGCTCATGGAAATAATGGGAGCCTCTCTGTTACAGGCTGCATGCCTTCAACACCTAGGGAGAGACAGCAGTGATTACAAGCCCTAGTGACAATACTGCAATTGAAAGCAAGAATTCTGCATGCACTTGACTACAAGGATATGTATTAAAGCTGTATCAGGAAGCCAGGGAGGATGTGGCAAGATTCTAGGCAGAAGCTCTATATCAGGCCTGCACAACTTATAAAGCGGTGAGGGCCATATTACTCCAAAGAAAACAGCTGGGGGCCAAACCCCCTCGGCCCCGCCGAAACACCCCATCCCTACCAGCACTGCCCAGCCCCGTTGAAACATCTCCCCCGCCCCAGCGCCACCCAGCCCCCCGAAACACACACCCCCGCGCCACCCAGCCCCCCCGAAACACCATCCCCCAGTGCTGTCCAGCCCCCCCGAAACACCATCCCCCGCCCCAGTGCTGCCCGGCCCCACGGAAACACCCCCTCCAGTATAAAGCCTCGCCGCCACTGCCCGCCTGCTCAGCTCGTCATCCCCCAATGAAATAAGGGGAGAGGAAAAGGGGAACAGTTTGAAGGGAGTTTCTGGGGCTGTGAATTAAGGGGAGGGGAAAGGGGGGCAGTGTGAAGGGATTGGATGTGACTGTCCAACACACAAACACAGGGGCGCAGGGAACCCGGGGCAGGAGGCAGGAGACAGCATGACAGGGGCTGGGGAGGGGGAAGGTCCCTGGATCAGGGAAGGGGGCAGCAGTTGGGGCAGGGCAGGTGCAACACACACACACACACGCACGCACGCACACACACACTCCTCTCCCCCTGGAGATTTCCTGGCTGCCCACAGACAGTTCAATCCCCCCCCCAGCCCCAATCACTATGGAGGCCACCATGGGACCAACTAGCGCAGTAGCCGCCCCGTCCCCAACTGAAGGAGGGGATTCGGGGGGGGTGTCTTGGCCCAGCTTCCCCTTCCCTGCCCCCCCCGAGCTGCGGCTTGAGCCCAGGCCGGGCGCCCCTCCCCTCGCTCGGCACTTACCGGCTCTGCCTTGTGCCCAGCGCTTCCTGCCTCAGTGGGCCCCGGAAGTGATGCACCCGCTGTGCGCCAGGTGGGGGGAGTGGGAGACGGAGACACGTGTGGTTCTGGCCGTTAGGGCGGTCTGAGGAGTGGCCCCCTCTGCCTGGTCAGGGGGCGAACCCAGCAGCCCCACCCCGCCGCTTGCCCACGGGCCGCACAGTGAGCCCACGTGGGCTGCATGTTGTGCAGGCCTGAGGATAATTGTTTAGTCTGCAGAAGAGAAGAATGAGGGGGGATTTGATAGCTGCTTTCAACTATCTGAAAGGGGGGTTCCAAAGAGGATGGAGCTTGGCTGTTCGCAGTGGTACCTGATGACAGAACAAGGAGTAATGGTCTCAAGCTGCAGTGGGGGAGGTCTAGGTTGGATATTCGGAAACACTATTTCCCTAGGAGGGTGGTGAAGCACTGGAATGGGTTACCTAGGGAGGTGGTGGAATCTCCTTCCTCAGAGGTTTTTAAGGTCAGGCTTGACAAAGCCCTGGCTGGGATGTTTTAGTTGGGAATTGGTCCTGCTTTGAGCAGGTGTTGGACTAGATGACCTCCTGAGGTCCCTTCCAATCCTGATATTCTATGATTCTATGATAACCTTGTGCTAACACTGCATCCTTCATTGTGTGCAGTGTTGTAGCCATGTTGGTCCCAGGATATTAGAGAGACAAGGTGGGGGAGGTGATATCTTTTATTGCACCAACTTCTGTTGGGGAGAGAGACAAGCTTTCGAGCTACACAGAGCTCTTCCTCAGGTCTGGGAAAGGCACTCAGTGTCACAGCCACGTACAAGGTTGAACAGGTAGTTTAGCAGCAGCACATATTCTAAGAGATCATTCTAGGTGAAGTGGCCAGTTAACACCCCCCTAGTCATAGGACAAAAAGGGGCTACAGATTTCATGAGTGAGCACTTCTTGTCGGAGGTTAGCTAAATCCCCATCCTCTTAACTGTAACCCTTATGGGTTACAGAAGTTGGTTCAATGAAAGGTACCTCAAACACCTTGTCTCTCCTCTGTGCTCCTTATTCTAACAAAGCTCCTTGTTCAGAGATAGAAGAAAGCAACGCTTTGTGTGATTCCTCTGCATTAGAGCTAAGGCTACGATTTAGTCATGGGTATTTTTAGTAGAAGTCACGGACAGGTCATGGTCAATAACCAAAAAGTCAGGGCCAGTGACCTGTCTGTGACTTTTATTAAAAATATGCCTAACTAAATTTTACCTACTGATGGGGGTGGGGCGGTGCTCCGCCAGATACTGCTGCTCCTGGGGGGAGGTGCGACCTGTGGCCCTGCCGCTGCTCCTCCGGGCCGGGGTGGCCTGGGGCACCGCTGCTGCTCTCGGACTGCTGCTCTGGGGCAGTGCTCGGGACCAGTTGCCTGCAGCTGCTGCAGCAGCAATGGGTGCAGCTGGCCCCAGGGCCGCCCCAGCTGCTCGGGCAGTCCTGGGGTCAGCCGCTCCAGCTGCTGCAGAAATCACGGAAGTCCTGGAAAGTCACGGAATCTGTGACCTCCATGAAAGATTCGAAGCCTTAATTATAGCCTGACATACCCCATAAAGGTTACAGTTAAGAGGATGGGGATTAGTCCCAGGGAACAATCTGGAGAATAAACTTTCAGAGGAGATCAGGTGAATTCAGAGTCTGACCATCTCTAGGAAACTCTGAAAATCTTCCTCTTTGAAACAGTTTTTCCACCACTGTATGACACCTGCAACACTCATCCCTACCCCTTCCATTCAATAAACCTTTTCAACAACAAAAACACCCTGAAACAAATCAATCTACAACAAAAATTTTAAACAAACAAAATCATTACCCTAAAAAGGGGAAGACGTGTGAGAAACTCCATGAAATCCACTGCTGTGAAGTCTGCACTATTATCAGTTTTGATATCACACCAAATGATGCTAGCATTTTATACTACTGTGCATAGATTAAAGCATGGGACAAAGCAATACTTTGGGAGGTGGTGACCAAGCCACTACTCATTTTTACAATCTGTTTAATAGATCAGGTTTTCACTTTTCAGGAAACTTCAGAACCCTCCTCCCCTCAAATTTTCTGGTATCAACGGAAAACCAGAAACCCAACAGTTTTTGTAAACTTTTCCTTCCCTTAGAAACAACATCATTTTTAACCAACAAACGTTTAGTTTCCATTTTTATATCAAAATACAGAATTTCAGTTTTGCTTAAACAAATAGAACGACCAGTTCTACTGGTTAATAAAGACTCACGTTTCACTTTCCATGCTGCTACCTACGCACTAAGTTCCCTCATCAATCAAAACACCAGAAATCTTTGCTTTAGTTCAAGGCCTTGCTAAAAATCTTATCCCTCTTTTCAACTATCATTCCCTGCTAATCACCTCAGCCTCTGCTCACAACACCCATGTCTTTGCTGTAACACTTTTTGGAAAACCAAACTTTTCGGTCTTAAAACTAGAACCAACAGAACTTGTGGCGAAACGTGAATATCTAACTCCATGATCTCTTATCTCAGACTTCGCCTGCATTCCATCTCTGTCTGTTAGTCCTCTGACTTTGCAAGCATGTTTTTAACTCTCTAGCATTGACTTCATAGGACTACGCATGTGTGCAACTTTCTGCCTGCCTGTAGGACTAGGGCCTAGGACAATATTCTCTTCCGGACAGGATTCTTATCATCACTTAGGAAAAAAGTACTTCTGTAAAGCACCCTGCATGTCCTTGAGCTTACATGAACAACAGCACACATGTAGCTAACTTCTGATGCTAAAACCAACACTCCAGCAGGAAGAAATAGCAGATTTACTCCTGAGGGAATTCTATGCCCTCAAAATTATTTTTTTTGCGCAGAATATTTTAAAATTCTGCTGCGCAGCTGGGCTTGGGCTATCAGCCCCACGCACGATGGGGCTCTCGCTGTCAGCCTCCAGGCTCGGGCTGCCATGCATGGAGCTGACAGCCAGAGCCCTGCCATGAATGGGACTGACAGTGGGAGATCACAAATTCTGCAAGGGAAAAAATAAAATTCTGTGGGGAACATAAATTCTGCACTGCAATATTTGCTGCTTCAGAGGGAGCAGAGAAATCCCTATGTAGAGAAATCCTACAATGACCAGGACCCACTAGGAGTAGGGCCCTAATCAGGTGTGCAATGCTACAGCGAACGGGCTCCCATCCTGACTACCTGCAGAATAAGCAATTCAGGGGTTAAACTGCAGAGACTGAAGTGCAACCACCTGATGATGCAAAGCTGCTTTCCACTTACCATCATCCTCGAGCCCAGGAATGAGGGATCCCAGGGCTCTGTGGAATTTGGCTGCTGTACAGCTCACTTAATTAAACCTATCACTCACATGGGCTAATCACCCCTTAATTCCACAACAATCCCATTATTTAAAGTAACTGAAAGGCTAGAAAGCTAAAGGCCTCTGTCTGAGGGGTGAAGAGATTTGTCTAGTCCAGACTTCACAGGTTTTTTTCCCTTCATTCGGTCTCCGAATAGCAGTCATGTCCCTTCACTTTCCCTCAAACCTCAGGTTCCCTCCAGTTCCTGAATCGTCCAGTTTCCCTCTTGCTGCTTCTCAGCTCTCAGTCGCTGCTGACTCACAGCAGCTCTGTGCAGTAGTGTCCTTATTGTTTTCCATGAGCTGGCAGTGCCTGCGTGACTGCATTGCTAATGTTACAGGAGATGGGATCGCAGCCCATAAGGAGGGGGAAATGGGACATACACCATAACATAGTGGACAGAACCAGGCTAGGGTTGAATTGGCTACCTGGGTGACCTTGGACAAGTCATTTAAGCTCCCCTGGGCCTCAGTTTCCCTTCTGAAAACAGAGCTAAAATTTCCCTACCTCACATAATCCATTAATAATTATGAGGGGCTTAGATAACTGCAGCGAGGTTTGCCATGGAAATAGATAAAATCTATTGCGACACTGCCTCCTGCAGCCTTTGCATTTTTAAAATCTTTTAAGCATCTCCGAAATCTACAAACACAAATTCAGCCTCAGACAGGCCACTACCTGGTCTCTAGTGCCCAAGGGGTTAACTTGAGCTCAGTGTGGGGTAGACTATAAAATCTCTGCTTGGGAGGGCTGGGATCAGCCCAGGAGCACAGAACTAGTTAGAACTCCAGGCTCAGTGGTTTTTTATTCACTCTCATTTCTTGTTGGAAATGCTGTTTGCTTAAGGGTTGTCCTTGCAGACTGCGGCTGTGTTCTCTTTTCTCAGGTAAGTCGTCTGACCATTTTGCAGTCTCTACCTCCCTGGAAGATGGATACGTTTGTGTTCATCCCATTTTAGAGATGGGGAAATTGAGGCATGGGAAGGCGAAATGACTTGTTCAAAGTCACATAGCAGGTCAGTGGCAGAGCGGGAAATAAAACTTGGGGTCTGGGCTCACAGGCACTTTTTCTAGCCATTAGGCAACACTTCTCCCCTCAAACACATGCGGACCAAATTGATGAAGTGCAACTCTCTTCAGGCTGGCTGTGAAGGAGTTAATAATGAAAGCCAGAACTGCTGATGATGACTGAAGGAATTCCTCATTGCCTATCTGTATGGGACGCCCACAGACCAGAGCACGGTGAGCTATGAAAATCGACGTAGATGCACCTCAATCCAAGTTATCACAAGCACGACATTACTAGGATGAAATTTTGTCCCCACTAAAGTTAAGGGCAAAGCTCCTGCTGATTTCAATGGGGCCAGGATTTCATCCCTGGAACTTGGGGCCAACTTGTTCAACAGAGCTGGGGCTCACCTTGGAAGCAAAACCATAGAGTCAGTCTGGAACCTCTTGATTCAAAATAGGACAGCTCTGAGCATCTGTGTTGGAGGCAGAACTCCCTGTAGGCGTGGGAGCTAAGGAAAAGCAGGTGGGATGCTATGCAATAGACTCACAAGAACTCATAGGGCAAAACCCTGCTGTAAACATCAAAGATGTTAGAGCTGCTGTATTCATTTAGACAGAATAAGTGGTAACACAACCCAGTCACTGTGCAACATTAGACAGTGTTAAACAAGGTTTGGTACACAGAGATCTCCTCCTGCTTAGCACCACGGCAAACACACTAGGAAATATCCTTTTAACCTTTTACTAAAAATCAAGAAAAGACAAACAATGAAAGCCTTTGAAATGTAAGGCATTGAATGAGGCTTTCATTTTAACAACTTCTCTTCCCTTTAGTTTGGGGGAGTTTTTTAAAAGGGAGTGAAAAAAACCACCTTGTTTGACAGGCGCTCAGATGTATCAGAGATTGCCATAACTTGTCCTTGTTGGGAGAAAAGAGAAGTTAGTTGAGATGGGCTGGTGTTGCTGTTACAGTCCGATCCCATTTCAGCCCAGGTGGTGTTTAGGGCTCAGATGAAGCCAGTAGAGGTGGCGATGATGTCTGGGTCCCTCTCTCTGGCTCAGTCTGGTCAGGGAATCTATCAGGATTAGGACAACGAAGGTCTGGGGTCCTGGGAGATGGTGGGAGTGGCAGCCATGATGGTGAAACTTGCCAATTTTTCTTCTCTAAAGTCTCTTTCTTTAAAGGACGCACAAAAAGAGTGATAGGTGGACTAGCCCATCCCCTCATGATTTTGTCTGCCCGTTAGGCCTAGATTCCAATGCACCGACTTTGGTTACATTCTGGTTCCACTTTTCCTGTTTACCAGGCATGATATTAACGCAGCCCTTGAGGTATCAGGAGGCCTTTTGGTTTGGATTCATTCAGTCTGTCTCCTGTTTGCACCTTTTCCCTTCCTGCCACTCCTTCTCTGCCGCCTCCTTCGAGGCTCCCCTCCCGCTGCTTGCTCCTCTCCACTTCCTTCCCGGAACAGGGGGGCTGCCATGGGGCCATGCCCCATCACTTTTTCCTGCCTTTATCAAGCCACGGGGCAGGTGAGGGAGGCAGAGAGGAGCGAGTGGTGGGGCCTTGAGTGCGGGGAAGGCTGAGCAGGGGCAGGGCAGGGCAGAGCGCAGGTGGGTGGGGGGAGGCCTCAGGGGAAGAGGTGGACAGAGGCAGGGCCTTGGGGGAAGGGGCGGAGCGAAGTGCAGGCAACAGCATGATCCAGGCATTGGTGGCCCCCGGCTCCACTTCTATGGAGCTTCACTTCTGGTGCTCCAAAGGCAGCGGTGGGCCAGGATGCCTCTGGAGGGGTGACGGGCACCACATCTACAGCCTGTCCCCACTGCACGGCCGGCCTTTTTTTGGGGAGGCTTAGCCTTCCCTGGCCTCTTAAACATGCCACCCATGAGGGGCAGGTTAGTAGAGAATCATTGCATGGGAGAAGTTGTTGAGGGAAACAGTAATAGAAACACAGTTCTATAGGCTAGCATGCAGCGGGTGGGGGTGCTTTGTACTGCACACTAACTCTTTACCTCTCCAGAAATCATTCCAAACACCATTTATTCAGTAGAGCTGGTGAAGAGAGGAAAGTATATTCCACAAGTAACTTCCAAAAAATAAATGTGTCTTTTCTAATGTTTTCAATTGAAAAATGTTATTCCCGGGGTCAGGGAAGCAAAGAACATTCTCTGACTTTACATGGGCCCCACCCCTCAGAGGGTGAAGAGAGATGGGGAATGTTGGATTTTTCTGACCAAAACTAAACAAACTCACTCCTTTTGATTTTCTTCAAAAAAATGTTTTAACAAAAACTGAAATCTTGTGAAAACTCCCAATTTTGTTAATTACAAAAATTATAAAATATAATTTAAAAAACCCACAAAACAAAACAAAAAAACTTCTACCCACCCAAACTCCTCTTTGCTGGAAAACATTTTGATTAGCTTTAATGGTCACAGAAAGCTCTTCTCAGATGAGATTTGCAAAGAGACAGAGGGACTCAGGGAGGGAGAGAAATATATAGGCAGATGCTTGACCATTAGGCACGTAAACAGTTGGCTGCTCTGTTTCTATGGGGCCTCTTTTTCCTGGTTCTCTTGTCTGTTGCGTCTTGTGCTGCCTTCCAAGGGTCTCTTGCCCTCTCTTCTCCCTTTCCTGTTCTTGCTTTGCGCTTTCTAGTCCTAAACCCACTGGCTGAGCCAAGCAAGCTGGTGGCCAAGTAAAAGCCGCTAGGATCTTGGCATATCCATGCCTCAAAATGAGATTATAATAACCCTCACTTGGCTGCTGCTGAATAGAACATAACTGGCTGGAGCAGAGCCATGAGCAGGAGCAGCATAGGTGGGCTTTTGCCCACTGGAAAAAGCTTTTGGTAGGGTGGGTCACTAGCACTCATCAGCAGAAACAACTATCCTCCCACCCTGGGCGCTGTGTGTGTGTGTGTGTGCGCGCGTGCGTGCGTACACACACAGGGCCAGCTTTAGGAAGTGCGAGGCCCGATTTGAACATTTTCAGCGGGGCCCCGGCAGGGATGATTTAAAAAAAAAAATGTAAAAAAAAGCCTTTCGTTTTCCCAGGAGGAATTTTTAAAATTTAGTCTGACATGTCCGGGAAAATACAGATGTATGTTAACCCTACCTAAAGTTCTTTTTTAAAAAGATGGGCCTGAACTAGAAATGAGCTCCGTTTCACATGTGTGGGTCCCTGCCACTCCCTGGGGTGTGCTACGGTGACCAGATGTCCCGATTTTATAGGGAAAGTCCCAATTTTTGGGTCTTTCTTATATAGGATCCTATTACCCCCCACCCCGTCCCGATTTTTCACATTTGCTGTCTGGTCACCCTACAGTGTGCACATGTGTGGGTCCCAGCTGCTCCCTGCCCCCTTCATTGAAGCAGGTGTGCAGGGTTACTGCCCTGGGAACTGCAGGGCAGGGCAGGGCAGGGGCTTACTGGAGGTAGGATCTGGCTGCAGGCAGGGAAAGGGGTGCAGGGCTGACTGGAGACAGGGGTGTGTGGGGTAAGCTGGCTGGCTTCAGGCAGGGCCGCAGGGAGGTGCAGCAGGGGTTGGCTGGAAACAGGGCAGGGGGTGCAGGGCTGATGCGGGAAGGGCAGGGGATACGGCAGGGGCTGGCTGGAGATGGGCTGGCTGCGGGCAGAGGGTGCAGGGCTGGCTGCAGGCAGGGGCTGGTGCAGGCAGGGCAGGGGGTGCAGCAGGAGCTGGCTGCGGGCAGGGCAGGGCAGGGGGTGCAGCCCACCTCGCATGGTGAGTGCCCCCTTCTCCTCCCTCCCCCACCGGGGTAGCAGCAGCAGCCCTGGGCTTCCCCTGCTTCCACTGCACCGGCCCTGGGGAAGCAGTGGGGCTCCAGCGGCTATTTAAAGGGCCGGGCAGTAGAAGCAATGGGAGCCCCGGACTTTTTAAATAGCCCCCAGAGCCCCGCAGCCCTACCCTAGGGCTCCAGCAGTGGGACTCCGGTGGCAATTTAAAGGGCCTGGGGCTCCAGCCCCTGCTGGGAGCCCCAGGCCCTTTAATTTGCACCCTGGGGAAGCCAGGCCACCCCGGTACAGCGCACCGGCTCTTGCCCATACACCATACTGGGGCTTGGGCACGGGGCCCTCTTAGGGGCGGGGCCAATTCAGGAGAACTGGCCTAAAGCCAGGGGTGGGTGAGTGTGTGTGTGCGTGTGCGTCTTTTTATCCAAATCTAATGACTTTACACTGTCTCATAAGCCTCCCACAAATTATGACTAAGGCTGCATGTCTGTCACAGAAGTCACGGATTCTGTGACTTTCCGTGACTTCTGTAGTCCCTGGGCCAGCAGTAGTTTGGGTTTGGAAGGGTGCTCAGGGCTGGGGCAGGGTGTTGGGGTGCAGGAGTGGCACTAACATCAGTGGGGGGCTCTCACTGGCATGTCTTTGCAGCTCCTAGGCGGAGGGGCTGAGGGGCCAAGGGGCTTGCCCACGTCTGCAGGCGCTGCCCCTGAAGCTCCTATTGGCTGCGGTTCCCAGCCAATGGGAGCTGCGGAGCCAGGGTTTGTGGCATGAGCAGTGCGCGGAGCCCCCCCCATTGGTCGCCCCTCTGCCTAGGGAGACTTGCCGGTCGGAGTCAGGTAGGGAACCTGCCAGTCCCCTCTCCCCCCAGCACCAGCAGGGGCCCTGGGGCTCGTGCCGCTGCCCGCTCCCACCCTGCCCCAGCACCAGATGGTCCTGGGCCATGTGGCAGTGCTGCCTGGCTCCCCTGAGCCACACTCCCAGCACCCGTGGTGTCCCCAGACCACCCTCCCCCAGAGCACCTGCGGCCCCCTGACCCAAGTTTTAGTTAGGGATATATTGTAAAAAAGTCATGGACAGGTCATGGACCATGAATTTTTGTTTACTGCCAGTGATGGGGTGAAAGTAATAAATTCTTACCGGTATGGGCACAGGTGCCAACTTACGTTGGAACTGGTGGGTGCTCAGGCCCCCCCAGTCCTGCCCTGACTCCCCTCCGCTCCAACTGGATCCCTCCCAAAATCCCCACCCTGGCCCCGCCTCTTCCCCAAGTGTGCTGCGTTCCTCCGTCTCCCCCCTCCCTCCCAGGCTTGCCACGCAAAACAGCTGTTTCGCGGTGCAAGTGCTGGGAGGGAGGGGGGAGAATCAGAATGCGGCGGCCCGCTCAGGGGAAGAGGCGGAATGGAGGCAGAGGTGAGCTGGGACGGGGGGGAGAGGGACGGGAGAGGAAGCTGCCAGTGGGTGCTCTGCACCCATCAGTTTTTCCCCATGGGTGCTCCAAGTCCTGGAGCACCCATGGAGTTGGCGCCTATGGGTATGGGGGCTGGCTCTGGCCCCCGGAAAGGGCGAGCCCTTGGGCTGAAGGGATGGGGCTGGGGGGTCAGCCTCCCCCAGCCACCCCATCCATGCTGCCTGGCTCCCGCTGCCTGGGGCTCCGGCGGTGATTTAAGAAGGCCTGGGGCTCTGGCCACTGCAGCACTTTAACGTGGACTGCATACAGGCTGGTAGTGGCTCACTTTCACCGCTGCCTGTCCATGCCGGTTGTTAAAAATACCTGAGACTAAAATGTAGCCTTAACTATGACCTGTCTTCACTGCAGAGTTAACTCTAGTTCCACCTGTCACAATTCAGGGTAACTGCACCTGTGTTCCCCCTTCAGGGTCCAGCCAGGACACCCACTCTCAGGCTTCTGGCTCCCCAGCTCTCATCTCTCTTACGTGGAGACCTGCATATATCAATCATGGTATTTCTAGGCGCGCAGTTCCTTGTCTGCACTGTGAATTCCCCAGCGCAATCAGATTGCCTAAGCAGGCCTGCCGTACTTTTCTCCTCGTAAGAGAACAGTGCAGTTGCCAGAGTTATAAGTTACCACACAGCTCTTTCTAAGCAAGTACATTTATTCTTAAAGTGAAAGCATTACTGAGAAAACTCATTAAGAATGATATTATAATGAGCATACCAAAGATCACTCCAACAAGGCCTGTGGCTGGTGAACTGTTCTTAAAACAGTTCTTAATACACAGGTTTCCCTTTCAGCCTGGACCAGTCTCCTCAGATGACCTTCATCTTCTTGGCTTTCCAGTTGCTTCCAGTGTAGGTGGGGGAGGAGAAAGGCAAAGACATGCTGCAGCATCCTTATATTGTGGCATCCTCAATCCATGTTCCTGAGAGACACTTGCCCAGACATGTCCCGGTGAACTTTGCTGAGTTACAGTGATCAAGTCAACCCTTGTGTGGACTCGGGCAGCTGTCGTTGAATTATAAATCCCTTGAATATAACCCCCCTGCTGATGAATAGTCATGGAGCACCTTCCTGGGTGGGGTCTTTTGTATGTAACTAGCGAACTTTCAGCATATTTTAGGAACAACCATACAGCAAAATCTCAGCTTCATACGCACTAATGATATACATATTTAGACAGAACAATGGGTTTCAGCAGATCATGACCTTTCATAGGATATCTCACATGACATACTTTGTATGAACTATCACAATATAGACATGATGAATATGGGGGTTACAGGGTGCCATTCTGAGTATTACAGTGGGTAATTTGCATTCTCCTTTTCCTAAGTATTTCCTAGGACAGCCACTCCACTGAAAGTTCAGTCTTGTCTGGCTTGTTATTTTAAGAGTCCTTTGAAGCTCATTACACTTTCCAGGGTTTACCTTAGTCCTGTCTTCCCTTTAAATAAATTACATACAATCCCCCGGTAACATATAAACATTTGCATTTTTAAATAAGTATTTTAGGAGTTTATTGTAAACTTAATTGAGTACAGTTTATCCAGGACATTGCCATATCTGCCACACCATCCACACACACAAACTCTTAACCCAAGTGTGGTGCTGCTTGTAATAGCAGTTGGCTGGCCAGTCACTGTGGGGGAAGGTGGTAATAAGATGAATAGAGAAAGGCAGAGAAGAAAACTTTACACTCAAGGCAGATGCAAGAGGTAATTCTCTTTGCAGGCTTCAGGCATGGATTTCATAGATTCCAAGGCCAGAAGGGATCCATGTGATCACCTATTCTGACTCCTGTATAACACAGGCCATAGACCTTCCCCCCAAAAGTTCGTAGAGCAGATCTTTTAGAAAAAACATCCAGCACTGGTTTAAAAATTGTCAGTGACAGAGAATCCACCACAGCCCTTGGCTGATCCACGTGGGTTTATGATATTAACCCAGCTCTCCTGTTAATAGATCCTTGGGATACTAGCAACAAATGACGGCAATAGAGCATGAATGTAACTACCAAAGCCCGAGAGCTCATGTGCTGTACACAGTGTGTCTTATGATCAGGGAGATTTTTGGAGAAGAGGTGGGATGAGTTTAAACTCAGTCTTGTGTAGTTTTCAAAATAGCACAGATCTGGGCGACTTACTTTATATTTCCGTTCACTTCTAACCTACTAGAGAGGACAATAGTGGTAGCTGGGGTGAAGACATTTGTCATAAGCATTTACACAGCATTTTCCAAATTACCTTCACACTAAATTTGCTGTCACCAGACGTGGGCACCTGTAGAACAAACTTAAAGCACACATGGAGTAGCCCCCCGAAGGAAAAGTGCCTAATGCAATGCAGGGAGATTTGGCCAGACAAACCCGATGGCAGCAGTGTTTGTTAGGCCAAAAACTTACATTACCTCTGGAGGAGGAGTCTGAAATCTACACAGCTGGCACTATGAAGGTGGCCCAGCGTATGGAGCTCGGTCTTACCATCAACGTCATTGGGAGCAGAGTCAGACCAACGCTGAGGGCTTTTGCGGAGCCTACCCATACAAACAGTCATCTGTTTTGGAGAAGCCGTGTTTTAACATTGCAAGAGTCTCTCTGCGTCCCGGCATTTGTAAACCTTTGTCTAGTTCCTTGAACGGAGATACTCATATCCCGATTTTCTAAGCGTGCCGAATGCCCAGTAGCTCCCACCAGGTAGGCCGCCTATCTGGGAGCTTGGACTTAGCCTCCCATTTTTGAGAATTCTGGCCTTTGCATCCAACAGCAGGTGCTTCTAACGTTATTTTGGAATGCCACAAATAGCAACACAACTGCCATTTATCCCCTACCTGTGACCTACGAAAGAGTCTTGAACACTGTGTGCCCCTCTGTCTGGGAAGATTTAAAAAGAACATAATCGTCCCAGAAGTAGTCATTTCCTTATTCTCGAAAGAGCCACTTAGACCCAGTATAGCACTGCTCTGTGTATGGAAGAAAACAAGAACAGATTTTTGCAAACAAGTCAGATACTGTCTACTGGGACGCAGTTTATGTGCCATCACAGTTTACTTTGATACTGCCAGAGAGTTGAGTTTAGTCTCCCACAATAGCAAAGCACCCATTTATTTTTGACTGGATCAAAACAAAACAAACACATAGGAAAACCTACACAAAGCCTTCCTGACCGATGTATTTCTGTCACAGATCAAAGATGTGCTTTATATTTGTCTGATCTTAGCCTTAGCCAACACTTTGTATCTACTGACCACAGGTAAGACCTGGACTAGATTTCTTCTGCCTGAAGTGGGATCTACCTAGAGCTCATTGGAAAATTTTAATCAGAATAGTTTTCTTTGGAAAACGACAACATATTTTGCAAAATTGTATCTGATAAAATTTCATGTGAAACTTTTTTCAATTTTTTTTATAGTGTCAACATCTCATTTTTCCCTTTTCAGACGAAGATTTGAGTTTTGTTTCAAATGTACTTATACAATTTTTTAAAGATGGGTTGAAACTGAAATGAAACATTTTGAACTTATTCAAACAAAAATGTTTTGCTCAAACTGAAATCAAAGTTTTGCTAATTTTGTTTTGTGAAAAGTTTTGGCTTTTCATCTGTATTTGAGACAAAAAATAATTCAGAAATCTCAAGATTTTTTTCACAGGACAGAAAATCTGATAGTTCTTTGATTAATAGGAACCAGAATAACCACAGCAGCCGCACTAGCTTCACAGTAGTTTTGTAATTAGGTCATTTTAAAGAGAAAATTTCAAACATGCAATTTGTTTATCAGCAAGGTAGGATAAATCAGGTCTAAACTGCTCAGGAGACAGGGATCTCTTCTGTATAGAAAGAACTTTTTTTTTTTACACAACATACCAGAGAGGCAAGCAAGAATTCCATCCCAGGACTGTGTAGCAATAGTTTCACTTAAGCTACACAAAGCTTCATCAGCAAGTGAACTCCACAGAGTTTACTGCCAGCTCTTAAAAATCCAGAAGTTTGCAACAGTAAAAGCTTATGCCAGTTAATTCAGGTTAAACGAATCCCAGTGCAGAGGACCAGCCCCGAAAAGTCTGCACCACTTTAGCGCTCAAAACGTAAGTCTTGTGAATTTCACCTTAAGCGATGAGATAATGTGCTGCATTCGATGCATGAGAAATGTCGCCTGGGAGCTGAAGTACAGATTTGCAAGAGGACTCTAAGTTGGTAAGCTATTATTCCGATCTTCTCGATTGCACACGTGCTCAGCTCTGCTAGGGTCATGATGGTTAGCAGGGACGACGGGAGGACCTCAGCCTCAAAGCTAAGAGCCACGACCACTTGAGGTAAAGGAGTAGCTCATTAACTGTGAATAACTATCAAACTGGCACCAGCCAATAGAGGGAGATGTAATCGTTTGGACCAAGCCAGTGAATCATGCTTGGACTTTTTGATTTCCCACAAGCACCGTCTAGTACAACTTCACAGACTGATCAGCACAGAGCCTCTCCAAGTTATCTGCAACAATCCTGATTATATTGGCAGCAGGTTATATTTGCACCCTGGTTTATCAGCTGACCAAGATGCCCTATCCAGCAGGAACGTTGTAGGGAAGAAAGGTACAGTACCGGAGGTCCAGGACCCTCCAGAATCTCTCTCTTACGTGCAGTGGTATCTCCCTCCCAGGTCCTACAGCTGCCAAAGTCACCAAGCCAGACAAATTAGCTCATTGGTGGCTTGGTGCCTTAGAAGCCAGCTTTCCACAATGCCCAGCTGCTGGAGTGGAGAAAGAAGTCACGGCTCCTTCTGCCAATGGAGCACCTGTTGGCATCTCCCAGCAAGCAGGCGCAGGAGGCAGGCACTCCCTCCCCACAGTCAGTGCGGTTGCACCTATGTGCAGCCGCAGGGGAGTCAGCAATTTTCTGGTGAGAGTGGTTCTGATGTGGTTATGCTGGTTTCTGGGTGACAGCCAAGTAGCGGCTGCTTCATGCATGCTACAGAAACGCCTCCTTTCCAGATGCTGCTTTCATACCAGAGGCCCCCGAGCCCACAGCCCCATACAGATTGCCCCAGCCTTTCTGGCATAGCCTCACTTCGCCTCCTGCATGCATGCTGGACTCCCTTGCACAGTAGTACCTGCATCCAGACTGTGCTAGCCGCCTCTGCCTGCTATTTTGGCCACAAGGGTCCTGGCAACATCTCACTCTCCCCATGGAACTGTAGCATGAGCCACGCAGCTTGGTACCCGCCCTTTAAAAACCTCCCTATAAGTTGCTGGGCCTAGTGGTGACCCTGTCTCCACATTTCTATGTCTGCATATTTTAAACCAGTTTAAAAATAAGCCTGGCTAAGATTCCACTTCACAGGGCTGGGCAGCATCTCATCTTTCTGATCACTGATTAAGTGGGTGTGCTCAACTGCTACGTACTGGCAAAATCCCAAGCAAGCCTATAGCAGATACCAGTACCAGCAGAGAACACGTATTGGGAAGAGAGGAGAGACAGGTTCCTTTGCATCGGCCTATTGTGACATTAGTTTATTTTCAGGGTACTGCACCTTTAAGTTTCTTCAGACAGACAGCTTCTTGGAGACATGCTGCCATTTTGCAAGGCAAAGCTGACACAGCATGTTCCGGAAGGTCACACGGCTCATGCACTCCCACGAAGACTTGATTTATTCTCTTCTCCTTTCCTGTACATAATGAGAATCTAAATGGCAGTTTGCGTTGCCAGCTCTTGCGGTATTGGGTGTTTTAGGTAAAGCCCTACTCCTGCAGTCCTGTGGTTACGTGAGAATCTCAGCTGTCATTAAAAAAACCACCACCACCACAAACAAATCTGGCTCTCCTGGGTTTGGAAAATATGCGGGGGGGCGGGGGGGTAGGGGGAAGCCCCCAAAGGCTCAAAAAATCAGAAGGCAACTCAAGAGAAGTGTTTTTAAAAAAAAATTATGATTTTGGGAGCCCGATTCCTGATTTTTTGAGCTCCAGAGGTTGGCAATAAGGAGCTCGTGGCAGCTTTGGGTGTATGGGAAATAAGCACTTGCCACGGTGTCGGCCAGTTACTAAACAGGGACAACGTACTCAGTGCTAAATAAAGACACAGAAGCCAGCAGCCGTGTCCTACAGAGGTCCATCCACACGCCTTTTCCTTCCATGTCTCTGCTGGCACTCTAATAATTCTGCGCAGACAGACTCCATATTGAAATTCTGCAGAGTTCTCTCCATACAACCACAGAAAAATCCACCCATATCATGGGAATGAATGTGAACTTTATAGTCTAAGCTCGCACCTCTATACAGGCTATTATATGATTTGACCAAGTTTGGGATGTCCTTTTACATTACAGTCATGCCCAGACACTTGATCAGCTATGCAAGGAGTCAACCCTGCAACGGCAGAACTTGAAGGGAAACTGCCAGGTGTAAATGTATAAATAATATAGGACTTGCTTATTTGAATTCCTAACAGCACTCAGAGTTACTGAAACTGATTTCACAGACAGATTACGCTTTTCTCCAATAAATGCCATGAGCAATGTTGTTGCCAACTCCCAGCTTTTTATCAGGCGTCTCATGGTTTTCCTTACACCCCTACTTCCCACAGGGATGCTATTGGAGTATTTCAGATTTCACTGACCTAGTTAGTTCTAGCCTCCTGATTGCGGAGCAAAACATGAAAACGAGCCAAGAGGCTCAAACCCGAAAGTAAAACAGCCTAAATTATGATGACTTTTTAAGTATAATAATAATATTGAAGCAAACTGCATAATTTTTTAATGCTTGAGGCTGGCAGTACTGCCATTGACCCAGAATGAGCGAAGTACAAAAATCTGGTGTAAATGGTCACGTTTACCTATTTTAGGCCAATTGCTAGTGCATTTCCCTTAGCAGGGAACCGCAGATAATGCAGGGAAATGTTATTTCCCCCCCTGCCTCTACATATACCTTTATTTATTTATTAAGACTCTCAACAGAAGCATTTCTATTGATGATCAGGTTTTATAAGGCCCTGACTGTGTCCCTTTAAGCCAGGGGTTTGGGACCCCTCAGGGGGTCGCAAGGTTACTATATGGGGGGAGGAGGGGTCACGAGCTGACAGCCTCATCCCAACCCTGCTTTGCCTTCAGCATTTATAATGGTGTTAAATATATAAAAAGTGTTTGTAATTTATAAGAGGGGTCGCACTCAGAGGCTCGCTGTGTGAAAGGAGTCGCCAGTAGAGAAGTCGGAGAACCAGGACTGGTGCAACCATTTAGGCGGACTAGGCGGTTGCCTAGGGCACTGAGATTTGGGGGTGCCAAAAAGTGCCCCCCAATTTTTTTTTTAAATGGTTGAGCAGCCGCTGCTGCTGGGACAGAGAGGGAATCTGAGCTGCTGGCGGCAGCCGGTAGCCCAGGGTGTCCCCTGGATCAGGGCGCCGCCGTGGCAGCCCGCAGTCCAGGGTGTCCCCTGGGTCAGGGCGCTGCCACGGCAGCCCGTAGTCCAGGGCGTCCCCTGGGTCAGGGCGCTGCCGGAGGGGGCAGGCAGCTGCCGTGGAGCTGCTGCAGTGGTGCCTGTGGGCGGTCCGGTGGTCCACGGCTCGGATGGAGCTGCCGCAGTCGTGCCTGTAGACGGTCGGCTGCTCGCGCAGCTCTGGTGGACCTCCCGCAGACACCACTGCGGCAGCTCCACCGGAGCCGCGGGACCAGAGTGCGGGGCGGCGAAATTGCCGTCCGCCTAGGGCGCTCAAAACCCTAGCGCCGGTCCTGCGGAGAACCACTGCTTTAAGCTTCTGCCAAAAGGCAAAAAACCACTACTAAATGATTGCAATCTCCTGCCATTGCCTCATAATGGCCTCTTTTGTAATTGCCAATTTGCCATCAAATCGGGCACCACATGTTCTCGAGAATGCTCGTCCTAGATAAACGTTTGACGCTGATACCAGGGTTACGCTGGAAGCTTGCCAGGACAGTAATGGCTGATAGAAATGTTGCCAAAAAGTCACACCCTCTATTTCGGCAAAAGTCCTAGTGTAGCAGCAGTATACTGGCAAAAAAGATAGCTTATTTCACACAAGGAACCAGGATAAGCCATGCCAGCAAAAGCACATGTTTGCCAGTATAAGCGGTGTCTCCACTGGGAAGGTTTGCTGGTATCAGTATACCAGATTTTTACTGTTGCTGTGCACTGTATACTGGTGTAGCTATATTGGCAAGACTTTGCTAGGTGAGACATGGCCTTAGGGGCAAGTTATGGCCAGGCCTTACTAGGTGGAGCATGCTGCCCTTCCCTCTCCCCTTCTCCAGGGGCATCACGCAGGCAGTAGCTACAGCTGGGCTGCAGGATACGGTCCAGCCAACGCTTCTGGAGGGGCGTGTCTGGCCAGGGATGTACCTACGGCCCCACCACTGCATAACGATATGGGAGCCGTACTGGGCAGTAGCTGGGGAAGCAGGAGGAGGGCACGGTTTTTCTGAGGATGAAGCTGCTTCCTAGCATGCTCATTAGTGCCTTCCCTAGGCATAACCCCTCCTGGCATAGCATCCCCTGGCTCACTCCAGTCCAGTTCTGCTTTAGAGATGGCAGAGTTTTGCCCTTCAGCCCTTCCAAACTGGTTCCTCAACTTCCGATGTTCCCAGCCCCACAGGCCTGGCGTTGCCAGTTCTAATAGGAGCCTGGCACAAAGGTTAGGGAAAGACCCCAAACTTCCAGGCCAGCCTGTCTCCCAGGACTAGGGGATGGCCCGTTCTTGCCCTTGGAGCTCTGGGCATTGGTGTAGAAGGAAGCAGCATCACCGGCATTCTAACTGGTCAAGGGACCACAGCTAGCTGCAGGCTCGGACACTGAGAACCTGTCTGAGCTGCACTTCAGACATGCTTGGGCTAAGGAGCTTGGTTACTTATCGTGAAACAATGCGGTTAGAGTCCTGTCTAGGAAACACCAGCGCCTGGTTTTCACTTCAAACAACTTCAGCAACAGCCATGTGGCATCTGACAGCTCGAGCTGACATCGCCAACTAGCCTGGGAGCAAGCCAAGTGAGGGACTGGATGGGACACCACCAAAGCAACACAGAGGCACTGCAAAGAATGGCGCTGGTGACTCAACTGGGAGCATCTTTTCCTCGAGGCAAGTCCTGCCCCCAGTGCTCCAGTCTGGCATTTGGGGTGCTGTGTTTCAGAGAGCCTGACCCCATAACCTTTGCCACAAGGTAAGGTGTAATAACTCTTGAGAGCGGGTCAAATTCCAGCTAGGGTAATGATCAGGACCGGCTCTGGCTTTTTTGCCGCCCCAAGCAAAAACAAACAAACAAACAAAACCTGCGGGGTGGCTGGAGCCGGGGGGAAAACTTTCAGCTAGCGGGACTCCCTGCGCTGCAGATGTGCCCCGGGCAGTGGAGTGTGTGACCTGGCTAGCAGGGGGAAGGGGGAAGAAGCGGGGGGGGGGAGATAAAAGGAGGGTGGCCAAGGCTTCCTTCAGCCAGGGCGCTCACCACTCGGCCCCTCCCGCCGTGCCACCTGCCGGGAGGGCTCCCGCCGCTCCCGCCTGCAGGTGAATTGAAGGTCAGCAGGGAGGGAAGGACGCAGGCTGCCGGGCTTGCTGCAGATCTGGCACCGGCTGGGGCAGATGGAACGTGCAGCCGGCTCCCAGCAGGGCGCTCCCCTCCTCCGCATCACTGCCCCCTACAGGGCAGCCAGAGTGGCGAACAAAAAAAGAAAAGAATAAAAAAAGGGTGTCCATGCCACCCTAGGATTGGAGGGAAGCCACCCCTTAGAATCTGCCACCCACAGCACGAGCTTGCTTGGCTGGTGCCTGGAGCCGGCCCTGGTAATGACAGTCTGGCTCCCTAAATCCTCCCTGCAGTTTTCATTGGCTCTAGGATCATCCTTCACTTTCCTGTTGTCAGCTCCTTTTTTATTGTTGCTGTGCACCATTATGAAGATCCCACGCTTCACTTCAGAGGTGGCTGCATGTTGACGGTAGGTGAAGTTAGCCCTGTGTAAAATAACAGTGACTTAGGGCTATATGGAGCCCAGGGCCACCAAGACCATCTCTCCCATCCTACTCTCCAACAGCACTCCAGCTGGTCTTTGCTCTTGCCCATCCCCACTGAATTCTTGATCTTCTGAGGGAGGCAGCCCTACCTAACCCTACCTAACCCAGCCCCTCACCCACAAAGCTCAGCACTGCTCCCATCTCATCTCCCCAGCCAGCCCACTTATGACCATGGAGCCGAGATTCCCAAGGGTCTTGCTCCAAGTTCTCTCCCAGTGATGTCTCATTTGCACTGAAGTGCTTTGCTCTCCATTAGGCGTCACTGCCAGAAGAGATTGTTCAGAAGGTTCTCAGCTTCCAGAGCTGGTACCAGAACGTAAGGAGAGCAGAACTCCCATTTCAGCACCTGATAAGCAGCCTGGTTTTCCAGAGAGCTCAGCAAGCTGCCTGCTGAGCAACTCTGAAACCCAAGCCCCCATGAATATTGCGGGGGGGTGGTGGTGGTGGTGTGATGCTGCATCTGGTTCAGGTCCTAAGCAGAGTCTTCCACACTGAATTGTGCTGTCTTGCTCTCTTGCAGCTGAGTCTCCAAGAAGTCCAGGAAGGTTCTAGCTTCAAAGAATGATGAATCGCACCCAAAGAGCAAGGCAGGGCACTGGCTTAAGGCCTAATGGCCACAGCATCACCGCTTCTATTGCTTCCAGTCGAGATGCTGAGGACTCGTTAAAATCCCCACTGGGACACCAAAGAGTTCCGCAGGCAGGTCTGCAGCTTGCTCATATAAAGGAGTTGGGATGGATATGAGGAATACCGTCCCCTTATTCCCACTCATCTAGAGACCTGGGTTGGCATCTACCTGCCTCCTGGCTCGTGAGCCAAGATGGCACAAAAAGGCAGCCTTAAAACTGAAGAATAAATTGGAAAGGGGAAAAAAAATTCTTGTGACTCATAAAGCGCACCAGCTTCCATAGCTCCAGGGAGCACTTACACCTGCTGACAAGGTGATTAGCTACAAGCCAGATACTCTTAGGCCAAACATTCACTGTTGCATAATCACATTGCCAGCTAATGTTGCAATTGCAAAACATGTATATATAGCGCTGGGAGGCCACATTGCTCTGCCTAAACAGGCGGGGGCACATTCCCTGACCTCAGGAGTTTATGGTCCAAAGAAGATTAGCTATCAGTCATAGCTGCATGGAAAATTAGCACAGCTCCAGCATTTAACAGAAGGATTATACACCAAGATTGCAGACTCAACTCCCTCCCCTCAAATTCACACATACGTGCTATTTCATACAGGAACCTCACAACTATCCAGATATGCTCCCATCTCTGTGGTATCCAAGTGCAACTCACGGGCATTAGTATTTTCAATGGTCCATTAAGGGTTCCCTAATATTGCAAAGCTAGTAACAAACTAGATCGCGCTAACTCTCTCAACTCCAGATTAAGTATATTGCAGGGCAGTGAACTGGGTTTCTGCTCTCCTTCCACCCTTCAGCTGATGTGTGTGTTTTATAGCCACTTATCTGGTAATTATAGTCCTAACATGACAGCTGGTTAGTAACAAGCGAGGTACAGGGCACATCTGGAAGAGACAGCTTGGCTTGAGGGATCAGAGGTTTCCCTGTAGCGTATCTATCCCACCCATCAAAAGTTATTACAGTAATTAAACTGGCAAGACACAGGTCCAGACAAACCCTGAGCCCAAAAGCTGTTAATTCTAGAGTCCTGCATAAAAGACATATGACATGAGTGCTCCCCGCCATTAATAATGTTACTACATTAGTTTACAGATCCCATTGTCCCCACACGTCAGGATCTTTTAACTCAGTTTGAGCTGTAAACTCCAGTCCAGCTCCAGAGCGGACGTTATTTCAGGCTCAACCCTACTAAGGACCGTTTTCCATATGATTTTTCTGATTCACTGTTGTGAAGGAGCCAATCTCCCTTCACTCCCCAGGCGCAGAATTCAAAGCCCGCCCGTGAAGAAGTAAAGTGCATTATCTATCAACCAAAGAACCGACCGCTTCTTCCAGTGCACGGGGGTCGAGCCAGAAAACTCGCAGGAGCTGCCAGGCAGCCAGCAGGGTGCTGACAACGCACGGGGAGGTGAACCAGAACTCCCCGCCCGAGTCCTACAGGGCAGTGGCAGGATTTAGTCTGTTTTGCAAGGATTTCTGGAGGGGAGGCGGCCGCAGGCAGAGGTCTCCGACGCACGCAGCTAGACCGGGCGCCTCGGTCTGAGCAAGCAATAACCAGCCCCGGAGAAGTGCCACCCTAGCCCCACTGGACATGGAGGGGCAGGGGGGCAGATCCCGCCGAGGGGAGATGGCACAGACCCCTGGCTGATGAGTCCTTGAGCTCCTGCAGCCTGGCTCTCTGCAAGCGGCAGCGCGGGGCGACAGGCGGCTTGTCCCAGCCGGGGATGGGGCTCGCAGCCTGGTAAAGCAGTGGCCGGGGAGGGGGCGACGCTTGTTTATGTGGATGGGGTTTGCCCCTTTCGCCAAGGGAGGGGACCTAGGAGAGGCGAGCGCCCTGGATCCCACAGCCACCCCCGGACCCTCCACCCCCCGCGCCCAGAAACTCACCGCGGCGCAGCACCGTCTCCAGCGCGCCCTGGTGTCACTGGGGCAGGAAGCGCCGCCTGGCATTTGGGGCTGCGCTCCTTGGTTCCTCATTGGCTCTTCAGGTGTGTGTGTGGGGGGAGGCACTGTGGGGCCAGCGGGATGCTGGGAGATGTAGTTTGCAGGCCCGGAGTGGAGGGGCCGGGGAGGGCGGTGCGTCTTGGGGCGCGTAGTCCTGCGCCCTGGGAAGCGGCCGGGCTGCAGCGTGCGCTGTGCTCGGAGCTGGACACGGTCTTCTGCTGCCATGTCCCAGAGCCGGAGCCTTTCAGCCAGCCCAGTGCCCAGGGGCTCGGGCAGGAGCCTTCCCTGCAGGGTGGAGTCCCCCGCCTCCTCTGTCCCCTTGGCAGGCTGGCTACAGCCCACTGAGGAGTGAAGCTGCCCCAAGCCAGGCTTATCAGGCAGCCCCGGGGGTCCCAGCCCCCTCAGCGCTAGGCCAGTGAAATAATCTGGGGCAAACTGATTATAGCGCTGGGTAGTGGGGGTACACTGGGCCGTTGTGTAGGAGGACAGCAGAGCTTGCTCAGCTGTGTGTCATAAGCCCTCTACTGCTCACAGCCAAGAGAGATTCTCCTTTAGCTCACGCAGGAGGCACTTTGGAAGCAGGCGGCCACCGCCATTGCTGCAGGGGGTGGGGTAGGGTGCACACAGTCGCCCATTCTAGTAGCAGCTAAAGGCCTAGGTGGTTGTGAGTCTTTGACGGGGTCTGGCTGAGGAAGTGGAAGAGCCGCAGGATGAGGTCACTGCAGAGCAGAGTGTGGGAAGTGAATTTGCAGGCAGGGCCAGATGACGCCCGTTCTGGGCCCTGGACATTTTATGGCCGTGATATGAGGCCCCTCTGCCCAGCCCACAGGAGGGTGGCACGGACCTCCCCCCTTTTCTCCCAAAGAGCTGCAGCAGTGCCGTGGGATCCCTTTCTTCCCTCCAGAAATGGCAGCAAGGACCCTTGCAGCACTTACTCCAGCAGCCCAGGTGTCTCTGTTTGACCAGGGAGGGCTGCTGTACTTTTCGCCTCAGAGTCACCTGTTGGGGTGGGATTGGCAGGGTCTCCAGAGCCATGGGTGTTGGAGATATCAGCCCATAGAGATGAATGGGGCAATTCACCCCTCTGAGGGTGATCTGTCTGACTCCCTGTAAACTGCAGCAGCCTTCACTGTGTCTGTTCCGCTCCCCCTCCCAGAGCCATTGTCCCAGGCTCTCTACAGAAGCAAGCATCTGTAACAGCCAGACAGAGGTGAAAGTAAGCTGGTAGGTGCCGGTACGGAGGACCGGTAAGAAAAGGAGACTGACTGAGGGAGGGAAAGATAAGCCTGCTCCCCTGCGTAAGAATAGTTTAAACTCAGCTGTTCCCTGACGGTTCAGCCCCCAGGGCTAGGTTTCTGGCCTCCTTGTTAATTTCACTCACAGTAGCTGGTGGGAGGGGGTCGAGGGGAGGGTGTGTTTGACCATGGCAGGGGCAGTCCCTGTCTGCCCCCGGGGATGAGGGGATCTCTCCTAGTAATATACACAACAAATACAAGCATTTGGCTGCACAGCTTAAATCCTGAGCTAATAAAAGCAGGTGGAAGGGGAAAACTCACTGTCACATTGGTTTCTCGTCTCCTCCCTCCCTGTCCTCCAGCCAGGCTGCAGACAAGGCTCTGAATTCCTCCCCACTCCCCCCAGCAGGGATTTTCCTCTAGGCTCTAGCTTGGAGTAGACTGGCTGAGATGCCTGCTGTTGCTGCCTGCATAAGAACAGTTTAAACTCAGCTGTTCCCTGTGCAGTTCAGTGCCCAGAGTTAGGAGCCGTTTCTGGCATCCTTGTTAATTTCACTCCCAGTTGTTGTTGGGTGTGTGTGACCATGGCAGGGGCAGTTCTTTTCTGTCCCCGGGATGAGGGGATCTCCTAAACACAATCAAAATCAGGAACCATTTCCAAGTTCAAATCTATCCCATTCCCTCCCCAGCAGAGGATCATGGTTGTGATGTCCAAACTGCTTGCAGATCCTCTTTGAAATGTTACTGTTTTAAAAAAAAACAACACAAAAAACATGGAGAACATGGTGGAAAGATGTGTCATGATGATTAGGATTTATTTTGGGCAAAGCAATTTTGCTAAAGCAACTAAAGATTTACAGGGAAAGCAAATAGCCCCCATAGACGAAACCACAAAGGAATTGGAGGGGAAAACTGAATATTCAGCGAAATTATTGTGCCTCCTTTGAAAGAAATAGTAGTTTTCATTCCAATCCACTCTCTTTCTATATTGATTTAAACACCTGAAATGTCATTAGGACAGTGGGTGCAATCGCAGATCTCTTTTTGTTTTGTCCTCCCTGCAGAGTGCAGAGGCTGAAATTGATAAAACTGCCTTTAAATATCTTGTATATTTCATGAAGGCTATTCCAGTTGTCCTTCACTCACCTCTGACTTTCCCTTCCTCTCCTCCTCCCCGCTCTCCCCCGGCTTCCTCCCTGGCTGGCTGGCTGGCTGTGGTTTTTGCTTTGGTTACTTACTCCTTGGCAGACCCAGCCCAGCAGCACCTGCTGGCTCTCTGCAGGCAGCAGCCCACAGGGGCCGCTTGCTGGGGTCGCTGCTGGTCGGTGGCAGGCTGCAGCTGCATTGTTTGTGACACATTCATACACATACACATACATACAGTATGCAGCCTGCCGCCAACTGCCCCGACCCCAGCAACCGGCCCCTACTATTGTATTTTAGTAGTATTGGAGATCCCCTCATCCAGGGGGCAGAAAAGAACTGCCCCTGCCATGGTCACACACAGCTTCCCCCCCCGCTACCCAACAACTGGGAGTGAAATTAACAAAGATGCCAGAAACTTCTCTTAACCCTGGGGGCTGAACCATCAGGGAACAACTGAGTTTAAACTATTCTTATGCAGGAGGCAGTCTCCCTGCTGCAAGAGAGGGACGCCTCTGCAGCAGCTGCTGAGTGCCAGGCAGGGAGAAAGCACAGAGCCTAACATCGGCAGCCTGGCTGGAGGAGGAGGAGGGAAGACACAGAGAAAAATGTGACAGTGAGTTTTCACTTTTTCAGGCTTATTCCAATAGTAAAGTTTTATTACACATAGTACTGGTAGTAGTAATAGTAGCTTTATTTTCTCTATCTATGTCATGCAATGGGAGGGATCCATGAAGTACGTAGGAGAGGTGGGTGGGTTGTTTGCAATTGGACCATATGGGTAAGAAATGAAAATTACTTTCACCCCTGCCCAAACCCCAGAGCTCCCAGCTGCCTCTGCAGCTGGTAGCTCCGGGGTTAATTTAAAGGACCTGGCTCCTAGCTTCAGCCGAATTCCTGAGCCCTTTAAATCCTGATTTAAAAGCCCCTGGATTTAAAGGCCTCACCTCTTCCGATAGAGGCCACGCCTCTTCCGGTTAAGGCCCCTCCCCCTCCGCAGGACTCTGGAGAACCAGTAAGTCCTTTAAGTTACTTTCACCGCTGCAGCCAGATCACATTTTTGAGTATTTCCTCCCACTCATTAGGGCTGGAAACTGTTCCCCAACCCCGCCCCCCAGGAAAGCTGAGATTCTGAAGTAATCCCAGGACTCCAGGACCTAGTGCCCTAGGCCTGGGTCTGTAGCTCAGTGTTGCCCTGTATTGAAATTAAGGCACATTTAAGCTTGGACTCCATTGGTTCTATCTTCCAATTCAGTGTTCTTGTGTGCAGATAGAGGGACATGAAGCTTGGAGGCACCATCCTAACCAAGCATGCTTAGAAGTGGCCCTGGTCAGCACATCTGTAGACAGACATGCAGTCTTCAGCCACTGATGTCTCTGCCAGTCTGTTTCCCGAGGACTAGATCCAATATGGATGAGGAGTCTGGAAGGGAGCGATAAAAGAGGAAGGAAGGCAGGGGAGGTTGCTCCCTGGCCTGGGGAAGTGATGAAAAGGTGCAAATAACTCAGATAGCTTGAGTTAAACATTACCCCGCGTAACCAGTTGACCTAGATCGAAAGGCAGGGCAGCAACAGGCATGGGAACAGACCCGGTATAAATACGCTGGAGTGACTGAAGACCCAATTTCACAACAGGGCTGCCTCCTGTTATATGTCTCTGTACACTCCACAAGGCCATTCTGCCGTGGGGTGAGCCGCTGACAAGTGACTAAATGGAGTGCCAGGTGATACAGTAACGCCCTCCTGACTTCCGCTTACGTGCCAGATAATCCCAATGCGGCTGCCAGTGCACAGATCCTGGACAAGCCAAACCAACAGGCTTCTTGCATTGAAAACACATTTGAAACACTGTGGAACTGGTGCCTTTTTCATAGCTAGCTGCGTGGGATGTACCGACAATGTGATTCATGGGCAGAGCTCTGCACCAATAGTATGGGACATACAGGTGCCTCACATATACAACGCAGCAGTCTCCAGTTTTGGCTTAGATCACGTCACCCTGGTATTTGCAGTATTCCCTGCACCAAGGATAGGAAATATGGCAAATCCCA
Source organism: Gopherus flavomarginatus (assembly GCF_025201925.1). Taxonomy (NCBI): domain Eukaryota; kingdom Metazoa; phylum Chordata; order Testudines; family Testudinidae; genus Gopherus; species Gopherus flavomarginatus. The sequence goes on along the minus strand of NC_066619.1, from coordinate 5,389,003 downwards.
GGAAAACACCTGAGCCACACAGACTGACGCAGGGTGTGTGTGGTGGGAGGTTTCATGAAGGTTCAGGGGTCTGCCCACAGAGACCTTATCAACTGGAAAGTTTTAAGAATGACTGGGCATGTGTTGTATGATTTCCTCTATTTTATTATTATTGGAGTACCAACAGAGTGCCCAGTGCTGTACACAGATCCAGTCCTGCAAAGACATGCACAGTCTCACTGATCAATGGAATTAACCATACTGTGCATAAAGGCAAGCGCAGGCATTGGTCTTCATGTCACTGGGGCCATGATATAAAGATAAAGACAGTCCCTACTCTAAAAACCTTACAATCTGCCAGCCAGAAACAGAGGAGGCAGGATGCAGTGGGACCCTGAGGAGGGAATACACGAGAGTGGGATTTGAAGAATGATCATTATAATGGGTCAGATCTTTAGCCAATCAGCATCAGAGTCAATGGCGCGAAGTCAGTGGAGCTGGGATGCTTTAGGCTAGCTGAGGATCTGGCCCAATGACTCCAGTTGAGTTATGCCAATTTATACCAGCTGAAGATCTGGCCCAGTGATCCCAAAGCAGCTACACCAATTTAGACCTCCTGGCCCATTGACTTCTGTGAAACTATGTTGATTTATGTCAGCTGAGGATCTGGCCCAGGGATTGGACCGGTTCATTCCTTGAACATTGCAAAGCAGTGAAGGAGGAACTTTAATGTAGGGAGGGTAGTGGCACAAATGTTTGAACAAATATCTTTTTGATACACTGTCCTGAAAATACTCTTGTGTCAATTACAGGCTTCATGCTGCCCTCTCCACTGGACCACGCTGCCTCTCATACAAGGTTCCAGTTCCACAATAGCTAAATCCATTTTCCGTGCGGGCAACACATTGTGTGAACACTATTAAAAATATTTCTTCCCCCCAGGGTTCCTGGCGTGTCCATGCGACCCTGTGGAGCGGGGGTTCCTATTTGCGTTCGTAAAGAGAATTTGTAAGAGAACAAGCTTGTTGAATACATTAACATGCGCGCACGGAGTTTGCTGTAACATTCTGCAGGCATCAGTCATTCCTATAAATGGAAATATTGATTCCTCAACGGGAAGTGGGCAGCTGAGTGTGCAACAAATCTGTGGTGATCACAGGATGGGAAATCTGTGGTTAAAGCACTGTATGGGCAAATTCTGGCTCTGCCACAGCCTTCCTGTATCTGACCTTGGAGTAGGCAGAGCTGGTCAGTGGCAGCTGTGGGTTTTGTAAATGACCGGTAAGTTCAACCAGCAATCAATTGCTACCCAGCTATTCCTGGAGACAGAAGGAAATGCTGAGACCACTGCCTGTTGTGCTGACTCTATTATCTCCTTCTTTGCCTGTTCTCCCCTGTCTGTCTGGATCTTTCTGTTGTCTCCTGTCTTAAATTGAAAGCCCTTTGGGGCCTGGCATAATGTGGGTCTGGTCCATGCACGGGTCTTCTAGGTGATCCAGTAATGCAAACCAATATCCAGGTCCAGTCCAGGGCCAGCTCTACCATTTTTGCCGCCCCAAGCAAAAAAAGGAAAAAAAAAGAAAAAAAGCTTCCCCAAGAATGGGTGGAATGCCGCCCCTTAATGTGTGCCGCCCCAGGCACGTGCTTGCTTTACTGGTGCCTGGAGCCGGCCCAGTCCAGGTCACCCCAGGGAGGACTGTTTTCCTGGCTGGTGGCTGCCTAATGAAGTGTGGAACCTGGGCGAGGACTGAGATCTTCGTGGCCAATAGGCATCGTCATTGTACAAGCAATTTTGATAGTTGTGAGTTTACTTAAATTGATGCAAATTACACATATGCAGATTAGGCACCTGATCTGGAGAGGTGCAGAGCACCTGCAACTCCCATTAAAACATGTGGGCATTGCTGGTGCTGGGCACCTAGCAGGCTCAGCCTGTGGGTCACACCCAAGGGAAGTTGTTACTAGTCCTGACTGTAGTGCTAAAGGTGTGCATGGTAACAAGACTGTCCTCTGAAGACCTGACTGTCTAAGGGTCTGATGCTGCCAGGATCCATCTTGCCTTCAGTGAGCATGAAGGTCTTTCAGCACCTTGCAGGATCAGAACCTTTGCCAAAAGCTGTGATTCTGTTCACATTGACGTCAGTGGGAGCAGGCCAGAAGCTGACAATGCTGCCTGCCACACTGCGAGGTGGGTGTGGCGGGGATAGAGCTCCCAGGGTCACTGATACACACTCACTGTCCCCATTGCTTCACAGCAGAGTCGCATCCTGCCGTTTGGTCTCCCTGAGCTGGTCCTGGAGGAGGGTATCCTGCTTCCCAGGTAAACACACACTCATACACGCTGCCCGAGTGCTAACAGCCCGTATACTTCACACAGGGTGTCCAATAGGACGCAGCATGATGGAGATGCAGAAGAAGCCTGCCAGTGGCCATTAGAAGTGTACGTGCTGGACATTAACACTTGGATGTTGCCAGGAGTCTGGCCCTGAAAACCCACAATGAATAAACATCTTTATAGGATGTTCTCCAGCAGGGAGCAGAGGCTGCAGCACAGCAGATGGAAATCTGACCTGTAGTCAGGTCTGTGGGCTGCCGCACAGCACCAAATGTAGCAAAATTGTTTACCACTGAGCAGGGATACACCTTTGTTATGCTGGGATGTAGAGGCTCTGTGGAAACAGATATAGCTCTGCCCTTTGCCCAGCCCAGGGCAAAGTATAAGGCACAAAAGCTACAACACTGCTTTGTTTTTTGCTGTTTATGCAACAAGTCCAGGATGAAGAAACTACACCAACACGGCTGCATTCCAAATAACCAAAACAGCCAAGGCCTGGGAACATATATACGCTGGCTGCTTGGTGGTTTCTGATGGCTTCTAAATCATAGCATATTGTGAGCACCACTAGTCTGCTCAAGGGATACTGCTCTATTCCTATAAACTGCACATGCACAAATCGCTTTCAGCTATGTCAGATGAATACTCTTCATCACAAGTGAATGCGTCTTTAAATGTGAAAGCCGGAAAGCCACCAAAGGTGCTGTCAGTGACTGACAGTCTTGGCCTAATGGTTGGTGCAACAGTCAGGCCTATCAGTTGGAGCTGAATCCAGATAGGGTGGTGTCAAGGCTGATTTCTCACTCTGGCACTTTGAGTGCAGAAGGTGGGGGCCTGCAAGGATTCTAAAAATTAATACTGGCCACTCCAGGCTTGTATTAAACTCCCAGGGTTACAGCTTCTCTCTGATCTTGGATGATAGATGCTGCCACCACCCAAATGCAAAAAAAAACCCCTTTGAAACCAGGAAGGCGCACTTGGGAATTCCTGCCTGTGGGGTACCCGCAAGCCCTTTCCCCCCTCCTCCAGGGAAGAGCTGAGAAAGAAAAACAAAGGAAATCAGCTGTTGCCACCAACTAATTTAACAACATGTGAACAAACCTCTTAGGGACACAAAAATCCAATCCTGTTCTTAAAAAATGGAAGATTTTATTAAAAACAAAAAGAAAGAAAATACATCTGGAACTTAGGCTTTTGCTAGTGTGACAAAGTTCCTCCTCTACCTCGGTGGGTCCTGCTCTTATTGGCAGATTTGCTCACCTCAATGATCTTCCCCACAGTCTGGGTCAACTTCTCCTGTGTCTGATCAGGAGTTGGGAGGTTTGGGGGGAACCCGGGCCCGCCCTCTACTCCAGGTTCCAGCCCAGGGCCCTATGGATTTGCAGCTGTCTATAGTGCCTCTTGTAACAGCTGCATGACAGCTACAACTCCCTGGGCTACTTCCCCATGGCCTCCTCCAAACACCTTCTTTATTCTCACCACAGGACCTTCCTCCTGGTGTCTGATAATGCTTGTACTCCTTAGTCCTCCAGCAGCACAGCCTCTCACTCTCAGCTCCTTGTGTCTCTTGCTCCCAGCTCCTCACACGCACTTCCTCTCCTCTGGCTCCTCCTCACCTGACTGGAGTGAGCTCCTTTTTAAACCCAGGTGCCCTGATTAGCCTGCCTTGATTGGCTGCAGGTGATCTAATCAGCCTGTCTGCCTGAATTGGTTCTAGCAGGTTCCTGATTACTCTAGTGCAGCGCCAGCTCTGGTCACTCAGGGAACAGAAAACTACTCATCCAGTGACCAGTATATTTGCCACCCTGGTCCCGGCCCCGGGTTTCCTGGCCAACCTCCGGACGGTGATTCTGGAGTTCTTTTGGCCGGGGACGCACTGGGTCTCTGCAGGGGTCCTCCACCTGCCCCTGGAGGAGGGGGGGCAGGGCCTGAAGTGCTTACGCGCTCAGGTCCATGTCTTCCGCCTCCAGGCCCTGCAGAGGCTCCTGTTTGGTGCGGGTAGTCCGGCGTGGAGCGTATTGGCGCACGCCTTCCTCCGCCGCTTCCGAGGGCTCCGATACGACCGGCAGCTCTTTTACCTCTATCCGAGAGGTCTTCCGCGAGACCTCTCCGGGCTGCTGGTCTTCTACCAAGACCTCCTCCGGACCTGGAAGCTCTTTTCAATGACCAGGTCCGTGGTGGCCACCGTGGGGGTTGACCTCCTCGCAGAGCCCCTGCTACACAATCCCCAGCTTCGTGTGCAGGTGGCGGAGTCCCCCACGGTGTGCCAGAGGTTGGTCTCGGCGGGAGTCACCAGGGTCGGAGACCTCCTGGACTACGACCGGGGAGACTGGCTGGATCCCCTGACGCTCGCTCAGCGCATGGGGCTCTCCAGATCTCGTACTCCCCAGCGCGTACCTCAGGAGGTGAAGGCCGCTTTACTGCCCGCTGCTCGGGCTTACCTCGACCGGGTCCTGCGAGAGGGCACGCCCCGCCCACCCTCCACCCCAGGCCCCGTGGACATTTTTATCGGGCCCCTGCCCCGTGGACCCAATCGGCCCCCTCACCCTTTCACTGCCAGCCGGCTGCATGATCTGCAGCCGGTTTTGTTCCAGACCGTGCCACGGAAACATCTGTACTCGCTCGTGCTCCATACCCTTCACTACCTCACCCTCGCGTCCCGCCCCGATACCAAATGGCGGGACCTCCTGCCGCCTCTCGAGGGTGAGGAGCCCCGGTGGGCCAGCTTGTACTCTGCCCTGGTCCCGAGGCCCGCCGGGGATATCAGTTGGCGGCTCCTTCACGGAGCCGTGAGCACGGGCGTGTACTTGGCGCGGTTCACATCTGTCCCTAGCACCTGCCCTTTCTGTGGTGCGAAGGAGACCTTGGCGCACGTTTATTTGGAGTGCGCCAGGTTGCAGCCCCTGTTCCGGCTCCTCCTGAATATTTTCCTGCGTTTTTGGTTGCACTTTTCCCCTCACCTTTTTATCTACACGCTCCCCATCCGTGGCCCCACGAAGTCGCGGGATCTCTTTCTCAACCTCCTCTTGGCCCTGGCCAAACTGACCATCTACAACACCAGGGAGAGGAGGTTGGCCGATGGGATTTCCTGCGACTGTGGGGCCTATTTCCGTTCTTCCGTCTGCTCTCGCATCCGGGCAGAGTTCCTCTGGGCGGCGTCCACTGGCTCCCTTGACGCCTTCGAGGAGCAGTGGGCGTTGTCCGGGGTTCTCTGCTCGGTGTCCCCATCGGGTTCCCTTTGTTTAGCCCTATGACCTCACTCCCGATCCTGTTTTTTTTCATTAGTTGTCCCCCGTAATTATTTGGTGTCCCAGACCTGTGGGTCCTCCCCTTAGGCTGGGGGGAGGCCCTTTAGAAGTGGGCGGGCTTCGCCCGCCCACCCCCGCTGGATGCCAATAGGACCAGACTCCTGTACCTCACTGGTCTGGGTCTGTCACACTAGATTTAAAAAACCCACTTACAAAAATTAAGCATCAAGCTAGGTCTCTTGAGGTTTAGCTTAAAGGTTACAAGCAAAACAAAGGCATTTGAGGTTAGCACAGAAGAGTCCACAAGCCAATAAGAAATAAAAGAAATAACCCAAATCATGTCTTTCTAGACATTCCCTGATTTACTCACCTATTTGGGGGGTTAGATGATTAGGTTTGAGGTATGATTTGATGCTTTTTCGTACCTGGTTTTAAAGCTGCTTACACATTGCTGCTCAACACACACAAAGAGGAAGTTTTTTCCCCTTTTTTTAAAGTTCTAGCCTTCCCATTGGCTCTTCTGGTCAGGTGCCCACTCCCTTTCCTTTACCTGGGGACTTTTTTTTTTTAACCCTTTACAGGTAAAGCAAGCAGAGAACATCCACCAAGAGGGACTTTATAGCTAACTGGCTGGCTGGGTGTCCATCAAAGGGAGCTCCCCCCCCTTCCATTTATCACAGGTGGATTCTTGGAGCAAAACCGAAGGTCAGAGTCAGGAGCCAAAGTGAAAGCCGGTGTCGTGATCAGGAGGTGTAGCTGAGGGTCAGAGCCGAGGGTCAGAAGGCAGGATTGAGCCAGGTGCTGGGGCAGGAACAGGTCCAGCTAGGACAGGACTGGAGCAGGACTAGAGACAGTGGAGACAGGGACAGTACCAAGTGCAACTGCCGACAAGGAGCCCGTTGAGCAGCCATGGGACTGCGGCTGCTCCTGAGTGTAAGTTTCCACCTGCCAGTCAGGTAGCGCAGTCAATCAGCCAACTTCCATCAGGGCCAGCAGCACTCATCATGTTGCCAGGAGACTGGCTCTGTGGCAAGCTGGCCCCTGGTACAGACAGACGCCTGAACGCCTTCAAAAGCAAACACCTCGGGAAAATACGAGCTGGCGAGTGGAATGAAGTGAAAATAAACGCCGAGATTCATCAGTGAGTGCAGCAATCCCTTATCTCTAAAGAGTGACCAGACAGCAAATGTGAAAAATCGGGATGGGGAGGGGGGTTAATAGGAGCTTATATTAAAAAAAAGACCCAAAAATCGGGACTGTCCCTATAAAATCGGGACATCTGGTCACCCTAAAGTTACCCCAAAGAGAGCATGAAAGTATCTGGGATGTGGTAAGACTGAAGCTAGAGCGTCTGCCTTGGCAGGGGTTCCATTGGGCTGCTGGAGCAACACACCGACGGGGACGACTGAAAGAATCGCTCCATCACACTGTCCTCAGAGAGGGAAAACATATGGGAATGAACAACACAGAGAACATGTAACAAGCTGCCCAAGATACCAGGTTGGAGGGGCCTTGTTTGGGTCCTGTGTGATGCTTAACAATGCGGGAAGGATTCAGGCTCATCTTCATGATTCACTATTCCCCAAATCCTTAAATTGCAGTAAGGATGGCAAGACACGAGACAGAAGCGGAAGGGAGTCAATCATGGGTCTGAGGGGTGGGATGAATGAGGCAAGTTATTTACAGAATCAAGCTGGAATCAAGAACCTGTTGGCAGGAGAGCTTGTAGGACCAAACCCAAAGCCCATTGGACTCTGCCAAAAGACTCCCATAGCCTTCAGTTTAGGCTCTTAATGAAGAGCATGATAGACGGGTGCATTCTGGGAGATATAGATCAGCTGGCCCCTCAGATCCACTCTCTCAGAAAAATTTCTGAAGCAGAAACTGTCACAGGAAAGGCTGCAAAATACTTCCTGCTCTCTACTGCCTCACTAGACACAGCATATGTGTATTGACATGTTCATATGTGATTTACATTTCCCTGCTGCATGGTTAAAGGATCGGGGAAGGTTTCCAGTAGCTACTATTTTAGCTGTTTAATAACACCAAAGCATTCCCTGCTGCACCTTGCTCTCCAGAGCTTGGGTTAGAACTAATGGCTTTTTTCCTTAGTCCAGTGCAGTTGTTCAGTTCTCAGAGGCTAACTTGGCAAAGGCGAGTGAGTTATAAACAGCCCTGAATGTAAGTGATGAACGTGTTTATTGTCTGTTGGGCCGGTATCATTATCACGTCTATTTCTGGCTGCGTTAATGTGCTGTGCCCCTGGCCTGTTCTTTTACAGCCTGCCCCAGAGACTTTTACTTGCAAAAGGTGCCCGGCTGACAGCCCCAGAACGTGCAGTGGGTTTGTTACAGAGCAGGTGCATCCCAGGTCCGCACCAGCCTATGCAAAGGGAGCCAGTGACTCTTTTACTGCAACAGAGAAGAGTCTGCTTGCACCTCCAAGTCTTTAAGGTATTTCTCCTTACGACACCCCTGTGAGGTACAGGATCCTCATTTATGGGGAACTGAGGCCCAAGAGACAAAGGCTCAGATTTTAAATTTTAGGCGTTGCACTGCTCAGCACTGCAAGGCCTTTAGGCAGCTAAATCCCATTTCCAAAAGCAACTTAAGCAATCAGGAGCCTAAGTCACTTCTGAAAATGGGCCTTAGCGATCTAAGTCACTCAGATCTTGCAACACTAAATGGAGCAATGGCAAAACACCTTTAAAAATCTGGGCGTAAGTGACTTGCCCAACATAATGCAGGCAGTTTGCGACAGAGTAGGGGATTGAATTCAGATCTCCCAAGTCGCAGGCTTTCACATTAACCACTGGGCAATCTTTCCTCCCTAGATGAGCCATCAGGACTGACCCTGGCAGCATGGACAGTGGGATGGGTAGGGGTTAAATCAGGGGTCGGCAGCCTTTCAGACGTGATGTGCCGAGTCTTCATTCATTCACTCTAATTTAAGGTTTCGCATGCCAGTAATACATTTTAACATTTTTAGAAGGTCTGTTTCTATAAGTCTATAATATATAACTAAACTATTGTTGTATATAAAGTAAATAAGGTTTTTAAAAAGTTTAAGAAGCTTCATTTAAAATTAAATTAAAAATGCAGAGCCCTCCGGACTGGTGACCAGGACCTGGGCAGCGTGAGTGCCACTGAAAATCAGCTTGCGTGCTGCCTTCGGCACGCGTGCCATAGGTTGCCTACCCCTTGTGTTAGATGCTTGCTCTGAAGTTCCGTGTGCTGCACCTGTTCTGTGGATAAAGACAGCACTTCAGATTCCTGGGCTGGTAAACCCACTGTGGGGAACGTACTGTACCATGATCAGGTCAAAATTCATGTTCTGCAGGCAATTCACTGTTCCCTCCTGTCTGTGAAGTGGTATTTCCACTATCTCTGATCACAGCTTCAGAACTCTAATGTAAGAATGCTCTGATTGTCTTTGTATCAGCTGCTGCTCAGCAACCCCCGCCTGTGCCACCCACGTCTAATTAGCAAACACTGGAGATCTTCAGATCTACTCTGGTACTTTCCAAACCCCCTAACTGGTGGCTCTGTACCTAGTCCTGGGGCTAACCCACTGGGGGCCCTAAGCAGGAATATTTTGCCCCCCAACACGACAAAAAGCGAATAGGGGGCCCTCTTTAGCTGCCCGGGGCCCTACGCAATTGCTTAGTCTGCTTATGCCTTGCACTGGCTCTGAATGTACCTTTAAAAAACAGCATGGTAGAGCTCTTCTGAATCCCCTCCCTTGGGAGTGCATCAGAGGGGCTGGGAGAGATGCCTTGTGTGGCCCTATAATGAAGGCTAGTGCGGGCCTTGGTTCTGATCCTGCACGGCATGGAGGGAGTGCAGCCATGTTTGCTTGCCCTTTGCCTTCTGCCTGATGCTAGGGGCTGAGGGTATTTAGACTCCACTGGCTGCCCTCCACACAACCTCCCCGGAGCAGAAGCCCAAGAAGGGCCGGCTCCTCTCACTTCATCACAATGTTCCCTCTGTGGAGGTCCCATCTCAGGGGCACAAAAGAGCATTTGGCCTGTGAGACGTGTGTCAGTGCTAAAGCCCCGGCTTCGCCAGTTTCCCCACATTCATTCCCGCCCCAGCTCCCTGGAACCCCAGGAGAGATGTGCTCTCCGCCCATAAAAACACTGGCTGGGCCTTGCGCTTTCCTTTAACGTTTTCATGTTCCCTTAAGGACTTTATGCTGAGAGGTCTCCACGTTCTTCCCCCAACTCCACTGGCTGATGAGGCTGCCCAGTGCCTGGCTGAATCGAGTGCTTAATAAGCTGGTATATTAGCCACCCCTTTTAATTACTCATCCCTGACAGCAGGCTGATCTGAATGCTGGGCTGGGGGTCAGGACTCCTGAGTGCCATTCATTGTCTTCCTGGACAAGTCGTCCCCCGGCTGTGTGTCTCAGTTCAGTGGAATTAATACCACCCTAACTCACAGTGGGCTTGGAGTAAGTGTCTTTCATGCAGAGGAAGCGGCATCAGTCCTTATGTGCTGTGTGGCTGTGAGGTATGAAGAAGCAGGATGTAGGCAGGGGTTCTGGGGGCAGAGTTAAGGTTGGTTTAGCCAAGGATGACTCAGGCAACCTTGGGGCCTTTGTCAGAGCCACTTAATTGGATGGCTCCCAGCAGCAATGCCCCCAAAAGCACCTCCTCCTATTCTGCACCAGCCTGGGGCTGCTGGTGGTGGTGGGGGCAACCAGTTGGAGGTGTGTGGGGAATGGGAGTGTATCTGGATTGCTGTATGGGTGGAGAAAGGGAGTTAGGGACAAAGTGGACAGGATTTTCCTTTTCATCCAGTGTGGGAAGCAATCTGTGATGAGCCCCTGCCAAGTCTGTGGTAAAGGGGGGAACCCCACATTATCATCAAGCAGTTTGTACTTCGTGCCATGGGTCCTCATGGCAGTTCAATCTAGTGGGGGGGGTCTCAAGGGGGGCACCCATAATAATGAAAACAGCACTTAAAGTGTTTTGTGCTCTACTGAGGAGGGACCGTTATCCCTGTCCTACATATAAGGAAACTGAGGCACAGAGCAGAGAAGTGACTTGCCCAAGGTCAGCTAGCAAGGCCGTGGCAGAGCTGGGAATACACCCGACGCAAAGGCACCAGAATCATTCGTTCCTTTTGCAAATCTTGGCCATTAACACTGTGTATGTAACTTTGGGGGAAGGGGGGAGAGGACTCATGGGGAGTTGGGTAAAAATGAGCCTTCTACAGGCACCACACTTGCGCTTTTCTAATCTGTTCCTGAAATGGAGGGAGCTGGTTAATTTCAGCTAACAGTACACAATCTTTGACAGATCCCAGCAACACAAACACTAGTCTGGTCCACATTTATCCTCAGTAGGGTGACCAGACAGCAAGTGTGAAAAATCAGTAGAGGGGGTGGGCGGCAATAGGAGCCTATATTAGAAAAAGACTCAAAAATCGGGACTGTCCCTATAAAATCAGGACATCTGGTCACCCTAATCCTCAGTGCAATTTAGTTGCCTGCAGTGAAGTTACACCAGGGTTGACTTTGGCTCATTATAGTTAATCTTTATTTTCTGAGACCAAGATCCACCTGTCAAATGATCGGGCCGTCTGCTGAGACCTGGCCAGTCCATTTCAGACAGGCCCATAATTCCAGAGCTAGCTTTTCTTTTCTTCCTAATTTGGAATAAACGAAGGGAGCTCTGGATCAAATGTAGACTGGCTCTGCTAGGCTGGGGTTTGGGGAGGGGGTGGGAAGAGGGAAATGAAGGTACAAGCAAGGAGATTCATTTTTCAAGTTGGGTACAAACCACATATTGTAAATCTTTTGGCATAGCTGTTATTGAATCGATTCTCATTACACTAATATTCAGTCAGTAAAATGCAGTCATGAGGTGGCAAGCCTCTCTGTGAACTTACCACTGTCCCCTTCTGAATGGAATCAGCACTGCTCAACTGTGTGTCATGTGCCCTATATTGCCAACATGATGATTATCTTTCAGCTCAAGCAGCGTGGGGCCTGTACTCTCAGCCTTGTTGTTGCCAAGAAATTCCAAGTGGTTATGGAGTGTGGCACAGGGGTGGGTGTGAAGTTCTCACTAGGTGGCCACCAAGTTGTTACAATATGTATCTAGCACTGCAATTGCAACAGGATAGGGAAGGCCTGATGAGACAAAGCCATTACAGAATCCATCACCAAATACAGCTGCTGTAGGCTGGCTTGGCAACCTTGGACCAGGTTGGGACGGGGGGAGCAGCTGGGGTTTTCTCTCCCAGATCCTCTGGGATGTCAGGAAGCTCATCTCTGCAGGGCAAGGAGTGGCTTGTGTCCCACAGCCCCGCCTTCTAGTGAACTAGTGTGTGGCAAAGACAGACTCCAAAGGCAGCTCATTCTTCTGGAAGTAAAAAGGCTGCAAACTCTGGGGCTTGACAGGAGATTTCAGAGGGAGCTGGAGGCTCCCGCCTCCCTCAGCCTCCCTAATCCTTTTTCCTGCCCAACCATCTTGAGCAGCAAAGCTGCCACCCATGCAGAGGCTTGGGGGAGAGCTAAGACAGCTACACAGCAAAGTAGGGTTCCACCCTCCTCTTAGATCCCTTTGCTCCTTGTCCGATGGTGCTGCTGTGGGGCAGGGATGTTTCACAGATGCAGGAGCAGCACCAGGGTTTTTGCTGCCCTAGGTGGCAGTGCTCCTCCTCTGAGCATTTGGAGGCGGGGGTCCTTCCGCTTCACATAATAATAGGAGATATACCCATCTCCTAGAACTGGAAGGGACCTTGAAAGATCATTGAGACCAGCCCCCTGCCTTCACTAGCAGGACCAAGTACTGATTTTTGCCCCAGATCCCTAAGTGGCCCCCTCCAGGATTGAACTCACAACCTGGGTTTAGTAGGCCAATGCTCAAACCACTGAGCTATCCCTGCCCTAGGCCACTTTAGTGGTGGGTCCCAAAGCGAGTGAAGGACCCACCGCTGAATTTCTGCCAAAGACCCAGAGCAGAAGGACTCCCCCGCCACCAAATTTCCGCCGAGGGCAGCAAGATGCTGCCCCCACAAATCCTGCCGTTCTAGGCAACTGCCTAGGGTTGCCTATTGGATGCACTGGCCCTGCACAGATGGCACCCTAAGGAATGAACATGCGAAGGTTGACAAGACCCATTTTAATGGAGGCCTGACTCTGTTCTCTACCAGCACAGCGAAGTGGGGTAGGACTCCGACACAAACTCGGGATGAATGACATAGTTATCCTTCTGCGGCCCACCGGCCTTCTGGAAGTGACTCGTGTCCCACCTGGGAAGGGAGGAAAAACCAATGGATCGTTAGCCTCACCCACGCAGGAGGGTCCTTGGTAATCCACTTCCTACTGGTGCTCATTAGGAGATTCCAGGGAGATTGCAAAGGGCAAGCTTTGGGAGCCATTCTCTTTACTGATTCACTGCAGAACGATGCTTCCTCGTGCTCACCGTTTTTCTGCCCCATATCGAACTCCAGGTCCTGGGATTTGGGGAGGGAGGTGGCCCAGTCAGTGGGGTCTCTGGCAGATGGGTGTGGCAGGTGAGAGACAAGGGGCTAAAAGGCACATGGGAGCCAGTGGGAGGGATGTGATGTGCTCAGGCGTTATGGGAAAACCCCAGAGAATACATCTCTGCATAGCTAACTAGCCCACGCTGGTGCCTATCTTTTGTCACTTAAAGTCGTCCCAGTTAACGTTGTTTCGATGTTAAGTTGCTGATCAATTAGGGAACATGCTCGTTTAAAGTTGTGAAATGCTCCCTTCTGATGTCATTTGGCAGGCGCCTGTTTTGTCCACTGCTTGCAGGAAGAGCAGCCCCTTGCAGCTAGCTGGTGGGTGGTTGGAACCAGGGTGGACCAGCAGCCCCCTATCAGCTCCCTGCTCCCCTAACTTCTCTGTGCAGCAGCTGTCCCTCCCCCCACTGCCAGGTGCTGCTCCTGCCCTCTGCCTTGGAGCTGCTCCCAGAGACTCCTGCTTGCTGTACGGGGGTGGGGGAAAGAGGGGGGCTAATGTCAGGGTGTCTCCCCCTCCTCCCTGCTCCTGTGCCCCCTTACCCCATCTTCCATAGAGCGGGGGGACACAAGACCAAGAGAGAGAGCTTCTACGCAGTAGCTGCAGGCCTCAGGTTTCAGCAAGCTGATTTAATTAACAAGGCAGTGTACTTAAGCCTGGGCTCAGCTACTTAAAGGGGAAATGCGCATTTTTTCTCTCACACACAGGGTGTGTGTCTCTGTCTGCCCTCCCTCCTTTCCTGCTGCCTTGTAGAGTGCTGTGAGAGTTAACCTTTGAGGGCTCAGTCAATTGCTAGTTCATTTAGCAGTAAGGCATTCCCTGGGAAATATCCCACCCTCTGACTCCTCCACTTAAACCAAACTTCACAATCATCATCACTGCGTACCAGTATTAAATTGTTTGTTTAAACCTTATACTGCGTGTGTGTGTGTATATATGTATATATAATATAGTCTTTTGTCTGGTGAAAACAATTTCCCTGGAACCAAACCCCCTCATATATATTAATTCTTATGAGGAAATTGGATTCACTTAACATCGTTTCGCTTAAAGTCGCATTTTTCAGGAACATAACTACAACATTAAGTGTATCCCAGTAGTGTTGTGAGTCTGCAGGAGTTTCAAATACTTATGTGGGGTTTTATGATTTCAAAGCACAACAGAGACATTAACTAGTAAATAAACCCTCACACCCCTGCCCAGGTCGAGAAGGCTACCAGGCAGTGGCTACTCTTATTTTGCAGATGAGGAACTGGGGAGGTGAGGTATAGTACGAATAATAAAAGTGTTACAGCAAAAAGGGAACAAATCCACCTAAGCAACCATTTTTAGGTTTCCTTTAAACACTCCTAGTTACATTTCTAGTTCTCGGGACTCGATCTGCTGGTCCTGGGCCCGTCACCATCCAAGGCTCCCGGCCCCCTGCAGGTTTTGTTTTACATCAAGGTGGCCTCTTGCAACCCTTTTGCTAACAGCTTCTCTTGCCGTCAGGCGAGGACCCTAAGGTGGGCAGAGCAAACCCTCCTCCTTTGGTCCCTTACAGTCCTTCATTATTTTGTACCTTGAATAAAAGCATGGTGCTGTCCCTTCAAAATAAGCTCCTCCCACCCTGCAAACTCTGCCACTTGCTCCGTGACCTTTGGCAAGTCACTTAATCTCTGTATTCCAGAGACTACCGTAATACATGCAGTCATTTGTCATGATTCACCTGAAACCCGAATGAGGGAAGGTCTAGCCTCTGGGGAAAGTCCAAGACTGTTGTGAGGTTCCTGTTCTCCCCAGTGTAAAACATGATTTTCTAGAGCCACAGTGCCCTTCCCCCAGCACTGAACCTGGCTTTAACTTTCTTACTTAAGGTTCATATACGGGAAAGATTGCGGCAGGCTGTGCAAAGGTGCATAGTCCATCGTCTCTCGGCTGCAACCGCAGTATGGGATATTCCTGAAACAAACGTAAGGGTATAGTTAGCGATAGCACCAGGTGGCCGGGCTCACTCATCTCTGCTCACTCTCATTTTGGTGGGCAGTAAGCTTACATGGGAAAGATCCTTCCTGTCTCCCCACAAGTGGGGCATGGTGGCATCAGAGTTGCAAGTGGTGGTGATAGGACTCTGGGGTGGAGCAGTAATAACAGGGAGAGGTCTGTCCACAGCACAGGGACTAACGTCCTAGTGGCAGATTTTAGCGGTCCGAGCACCCAGACTTTAACTGCAATGAAAACCAGATCCCTGGGCTTCTGAGCTCTGAGTTAAGGCTGCTACAGCACTCTCCTCCACAAAGAGAGGTGATGCTAGGAGCGCTGCTCCTAGAGACGGAGGGGTTTTCAGTGGGCAGCCATGGGGATACAGCGCTATCCTCAGAGGGCTAGAAGATGGCCTAATGCTCCCCAGCAGCGAGGCTGTGATCCTGAAGGCAAGGCAGGGCTGGGGCTTCGGGATGGTCTGCACCCAGGAGCAGCACCTGAGCAAACTGGGTGAGAGAGCATCTGCCCACAGAGATTGCACTGATTACATGGAACAGGTTCAGAAACCCGCTTAGTAAAAACTGCAGTTTCTGTGTGGCTGGACCCCAGGGGTGATGGGCACTTTATAAACACCAAGACAGACCTGGCCCACACCCTGGCATGGGTTCCTCTGTGCAGCCTCTCGGATCCAAAACAAAACATTACCCAGAGCTGCTACTGCAACCTCTCCGCCTGCCCTTCAGTGACTAACTCCACTTCGCGTTGCCCATTGCTCCAGCACCCTCTGCAGCACCACAAGGACCCAGAGCTCTGAATATTTGGGTGTCCTGGCCTGTGTTTGCCAGGATTGTTCTCATCTCCTGTGCTGAAGGTCCCACCCTTGGGTCACCCTGACTCTTCCTGGCCCTTGCCACTGCCTCTGCGGGTACAGAGCCTTCGGCCAGGCTTGTATATATACAGTATATATCCTCCTTTGCAGTCCTGCCCTTACCTCTGCACTGCTGGAGGGGATGTACCTGGCTAGCAGCCCTGTCCTGGGGAGCTGCAGGGCTGCTGCTGGCTACTCAAGCAAAGAGTTCTAGTGGCTTCAGCTGGGCTCACTGACTACTGCTGGCCCAGGTGGGTGGAGAGGGAGGAGAGCACTGGGGTGTGTGTGGGGGGGGAAGGGGCAGTGCACCAGTGGGGAGGAAAAAGGAGGAGGAGAGAACTGGGAAAGTGAGGTTGGGGAGGCGGAGAGAGCAGGGAGGCAAAGGGGAATGAGAAATGAAAACAGGGAAAACACAATGGACTGAGAAAGGGGACAAGTGCCAGAGTGTTGCCAACTCTCATGATTTTGTCTGGGTTCAGAATGCTGGGTTCCTTAAAGCCCCAGCTCCTGAAGTCAGATGTATATGGGATGACTTCAGCCTTCTTTCTTAAAGAAAAAGTAAGGGCTGTGGAGAAAGCATCAAAATGTGACCCCAATGCACCCCAAAGGCTCAAAAGCAGAAGGCAAATCAAACGGACACCCAATCTATTCTTTTTACATCATCTCATGATTTTAAAGCCAATCTCCTGATTTTTGGTGATCCTGACTCATGATTTTTGAACATTTGGGGCTGGCAATATTGGGAGAAGAATGAGTGAGATGGGGATCTTACCCCTGGGCGGGATGGGAGGGGACGGGGGGTGTGCCTGGGGGTGGAGGGAAGGTGTCAATGCTTTGCAAAGGGGCATGGAAGGGCCCTGCTTTCTCCGCACTGATCCCCACCTCAGCCTCCCCTCCTACACGACCTGGCCTCTCCTGATCATCTTTCAATGACGTTCAGTTGTCTGGGCCCTGGGCGACAGCGAAGGGCAAGGCTGAGAACACCTGTTTCCCTGAATGCTGCCTTTCCTTTCCCCAGCACTGGGCCAGCCCTTTGCCCCGCAATGACCATCTGCCGGACAAGAGGGCCTGATCCTGCATGCCAAACTCTCCTTCCTCTCAGGGGAGCTTTGGGTGTGATGGGCAGGATCGGAGCCCACGTTCTGACCCCCGTGAGTCCTGCAGGAACAACGGGGAAGGACTGGGCTGGATTCTGGATTCTGGATTCTCCGCCCGAGAGGGAAGTGTTATGTGCACTGCGTAACCCTCCGAACCTTACAATCTTCTCCACTAGCTGGTTGAGCTGCCTCTCGTTGCAGGGGGCTCCGTCCACGTAGTAATCCATCCCACGCAGGCAGTAGTGACGCCCAGTGCAGGGGCTGTAGTAACCTTGGAAGGGCTTTCTCCCGGGGACGGTGGAACGGTGCTGGACGGAGGGGAGCTGGCTGCGGGACAAGCTGTTCAGCATGTTGACCACCACTTCCCTTTCTGAAACAAGAGGAACCAAAGGGGTGGGGGAGGGGAAACTCCGCAGCTTTGAAATCCGGACATTCGCTGCCCTAGATGGAGAGCTTGGCCCTCAAGCGTTCCGGGTACAGAGCCCATGGCAACTAGGGCAAAACCACAGCAACCAAGCAGTCATAGAGTCCAAACGGGGGGTGGAAAAGGGAGGGGGTGTGGGCTAGTGGCTAGAGCAAGTATCCCATGCTGGGGTGTGTGTGTGTGTGTGTGTGTGTGTGTGCGCGCGCGCATGCACATGCCACGTCTCCCTCTAGTGGCCGCGGGCAGGACAACAATCTACTACTGCTGCCAGCTACTGAATTGCTTCTTTAGCTGTAGCAACAGAGGTTGGTGCTTTGGTGCAGAAGGGCCCCGCTGGTGACCTGGGCAGGTGGGTCAATGCACAAGGGGTTGGAAGCCCTCCACAACATTTCCCAAGGGGAGTGGTCCTTTAAGAAAGCCCCCAACATCCTCCAGGATGAAGAGATTCAGCAGTACCATAAGCTACCAGCGGCGGGGATCAGCCAACCCCACCATGCCCCATTCCCAGCAGCTGCAGGGAGGAGGCACCTTCACAGCCTCAGGAACCCTGGTAACTTCAGGGGTTCCTGACCGTGAGCTGCCTTGTGGGGTTGGTGAGTAGGGGAATGGAGGTAGCTGAGTTGGGGGCAGTTAATTGGCAAGTCCTGGCGTTGCATTCCCAGCCCCAGAAGGCAGCAACAGCAGAGCTTATGCTCCAGAATGGCTCCAGGGGCTTCCTGGCCTTTTGCAGCTGAAGGGACCCAGAAATGCTGCATATAAAAATCTCCCAAGGAAATATCTACCCGCTGCTCATTGTGGGACACCTTCTGTTTCCAGCCTGTGAGGCACTGTATGGATTAAAATCTCCCCCACTGGCTCTCCTGGAATCCCTGCTCTCTCGAGGTAAGGTTATAGGAGGACCCAGTGCAATTACCATAATTATTGAGGCGGTCGGGTTTCGGTGGGTATTCCATGGGCATCCCGCGGAGAATGGTCTCCATCCCTGCTTCCTGCAAGGAAAGATTTCAGAGCCTTCATGTATGTCCAGAAAACTTGCAAAGCCCCGTTTGTCTCTGGATCAGGAACAGCCCAGGCAGTAAAAGCACAAGCTTCCCTCACCCTGCCCTGTCCTTCCCCATGGGAGGCGATGGCAGGCGCCATCGTTTCCTTGGCCTCTCTGCTGAGACCGCCAGCGTCGATGCTGTTTAGTGAGCCGGTGGCTTTTCTGACGTGGCGGATGCTTGGCCACTGGGAACTGGGCCGACACCTGAGTCATTCCACAGACTCCACCGAATCCAGAGTGACTTTGACCATATTCTTCTGTTTCTATTGCACAGAACTACACAGCACACGTGCATGAAAATGGCACAGCCACAGCCACAGATCCATAGACAGCGCAGGCCTCCTCCATTTGGGGAGGATGCGTGTGCCCAGACTGAGGCCCTGCCCCGAGGACCACTCCTGATCAGTCTCCTCCCTCCAAAGCCCCACCCATGCCCCACCCAGGGGCCCCACTCAGGCACCTTCCAAAGGCTCCCCCCCACCTACTGCTTCTGCCTCTTTGCCCCCTCCCCCAGGCCCCTGCGCCTGCCCACCAGTCGGCCAACTGCCTACTGCTTGTGTGCACCTCTTCACCGTCTCCCACGAGGCCTCCATGCAGGCAACGTGGGGATGCGAAGAGGACGAGCGGGAGTGGGGCCTCAGGGTGGAGCACATACTCCAAATGAGGGGAGCTGGCTGGTTGGGAAGGCTTAGTCTCCACCCACCACCTTTGCACAGATCCTAGCTACAGACATTTGCAGTGTCTGATCCCTGTCTCTGAAAACACAGCTCTCTCTATGGAGGGGGAAAGTCTTCTTGTAGCTGGATCAGCTCTGTGCTTCCTTCGGAAGGATGGTCTGGAGCCAGATGAAGATAGGACTTCGCTTAGCGTGCAGGGGGACTGACTCCATTTCACAGTACTGAGCAGTTAGAGATGCCCTGCTGGAAAGCGCTATGCAAGTGCAACGAAGTATTATGATGGATTTTGACCTGGGTTATTAAAGGTTAAATTTGCAAAGCAAAGCGTGGAGAAGGAGCTAGCTGTACAGTTCTTGTTTGGCCGTAGGAGGAGACACATGGGCTGACATCCTACTGGCCACTTTGAAAACATAGCTCCTTCCCTGGTCATCTGCTGCGCCCCGCGTAGGGACGAGAAGCAGGCGCATTCTGGAGGTCCAGGATTTACCTTTGGAAGCCTGGGGAGGTAGGTGGTATATTTATTCCATCCCACACTGTTGTAGGGGCCTGTCCTCCACGTTGCGTACTTGTCTCCACTGACAAAAACTGGATTGTACTTTTCTGAAATGTAAACAGACAAACAGACAAACATTTCCTACCAGGGAGGAACAATAACAGGATTCGCTAAGTCCTAGACATCAAGGCCAGAAAGGACCCTTAGACCATCTAGTCCGACTTCCTTTATTACATGGGCTGGAGAATTTCACCCAGTTCCCCCTGGTATTGAGCCCAATAACTTAACACATCCCTTCCAGAAAGACACCCGTCTTGACTGGAAGACATCAAGCAATGGAGAACCCACCCCTACCATTGGTAGTTTGTTCCAATGGTTAATCGCCATCACTGTTAAAAAGTGTCATTTCTAATTGGAATTTGTCTGGCTTTAACTTCCAGCTGCTGCTGCTGGTTCTGCCTGACTCTTCTAGATTAAAGCGCCCTGAGTGACGGGGATTTTCTCCCAGTGAAGGTGCTTAGACACGGTAAATCAAGTCACCTCCTCATCTTCTTTATGATAAGCTAAGCAGACTGAGCTCTTTCAGTCTCTCACAGTCAGGCTTCCTTCCCCCCACCCCAATCATTTGGGTGGCCTGGGTTTTCAAAACCCTTTTCACCATGTGGGCACCAGAGCTGGACCCACTGTTTCAATACAGGTCTCACCTGTGCTGTAAACAGAGGCCAAATCACCTCCTTTCCCCTGCTCACTGCTCTCACGTTTATGTGGTCCAGGATCACATTAGCCCTTTTGGCCCCAACAAACCGATTAACATGTAGCTAGCGAAAGCTGCTGGGTTCCTTAACAAAACCCAAGGCAAACATCCCTGCCATCCAAACTAACTCGGCTCCAGTCTGTCAAGTGTGCACCGAGGAATCTCAGAATGCGGGAAGGACCGGTGCTGGTGACTCAGTAGGTGCCACTGTCCTCATTTGAATTAGACAGTAATCAGTTCTACAGCATGGTGCAAGGGATTCTGGGATGCTGGAGGTGCCCTCTTTTGGATGCGACATACAGCTGAGACTAGGGTAACCAGAAAGCAAGTGTGAAAAATCGGGACAGGGGTGGGGGGTAATAGCAGCCCATATTAAAAAAAGCCCCAAATATCGAGACTGTCCCTATAAAAATGGGACATCTGGTCACCCTAGCTGAGACCCTGGCCTCTCATGGCCTTTAAAGATCCTCTGGCACTGTTTGTAAGAGAAAGGATGCTAACCCCCGTGTCCTGGCCAAATGACAACGCAGGGAATGCATTCTGCCCATCTGAAGTCTCTCTTCAGTGTCAAGTGGATTTTTCCTCACTTCCCATCCTCCACTGTGGTCTAGTATCCCCGTACATTGTTACACAATAGCTGTGTGCCTCAGCAGAGGTGGCTGCTGTGCAGTGGTGGGTTAAGTGAATCCTGGGCAGAGTTTGAGCATCGGGTGATTACACTGGGGGCTGGAAGGCACTACAGAAATAGACAGTGGGACACCAGCTAATGCTGCACTGATTTCTTATTCTAAATAACTGTAGTCTCTCTGGTACTGCTGTGCGAGAACTAAGTCAAGCGTGGCCTTCTGAATGGCGCGCACTCTGTATCCCTGTGGTGAGGTTGGCCTTCCACTCAACAGCAGGCTTCAAGAACAGCAATGGACAGTGCCGCTGTACCAGGGTTGATGCGGTGAGCAGGGCCAGAGAAACTGGAGGAAGATTTGCAGCAATTGGCTCCTAGAGTCAGCCTCCGAGGGCCTTATTTAGGCACGTAAGTTAGTGGTGTGAACCTGACGTCAGTGGGAGCCCAGCACTTTGGAAAATCAGGAGCTTAAATAAGGATTTAGGGGCCTAACATTGGGCTCTTGTGGTGGAAACTCTTGGCCTAGATGCAACAGCAAGATCCAACTGCTTTAAAACAGCCTTTTTGGTGCGTCAGCAGCAGGGGTGAGGAACCCAGGGAGCGTACCAGGGAGCCAATTAACTGCACCTCTCCGGGGTGTTGCTGGCCTGGCCGTGAGGGCCGGAGGGAGAGAGGAACCACGCTGGGGTTTTTTAAAATCAGCTTCCCTCCCTCCCCACTAGCTTCTCTTCCCATTTCTAGGACGAAGATGAACCTCTCAAGCCGGGGGAGACAGCACTGACCCAGCACCCATGGAAGTGCAGACCCATGGTGGAGGCCCCATCTGCCCCACTGCAGGGGCCAGGTTGCAGCGCCCTGGCTGCCAAACTAGTAGGTCAAATGTGGACTGGGCAGGAAGTGAAAATGGCCATAGCTTATCTCTGCACACTAGGCTCCGGGGCTGTGCCTGGGTCAGCTGACATGTCCCTGGCAATGAGGGTCCCACCCTTCCCCTGGGAGATGATTCCACAGCCTGGTACGTCCCCCTGTCTGGAGCCTTTTCCTGCTGTTCAGCCTAAAACCTCCTTCAGGTAATTTCATCCCATCGTTCCCAGTTAGACCCACTGCCCCAGTGAGTTTTTTCCTGCTGCTTGATGGTTATACCCTTCAAGGACATGCAGGCTGCTGTCCCTTCTCTGGTGCCCCTCGGGTGGCAGGAGTGGGTGTACAGGTGCCCACAGACAGTCCCATTTGCCCTTCTTGCCTGGTGGCAGAGCAAAGGGCCAGCTGGGAGGAAAGCAGAGACAAGTGGACCAGCCCGGGGCTCTTCAGAGAGAACAGGGGAGCTTAGCTAGCTGGCTTCACTCCATGCCAGCTGGGCGGCTGGCTTCCCCAGGCGAGTGCCTCTTCCCTGTCTGCTTCCACGTGTGCCGTAGTAATATGGAGGCAGAAGGTGGGGGTGGGTGGAAGAGGGGAGCACCGTGCAATGGGCAAGCATCCCGGGGAGGGGGAGGCTTCAGAGGAACTGGTGCAACCTCAGCAGGGCTGGTGGGATTTCGAGGTTCTTGGACTCTAGGGCTGAGACTTTCCAAAGCACCCCCGGAGGTCTGGATGCTGGAATTGGGTGCTCAAATCCTTTGGCCAGCTTGGAATATCCCGACCTCTGCACCTGGAATCTGGGCACTGATGCCGGCTGGCCCAGGATCCAGGGGCAGCTGGGTGCATCCTGGCCTGACTTGTGAATGGTCTATGGCTGAGCCAGACCGGTCACGTCTGCTCCCTCAAAGAGCATCAGAGAACCACAGGGGAGCCCAGCAGTGAGAGAGAGTCTGGGTCTCTGCATTGGGGAGGAAGGGCCTGTATGGAGGGGAAACTGGACTGGGGAGGGTTTCTTGCAGGAGAACAGGTAGGGATGCAAAGGGTGGGGAATGGTGCTTGCTCCTGGCTGCCTTTGCTTGTACCACAGGCTCCTGGCCTCCAGCGACCCAGCCAATCTGCCCCTGTTCGGCGCCCCGAGGCTGACCCCTGGGCTCTGAGTGCAGTTCCCATCACTGGATGGGAGCATGCTATGGATGAGCTGGAAGAAGGACAGGGAACTGTGGGGCAGGTGGTTTAAACAATCCAGCAATACCTTCGGGTCTGGTTACCCAATACTTTTCTGGCCTGTAGGCTGTTGGTTCTATCGTGTTCTTATAGGAATAATCCTGCACTGCACGCTTAATCATCTTCTCCAGCTGAGCTTGGTTCACCTGATTTTCCACTCTGGGCATCGTTAACCCCTAAAGGCAATAGAGAGTTGGGAACGAAGTCAGTTAAACATTGCAAGGATACCAGCTTGCCCTTTGCAAATTCCTCCATGTTTGGGATAAAGCCAATTAAATGCAAGGCTGCAGTGAAGGGGGAAAGTCCAGGGGCATCAAGGCATGTCATGGCTGTTAATATGCTCATCACCGTGGCCACCCAGAATGTAACAACACGATCAGGGCTAGAGCTGAAAACCTCATTCTCAGAAAGCCTCTGCATTTGAGTAAAAGGAAAATCACCTTTAGTAGTTAGTCATATAGGGCATATGACACACAGCTGAGCAGTTCTGGTTACAGCCAGTAGGCGGTAGCTGTGTTGTATACCTGTTAGCTAGTCAGTGTGCAAATCTGAATGCTCTTCTTCTTCAAAGTACATAACGGCTAACATGGTGCTTTTATCCATGGGTATCGAAGTGCTTTGTAGAGGTAGGTTCCCTACTTTTATTTTTGCAGGTAATGGAATTGGAGCCAAAAACCAAAGGAGGAGTCAGTGTAGTGCCAGGATTAAAATGTAGAACCTCTGAGCTTCCAGTCCTACCCCTCGCTCAATAGTCACTTGGGCAGAGAACAGCCCCACTACCATTCGCTCATGGATTCCCAGTGGCACTGTCCATGCACACAGGAGTGCTTGTTCATTTGTCATACGCACATGAACGTGTACAAGAACCAGTGCCAGCAAAGAGGGAGTTTAAAAGCTCACTACACCTCAGCCACTAACCTGGCTTGTTCTGGATATTTTGGGGCTACTCTGGTATGCCGTGGGTTCATGCTTATTGGGGTGTGTGCAGTGGAACTGTAGGGGTGCCTTTGGCATCCCGCAACACATGATGCTGCATCAAAATATTGTCCCGTAACAATGGAGCCTGGTGCCATTTCACCATCCCGTGATGTAAGAACTTTGACTGTCTCCTCTGTGTCAGAGGGGTAGCCGTGTTAGTCTGGATCTGTAAAAGCAGCAAAGAATCCTGTGGCACCTTATAGACTAACAGACGTTTTGGAGCATGAGCTTTTGTGGGTGAATAGTCACTTCATCAGACATGCATCTGAAGAAGTGGGTATTCACCCACGAAAGCTCATGCTCCAAAACGTCTGTTTAGTCTATAAGGTGCCACAGGATTCTTTGCTGTCTCCTCTGTAGGGAAGGTAGCGTGGCCACCTGGATAGGCATCAAACAAGGCTTTAGGAGAGCTGGTTCAAATCCCAGCTGTACCATGAACACACCAATTCATGTCTATTTCCCTTCCTGCCTTTGGTCTGTCCTGTTTATTGAGCTCTTTGAGGCAGGGATTGTCTCTCTGGCCAGCACTCAGCAGAAGGGGGCCTTTCCACGCCAGGGAAATATAAATAGGAATAAAAGCACTGACCTTGTAAGCAGGGTGATCTCTGAAATACCAAGGCGCACGGCAACCACAAGGGTGTGTGACCCACTGAACTCGCAAAATGACCACCACGTCCTCCCCCTTCAGCGCCCAGAAATGCCCGTTTAACTGAGGCCCCTGCAGCGAGCGCAGGAAGAGCCCTCGTTGCACTCCCCCGTGACACACTTAGATCACTCCTAACCCACTTCGCTGAAGCTTTTCAACTGTAATCCACTAAAAACATGCACAGACACGCACTACCCTGCACAGCAGGCTGCCCAGGGGATGGAGGTTTGAACTGGATTGGCTGGGTCTTATCTGCATTGCACGCTGTCTGGACCGGGTACAGTCGGCCCCATCCTGCCACCGCTGGGAGACTCAACGTTGGCTTCAACAGAACATAAAAAATCTTTAAACTCATGACTGGTGTGGAGAAAGTGGATGAGGCAGTGTGACCTACCCCTTTTCATGCCACAAGAACCAGGGTCACCAACTGAAATTAATAGGCAGCAGGCTTAAAACAAACAAAAGGAAGCATTTCTTCACACTCGCACAGTCAGCTGGTGGAACTCCTTGCCAGGGGATGCTGTGAAGGCTGAAACTATAACAGGGTTCAAAAAAGAACTAGGTAAGTTCCTGGAGGACAGGCCCATTAATGGCTATTAGTCAAGATGGTCAGGGTGCAACCCCATCCTCTGGGTGTCCCTAAACCTCTGATTGACAGAAGCTGGGAATGGGTGACAGGGGATGGATCACTTGATTCCCTGTTCTGTTTGTTCCCTCTGAAGCACCTGACTCTGGCCACTGTTGGAAGACAGGATACTGGACTAGATGGCCCATTGGGCTGACCCAGTATGGCCTTTCTTATTTAACACAATCAGGTCCTCTAGCCTGTAAGTGCTTGTACGGGGCTGAGCGCCCGATCAGTAAATAAGGATGTACATAAACACACTACCTTTACAAAAACAATTGCAGTGATTTTAAAATCTCCTTTGAACTGCAGCTCTGGACACCTCAGCAGCCATTTCCTTTGGGGAGCAATTTATTAACCCTCAAGGCAGGTCATTATTATTATCCCCACTTTACAGATGGGAAACTGAGGCACAGTGAGGGTAAATGACTTACCCAAAGTCAAACAGCAAGTCAGCAGTCGAGCTGTTTAGAGAAACCAGTTGTCCTGAGTGCCTAGTCACCTGCTCTGCTCACGGAGAGCTCCCATGAATAGAACCCAGGCATCCTAACTCAAAGTCGCCTGCTCTACCCACTAGACAATACTGCCAGTCTCCACCTGAAAATCTCCAATTTGTTCTATAGCAAATGTGGACGGGCAGCAGCACCAGGGTGCATCAGCAGGAACTCATGCGCACCTGGATAACCTGCTCCAGAGGTGGGAGGGTGTCACGGAGTGTGGGGAGTCCGGTCCTGCACCCCTCTTCCTGGGACCCACAGTGACTCTCAGCCAGCCAGTAAAACAGAAGGTTTATTGGACAACAGGAACACCGGTTACAGCAGAGCTTGCAGGCACAGTCAGGACTCCTCCACCGAGTCCTTCTGGGCTTTCAGGGTGCTTGGATCCTAGCTAGGATACCCTGAATTCCGCCCATCCAGCCCCAAGCCCAAACTCCAACTGCTTCCCTCCTGCCGCTCCCTTCCTTTGTTCCCCTTCCCGGGCCAAGGTGTTGACCTTTCCCCTCCCTTACCTAGCTCAGGTTACAGGCCCTGGCATCGTCCATCCCTTAAAGTCCTCCCCTGCTCTCCCACTCCCCACACAGACAGTCCCTACTGCATCACAGAGGGCTTAAAGCACAAGGGTAATCCTATAACCAAGGTCTATATACAAACCTTTCCTTCCCTCTGCCAGTCCCTTGCCATCAAACCCCTCCCCTCCCAAATCAAAAAGGGTGGGAATCCCACACAGGAGCAATGCACAGTCAAAAGCAGGGTCAGGGGAGCAACTGAGGCAAGGCAAGTCAGGACCCATTTCTGCAGGCTGCAGCCTCTCTATTGTGGCCACATACGTGAGTTCAAACACACCCCCAACCCAGAAAATAGCTGTCAGCCTTTCAAGGAGATATGAGAGTGTTGGAGAACTTCAGGAGGGGGAGCTCCTGGGAGGTGTGACCTGCGGTTCCCTAGATTTATTTTGAATATAAATATGGCAAATGCTTTAATGTCACTGCAAGATCACCAAATGCCTGGCTGGCTGTGCATTCAACAGCAAAAAAGCAGAGGATCAGACATGCAGCCTGGCTGGAGATACAAGAATTAGCACCAAAGTTGATGACATTTAATTCAGCACACAGCTTAATGAATGAATGTTTATAGCGCTTGGGGAAGTCGGGGTGACACTGTGGAGTGGGGAAGTGATGCTACTGTTATTGTTGTAAGATCTGGGTGCTTTCAGACACATCTGAGGCCAGAGCTACCATGCAATCACGCCAAGTGGGGCTCAGAAGTCTGCTGGCTGTCAGAGAGACAGGTAACAAATGGCATTTGCAGGTCTCTCTCTGGGTCAGGATTTGTGCAATGCTCAGCTAGAGGGGTGAAAATGCATCGGACAGTCTGGTGTTTTGCACTCTCAGGCTGTTAAACATTTTCAAAACCTTCCTGTGAGAGGGTCGCCAACAGAGTGCCCCTGCAAGGCATGGGTGACCCTGCAGCAGCCCTGCCTCAGTTTCCCCTCAGTGATAACCCCTCCTCTGCCCCTGCTCAGCTAAGCCTTAAACAAAAAGTCCACCCCTTCCA
This sequence comes from Gopherus flavomarginatus, assembly GCF_025201925.1. Lineage (NCBI taxonomy): Eukaryota > Metazoa > Chordata > Testudines > Testudinidae > Gopherus > Gopherus flavomarginatus. Next base: position 5,361,620 of record NC_066619.1, on the reverse strand, counting down.
GGGTACACCAGCCCAAAACCAAACACAGAGTATTAATACCCGTTTCAAACAGGGCTCAGTCCCACTTTCAAAGGGGCTGGTCCATCTTCAATAGCTCAGATACTCTCCTGCCCACGCTCTGGGCTCAGCTTTCACCCCTCCAGGGCTCTCTTTCATCTCCCACACCAGCCCTTCCTGGGCTCACTGCTCCCTTCTCCCATGCCTTCCTGCTTGGAGACGTTCCCTTGCTTCTCCCATGCCTTCCTGCTTGGAGACGTAGCCATTCCCAGCCCTACCTAGCTGGAGTCTCCCCACAGTGTCCCAATGTCTCCTACCTCCCTGCAGACCTCTGCAGACAGCTCCATCTCCCTTGCCTAGATTTCTCCCTCATCTATCCCACTGGCCTGGCTGACTCACATGCCCCATTTTCCCAGGTGGGAACGGAGAAACCCACCCCACTGTTAAAGGACCAGCCACCCTGTGACCTTCCAGATTGGCTGGGGAACCATCTCTCCAAGTTAAGGTCTTCTCCGCCATGCTCCTTCTGCAGCAGCAAGCATTGTGAGTAAGAGGTGCCCCAGAAAGCAGACCGCATTGCTATGATACTGCAGTGCTTCCCGAAGGCAGGATGAGTCAGGCAGGGCCCATTTGAGTGGGGCATGGAAAAGGCTTTCTGCTTGGGGACCGCAGGTGACATCTAACCCCAGGGGCCATGAGAAGCATCACACTGCCCATTTTGTCACAGTTTTGGTCTGGTCCCTTGCTCTGTGCCCTGTGGCTCTGTTTCCTTTCAGGGCTGTTGTGTGTGAGCGCTGGTCAGAGGAGGGGCCGGCCAGCATGACATCAATTAGAAGCATTTATTTATTGTGCTTTGTATTGTCAGATAAAGCACTCCCACCCTAGGCACTTTACAATAAAGAGCAGCTATTAAATAGACAGACACTCTCCATTGACACCAGTGTACCATACCTCACGTCCCATCAAAGATCTCCACCAGTAAATCCACCAAGAACCTCCATGTACCACCCCGCCTGGCAAATAGCCCTGCAAGCCAGGGACCGAAGATGGGCCTGGCCACAAAGGCATAAAAAGCTCAGGGCAAGAGAGTCAGCCAGTCAACCATGTCTGCTGTGTAGAATTCGTGCAAGAAAAGGAGGAATTGCTGGTCTGTTACTCGGAACAGCGGATAAGTCATGAGGTCAGTAGACGTGTGTTTCCACTGTCGATTGCTAGATGAAACTGGGCCCCTGTATGTTGCCATTGTTACTTCTTGTGCCTTAAGATCCACAGAAGATACAAGACCAGATCCTGAAAGATATGTAGGTTCTTAACTCCCTGGAAATTAGTTACCTAAATATCTTGGAGGATCAGGGCCAGAAGCCCTACCAGAGTCATCGATTTAAAGGCCAAAGAGTCATCTAGGCTGGTCTTGTGCATAGTACAGGCCAGAGACTCTCCCCCATTGATTTCTACATCAAGCCAATAACTTCTGGTTGAGCTACAGCATGTGTTTTAGAAAGAGACACCCAGTCTTGATTTAAAGACCACCTTGGCTTAACCACGAGATCTTGCGTGACCTACAAAATAAAAAGGCGTCATATAAAAAATGGAAACTAGGTCAGATTACAAAGGACAAATATAGGCAAATAACACAGGAATGCAGAGGCAAGATTAGAAAAGCAAAGGCACAAAATGAGCTCAAACTAGCTATGGGAATAAAGGGAAACAAGAAGACTTTTTATCAATACATTAGAAGCAAGAGGAAGACCAAGGACAGGGTAGGCCCACTGCTCAGTGAGGAGGGGGAAACAGTAACGGGAGACTTGGAAATGGCAGAGATGCTTAATGACTTCTTTGTTTCGGTCTTCACTGAGAAGTCTGAAGGAATGTCTAGTATAGTGAATGCTTACGGGAAGAGGGTAGGTTTAGAAGATAAAATAAAAAAAGAGCAAGTAAAAAATCACTTAGAAAAGTTAGATGCCTGCAAGTCACCAGGGCCTGATGAAATGCATCCTAGAATACTCAAGGAGTTAATAGAGGAGGTATCTGAGCCTCTAGCTATTATCTTTGGGAAATCATGGGAGACGGGGGAGATTCCAGAAGACTGGAAGGGGGCAAATATAGTGCCCATCTATAAAAAGGGAAATAAAAACAACCCAGGAAACTACAGACCAGTTAGTTTAACTTCTGTGCCAGGGAAGATAATGGAGCAGATAATTAAAGAAATCATCTGCAAACACTTGGAAGGTGGTAAGGTGATAGGGAATAGCCAGCATGGATTTGTAAAGAACAAATCGTGTCAAACTAATCTGATAGCATTCTTTGATAGGATAACGAGCCTTGTGGATAAGGGAGAAGCGGTGGATGTGATATACCTAGACTTTAGTAAGGCATTTGATACGGTCTCGCATGATATTCTTATAGACAAACTAGGAAAGTACAAATTAGATGGGGCTACTATAAGGTGGGTGCGTAACTGGCTGGATAACCGTACTCAGAGAGTAGTTATTAATGGCTCCCAATCCTGCTGGAAAGGTATAACAAGTGGGGTTCCGCAGGGGTCTGTTTTGGGACCGGCTCTGTTCAATATCTTCATCAACGATTTAGATGTTGGCATAGAAAGTACGCTTATTAAGTTTGCGGACGATACCAAACTGGGAGAGATTGCAACTACTTTGGAGGACAGGGTCAAAATTCAAAATGATCTGGACAAATTGGAGAAATGGTCTGAGGTAAACAGGATGAAGTTCAATAAAGATAAATGCAAAGTGCTCCACTTAGGAAGGAACAATCAGTTTCACACATACAGAATGGGAGGAGACTGTCTAGGAAGGAGTATGGCAAAAAGAGATCTAGGGGTCATAGTGGACCACAAGCTTAATATGAGTCAACAGTGTGATACTGTTGCAAAAAAAGCAAATGTGATTCTGGGATGCATTAACAGGTGTGTTGTAAACAAGACACCAGAAGTCATTCTTCCGCTTTACTCTGCGCTGGTTAGGCCTCAACTGGAGTATTGTGTCCAGTTCTGGGCACCGCATTTCAAGAAAGATGTGGAGAAACTGGAGAGGGTCCAGAGAAGAGCAACAAGAATGATTAAAGGTCTTGAGAACATGACCTATGAAGGAAAGCTGAAGGAATTGGGTTTGTTTAGTTTGGAAAAGAGAAGACTGAGAGGGGACATGATAGCAGTTTTCAGGTATCTAAAAGGGTGTCATCAGGAGGAGGGAGAAAACTTGTTCACCTTAGCCTCCAATGATAGAACAAGAAGCAATGGGCTTAAACTGCAGCAAGGGAGATTTAGGTTGGACATTGGGAAAAAGTTCCTAACTGTCAGGGTAGTTAAACACTGGAGTAGATTGCCTAGGGAAGTTGTGGAATCTCCATCTCTGGAGATATTTAAGAGTAGGTTAGATAAATGTCTATAAGGGATGGTCTAGACAGTATTTGGTCCTGCCATGAGGGCAGGGGACTGGACTCGATGACCTCTCGAGGTCCCTTCCAGTCCTAGAGTCTATGAGTCTATGAGTCTATAAAGGCTTCAAGGGGTTGTGAATCCACCCAGAAATAGCACTACCTTCTCCTTTAACTAAGGTGCAAGGGACCCAAAGGTTCTGGGGTTTGTCCCGCTGCGGGGTGAGCTGACCACAGGTGTGTCTGTTGTACGATGGTGACCCCAATAGACTGGAAGGTGAAAGAGGGTCAGATCCCTCCCAGTGCCCAGAAGGAGAGAAAAAAGAGACCTGTCAATCTGAAGGGAGAGGGTGTGGCTTGGCCTAAGGGGAGGGGCTTGGTGAGTGGAAGAAGAATATGATACTTCGCTCCTATAGCACATTTTTCATCAGTAGATCTCAGAGTGGTTTACAAAGGACGGGAATCTCATCCCCGTTAGCAGATGATGAGGATAGATTTTAGTTCAACTGTGACCCAGTTTAAGGGGAAGCGAGTCAACCTGCCTCCCAGAGAGCCCCTGGGCTGTGGAAAGGCAGGCAGGCTTTAATCACAGGTGCCACTGAAAATGCGACCATGCCAAAGCATCCGCCTCCCCCTCTCTCCCTCCCAAACATTCTCAGCGTGGGCGTGGGAATCTTTGCAAAGCACTGGACATACTGCACCAGCGGACACCCCTTCCGCCAGGGCTGAAAGCAGCAGCCTTTAAACAACACCCAACAGCCCTGCACAGCAGTTCAAAACAAGCGGCGTCCCGGCTCCACCTGCAGCGGGAAGAAGGGCTGTAGCTGTGGTGTCAGGGATGATACCCTTGGCCTTGTCCCATGGGATCTTCAGTCACCACAGCTATGATGAAGATGATGATATTTCGCTTTGCAGGAGTGTCTAGTGGTACACGCCCACAGTAAGAAAAGTCCCTGACCCACAGAGGTTGCAATCTAAAAGCCCCACAGCTGCCTGTGGTAAAGGGATTCTGCTGCAAGCCTCGTTGGAAAGACAGCAAAGAACCCTGGCCATGAACTTTCCCGCTAAGGGAAAAACCACAAAATAACCCCCTGGCCTGCAGCACCCTTCAAAATGTTCGGAAGTCTCCTGTCCCACTCCCAATTTAGCCCAAAGCTGTGGAGCTTATGTCAGTGGTCCCCAAATTTTTCAGCGTCGCATTCTCCTTTAGCCCTATCCCTGCCCCCTAGGACATGGACAGGGGTAAGGGGGCTGGGGCCGCAGCTGGGGGTGGGTCTGGGGACAGGAATGGGGCAAAGGCTGGGGGCAGGGCTGGGGCCAGGAGCAGGACTTGGTGTGGGGCCGGGGCCGAGCTGGGAGTGGAGTGGAGTGGGGCTGGGTGGTGCTCCCTCCCCACCCCCTGTGGGGGCTGGCCTGGGCCCGGGACCTGCCATCCCCCCCCCCACCAACATTCCTCCATGCCCCCCCTAGGGAGGTGCACCCCACACTTTGGGGGCCTTTGGTTTATGTCATCTGATGCAGTCCGAGCCCTGAGTGCCAGGCTCACAGACCATCGGGAACCCATCCTTCAGCTAACAGGGCTGTAGATTAGCAGCCTTAGAAGTGGGAGAATTACCTCTGTAATAAACTTGTTTTCTTCCCACAATGTAAAAGGACGTTCCCTGTAAGTCTGTTTCAGGGTACAAGGCGGTCGGTAAGATTCTGTATAGGTGCTGATCGGCGTCTTTGTTTTATGAGCAAAGAGGAACATCTCTCTGGAAGGGATTCCACTTTCAGTTGAAACTACGTCTCAGCTGATCCCCAGTAGCCAGCAAGGGCTTTATGCCTGAAGTTAATTTCTGGAGTTCACCACAAGCCACGCTGAGGGGTGAGACTATGAAAAAGGCTCTCTGTACTATTGTAGCAAATTAAAAGTCTCTCTCCCAAATCTGACCGTCACCCTCAGTCACCAGCCCTGCTTGCATCACCAGTGATGTCACAGTCGGGTGGGTCAACCACATTGTAGCTAAAATTTAAAAGTGAGATCCTTGTGGATCCAGCCCTTCGGGCAGGTAGATTGTATCAAAACAGAGTCCTTTGGCAGATGGGAAACGATTGCCCATAATATCAAAGGCACCCCTTTGGCACAGAAGTGCCTACTTTCTGATCTGCCGGGGGGATGCTCAACCCCCGCTCCGCCCCAGGCCCTGCCCCTACTCTACTCCTTCCCCTCAGGCCCGCCTCTTCCTTCCCCCCCACCCTGACCTGACTCTTCCCACCCCGTTACGCCCCCTTCCTTGAGCATACCCCGCCCTCGCTCCTCCCCGCTCAGTGCGTCCTGCACGCTGCTGAACAGCTGATCATGGGCGGGTGGGAGGTGTTGAGGAAGACGGGGGGAGGTGATTGGCAGGGCTGCCAGTGAGTGATGAGCACCCACTATTTTTTTTCTGTGGGTGCTCCAGCCCCAGAGCTATGGCCTGGCATTTTTCATCTGCCACTTTCACTGATTTCCTACCCACCACCAAATCCAAGTCAAAATTGCTCCAGCTGTGTCTCTCTCTCACCATCTACCTGGGGCTATCACCGTGCTCTATGAGAGCCCCTTGAGATAACATCTTTCACCATTGCCCCATTACGTGTAAGGCGCTCACTAGCACAGTGTCTATGAACCCACGTGCCCTGGCTGGCTGGGGAGAAAGGCCCCGTGTTTAGTCACATCAGAGGAGCCGTCAGTGTGTGGTGTGACTGGCTAGGCAGCGGTTCTGCAGAAAAGGACCTAGGGGTTACAGTGGATGAGAAGCTGGATGTGAGTCAACAGTGTGCCCTTGTTGCCAAGAAGGCTAATAGCATTTTGAGCTGTATAAGTAGGGGCATTGCCAGCAGATCGAGGGACGTGATCATTCTTCTCTATTCGACATTGGTGAGGCCTCATCTGGAGTACTGTGTCCAGTTTTGGGCCCCACACTACAAGAAGGATGTGGAAAAATTAGAAAGAGTCCAGCGAAGAGCAATAAAAATGATTAGGGGGCTGGAGCACATGACTTATGAGGAGAGGCTGAGGGAACTGGGATTGTTTAGTCTGCAGAAGAGAAGAGTGAGGGGGGATTTGATAGCTGCTTTCAGCTACCTGAAGGGGGGTTCCAAAGAGAATGGGGCTAGACTGTTCTCAGTGGTAGCAGATGACAGAACAAGGAGCAATGGTCTCAAGTTGCAGTAGGGGAGGTCTAGATTGGATATTAGGAAACACTATTTCACTAGGAGGGTGTTGAAGCCAGGGCCGGCGCTTCCATTGAGGCGAACTAGGCAATCGCCTAGGACGCCAGGATTTTCGGGGGGCGGCATTTTGCTGGGAGGGGGGACTGCAGGCAGCTCCGGTGGACCTGCTGCAGTCATGCCTGTGGAGGGTCTGTTGGTCCGTGGCTCCGGTGGAGCTGCCGCAACCATGCCTGCGGCAGCTCCACCAGAGTCACGGACCAACAGATCCTCCGCAGGCATGACTGCGGCAGCCCCACTGGAGCCGCGGGAGCGGCGCGCAGGGCGGCGAAATGGCTGTGCGCCTAGGGCGCGAAAATCTCTAGCGCCGGTTCTGGTTGAAGCACTGGAATGGGTTACCTAGGGAGGTGGTGGAATCTCCATCATTAGAGGTTTTTAAGGTCAGGCTTGACAAAGCCCTGGCTGGGATGATTTAGTTGGGGTTGGTCCTGCTTTGAGCAGGGGGTTGGACTAGATACCTTCTGAGGTCCCTTCCAACCCTCATAGTCTATGATTCTATGAGACTACGGCGGTGGGAGGCGTGAGCAGAGGCCAAGGCACACCTGGAGCCTGAGACATGCAGGAGTGAGCAGGGGCATCTCAGTGAGAAGAGCCCAGGATGTGAGCGGGGGCATAGGGGTTAGGATGGCAGGAGGTGAGTACATTGGACTATGATGCATACAGACATAAACCGATTTAATAGCAAGTGCAGTAATTCAGAAATAATACAACACATCAACTGTCGGCCACTTAAATGGAGGCAGAGAGGGGAGTAATCAGCCTGATACAAAGGCTGGCTGGAGAGAGAGGTCGGATCGTTAGGCGAGATGAGGTTTGATTTAGACACATCCCCATAGTGTGACCCCCTGCCTAGGATGTTGGCAGCAGGAATCAGACCTGAGCCTTCTACAGCTAAAAATCCCAGCTCTAGCCCCTGGCAGGCTCTAGCAGACTGATAAACCTCCATGTGGCCTGGCCACCCGAAGTAGGCAGAGCACCACACTGCATTAGTAGGGGTTACAGAAATGACACCCCCATCTTCCATTGCCAGGTCCCCAGCATCCTGCGGAGCTCTCATCCCCACCGCCGCGTCCATCCAAGGGGATGGCTTGTCGGATCTTTCTGACCATGATTGCCTGAGCAGGCTGCACCACCTCTCAGCCTCGGGCGCTTGGGAGCCAGCCTCTCTGTTGCAGTCTTTGCTGTTCACTTTATGACCAATGACTCCCTCCCATTAATTGGAGTGATTAGATTATTGGTGATGGGAAGTAGATAATTAATAGTTAGCTGCTTCTGGCAGCACTTCCTGGAGTACAGCATGTCTTTCCTCCTCAGCCTGCAGCGAGCTTCTGTTGCAATGAGCTGGCTGGGGTGTGCATGCAATGCTGTCCCCAATATAGAACCAGAGCTGCTTAGCTGTGTCTCATACGCCCCATACTGCTAAATGCCCAGGCTGAGCCTGCATTGCCTCAAAAGAACCTCTCTGTGATTGTTTAAACTCCCTTTTTTGGATGCTCTTGCTCTGCGCCTCAGCTCTAAAACATTTTCTAATGGTCATTCACCAGTTCTGCCACAATCTGGACAGCAGAGAGTGCTGGGTACCATATTCCAAGCCAAAGGACAGATGCATAGAGGGATGTAGTGGAAAATTCATGCACAGAGAAAGAAACTGGCTGGCTGCTCAGATACCATGTCTGTGGAGAACAGTCTGAACCTGGAGGCAGGGGAACTTTTGTATATTAGGTTCATTGTTACCAGTTGGCAAAAATTCATCAGACATTTGCGTATAGGCTGTTCTGCAGGGTTTTCATGCACAGATCTACCTCACATGGCATGTTTCAAAATCTCTAATGACAAAATTACTGTGATGACTTGTGCAGGCCTCGACAGCTGGGAACCCCCCAACAGGCCAGTTCTAGCTTGGCTATGCACAGAGCCTCAGAACCAAGGAGACTAACCAGGATCCACTGAAAGACACAACAAGAGTCCAGTCTGCAATCTCTGGAGTGTCTTTAACCAGAATTGGTTTGCCCTCAAATTTTGGCACCTAATTTGGATAAAACTATGGTCCATAGAGACAATAGATCCCAGCAAGCAATGTCACATCAAAATTTAAATGGCCAGGACGTATTCCATTACAGACAACGCGTGGGACATGTTGCCGGGGATGTTTTGAAGGCCAAAAGTATAACTGGGTTCAAAAAAAATTAAATAAGTTCATGGAGTCCATCAATGGTGTTAGCCAAGATAGTCAAGGACGCAGCCTCATGCTCCAGCTGTCCCTAAACCTCCAGCTCCCAGAAGCTGGGAGTAGACGATGGTATGGATCACTCTGTAACTGCCCTGTTTGTTCATTCCCTCTGAAGCATCTGGCACGGGCCACTGTCAGTGACAGGATCCTGGGCTAGCTAGACTATTGGTCTGACCCAGTATGGCCGAATTTATGTTGTGACCTATAGTCTCCATGGACCACCTCTGTGCATTATTTTATAGCACCTACAGCCTGGTGCTTCATCGTGCTAACAATGAAATCTCTGCCCTCTAAGAGCTATGGCTGGCCCGAAGCACACTATGACTTCAGTACAGACTGTTGTTAGTGAAAGCTTTCCATTTGGGACTGGCACGCAGCTCTTCTGGCACAGAGGAACATGAACAAATGAAAATGTGGCCTCCTGGCTCAGGCAGTAGGCTGGGCTTCTGGAGACATGAGTTCTGTTCCTTTCTCTGCCACTGACCTGCTGAGTGACCTTGGTCAAATCACTTCCCCCTGCTGTGCCTCAGTTTCCCCATCTTAAAATGGAGAGAACGATACAGGCCTTTTATGAAAAGTGCCATCTAAGCATTACAGTAGCTGCATTTATTATTTCCCTCCCATGGCAGTAGTGACCAGCGCTCATTTATAAATGAGGACAACAGACTGCCTCTCATTCACCAACTGCACTTATAGGTAGCTTAAACCGATACCGTTACCACCATGCTGGCACGGCTGCACAGTCAAAACGCTAAGTGGAAAGAGGAGACCCACATTTTATGAGGACACCCAAAATGTCATAAAAATCAGCATCTGAAGGGCTTATAGGGCTCCGCAGAAGCTGAGATGCAGAGGAGCTCCATGGTGGCAGAGCTTAGGAGCGCTACAGAAGCTGAGATCCTGTGTCTGATAACACTGTCTACTGGGGGAGAGGGGGAGATTTACCTCTGTCACAAACTTATTTTCTTTCCACAGAGTATTCGGAGGTTCCTGGAAGGTTTTTCTCATGCTATTCGGCACTCTGTAGGAGTCCGTGTAGGTGCTGATGGGGGTCTTGGTTTTACGGGCGAAGAGGAACATCTTGAAACACACCCGTGTGGGGGAATCCTTCTTCAAATACACTCAGCGACTCCACAGGTCACAGGGACACCCAGTGGGGTCAACTTCATCTGTCAAGGGGTCTTGTGCCTCAATGTCATTAGATTAGGAGTCCCCACCCCCTCAAATGTCTGTGGCTGGAGGGGAAGGGAGAGGGGCTCTGCATGCTGGGGTGGCAAACTAACGTGTGTTCCTTGAGTGTGACAGCCTCTCCCACTCACCAGCCCTACTTGCATCACAGGTGATGTCACAGTAAATGAGCAGGAAGATTTCATCACCTCCAGAGTCAATGCCTTTGCATTTGCTCCAAGTTCCAACCTATATGTAATATGCTGTGCTGCTATTAACACGAGGAACTAGAAAATCCTAGTCCGAGGACACATACCTCTTCCCAGTAGGTTGCCACATTCTCCAGTGGCATTCTGTTCCAGGGGACACCATTTTGCTGTATGTCTTCTGCTCTCCTGTCCATAGCAGGAGCAATGCTATCTTAGTAAGGTTATTTGGTACATGCCAGCAATGTGCTTGGTCCCACACCAGGCATAAACGAAAATGTCTCTTGCAGTAAGAAGTCTGCAGTCTAAGGTCCTGATTATGCAAACTTCTCTGCGTGGGTGGAGCCTGCATCCATGTGAGCAGGTTGCAGGTTCGGGGCCTTAGGGTAGGTCATGCTGGTGGGAGAGGGGCACTATTTGTGGAAGAAAGCATAGAACCAAATGAAGTAAAAATTATAAGTGAAGCAAACTGTACCACAGAATCTCTCTGGATAGAAATTCCATGCTCGGATAATAAGAATAGAACATTAGGGATATATTACCGACCACCTGACCAGGATGGTGATAGTGACTGTGAAATGCTCGGGAAGATTAGAGAGGCTATAAAATAAAAAAAGTCAATAATAATGGGGGATTTCAACTCTCCCCATATTGACTGGATACATTTCACCTCAGGATGGGATGCAGAGACAAAGTTTCTTGATACCTTAAATGACTGCTTCTTAGAGCAGCTGGTCCTGGAACCCACCAGAGGAGAGGCAATTCTTGATTTAGCCTTAAGTGGAGCACAGGATCTGGTCCAAGAGGTGAATAGAGCTGAACCACTTGGTAACAATGATCATAACATAATTAGATTTAATAGTTCTGTGGTGGGAAGAACACCACAGTGGCCCAATACAGTAGCATTTGATTTCAGAAAGGGGAACTACACAAAAATGAGGAAGTTAGTTAAACAAAAATTAAAAGGTACAGCCCCAAAAGTGAAAGCCTGCAAGCTGCATGGAAACTTTTTAAAGACACAGTAATAAAGGCTCATCTTAAATGTAAACCCCAAACTAAAAATCATAGTAAGAGAATCAAAAAAGTGCCACCGTGGCTAACAACAAAGTAAAAGAAACAATGAGAGGCAAAAAGGCCTCCTTTAAAAAGTGGAAGTTAAATCCTAGTGAGGAAAATAGAAAGGAGCATAAACTCTGGCAAATGAAGTGTAAAAATATAATTAGGAAGGCCAAAAAAGAATTTGAAGAACAGCTAGTCAAAGACTCAAAAAGTAATAGCAATTTTTTTTAAAGTACATTATAAGCTGGAAACCTGCTAAACAACCAGTGGGGCCACTGGACAACTGAGATGCTAAAGGAGCACTCAAGGATGACAAGGCCACTGCGGAGAAACTAAATGAATTCTTTGCTTCAGCTTTCACTGCAGAGGATGTGAGGGAGATTCCTAAACCTGAGCCATTCTTTTTAGGTGACAAATATGAGGAACTGTCCCAGATTGAGGTGTCATTAGAGGAGGTTTTGGAACAAATTAATAAACTAAACTGTAATAAGTTACCAGGAAGAGATGGGATTCACCCAAGTGTTCTGAAGGAACTCAGATGTGAAATTGCAGAATTGTTAACTGGGATTTGTAACCTATCATTTAAATCAGCTTCTGTACCAGATGACTAGAGGATAGCTAATGTGACGCCAATTTTTAAACAAAGCTCCAGAGGCGATCCTGGCAATTACAGGCTGTCAATCCTGACTTCAGTACCAGGCAAACTGGTTGAAACTATAGTAAAGAACAGAATTATCAGACACATAGATGAACATGGTTTGTTGGGGAAGAGTCAACATGGTTTTTGTAAAGGGAAATCATGCCTCACCTATCTACTAGAATTCTTTGAGGGGGTCAACAAACATTTGGACAAGGGTGATCCAATGCATATAATGTACCTAGATTTTCAGAAAGCCTTTGACAAGCTCCCTCACCAAAGGCTTTTAAGCAAAGGAAGCTGTCATGGGATAAGAGGGAAGATCCTTTCATGGATCAGTAACTTGTTAAAAGATAGGAAACCAAGGGTAGGAATAAACTATCAGTTTTCAGAATGGAGAGAGGTAAGTAGTGGTGTCCCCCAAGGGTCTGTACTGGGACCAGTCCTATTCAACATATTCATAAATGATCTGGAAAAAGGGGTAAACAGTGAGGTGGCAAAATTTGCAGATGATACAAAACTATTCAAGATTGTTAAGTTCCAGACAGACTGCGAAGAGTTACAAAGGGATCTCACAAAACTGGGTGACTCGGCAACAAAATGGCAGATGAATTTCAATGTGATAAATACAAAAGAATGCACATTAGAAAACATAATTCCAACTATATATATAAAATGATGGGATCTAAATTAGCTGTTACCACTCAAGAAAGAGATCTTGGAGTCATTGTGGATAGTTCTCTGAAATCATCCACTCAACGTGCATTGGCTGTCAAAAAAGTGAACAGAATGTTGGGAATCATTAAGAAAGGGAGAGATAATAAGACAGAAACTATCATGTTGCCTCTATGTAAATCCATGGTATGCCCACATCTTGAAAAGTGTGTGCAGATGTGGTCGCCCCATCTAAAAAAGATATACTGGAATTGGAAAAGGTACAGGAAAGGGCAACAAAAATGAGTAGGGGCATGGAACAGCTTCTGCATGAGGAGAGATTAATAAGATGGGACTTTTCAGGCTGGAAGAGACGACTAAGGGGGGATATGGCAGAGGTCTATAAAACCATGACTGCGTGGAGAAAGTAAATAAGGAACTGTTATTTACTCCTCGTAACACAAGACTTAGGGGCCTCCAAATAAAATTAATAGGCAGCAGGTTTAAAACAAACATAAGGAAGTATTATTCACTCAATGCACTGTTAACCTGTGGAACTCCTTGCCAGAGGATGTTGTGGAGGCCAAGTCTATTACAGGGTTCAAAAAAGAATTAGATAAATTCATGGAGGCTAGGTCCATCAATGGCTATTAGCCAGGATGGGCAGGGATGGTGTCCTTAGCTTCTGTTTGCCATAAGCTGGGAATGGGCAACAGGGGACAGATGACTTGATAATTACCTGTTTTGTTCATTCCATCTGAAGCACCTTCTGAAGCCACTGTTGGAAGACAGGACACTGGGCTTGATGGACCTTTGATCTGACCCAGTATGGCCTTTCTTATGTTCTTATGTCTCAAGCCAATCCCTCAGCTCTGTACAAGGTTATTCCCCACTGCTTTGTACAGAATAAATTTAAGAGATGTAAACAATTTGGTCCCATCCCTTCCATTCCCCTCACCATAATAACATTTGAGTCTAATTTTTCCTTTGCTTAATTTCACACCTGGGTTCCTAGTTGGACCCAGGTGGGCCACTTTAAATAGTTTCTCTCAATCCAGGAAGGAGAGGGGCATTGTTGGAATGATGTGATATACAACATGGGGCTGGGCAGAGTCCTGGGCCACACCCAGCCTCCCTCAGGGGCAGAGGCAAACGCTTTATGCTGGGTTTAGCTTTGGACAGCAGAGGTGAGAATGAAATAACGGGTGAAAGTTAAGCTGCTTATGTGCGGTTTTCACAATTTTAAGATGCACCTTGGCTGGTCAATGGAGCTGATTGGTTAGAAGTTCTTCAGAGGTTCTTCATTATTCAGCTCATGTTTCTCTACTGCACGTCCCTGGGGCTGGTGTTTGAGAGGCATTTTCAATCACCCTCTGTGCTCCATTATACCTGCCACAAGTCTTCACACGCGCATCGCTTGTTAACAGCAGGTTTTTGTAGGAGTCTCATTAAAGAGATTGAAATTCTTCATGTCTTCAATCCCAAGGCTTCCTGAGGTCAGCCAGAACAGTTCTTGTGTGTGCCTGGAGTTTATAAGAGCTGAGGAAACCTGTAATCACAAAGCCCGTTACTCCAGTATAAAAGCTTATGGGTTTGGTGTGAGTGAGCCATTAATAGCTGGAAATATGCGTATTTCGTAGCAGATACACAACATCTGCCTAGTGAAAAAGACCTTAGATTAGGAACTATTTCCTCATCCTAAAGTCTGAAAGCTACTTCTGGAGACCTAAAAGCCACCAAAACATTGTAATGCTTTGCATTGAAAACACACTTCATTTAATCAAAGATCCTACAAGTTAAGAGTGAAATCCTGGCCCCATGGAAGTCAGTGGCAAAACTCCCATTAATTTCAGTGGGGTCAGGGTTTCACCTGAAGAGTGGAAAAAGTCCTAACAGATCATCTAGTGCATCTTTCTTCTAGCATGAGGTTGTCTCCTACCGTTTATTCTCCAGGGCTCTGGCCCAGACTACTTTCAAATGGCTCAACCAGCAGAGCACTGCAGTAGCTAATTTGATCCATCCCTGCTTTCTAGAGTCTGGATGTGGAGCAGGGTCTCTCACCTAACCCCTTTGCTTTCATTACATAAAGCCCCATTCCAGCACCGTGTTGGCGGCCCAGTTACAATATGGACCAGGTTCAACACAACTCCAGCTTTGTTAGGGAGCGGGATGTGAGTGATCTGGCTCAACGGTCAGGCCCAGTGTCAGAGCAGCAGTCAGAGGCTGGATGCCAGAGCCAGGGGTCAGAGCTGAAGGTCAGAACTGGAGTCAGAGGCTGAATGTCAGAACTGAAGGTCATGCCAGAATCAGAGCCTGGAATTGGAGCCGAGGGCTACAGTTCGGCTATCTGGAGTCAGGGAAGGCAGGAGCCGGGCTGGGTCCAAGGCAGCAGCAGGAGCAGAAACTAACACAGCGGCAGGCTAATGCTTTGAGCAACCCATGCCATGCTGCTGGTTTTAGAAGCAGGCTGCATGATCCCCTCAACCAATTGGGCACTTTGGCCAATCCAGGGGCTCACCTGGGGCCCAGGTGCATTCATCAGACTGCCTGAGGGTTAAGCTAGCAGGTAAGCAAGCTCGGTGCAGGTCCATCTCCTCACAGGCTTGCATTCAAGGCCAGGGTCTAACTGTTAAAGGTGCTGAGCCCCTGCCGCTAAGACAATGGGATCCTGGCAACCCAGGATGGACTCTGATCCTGCAAGGTATGTTGGCTCCTAACTTCCATTGATGTCTAAAGCCCAGCACCCCCAAAGTGGGGCAGACAAAATCACAGGCCACTTTGGGAAGCGCTGAGCAGCTCTAAAAACCGAGCACCTTCGAGTTAGGCAGAATAGGAGTCAATGCTGAAACGCCTGGTTTAATCAATGCGGTGAGCCTCCCACATCGCCAGCCCCCTGTGCTATAGCACTACCCCAGGGCCAGTAAACTCTGATTGGCTTTTTATTCCATTCTCCTGGGAACAGCGGGTGAGTGGCTTTGTACCTGGCCTGTACCTAGCATGCATTGAGGGGAGTGGGGGGAGCAAGGGCCATTCAGAGCCCTTCCCAGCCATTCAGTGGCTAATGCTGTGTCCCTGGAGAGCTGAGATCGAGGGAGGTCGACCGGTACTAATGCAGGATCTTTCTTCCAAATGGACTTGCCCTGTCACCACTCCTTGCCCTGCAGGGACATCAGTCTGTTGCTAGGTTTCTGTGATACCACTCGGGTTTTGTGACTAAACCTCTGATGTGTCAGCAGAAAGCTGCTGACGTGTGTATGTATGTGTGGCAGGGACTGCAGGGAGATCCACTCCAACCCTTCCCATCAGGGGCAGGGCGAACGAACAGTGGAGGACAGGAAGGAACCCACTCCAACCCCTTCCAGGGCAGGGATCTGCAGGTCCCATTCCAGTGGGATGCAAGGCTGCAGGGCGCAGCCCAAGATGGAGGGCCGCCAGGATGCATTTCTCCCCTGTCACTAGTAGCAGCATTGAAGGACAATAGTAGGGCTACAGAGATCTAGTAGATGAAGGGCTGGATGGCAGAATCTGTTCACATCCTTTGCAAGCTGAAGAGGATAAAAAACCCAGGTACCTCTTCCCATTGTCACTACAGTAAAGTATCGGGAAAGGACGGCATGAACACTGGCTCCCGGGTGTGACCTGAGCTAGACGCAGTGCTACACTGACCGGTGCACTCTGGAGGGGTGCTGACACCGGCTGACCCAGGCTGAGGGGCTGTCACAGTACAGTGGCCGTGTTCTGCTAGGCTGCCTTTATGGAGCTGCCTTTCTCATGCCGTCTCCTGTTCTACTGACCTTAGGGTAGCAGAGAGCAATGGTGGGATCTCTCCAGACTGAAAACAGGAGTGATCAATTCATTGGGACCAGAGGGTGCCAGGACCCCACTCTGGGGGCGTGGGTGGAGGCTGGGGCATGCATTGGAGGGGACTCAAGAACAGGTCTGAATTCAGTCAAGGCCAGAAGCAACAGTTCACACCAGTGTCACACTGCAGGATCAGGTCAGAGTCAAGATCGAGCTGCATTGAGTTGGAGCCAAGTGAACCAGCCAAAGTAGAGTTAATGGAACAGTCAGGCAAAAAAGTCAGGAGCAGGGCAAGGGATGAGTAACCAAGGCAGGGCGAGGCATCAGGAGCAGGGCAGGGGACCAGGAACCGAGGCAGAGTGACACAGAGTGAAAGCAGGCCCCGGAGCGGGGCCAGGTATCCGGAGCAGGGCTGGAGTCAGCTTGTGAGGTGCATGTTCTGTCATGAGTCAGGCAGCCGCCACACTGCTGAGGCTGACAGATTGGAGGAGAGCTGCAGCTGTAGCCAGAGTTGGAGATTATTTCACCCCACTGGTATTTCCAAGCAGCTTTGCTGCGCGCTGGTGAATAGTTGGAGGTGGGTTCTCCGGGGCTCTGTTAGTGCACAGAGCTGTCAGGATGTTTTTTGGTTGGGACATTTAAATTTATTTCTTTTGCCCCAACTCATGTGTATGCCCCCGCAGCCCGCAGATCACAGATCACTTGCTCTGGCTGCACTTTTCATCTGTCCACAAGACATAACCAGTTCATCTAAGCAGCAGCTTCATCAGCGTTGCCTGCGTGTTGGGATAGTAGCTCTTTCAGGTGTAATGTTGCTGGTTATTTTTATTGTGCACCCAAATGGAAGCTGTCTAGCAGCCGGCTGTCTTAGACCAGCATCTCCCATCCTCCCCCAGATCAGCATGGCTCTGCACACTGCCTGATGTGACATTGCCATTCAGGATCCTCCAACATTCTTAACCAGGTCCTCCAGCAAAGTCCCTCCCACTTAAAGAAGAGGGCAGGACTCTGAGGCCGAGCAAATGTATCTTCCGCATGCAGAAAAGAGTCATCGTTACTAGTTAAGCACGGAGACGGAACTTAGCACTGTACGAGGCACAAGAAGAAAGACAGGCCCTGCCTCAAACGTGTGCCATCTAAAAGACAGAAGTGCTGGGAGACCTGGAGTGGATTTCTAACCCATACTGGCGTGGTGTGGGGCTTTGTCCCACTCTAGTGGCAGCTAGACCAGCTAGAGCAGCGGTCCCCAACCTTTTTTGTCTGGCGGGCGCCAGACAAGGAGCCACCAAGGACCATGGCTGGTGGACAAGCATCCGCCGAAATGCCGCCGAGAAGTGGCAACGTCAAGAGGCGTCGCAGCCAAAATGCTGCTGAAAATCAGCGGCATTTTGGTATCAACGCCTCTTGATGACGCTGCTTTTCAGGGGCTTTTTTGGCTCCAGCCTCCTTTCATGAGCTGTAAATGAGTTAAAATGCCCAGGTCTGGGGTTGCTCTTTGCAGTCTCTCTTGCTGCCATGGGCTTGGACTCTGCACCTGGGCTCCCCTGGGCATTTACTGGTGTTTGGAGGCCCCCTCAGCTGGCAACACAGGCCCAAGGTGTGACGTCATTGATATAAACTGGGACCATATAGAACATGATTTGCAACCAAGGTCCTGTAGTGGCACCAAATCCTATGTAAAGGGGGTCATGTAATGTGTCTAAGACCAGGGTATGGGTTACTGGTTATGATTATGCTGTCTGTATCATTTTGTAGTTGAAGTTATGAATATTGGCTGTATACTGTCTATGTTTCAAATTGGTGCTGCAGTTCTGGGAAACACCCCAGACAAGTTGGTGTTAGCTCTGCTTAGCTTATTTGATGGCCCATTAAGGACCATCAGCTACACAACCGACCCAGTGAGAGGAGGCAGATACGCCTTGTAACTCAGCAAAGTGTGCAGGGACTTGCCCACATGACTCCAGACTCCATTTTGCTGTAATTTTCCACAGTAAGAACAAAGCAGTGCTCTCACACCTGGAAGTGCTTATATAAGGCTGATGCCTCATCTCCATTTTGTCTTCAATCCTGCTTCTTACCTCTGGAGGGACTTTGCTACAAACTGAAGCTCTACACAAGGGACTGATGACCCATCCCAGCAGGGGATGTTCTCCAGAGACTTAATTTAAATCTGCTGTTTACTCCATCACTGCTACAAGCCTGAACTAAGAACTTTGCCATTACTGTATGTAATAGATTCCATTTAACCAATTCTAGCTCTCATTTCTATCTTTTTCCTTTTATGAATAAACCTTTAGATTTTAGATTCTAAAGGATTGGCAACAGCGTGATTTGTGGGTAAGATCTGATGTGTATATTAACCTGGGTCTGGGGCTTGGTCCTTTGGAATCGAGAGAACCTTTTTCTTTTATTGGGGTGTTGGTTTTCATAACCATTCATCCCCAGGACGGGTGGCACTGGTGGTGATACTGGGAGACTGGAGTGTCTAAGGAAATTGCTTGTGTGACTTGTGGTCAGCCAGTGGGGTGAAACCGAAGTCATTTTTGTCTGGCTGGTTTGGTTTGCCTTAGAGGTGGAAAAACCCCAGCCTAGGGCTGTGACTGCCCTGTTTGAGCAATTGGTCCTGAATTGTCACTCTCAGTTGGGTCCTGCCAGAACCGCATCGTCACACAAGGCCAACACACTGCCAGGACCCGCAGCACACACTGCTCTCAGGCCAGGTTCTTGTATTGGCACCATGTACCGGGGTGTCCAAGGGGCCTGCTTTCCCGGGTGCTGGCTCACAGTCAGCCGGAGACTGCTGGTCAAGGTCTAAATTTACCGAAAAGGAGGAGCTGGAATAAAGAGACACATACATTCCTCCCTCCATCTGCTTCAGCAGCAGAGAGCACTGTCCTATAGATGCCTCACCACAACTTCCCTGGGTTTTTAAGGCATGGGCTGAGTTTGGCCTTCCAACAGGAATCAGGGTTTGTTCTCCCCACATAGGTGTGTTCTTGTGCTCTGTGGATTTGTCCATTTTGGCCACATTCATCCAAGTCTAATACAAAGAAGAAAACGTAGAGCTGGGCATGACTGTGTCAGTCACCTACCGGCCTTGCTGTGGGTATTCCTGATGCCGCGGCACTGGAGTATTTAAGCACGGGCCCAAGTCATTCACTGGCTGCTCTGGAACAGCCATCCTCTATCCTCCAGCCTTATCCACCCTCAGTTCTGGTCTCACCTGAAAGCCTCCAGCTCCTCCCTGGTCTCTATTGTGACAGTCAGAAGCTGGATTGAATGGGGCAGGGAAAGCCAGGGTGGCGAGGAAGGTTGGTGATGCTAGTTGAGGCCACGGGATCAGATCAGGAATGCTGCCGACCTAGAGGAACAATGGTAAATTGGTGCCGTTCCCCAGCGGGGCAGAAGCAGGTCTGCTAGTAATGGCTGAAAATTAAAACTCATCCTATAAACTTGCGCTCCCACCTCTCCAAACACACACATGTATCTGCTGTTACGAAGGGAGCAGAGATGCACAGCGAGAACTGGTTAAGGAACATGCTGCTCACTTGTGCTCCCAGTATATACCAGACTCACCACAATAGGGATTTGGAGAAAACCTGTCTACACACAACAGCTAAACAAAAACCAGCTAAACAGATCCTTCTCCTCGCCCCAGTACCCCTCCCTTGTGGGGCACACATCACACACAGGTCTCTCCAGCAGCGTGAGGGCCAGGCAGACCAGTCCTGGGGGGAGGAAGGCGGAGGTTCAAAAAGCAGAATTGATCACCTATCGCCAAGCATGGCCTTGGCAGCCACAGGGGCGGGTGGTCAGTTTCATTCTGCTGAAGGGAGGAATAGAGCAGAATTAAGCCGTAGGTTTCCTTCCAGTCTGGTCTTGGGGACAGTTCAAGACCTGCTCAGTCATCACAGGAGCCCAGGACAAGGGGACCCTCCAAAATGCAATGCCCCGAATGTAACAATGCGGGATTTATCTGATATGTGTGTGTAGTGTGCACTGCTTAGGCTCAAGGCTGCGCCTGATTTAATTAACAGTCCTTAGTTCTTCCTGTGCCCGGGCTTTACAGGCCTTTGCGGCTGCAGCTGCAATGGGAATTACAGGGATTAGCACAAGCATCAGCAGCATTCTTTTATTCAAGCCGGATGCAGCCGCGTCTGCAGGATGCTTTCAGAGGCATGAATATTTGAGTGTGTGCCTGCGCACTGCTGAGATGGGACTGCTGCCTCCGTTTCGATGCAAAGGGCTGGCTTCGGAAATAAACCTTAATACATTAGTGGCCATCTCCTCCTTCCCTGCTGGGGTGAGCCGGAAGCTTTCTGTCTGTTAAGCAGCCGTCACAGAGCTAGGGGGCAGGGTTTCCAAGGAGAAAGATATTTCACTCCACTTGTGTCTCTGCCGCCACCACCCTTTCCTCACTCCCTGTTCCTGTTCCATTTCAGTTGCCCTTTCTAAACATACCTGTCCAGGTGTCTTCCTAGCCCTCATCTTCTCCCAGCTCTGTGCTCTCATTGACTCCCACCTTCTCCACACTCCTGAAATTGACAACTCCGGCCTAATTACTCAGACAATACACACGCACACGAGCCAACGGTGCAAATTACGTCCTCACCAGCTATTCTTCTGCTTGCACCTTGGAGCACACACCCTCACCTCTAGGGAGCCCCCGCTGCTTAGATGTGGAGTTATAGGGGGAACTTTGTCTCTGGCGCCCGCTACAGGGCTCTCGCTTGGACCTGCGACGGCTTCTCTCAGCCTGTGTCTTCTCCTGATTCTCCCGCGGGGCGTTCTGTGGCTTGGCCTTCCAGCCAAATCACATAGAAGTCTGAACCCCTTGAGGAGCAGCACAAACAAGTGCAAATAAAAGTTCATACCAGCCTTCCACCCCTCTTAGGCTTCACTATAGTTCCCTTGTTGGCCCTACCTCAGGGCCTCCCCGGCAGGCGCCCTCATCTGCTCCTGTTGTGTTTCCCTCCTCATATCCTGTCTGTTTAACTCTAGCCCAGGGCTGCTCTCTGCTAGAGAGACCTGTCTCCTCTTCAGTCTCTCCCAGCTGAACTCCCTCTGTCTGGCAATTAGTTCTAGGAGAAGATGGGTGAGGTTCTGTGGCCACGATGTGCAGCAGGTCAGACTAGATGATCATGGTGGTCCCTTCTGGCCTTAAAGTCTATGAGCTAATCACCCCCTGGGTGTGAAGCATGACTAAGCTGGGTTCTTTCCCTTATGTTGCAGGTGATGGAGGTTACGCCCTGTCACACACCTGCATTATTCCCACTTGCTTATTAGTCGGCATTGTCAATGTCCTGTCTAACCCAAGATTGTGAGCTCTGTGTCAATCTTCCCAGCAAGTCCCCTCACTCGCTGGCCTACTAGGTGCCATCCTATCTTTTTCAAATGGCTGGCACCCACAACAAAGGTAGAAGCCCTACAAAAGGAGAGTCCAGAGTGTTACCTCCTTAGGTCAAATTGGAGCTTTTGCTTTTTGGTGCTGACGATCCCTTTGGCCTGACCCAGTAGGGCCATTCTTATGACCTCGTGTTTAATCCACACGGATCATTACAGACCACGGTGTGCCTCAAGTATAGTTGATCCACAGCGCTGTACGAAGTGTTTAACTAATTAACAGAGATTCCAGTGTCCACAGGAGCCGAGGAAGAAGAGTGAGTCCGTAGGAAGGAAAGTGACTTACTCTTAGGCAGTCCAAGTTTAATGTTAAAGCTAGATCATCCTCTCTGGGTCTTACCTCAATGCTTTGCTTTAGATGCTGGAGAGAAAGCTGGAGTCGATGGTTTTGATACAATATTAATGGAAGTTAGTCTGGCCCTGTCCAGTGCTGGGCCAACTGCAGAACTCTTCCATTTACCACTGTCGGCTTCTAAACCATCCGTTAATGAGTGGAAACAAAACGTTTGTACCAAGCAATCCAAGCAAGAGGAAATTGAGAGGGAAATGCAATAATTATCGACTAATTTTCAGGCTGCTCTCTTCTTCCACCAAGGTTTCAGACAAATCCATGATGACTGACTTGAGTTTGCTAATGCAAATTGATGGCATTTTAATGAGTGCTTGAGCTAAATTTCATCCTAAGCACTTTTAGTGCCTGTGAAAGGTACCGGAATAATAACTCTCCAGCCTGAAGTCCTCTGTTTAACACACAGTAGGACATAGTACAGGCAGTTGCACTGTCAGATGCCTTTTCCCCGACCTAGACTGACCACCCTTGTGGATGAGAAGGAAGGTTGGTCTCTGTGGCCTGCTCAGTCCTTGCTTACAAGGGGGTCAGTTAGTGACAATTCTGATGGTGCTTTCTGTGATCTAGGAAATGGGCTGAGATCTACCAATTTGTTTTACATAAGCCTTCAAATAGCCATGAGAGAGCAGGAACTTTCATTCAGGGCTGGATACAAACTGGTGGGCCGTCTAGTTCCCTTCCAAACTACAGCTTTCAAATGTTATTCACCAGTTTGCTAGACCTGATCATTTGTAATGGCTATCGGGACTGTTAATTGTTAGTTTGCTGGGGTGTAAAATTAGTTTGGATTTCTCATACCAATAAGGTTAAATATTACCTTAATGACGGAAACAAATTATTTTACTCCTTGGAATAATCTAAGAGCCCAACAACACCCTGACACTAGCCCAAGGATGCTTCCACAATATTCCAATTTCTTGCGGCTGTAGGAAGAAAGAGAGGAGGGGTAAAATTCTCAAAAGTGCCTAAATCCTATTTACTTTCAATGAGCATTAGGCTCTTAAGTGTTTAGGTCCCTTTTGAAAGTGGGACCTGGACACTTCTGAAAATTCTACCCTAGGATTTAGAACCAAACCCAGGTCTTTGCATGGCACTGAAAAGGACACTAACCACTAGGGCACCAGGTGTGTTGGCGAGTCACATATTCATGATCTCCGTGATGCAGAGTTTGGCTTTCCCAGTGCAAAAAGTTTTTGGAAGTAGTGCAAACAATGACGCCTCCTGCAGGTCCTGAGGGGTTAGCCTGCTTTGGACTCGTAAGAACAGTCATTTGCTGTATATTCAACTGGATTACACAATGTTTAGAGAGACAAGGTAGGAAGACACTATCCTATCAACCCTGTCTCTCCTACATCCCGGGACCTACATGGCTACAACAACACTGCAAACAGAGATTAGAGCAACTCTAAGATTTAGTTGGGGTTGGTCCTGCTTTGAGCAGGGGGTGGGACTAGATGACCTCCTGAGGTCTCTTCCAACCATAATCTTCCATGATTCTATGGGTACATCTACACTACCCGCTGGATTGGCGGGTAGTGATCAATCTATCAGGGATCTAGTATAGACACGATAAATCAATCCCCGATCGCTCTGCCGTTGACTCCTGTACTCCACCGCAGCAAGAGGTGGAGGCGGAGTTGACGGGGGAGCGGCGGCAGTCGACCCCGCGCCGTGAGGGTGCGAGGTAAGTTGACCTAAGATACATTGGCTTCAGCCACGCTGTTCTCATAGCTGAAGTTGCGTATCTTAGGTCGATACCCCCCCTACTGTAGATAAGGCCTATGAACTCTGTTCTAGTTGTTTTATTTCTGTGCCCAAAGTGGGGGCCAATTCAGGACATGAAGCAAAGATAACTAGTCTTATCGCTGTTTTAAACCAGGACTTAGACTACTAAGGAAATGTATCCACCTCTCCTTTCTAGGGAGAGACAGTGTATTTTGCTTGAAATGTGGCAGGTGATGGTTGCTGCCTCAGCAAATTTATCCTGCCCATGAGATAGATGAGCACTATCTACCCCTGCTGGGCCAAACTTTTTAATAAATGCCACAAAGAAAAAATTGTGTCTGTGCGGAAAAGAAAACGACAGGGTGGATTTTCTTCTCCAGAGAGACAGCCTGTGAAGAGAAGCACTGAACAGCCTCAAAGCCCTCAACCACAGAGGAAAATGATTACATGAGACAGAACCACTGGATCCCAATGGTGGATTCTCATTCAGTGCTTTGGAATAAAGAGAAAATTCTGCAGTCCCTGCCAATATATCCCTGGAGGAAATTCCTTCTTGAGCCAGAGTCTGGAGACCAGCTGAATTTGTGAGTGGGCATCTCCATGGTTAGATACCTAATCCCATTTCAATCCCATTGTTCACTTCTCCCTTCAACCCCATCAATAGCTCCAAGGACAGAGGATTCTGGAGAATGCTCTAACCACAGCTTTTATGGTCTGAGTTTTCTTTAGCCTTGGTCTACACTGGGTGGGGTGGGGAGATCGATCTAAGTTACGCAACTTCAGCTACGTGAATAACGTAGCTGAAGTCGACATACTCAGATCGACTTACTGTGGTGTCTTCACCGCAGGCAGTCGAGTGCTGCCGCTCCCCTGTTGACTCTGCCTGTGACTCTCGTGGCGCTGGAGAACAGGAGTCGATGGGAAAGCACTTGGGGGTCGATTTATCGCATCTAGACTAGACACAATGAATCAATCCCCACTGGATTGACCACTGCCCGCCGATCCGGCGAGTAGTGTAGACAAACCCTTAGAGGTCTAAGTCTTCAGTATGAGTTCTGGGCTACCAGCACCACCAAAATCGGGCTCTAGTCACTGCTAGTGGTAATGGCACAACAGATATGTTTAGATATAGGGAATCTAGTGTTGTTTTAAAGAAACGTATATGTCATTACCACGGTTGTTATCTTCTCACCTCTTCCAACAGCCAGCACGGTTATTTCCAATGAAGGACGCAGGTTTCATATGTATGCTTTTTAATATCGTTAATTCTGTTACACTACACACAACCAGTAACAATGATAAATACTGCAATGGAAATGTTAAAAAAATATTATACATGTTTCATGTTTTCCAAAAAACACATTTGAAAATAAATTAATGCATAAAACTGACTGTAAAAAAACAAAACAAACCACAACACAACGGATCTGTTTAAGGCAATACTCTACACAGACGGGAGTGGAAATACACCAGTGTGCTACAGGTTCTGAACAGGAAAGGAAAATTAAAACCCAATCTTTAGAAGATACGGGCTGACACGTCCAGAGTGGAAATAAACCAAAATTAGAAAGAAACGAAATTGACAAGTGAAGCATGGCATTAATATGCCTGGCTGTGTCAAATGACTAGCAGTTTCTTAATGTGGAACAAGGCCAAGCTATGAAAATCATCTCTTCTTCCTAATTAAATGATTGGTTAGGCTGAACCCTATACTTAATGCCATTTTATATTTGACAGTTTCAGCTACATTTCACTACACCCGAGAGCCAGACTGGGATAGAAATTCATCTCTTGGTCTGAGACCAACGGAGAGGTCAGGAGTTCTCTCCACGAGAAGGAAATTCCACGTAACTGATCCAAAAAAGAACTCAATTCCAATGACCCACTAACATCTTCTGCTGTCTCAGACTTCAAATTGATATCTTGGCAATGCTTTGACACGGTTTTTAATGCAGAACACAAGGTTTACCCTCAGGATGGGTCTAGACACAGTAAAGAGTTTAGCTCTCCTGTGCTTCTATCCTCATAAACAATGGAGATCAATACAACACAGCTGAAAGCAGAGGCCTGTTTAATTTCACAGAAGGAAAAAAAAATCACTACGAACCACTGTACTCTGTGACCCATTGTACAGATACAGCCAAGGTATTTGCCATTTTGATGACTGCAAAGCCTACACACCTAGCTGGGTAGGACTCCACAACATCGGATTAATCCTGGGTATTAATAAATCCTGCAAGTTGACCATTTTGAGGTTAACAAATAATCTTAGTGCAAAAAAATTCCCCTCTACCTCCCCAAAATAAAAAGGCACAGAAGCCACTTTCTGCCAGCTTCTATGCGTGGATCCTTGTTAACTGTAGTGTATGCAAGAAGGGCAATGCCAGATCTCACCTATATCAACCAAATACATTTCTAGTTAGGTGCATGGCTGCAAGGTGCCGGTGGGCCTTTTGAAAGATGGCAAGCGACTTCTACGCAACCCCTTTAAAGTATTTGAAGAGTATGATCACTTATATATATGCGTGTGTTCAGATAAAGAAGCTTAAAAATAGAGGGGAGAAAAAAACCCAATGAATAAACTAAAACTAGTGATGGTCAACAATTTTTTGTTGCTCAACTATCTTTGCTGTCTTGGATTTGGGTGGGAAAGGGGGCAGAACTGGTCTGAGAGTCATTCGGACACAACAATCTACGTCATTCATCACTAGTTCATATGAAGAAGATGATGACAGGTGTGAATGGAGGGTGTGTGCAACATAACAAGGCTTGCAAATCTAGAGCTAACCACTGGACACGGATACCAAAGTTTACCTGTTACAACTAGTTATACTTTTACAGTTGCTCCCCTCCCACCCCCGTCCTTGTCTGAATCTCTGGTTTTGGGAAGCTGTAGTTGTTTGACATGATGGTCAGCATCGTATCTCCTGCCCCCACCCCTACACAGAGCACAAGGTGACTCATCTACAGTATGTACAATGAGATTTGAAAGTAGCATGTTACCCCACAGAACGACGTTGCATGCAAGATGACTTCTGCTTTCAGAATCCTTTAGAATGCTATTAAAATGGCGGTTCATTTCCTTCTTTAAAAGGCTCAGTAACCCCTGCAGAAGGAGTAAAACTGGTTAAAAATGTGCAAAAAAACTTTCCACTTCTTCCCCTTTATAGACACTTAAGAATTTTCATGAGAGCCTTCTAAATATAAAACAACAACCTTATCAGGAAGTCTGCTTTCCTTGCAGGGCACATCAAGATGGGATATGACATAGCATAGCTAGTGGCTAATTGGTTGACCATTCACTATGCATCTCCATCATGGGACCTACGAATCCATGTGAATACCACCCATACTACAGTGAGAGGTGGGCCTGAGTCCTGGAGTTCAGATATGCGGTCAAACATCCCCTGAGTCTAAAGGGCTTGGATCCTGTGCTCTGGTTCAGATCTGTCTCTAGTATTGCTTAAGAGAAAGCAACACTCCTCATTTGCACAGCAACGTCCTAAAAGTTGAAAGGCTTTTTGTGCATTTAATTTAAGGTCTCAATTAAAATCAGCATTTCAGAGCTGTGGCTGCTACGCCGCAGAAAAGTAACCTCATCTGTGACTGGAGGAATGTAAGGCCTTGATGTCAGGTAGAAGCCAGCTGCCAATATTAGTTGCTTAGTTTGATTCTTTAAGCCTCTGCACATGTTAGCTAAGTCCTGTTTGGAACCTGCATTTGGGACTTTGCTCATGAGCCGGCAAGGCCTGGGCCACCTGGGGAAGCTGGATAGGACACAGTACCCAGGGGAGGAAGCTCCTTGTGTCACTCTAGTGACATCTCGGATTTACTCCATGAACAGCTTGGAAGGGAGAGATGTACGTCTCTTCTGCCCAAAGTGTGTTCTCATGACTCAGCCTTTGGGGCTGAAAGGAAAGGGGAAAATGAGTAGGAAACATCTCCCCTGCAGAGGAAAAACCTTAGCGTGAAGGAAGGATGACAACAGCTTGTAATCCAACGTCCATTTTTCCCACCGCCTTCATAGAGAGAAATTCGTTATTACAAGAAAATAGACATGAGCCCACACCAAATCTCCCTGAACTCTGAGAAGTCTGGATCTGGGTCATAACTTTGAAGGTTGGATCCATCTAATGCAGAGCACGAACTCTGAATGCTGAGCCAACTGGCTGCAGGGCCTTTCATGGGAGAGGTGAGCAGGGTTTGTTTTAATGCTGTGCTTCTTTTACACATGGAGAAGTCAGACATGAAAGAACCACCAGCCTGAAACTCAAGCCCTTTTATGCATTGTATTTCGATTGGATCCTCTGCTTCTATAAAGCCAGTGGTGACTCTGGCCTACTCCATGGACGAGAGACACCGATTTTCAGTGAGTCTTCGTAACCGTCAGAACACATTACACAGGAGACATCCCAACTGAGTTTGTTGGACAGAAATCAAAACTGGGTCCTGTCACTCTGCCGTCAATTAGTTTGTAGGCTCTCCCTCTGGCCAAATGCCCACTTTGATTAGTCCTGGTGTAGCCAACTGCCAGGACTGGCTACACCCCCAAGGTATTAGATGTCAATGCACCTGGGCCATTATCTGTCTGAGCTTTTCAAATACAAGTAATTTGCAACAGGTTGAGCAGAGACAGCTGGGAGGTGGGGGATGCTAAAAGCCCATATGCACATCAGTTGGAAAGTAACTGGTAAAAATTGATTCCTTTACCCTTTTGGAAGGAGTAGGGGGCCTGATGTAACTGGATAGAGAGCAGGAATTCTTGTTAAATACAGTCTGGGCATCAGAACAACACAATACCAAGAAAGAGCAGAATCAAGTGAGTAACCAGGGAAGAAAATGCAACTCTGGGAACAAACATCCCTACAGGGAATGGGACTTATCTCACTGCCGCACCTCCTGGGTGCTTTTGTTTTTCTGGTGCCTGTTGCGGTGGTTTCCAGTGACATGTCTGAGACAGCTGCATTACAATGAAAACTGCATTATACCTTCCCCTCGCTTGATGTAATTCCACTGCTTAGATCATAATTTGTTACTATGGAAATAGCTGCGTCACAGACAAGGGACAATCAGCAAGACACTCTTGTTCCCAAACGCAAACCCATCTTTCACTAAGGCACGTCACTAGAGGAAAATATGGAATCAGACCGTCACTATCTCCCACTGGCAAATCGCACTGGATTTGGAAGATCCTGGAAGCAATTGCCAGGGGAAGGCTGCAACACACGTTGATGGGAAGGTGGCCAAAAGGAGCAGCCTGCAGCTCCCAAAGTCGCGGTGTTCTACATGGTGTCCCATGACTACCTTCCCTTTCATACAAAAGTTCGACTCCCGGGAAATCCCAGAAGTCCCCGAGTGCAACATTCCAGCCCAATGCGCTGCTCTTTAGTTTGACTCATGCTGGGTCCCTGCAGTCTGCACAGGCCATTGCAATCTCCTTCATTTAATCCCAATCAGCTGGCAGGCCTTTGGCCTCCCAGCAAGCAGCCAGCGACGTTCTCAGTTGGACACAGTTCGGGTGCTGCTGTCCGATGGATGTCACAGACTCCGAGATACCACAGATATGGGTGCAGAGGAGAGACGTTGACACCCAGGCCCAAGGGTGGTTCAATACTCTGTGTCAGCTGTGTGTGTCAGGCCTGACAAACTCACCACACCTAACACATTGTTGTCATAATCTGTATCTAAAAGGTGACATCTAAGTATACAACCTGGTAACATGCTGGTCCTGAAAATCACTGTGTGGTGTATGCCCAGTAAATCCAAAAAGGACTTTACAGACACTGTGCTGCAAAAGCGTTCTGAACATGGATTTGGCCTGCAGTGTTTGCACGCCTGTTCCGGACAAAAGAATGTGGTTCCACTTGCTTGACTGTGTCTCCAATGTAATTTAGGCAAGGTGTGACCAAAGACAAGGAAAAGGACATTTACAGACAAGGTAAATAAAGCCCTCAGGAGAGCAAGTGCGACAAGATGACAGTTAACAATCTCAACATGGGGTTGAGACAGCACCCTCCAGGAAGCCTTCCTGCCTCTTGAAGCAGCATGAATGAACTGTGGAATGACAGCCTGGCATCTGCACCGCAGCAGGAGACAGAAGCTAGGGTGGGCTGACTTTTCAAAGAACACATTTCAAAGATCTACTGGGGCTATAAAGACAGGGTGTGTGAACTTCAAACAATAAGTAATTGAAGGAACTGATTGGGTATAATATCATTGTATTGTAAAAGTGTAGCAAGCAAAATCTTTTAGGAAAGCCTGTGACACACTGGTGCTGAATATCAGTGTGAAATGTATTCATTAGCACTACATGAGGAATTATGGATATTCATTGCCATTATCCTTTAAAGTCTGGGACCAAACACAGGGAGAAACAGGTTTTCTCCCAGACAGGAGAGAAGGTTTCTGCCTGTCTCCAATGCAAATTAAGTATTATAGAATCGAAACAATGTAAGCCCTATTTACATTCGAATCAGCGGGGGGATGGGAAGTCAACTGGAAGGGAAGACCAGCATGGATCCTTCCCAGCTCTTGCAACAGGGTCAATGAATTCTGGGAGAAAGCAGCAGAAACAGGAAGCCATCCTGGAAGCCATCACAGAATGTTGGATCCTTCAACCAAAGCAGCTGAAGTCCCCGAGAAACCTGCTTAGGGAAGGGCTGTAACTTGCTGAAGTCAAGTTTTAGTCTCAGAAGCATATTTTTGCTTTTGCTTGCTTGTAACACTTAACCCCCTGACTTTTTGTTTAAGAAACGTGTTTTACTTCTACCAGAAATCCAATTCAGTGCTGTGATTGAAAGGAGAGTATTTGTGAAACCCCAGTTAAATCGATCGCCTGCTCGTTAAAGGAGCAATGAACAATAACATCTGTGTCTCCAGCGAGAGGGCTGGACACTGTAGGGGAACGTCTCTGGGGAACTTGGGAGCCAGGGTTCGCTGTTGTTACCTGCAAGGCCAGGTTTGGACTGGCAGAGTCCTGAAGAGTTTGCTGGCAGGGCAGACAAGCTGGGGTGTCAGGAGTTGCTACAAAGCTTAGCAATAGGCAGACTCAGACTTGTGGAGGCTAAGAAGAGTAAAACAGTAACTCATAATTCTGGGGACCTCAGCAGATTGTCACACTGGTGTAGTGGATACTACAGGGTAGATGATTTGAGTAAAAATTTGGGACTGGAGGGTGTTGGGGTCACCCTGTGAAACGTAACTGGGCACGGGAAGCCAGGTTATGACCTGCATGCTTGTAGGCTGACTGTTGGGATCAGAGCTGTCAAACACAGTAGCACATCTTTGAAGGCACTCAGCATCGCAGGGCAGGTGGCAACACAACTCCTCACAGAGATGTGGTTTCAAAGTTTTTGGAAACTGTATTTATCGCTGGAACTTATGCTGTACAACACAAAGGAATGGGCTTAATGCCTGAGCGTCAGGTGCCAGCTTCTACCAGCTGCAAACACTGAGCCTCACAGAAAAGAACAGATGCTTGTATCCTGTCTGTCTGAGATGCTTATGTGTTAGTTTGTTGTACTGTTCCAGTTCATAGCACTTTTAGGCTGTCACTGGCCTTTCTGGGTCTGGATTTGTTTAGGTATGAACGCTGTCCCTGCCATGCTCACCTTCACGGTTCTGGTAACAGAGGCCGGCTTGTCTGATGAGATGCAGTTCAACGTCTGAAGCAAACCCTCAGAGACAGGGAACTGTGGAGTGAAAGTGAGAAAGAAGCCATGCTTTCAGCAAAGCTGAGCAGCACAGTCGCTATCTCCCAGTGCCACTACACTCTCCACACAGGCAGAAAGGGACCAATCCTGAGCACCAGCAACTGACTGACTTTGATAGGAGTTGTGAACTCAGCACTGTGACAGCTTGTAATGTACCACAGCACACCCGCTCCACAGCAGACTTTACAGTTACTACCCTCCATTCTACGCATCCGATGAAGTGGGCTGTAGCCCACGAAAGCTTATGCTCAAATACATTTGTTAGTCTCTAAGGTGCCACAAGTCCTCCTGTTCTTTTTGCGGATACAGACTAACACGGCTGCTACTCTGAAACCTACCCTCCACTAGGCTCCTATGTCACAACAATCTAAACTACTGCCTGGGCATCTCCATACATTCTTCTATTTATACAGGGGCCAAGATCAGGAGAAAGAAAAGAGCACTTGTGAATCCTGGTGTCAGCTCTGAAGGGAAGTCAAGGGTGGAGCAAGGACAAGTTAACTTTGATTCAAATGCTGGGCATACGGCGATGGCCCATGTGTGCTGAGTCAAGCAATGCTCAGATGACAAGGCAAATTGAATTCTGCATAGTAGCAGCCATATTCAGTGCGGGCTTGGAGGAAGAATGGAAGGTGAAGGGAGGGCCCAGAGAGAGAGACAGCCTGAAAGCCAAGAGAGAGAGGAAAGGTTTAATTTATACCTTAAATTGTTACGTGCACAGAAAACCCTGCACAGGAAGCGTCCCACGGAAACTCCCTCACACGTCAGATCCACTGCCAAGTTGCTCATTTCCACCATTTAGTCAATTAATGCAACTTGCTCTCTCCCACGCCTGTACATCCACCTGCGCTCTTCAGCGCCTTCATCCTGCTGATGATGGACAGCGCGGCTGGGCTCTCAGACATGCTCAGACACTCCACACAGCTGGAGCAGCAGTAGCCAAGGCCTGGGCAGCCAGCTGCATGAGTGCCAGCTGCTGCATATCTAGGAAAGGCACCCCTGCCAAACGGCTCTCCCCAGTGTGGTTTTATCTCCACTAGCCTCCACCCTAAGGCCTTCTGGCACGGTGCAGCATCAGACGCCGCTACATCAAGGGAGGGGGAGCTGCACCGCTGCTCTTTGTGGATTTGGATTTTTAAAAGAAATCTGACAGTTTTAAATGTAGTTTTTT
Organism: Gopherus flavomarginatus; assembly: GCF_025201925.1. Lineage (NCBI taxonomy): Eukaryota > Metazoa > Chordata > Testudines > Testudinidae > Gopherus > Gopherus flavomarginatus. The sequence goes on along the minus strand of NC_066619.1, from coordinate 5,328,861 downwards.
CATTTTATTCACCCGTCACCTCTAGCACCTTTCGTCAAAGGATCCCAAAGCATCTGCCAATGATAAATGCAGCCTCACCACCCCTGTGAGCCAGAATTATAGCCCTGGACAGAGGCAAGGTCACAGCAAGTGTGTAGCAGAGGCCAGGCATGTGCTTTAACAAGGACACCACTCTGCTGACTGAGATTATTAGTGGATTTTCTGCAGTTAGCATCTTTCATCCCCTGTTGGCTTTTGGGTTGGTTTCCGGTGGGAGCGCAGCAAACAAGATTTGCATCCTGCTTGTAACAGCACCTTACTGAAGCAGATTGGGCTGGACAACCAGGACCTGCCCTAAGCTAAGAAGGCACTTGGCAGCACCCCCAGTCACTGCCTCCTTTTCTCCTCCCACCTGGCGTTCATCTGGGTCCTGTCCTCTTTCAAAAGCCTTTTCCCCGTTTCTGCTCCGTCATGAAAAGCAGGCAGCTTATTTATCAAACCTCTCAGACTCCTTTGCACTGGCTGCAATGAGGCCTAAGAACAGGTGCCACAACCACCACAACACAAAGATTCTGGGGAGCAACGAAGCTATGAAGATGCAAGATGGGATGCAGCCGAAGAGAAGCCAACACCCCCTCTGAGATAGGGGAGTTGGAGGGCAGATACCGAAGCTGAAGAGAAGCAGTATGGCCTACCTTGCGTGTGAGTAAGCCTGACTAGCCCAGGCCTGTTCTGGCAAGTCCAGTCAGTGGGGACACTGCTTCATTGCTACCCCTGCTCCATCCCAGCTATTTTTTCAGATTCTAGGCAGGCACAGACAAGACACCCAAAGTAGCACATCAGACCCAAAGGCACATGGTCTGATAGAATAAATAAGCTGGCAGGAAGGGCAGAGGAAAAGATTACAGAGAAGAGCCTAGCTGAAGGATACAACATCTAAAATTCAATCCAGGTAAGTAATGCGGTAAGCAACATATTGCAGAGAAGGACTCAGCAGGCTCTCCCTTCTTGAGGATTGGCTTCATAGCTGGGAAAACATCTCTTCAGACAAGTTTAAGGCCAGGGGCCTAGTTAGATGACATCAAGCTTCCTTCCTTCAAAAGAGTTCCGTACATGTACCTGCAACATGGAAAAAGGGCACCAGGAGGACTAAAGCAGGGCTACTGGCTAGTGGACCAGGAAGCCCCCTCTGCTCCATTATCCAGTGTGCATTGCTAAGTTAGCACAGTGGTTGAGAAGCTTGTGAGCAGGGCCGGCTCCAGGCACCAGCGCAGCAAGCAGATGCTTGGGGCGGCCCAGGGGAAGGGGTGGCACGTCTGGCTCTTCGGTGGCGGGTCCCTCGGTCCCTCTCGGAGGGAAGGACGTGCAGCCGAACTGCCGCCGAAGAAGAAAGAGGCACAGTGGAGCTGCCACCGATCGCGATCGCGGCTTCTTTTTTTTTTCTGCCACTTGGGGACTGTCACTTGCCCATCCCAGTGAGGCAAAAATATAGAGATTCCCTATTTATGGTAAAAAGCAACAGAGTCCTGTGGCACCTTATAGACTAACAGATGTTTTGGAGCATGAGCTTTCATGGGTGAATACCCACTTCGTCAGATGCATGTAGTGGAAATTTCCAGAGGCAGGTATAAATATGCAGGCAAGAATCAGGCTGGAGATAACGAGGTTAGTTCAATCAAGGAGGGTGAGGCCCTCTTCTAGCAGTTGAGGTGTGAACACCAAGGGAGGAGAAACTGCTTTTGTAGTTGGCTAGCCATTTACAGTCTTTAATTCTGATCTGATGCTGTCAAATTTGCAGATGAACTGAAGTTCAGCAGTTTCTCTTTGAAGTCTGGTCCGGAAGTTTTTTTGCTGTAGGATGGCTACCTTTACATCTGCTATTGTGTGGCCAGGGAGGTTGAAGTATTCTCCTACAGGTTTTTGTATATTGTATATTTTGGACAGGTTTTTGTATATTTCCATTTTGAATATCTGACTTGTGTCCATTTATCCTTTTACATAGGGACTGTCCAGTTTGGCCGATGTACATAGCAGAGGGGCATTGCTGGTACATGGTGGCGTATATAACATTAGTGGACGTACAGGGGAATGAACTATTTCTGGTGTTAATCTTTGGAAACAGGGCAGTCTTCATCCCAGATGGCGAGCCAAATCTGTACGCTGAGGCCTCGCATACTAAAGTCAATATGAAAGTTAACACCAGACAGACAGGAAGGGATGTGATTAAATTCCATCATTTTATGATGACTAAAATTAAGAACCCTAATATGCATCAAACAGAAGGGCTTTGATTTTAGAGGCATCAAGTGGACATAAATTTGTGGGGCCCAAGAGTCAATATAAGAACATTTTCCAAATTGTCAGGCAAACAGCATCTGCATGATAATTTCAGCTAATGGTGACACAGGCCTTCGCCCTATGCGGAGTTGTAATGTGGCCCTTGAGAGTTTGGGGTTGGAAGATGGAACTTTTGACAAAGAAAGGCTCTTCTTGAGAACGCCACGTGGCTTAGTGTGACTACAGTCACCTTGAAATAAGGGATATATTGGGATATCAAGTGCTCTGCTTCAAGCAGTCTGCTGACAAGGGGCATTGCCAGCAGATTGAGGGACGTGATCATTCCCCTCTACTTGACATTGGTGAAGCCTCAACTGGAGTACTGTGTTCAGTTTTGGGCTGCACACTACAAGGATGTGGAAAAATTGGAGAGAGTCCAGCGGAGGGCAACAAAAATGATTAGGGGGCTGTAGCACATGACTTTTGAGAAGAGGCTGAGGGAACTGGGAATGTTTAGTCTGCAGAAGAGAAGAATGAGGGGGGATTTGATAGCAGCCTTCAACTACCTGAAGAGGGGTTCCAAAGAGCATCGATCCAGACTGTTCTCAGTGGTAGCTGATGACAGAACAAGGAGTAATGGTCTCATGTTGCAGTGGGGGAGGTTTAGGTTCGACATCAGGAAAAACTTTTTCACTAGGAGGGTGGTGAAGCACTGGAATGGGTTATCTACGGAGGTGGTTGAATCTCCTTCCTTAGAGGTTTTTAAGGTGAGGCTTGACAAAGCCCTGGCTGGGATGATTTAGTTGGGAATTGGTCCTGCTTTGATTTTAGAGGCATCTAGATGACCTCCTGAGGTCTCTTCCAACCCTGATATTCTATGATTCTATGAGAACACTCTGGCAGTTTTATAAATGTGTTCTCCAGCTGAAGTGGAAAGTGAGAGACATCCTCCCTTTTCTTCCCTCGTCTCCTGGGGCTGAGAAACAGTGCTACAGAATCTCCACGTACATTGCCAGGGACTGTTGGTACAGTTTAATATACTCGTTTGATTGGCATGAGGCAAGAGAAGCCACCCACTGAATCAAAGGCTGGGACATGAGGCCATGCAGGGAGAGCCAGGCTTAACTAGCCATTTTTAAGATTAATACCCCTCCCCAACCTCCCAACAGAGTCCTTCTCTTTTTTTTTAAACAACAAGAAGTTCATATTCTGCATGACAAGCCATAGTGGAGCAGGATTATTGGTCAACTTTCTGTAATAGCCACATGCATTTTCTCAATGCATTTCCTGAATCCAACCCTACATTGATAACTGCTTTTCTTTCTACCCCGTCTAGTTTATCCCCCTGGTGAAATACATGGACACAAAGCACAGAGTGAGGAGAAGCCAAAAGTTTCCATTTTATGGATTTGCACTGATCATGCCAAGAGAGCTGTTTGTGCAACCAAACCCCTCTGTGAATGGGGAATGAAACAAACTCAGCATGGCATTTCCTTACAACTGCAGAAAGCGCCCATCATGGAGAATGGTTTGTAGATACCATGAAAGTACTTGTAGTGTCATTAATATTTAAACATAGTCTTCACCTCCCTATCTTCCCCAAACACTGAGCATCTCTCTCACCCAGATCCTAAAGGGGTAAACTGGAAGCATGTGTTTATTTCACAGCCCAAAAGGTGGTGTGTGCCTGCAGGGGGTGGAGTGGAGTGGGCTATTAAAATAATGCATTTGGGGCAGGAGGCCGAAAAAAATGTAAACGAGAAGAAATAAAAGCATTTGTTCCTGCTAACTTGGGGCAATAGTCAGCACATCAGCAAGTGAGGTCTCTTCTTTAATATGGTGGGGCAGCCTATGAAGACTATTAATCCCAGCATGGAGTGCTCCATCTTGATCTGCATACCAGGACACGCTAGGTATAAGCACAGAGGCTTTGCATGCTGGGACCTGTAGTCTGGCACAGGCCATGCCATTGTAGTTAAATACCAACTAGGGGCACCAGACCCCTAACAGGCAATGCTCCCAGCTGGGCAAAGTTTGAGCAGCTGTGTTTGATGTGATGAAAACTGTCCCAGAGGATGACTATGATGATGATGTTGGTGTTCGTATGAATACTATACTATGTAGTCCCAGTTTATAAAGTTTTAGTCAGCAGTCTGAAAGCCTCTATTAATACAGCCCTTTAAAGGGACACTGTCAAATAATTTTAGTACAAAATTTGACTTAAAAAAAATTTGGCCACATTCCCCACTCATTACTCCCAAGAATCAAAAGCCATCTTCTCTCTACACGTATCGTTTTGTGGGAGCTCCTCTTCTGCCTAGTTATTCCCAAAGCTGAGCACCATTTCTGCTGGCATCATAGATGAAGCGGGCACACGATGGCTGACGCTTTGTGCTTCTCTAGAAATGTTTGGGAAAACTTCCACCTCAATAGTTGCCAAGTGATTAAAAAGGGCAAGATGAATAGGGAAATATTCAGTTTCCAGAAGTCTTGGAGGATTTGCAAAGGGCAGTTAGCACTTATAGATGTAAAGTGCTATAAACTATGGCAACTTATCCTCACAATGTCCTGTGAGGTAGGTAAGTACTCTGCCATTTTACAGAGTGGGAAAACACAGTTTGAGTGGTTTGCTCAAGGCCACACAAGCGAGTGGTGGAGTGGTGCTCTAGAACCCAGTGCTCTAATCCTGTGCTCAGACCACTAGAGTATGCTGCATCTTGCCATACACAGAGTAAAAGCCAACACTGATTCAAGCTATTAAAAGCAGCTGACAGTGTCCTTTTAAAGATTCAGTTGACTGCATCTAACTTTCACACAAGGATTTTATAATCCAGGAAGGTGAAATTTAAGCATATGTGTTGCATTATGAAGGAATTCCCAGGAGAAGTTTAAATGGAAAAATGGTTTAGTTTTCCTCAAATATTTTCATCACCAATACCCGAAGCAAGCACTGAAAGCAAGGTTAGTAGTTTCTGTCTCTCCTGACGAAGCAGAAGAATATGCTGTCATGCTTCATGTCAAGGAATTTAATCTGATGGCATAATAAGCGCAGGCCCTACATTCACCTGACTCTTGGGCACCTTTTGCACCAAAAGCTTAAAAGAAATATCAGGAGGCCAATATGGTTCGTAATTCAGGAAATTCACTGGCCTTAAAAACAAACCTGAATTGGCGATGGAGTAAATCTACTGATCTTAGAGACATGTTTCCTGAACACGAACAGCATTGTGCAAACACAACTGTTCCTTCACTTCCAGCACTGCCCTAACACCAGCTAAGGCTGGCTCAGAAGAGGGCAGAGCTGGGATGACAGCAGCTTCCCTTGCGCGTCTCATGATGGGAACCTGCTCAATCCTCTCGCTGCTGGAAATTCCCGATCCTGCTAACATATGGCAACACTAAATACACAGACATCCAGTGTTGGTAAATCTCTTCAATAGGCTCAAAGTCAAGATAACATGAACCTCTGTGTACTGTAAAAACCATGTGCTTTCTTCAACTTGCTTTTTGGGTTTTGACCTTAAGACTGTATCATTATGATTCTTCCTAGGTATACACATATTTTTTACTTAAATGGACAAGGACTGTGATTTTTGCCAGCAGCTGGGCCCCAAAAATTCCCCTTAAACACTGGAGGCAAAACCCAATAAATATGACTGGACTGAATTCATGGATATGGTATGTTTACTCCTGGGAGTAAACTGAATGAGGAGGGGCATGGATGGATTGTGGACAGAATTTTATCTGTTTGGTGCTAATCTCAAATGGAAATAACAGTCGGTTACATCAGATCTGTGACATGATAGTCCAAGTAAAGTTTGGTATTAACCCCGTATGAAATTCCACCTACATGTACGGTTTGTGTGTAACTGATTTCTAGGGTATATTGATCCTTGCCGGCAGCACTGCCATAGTCTAGAATACTCCACTCTGTTCCTATTCAGGTACAATTTTGGTTGGCACAAACTGATCCGTTTCAGTGAATGAATTAAAAAATGACCTTTCCCCGGGTTAGAAAGACGACCTTACATCTTAGACTCAGTTGACGGATAGGATTAACTGCAGCCACATCTGATCCTTCTCAATCCAGTACATACACTTTACAAATCATACCCAGAGCCTGCCCAGACCCAGGGATCACTGGATCCATTTGTATTAGCTTTCCAGACCAGCCAATTGCCCAGACTCCAGCCTGGCACTTGGAGCAGCTCATGTCTGTTAACCATAGCTTAAAATAACTCATCAACCAATCATAAAATGGAGTTTTGGTTTCTCCTGGCTCCATGAACACAAAGAGGTGCACGTCCTACCATAGGAGGAAGCAATGGCTGTTAAGTTTTACAGTTATAGTGGAAAGCACTGATCACAGCCTGCCGTCCTCATTACTGGATGTGGCAGGCGGTGGAGGAGGTGGCTTGGCAGCACATGCAGGTGGGGTTGACTGATTTAGGGGGGATTAGGTCGAGGTCCTCGTCGTCTGGGATCTCATCTAACCGATAGCCATCCTTTAGCAGCTGGATGTTCAAGTCTTGGTTGATCTGCTGCAGACAAAGAGACAAACAGTCAAATACTTGAGACTTCCCCCAGCAAATGGTACAGAATGGGAGGACGTTTCCTGAACACGTGACATATTTGTCTTCCATTCCCAGCTGCCAAACATCCCAGCAGAGAAAAATATCCCACCAGAGTCCCAGCTGCATCCCCAGGTGCCACTCCCTGTCAATTCCCTCTCAACCCAAACAAGAGGCCTGGAACGCTTCCAAACGCCCTCCGCCCACTACCACTGAACCAAGACAGACTTCCTTCCCAGCAGCCAAGAGTTACAATTCCAGGCTCCTTTTCTGCTGCTGAAAGCCTCTCGCTTTCCCTGCCTCACCGGGTACTCCTACACTGGAGCGGGAGGTGTGATTCCCAGCTGGGGCAGACATACACATACTAGCTTTGATCAAGGTAGGGTGCTAAAGATAGCAGTGTAGCCGCAGCAGCATGGCTTGGTTAGCTGCCTGAGTATGTTATCTAGGATCTTGGACAGGATTATACACGGGTGGCTAGTCCATGCTGCTGCCCCTACACTGTTATTTTTAGTGGGCTGGCTTGGTGATCAAAGCCAGTGCGGATGTGTCTCCTGGAGCTGGAAATGACTCCAGCAACTGCAGTGTAGACGCAGGCTATGTCTACACTACGGCTGGATTGATGCGCCGGGGGTTGATTTAGCGGGTCTAGTGAAGACTCACCAAATCGACCACAGATTGCTCTCCGGTTGATCCTGGTACTGCACCCCGAACAAGAAGAGTAAGGAAAGTTGACGGGAGAGTGTCTCCAGCCAACCCAGTGTGGTGCAGACACCGCAGTAAGTTGCCTTAAGCTACGCAGCTGGAGTAGCGTAGCTTAGGTCGACTTACTGTGGTAGTGTAGACATAGCCAGAGTGATAGGTGGCCACGTGAACCTGTCAAGTCTCATGCATTGCTTGAAGAGCTCCTGACTTTCAGACTTCAGAGGTGGGCCCCAGCCCAGGGCAGACTGCCTGGCACTGCATGGCAGGGGCAGGCGTTCTACACAACGAGAGAGCTGCTGACTGAGGCGGCACAAAGCCATTATTTTTTTTCTTGGAGGAAGGAAATTAAAAAAAAAGGCTGAGAGGGAGGATGGCTGCCAGTGGGAAGAACTCTACGAAGTGCAATTCTGGTCCACCTGTTTGCAAGGGGTTTGCTCCCTGTGGTTCGTTAGTGCAGAGTTTAATTCTAAAATGTCCCATTAAAATAAGAGTTTCTGAGGGAGCTATCCTCCTAACTCTGCTTTTAATAAAAGTCTCTGTATTAAAAAAAGGGGGGCTTATTGCTCAGAGCTTGCCAAGTATGAACCCAGAGTGAATCCCTGAAGCCAACATGCGTAGGTGGCGGGTACTGCCGCACCAATACACCACTCTTTAGAAAAGTATGTTTGAGTTTCTCATGCAGCAATAAGGAGCCAATATTTATACTGCACTTTTCACAAATAGTTACATGAACTATGCACAGGGGTTTACTGCAGCCATCACCAAGTGCAGCCATGTTGTGGGACAAACAGCTCTTCTTTAACAATGCACAAAAGCAATGTATCAGAGGGGTAGCCGTGTTAGTCTGGATCTGTAAAGGCAGCAAAGAATCCTGTGGCACCTTATAGACTAACAGACGTTTTGGAGCATGAGCTTTCGTGGGTGAATACCCACTTCATCAGATGCATGTAGTGGAAATTTCCAGGGGCAGGTATATATATGCAGGCAAGCTAGAGATAACGAGGTTAGTTCAATCAGGGAGGATGAGGCCTTGTTCTAGCAGTTGAGGTGTGAAAACCAAGGGAGGAGAAACTGGTTTTGAAGTTGGCAAGCCATTCACAGTCTTTGTTTAATCCTGAGCTGATGGTGTCAAATTTGCAGATGAACTGAAGCTCAAATTTGACACCATCAGCTCAGGATTAAACAAAGACTATGAATGGCTTGCCAACTACAAAACCAGTTTCTCCTCCCTTGGTTTTCACACCTCAACTGCTAGAACAGGGCCTCATCCTCCCTGATTGAACTAACCTCGTTATCTCTATCTTGCCTGCATATATATACTTGCCTCTGGAAATTTCCACTACATGCATCTGACGAAGTGGGTATTCACCCACGAAAGCTCATGTTCCAAAACGTCTGTTAGTCTATAAGGTGCCACAGGATTCTTTGCTGCAAAAGCAAAGTATTGCAACTTAGACCAGCAAGTGAAGAATATTGTATTGAACTGAAACTTCAGGAGATATCTGCAGTAAGGAGAGCTGGAATTGGGCCAGGACACCAGGACTAAATCCTCACCCCTTTGAAAAAAGAGTGCTGTGAGACCTTTAATGGTCACATGTGATCAAGACTTCTGTTTTACATCTTAGATCTTGAGTACGCAGGGAAATTGATCAAAACAGCTCCCAATGTGGACACGCTGATTCCGAACCAAGAGTGTCCACATGATTCCAGAACAGCTATAGTGCTTTCAATTCACACCCTACCTTATTCCAGAGTAACTTCCCTGTATAGACAAGATCTTGTTAAAACAAAATGAACCTCCAGAAGCACAGCACCTCACACCAAGCAGGGGCATTGTGTTAGCATTGATCCAGAAGGAAGAGCTGCTGAAATCATCAATACTACCCATGGTCCATAGGTGTTCCTCTGAGGTCTCCGATTCAAATACTGATCTGGCCTGACCTTGCTTAGCCAACCAGATCTGATGGCATGACTGTAACAGCGTGCTTTGTTTGGGGACCTCTAGACATTCCAGATTTCTTGACTTGACCCTGGCTCCCAGCTGTCTCCTGGAGGTTTGATTTTGGTTTGGCCAAAGAAGGGATTGAAGGAGAAGCAGTTTCCGGTGGCCTCCATGTGAAAATGGGCTGCCCAACAGCTTAAGCTTAATTTGATTAGTTGGTTATGCAAATATGGACCAGTGGCTGAGCAACTGATTCACTACAGATGTTTGAAATGTACTAGGAAATAAGGTTGAAGAATCAACAATACTGAACTCTCAGTTTTTTCCCAAAGGAAGAGACAGCAAGAACTTCTGTACAAGTCTTCTTGGACCTTCCCTTGCCCCAGTTTTGATCACAAAGCGACCTTGATATTCATAGCACGTGTCAACGTTTTTTATATATAGACAGCTCTGACCAACCACTACTGTAGCATCCCAGGGACTCCTGCACTTGTACATGTCAGGTGGATGGTTATCAAGTCTGCCATGGCCTCCAATATAGCACATTCGCATCTGTTGTGCCAAGGCACCAAATATTGGAGGTTTGCCAGCACGGAATGCAAATTCTGACAGCTATGGGATAAAATTTCAGCAGTGCTAAGATCACACGTGAGGACATCCCGTGGGGAAAATTATGCCTATCTCAAACGGATGAGTGGAGAAAGCCAGAGAGTTCAGCTAGGGGAGAAGCACCTACCATCTTTTTAAAAAAAAAGAATCTTGGAATAAAGTGTTGCTGCTAAATTCTTTGCCCAGCTCGATTTTGGAGTTTCTTGCTTCGATAATTAGTCTCTATGGCAAGGCAGGCAGAAGAGATTGTAACTCACCTCAGCTGAAGAATAACCTGAAGAGGAATATCTGGACATGTCAAAGTCATCATCGCTGTGGGGAAGAAAAGATACAGCAAAGGGAAGGAAACAGTTAAAGAGACTTGTTCTCTTGCTAGCGTCTTGCCTCTCTATACTTTGTCCATATTGTGAATCTCAACTCCACGCACAGGGAAGTTTAGATAGGTATGTAGAAGCTTTCATCAACACATCTCAAAGCACTCCACCTGCCCCCGTTTTAAAAAGTCTGAAACTGAATAGTTGCATACCCATTTCAGATCTATGGAGACAGGCAGACAGATTAAGAGACTTATCCAAGGTCATAGTAAGTCGGTAGAAGAACGAGTATGAGTGGTGCAAGCAGGGGCCTGGGAGCTCAGGACTCCTGAGTTTCAACACTACACTCCTTGCAAGACACAATGCAATATCCTGATATACAATCATACAGTTAATTAACACTTTGCATACCTGTCCGTATCCAGTGCTACCAGTGGCTTTTCATCTGGGCTCTGATCTAGTGATGAATAGCCTTTATTGGGAACAACCAGCCTGAAAGAAGTAAAATTTTCCATTAAGCACAAAATTAAACTCAGAACCATTTAACATTTGAGACGGAGTCATAACATAGCCAGGTCATCAGAGAATCCGTTCTTCCGCATTCCACAGAAAGTCATTTTCTTTGAACAATCCTGTCTTGTTCATGAAGTTGCTTAGGTTGAGGGTGTTAGAAAAAAATATTTTATATGCCAGGAATTCATGTTTTACAATGATATGGAACCAAGTTTTATCTCTGGTTAACTGTCAGGCCAGTTTTCGCAGACGAATGAGCTAGCCATGTCTTGGAAGTGCACTCCTCCATCACAGAAGGATACAACTGGTACTTTCTAGCGTTTCATCTGGTAGACGTGTTCAGCTAGAATTGCTTGTGATGGATGAATGCTTTTTGGTAGTAGTAAAGGGATTACATTAGCCAATAAGCAAATGTAATGAGGAGACCTCAGGAGGCAGTGGCTGTGAGTACCTCTAATATTCAAAATGGGTGAATCTCTGGCTTTATGGAATTTAGCTCTTGCCCACCCTGCAATGGAGATGTTTACATGAGGAAATCATTAGCTAAAACCCAAGAGATTTACCAGGCCATTCATAGTACTAAATCTGCCAGGGGTTTAAGAGTTCTTATACCAACATTCAGAAACCGTCCTAGGACAATAATCCAATACTGGCCAACAGTTTGGCAAGACATACATTATGGCCTCCTGGGGGCGGAAAAATGGATTTTAAGGCTTGCTCTGAAGGAGAGAGGTTTCTGATGGATAAGTGGAAGGCTGCTCCAAATGCTGAGGGAAGAGCAAAAGGAGTAAAGATGGGGGGAGGGATAGCTCAGTGGTTTGAGCAGTAGCCTGCTAAACCCAGGATTATGAGTTCAATCCTTGAGGGGGCCCTTTGGGGATTTAGTTGGGGATTGTCCTGCTTTGAGCAGGGGGTTGGACTAATGACCTTCTGAGGTCCCTAATAATCCATGATTCTATGAACTGGAATAAGGAGACACCTAGAAACTGCTCCTTTTCACAGTGATTTTTCTTAAAACTGTTACTTTTAGCATAATTAAATTGATACCAGGGAGATGGGTGTAGTGTAAGAACCCCAATGGACTAGAATATTTTATAGTTAGTTATTTTATAGTAGCTTTTGGAATCATCAGATGTCGCATGAAGACTGAATACAAGTTAATATTGTTAATCAATATGAGATTTAAATAACAGAACATAGATTCAGGATCTTCTTGGAAAGAAAGCTGGTTAATTTCCTTGGAAACCTACTGCATACAACACATAACCCACCCCTCTTCTGCATAACTGAGCTGCAAAAACCTAGGCTTTCATTTAAAAAACAGGGCATTTCTAGCCAAGCAATTGAAGAGGAAATCTTAAAAAACACTAATCAAATTAAACTAATGGAGCAATAGCAATGCATGCAGAGGGCAGAAACAGTAATAGAGGTGTGAGCTGTCCTGCTTCTTTTCAGTGGTGAAACTCAGTGTTTCCCCAAGGGTGTATAAACGAAGAAAAGTAGGCTTTTAACTACACATTGTGCAACTGTTAGATGGGGCCCAAGATTAGTTTAATTTTCCAGCTTTCAAGAGTTTGAGAGGTGCAGGGTTAATTCAAGCCTAAAGATGATAGTTAAGTCCACCAGTGCAAAAAGCCCTAGCTGCAAACCTTCCAGCTTTCCTCCAGGCCAAATTTTACAAAGCATGTATGGCATTGGGAATACAAATGTCTGCCATGTACTGAAGATTGACAAAGGCAGGGAAGAGTAAAATACACTCAAGTTTCTATCAAAGCATGCATGTGGAATCCCACACTGATTGTATTATTCATTTTCTTACTGAATTCATTAAGAACCCCCATTAAAAAAATTACTTAAAAGTTGCTGCAGATTTTCCAATCTGCCACACCAGTGAGCTGCAGAAAACAAGGGACCCTGGCCCTGCCGCAGAATTTAGGTCCTGTTTCCATAGCATACAAGGGGCCTTTCTATTCCTGAAACAAAATGTTGGAGGTAGAAGAAGCGATGATGCTTAAGGTCAGTAACTGATCCTACAATCAACTAGAGAGTCTAACTGAGCCTCAGGAAGGAGCAGAGAGAGAAGAAAGCCATGCAAAACAGGAGAAAGAGTGTGGAAGATGGCCCAACTGAGGCAAAGGAATGAACAATATTGACAGAAAGAGGAGAACTGGACAGTGCAGGAGACTGTTTACTGGACACGAAGTTTCAAAGAAATCACTTTAAGTTGTTACCATCTGATGGTTTGTTGGGCTAGGTTAAGCAAGCTGGTATTTTCAGTCCAGTCCTTAGTGGACTGATGTTTGCCACAGGGAAAACCAACCAAACAACCACTCAGCACCCTTGCCAAGTCTCAGAGAGGCAAAGGCCTGACAAGACTCAATTACTCTTTCGCTCACAAAAAAGGGCTGAGACATGGTGGTGAGGTGAGATCAAATGTTTATAACATTCTTAAGGAAAAATAAGAAACTCAGAGGGGTGAAAAGTGATAATGTGGATAAAGCAAAAGAGAAAAAAAATGACTAGGTCAGGAGCAGGAGATTTGATAAAAGGGGAAAAAAATGACACCAGTCAGCAGAGAGCAACATAATCTTTTTCAGTGTTTTCACTCCGCTGAGACTAAAGCAAGTTCACAGCAGAGTTACGGAATTGTTAGACACTGGCTATGGAGCAATGGCTGCAGTAAGATCATAACAAACATGACAGTGTAATTTTTAGCGAAAATAAGCTACTTTAACCATTTCATAGGCATTTTATGTTCTTAGGGCTTGAGTCATCAGGGTGAGGTGTGGGGGAGTAGCTCCCTGGTGGGGCTGCTGAACTTGGGGCTTTGTTCCTCAAGATCCCACAGAGTGAAGTAAGGGGAGCAGTGTGCGAGATGCAGACTAGCCAGACTGGACGACACTGCGCCAGATGTCTGGGAGGGATACAGTTTTCCTAGAACAGCTTCCAAAGCGTTTGTCAGTAGCTGGCCCCAAACAGCTGCCCTCCCTCTCAATGTGAAGCTTTTTTGCACACTGAAGCAACCACCCACCCTGACAACATGAGTCACTAATACTACATATAGGTTCCTATGTCTGCCACCTCCCACATCCAACCTTCCTCATTTCCAGTTTAAAACCTGACTACAATGTGTCATAAACAGATAGCTAAGGGTTAATGTCTCTTTCACCTGAAGCACCTGACCAGAGGACCAATCAGGAAACCGGATTTTTTCAACTTTGGGTGGAGGGAATTGAGTGTCTGAGTCTTTTGTCTGTCTGCCTGCTTTCTCTGAGCTTTGGAGAAGTAGTTCTACTTTCTAGTCTTCTGTTTCTAAGTGTAAGGACAAAGAGATCAAATAGTAAGTTATATGGTTTCTTTTCTTTGGTATTTGCATGAATATAAGTGCTGGAGTGCTTTGATTTGTATTCTTTTGAATAAGGCTGTTTATTCAATATTCTTTTAAGCAATTGACCCTGTATTGTATCATCTTAATACAGAGAGATCATTTGTATGTATTTTTCTTTCTTTTTATATAAAGCTTTCTTTTAAGACCTGTTGGAGTTTTTCTTTACTTCAGGGAAATTGAGTCTGTACTCACCAGGGAATTGGTGGGAGGAAGAAATCGGGGAGATCTGTGTGTTGGATTTGCTAGCCTGATTTTGCATTCCCTCTGGGGGAATAGGAAAGTACTTTTTGTTTCCAGGATTGAGAACAGAGAGGGGAAGTCACTCTGTGTAGTTTCACAGAGCTTGTGTCTGTATATCTCTCCAGGAGCACCTGGAGGGGGGAAGGGAAAAAGGATTATTTCCCTTTGTTGTGAGACTCAAGGGATTTGGGTCTTGGGGTCCCCAGGGAAGGTTTTTCAGAGGGACCAGAGTGCCCCAAAACACTCTAATTTTTTGGGTGGTGGCAGCAAGTACCAGGTCCACGCTGGTAACTAAGCTTGGAGGTTTTCATGCTAACCCCCATATTTTGGACGCTAAGGTCCAAATCTGGGACTAAGGTTATGATAAATGCTCCATATTTTCATTGTGTTTTTTTAATATTTGGCAAGCAACAGGGCTACCATCATATCCCTTGGGAAGCTAATCCACAGTCTAATATTTCAAAGTAGCAGTTTTTCCTGATATCCAGCTTTGACTTGGGAAATGCTCAGATACTATGAAGAAGGGTGTATATGGACAACCCCAGTTAACTTTTCCTACATTCCATTCCATTCTAGTTACATCTGCTGCATCTCTTGCTAGCAACGAAGGGCTCTGGGACTTCTCTACAGTTTTGAACTTCCAAACATAAACCAGAAACAATGTGATATGTTCTGCAGCCATCAAAGTTACTTACAAACAAAACTTGACGGAACTTGGGCATGGTTTATGATTCAACAAAGAATCTCTCCTCAG
This sequence comes from Gopherus flavomarginatus, assembly GCF_025201925.1. Taxonomy (NCBI): domain Eukaryota; kingdom Metazoa; phylum Chordata; order Testudines; family Testudinidae; genus Gopherus; species Gopherus flavomarginatus. Next base: position 5,313,569 of record NC_066619.1, on the reverse strand, counting down.
GTGGATGTGTAGCACAGAGAGAGGATCTAACCTACAGTTTCCGTTCTATTCAGTATACGGTGAACTAGACAACGTTCTCATCTGCCAATAAGCACTCAGATTTCACCAACATGCTGAAGCTGTCTTCACTTCGACACTGAAGATTGGCTAGGTGTAAATGCCACCCTTGTGATGGTTCTCAAACTGTTCCCCTCACTGATCCTCAGTGACTGTACCCCTCCCTGATACGCAGTGGAGTTCCAACTCACTAATGCTCACTGAGTGAGGTTCACCTGTCCTGGACCGTGGACCGACAAAACAAAATGGGATCCACCAAAACATACAACCATGAACTTTTATTTTTCAGTTGACTAGTACCTGCAACACAAACTAAATATTGTCAGTTATCTGTGAGTGTGAGCAGCCCTGAGAAAGTTTGGTCATGCTGTTTAGAGCCCAGAGGAAATATATGGCAAAATACATACAGACGGGCCATTCATAGGCCTTTGCTAAGTCAACCGGTATTTGGAAGCATTTGAATTAAAAAAGAGCACCAAAATGACTGGGCTAAAACCAGCCAAGTCAGAGATAAGCTCTAAATCAGGGTGGTGCTCTTTTGAAGCAGTACTGTGCAATCTCCTATTCACAGGATTACACGGCGTTTCGGATTACCAGGAACGCCGCAATCGATCAGACTGAACCTCGGGTTTAATTCTGCTTTCAATAAAGATCAGTCAGTCTGCCAAGGTACCCCAGCAGCTCTCCTGGCTGTTCCTTGACTCCGACTCCACCCCTCCCCAATGCAGCGCACAGAGTCTGTGGCCTGCCAGACCCCGAGAGAGCCATCATGACTGTTGTATGGAGTCAGCTCGGCATTATGACAGTCCCAGTCCCCAGGGACGGTGGTGCACTGCAGACATATTTGAACACTACGAAATCCTCTACCTTGTTCGAGCCATCACATTGTTCTTCTTGGGCTGCTGATTAACTGGGCTTCCCATGTTGCCGTTCTTCAGGGAACCCTTACGAGCTAACTCCCGCTGCTTCTCTGTATGAGGAATACAAAGGGGAAAACAGAGTTAGTCATGTTACTTTCCTGGCTACCATGCAGCCGCTGACACTGAATTCTGAGCTGGTGAAAAGTGTGGCAAAGATGAGAAGCCAGAGCGAGGGAAGTTCTTGATCTCCAAAGCAGGGAGGGCTCAAGGAAAGTGCCAGCTCTGTCCCTATTCCACCCCACCCTATAAGATGCCTCATCCCTTACTCTGGTGTTGGGGTGGGGGAAGGGGCAGCTAGCCCATGAAAGCTTTGACTCTGTTGGGACTGCCAGGAAGGGGTCCAAGTCAGCACTCTCAGAGGCTGAAAATGGCAAAGAATCTGCCACCAATGCAGGATGTTGTGCTGGTTTTAGTGCTCGGTCCAATCTAGTTTTTGACCACTTTCCTGGGAGACAATTCCACAATCTAATTGTTTCCACCGCCTGAAGGATTATTACTTCCCAAGCTCCTTTCAGTTCTAGCCTGTTTATTATCTGGCCCCAGGGGTGTGGTCACATTCTTCCCACACTGAATCTCACTGTTCTTTTCTGTCTTTACCCTTCATTCTCTAGATAATTTTATAGATGTTGATCCTTTAAGCGTTTTGCATGATTTTCAAACAGTACTTTAGTTTGCTCCAGGTTCAAGTGACCATTGAGATGGAACCTTAAAAATGTCACAGCCTGAGGATTTTTTGGAATTATAAGTGGGGATCAAAATAAGCTTTAATTAGGGGGAGACTACGACCTCTCCTTAATAAACTGCTCACCTACAGAGCTAGGATTAGAATCCAGCTCCACAAACTCGCCTCCTTGCAGAAGGAGTGCTAGCTAGGTCCCTAAGACAGTCTATGCATTATTTCTATGGCATTAGTGACCAGAGACTCCAATAAGGATGGGAGCCCATTATACCAGCTGCTGTAGAGCCATACAAGAAGACATGATCTCAGCCCAAACAAGCTAGCCATCTACTATTAGACAAAGGGCAACAAGTGGGTGCAACAAACAAGAGGGGGAAATGTGGGAAAGACACTGAAGATAACAGTAGAGGAAAGAAGAGTTCCGCTTTCAGTAACAGAAGAACCGTATGTTCGAAGGGGGAATCAGCCAACAGAGGCATTCAGATACAACGTTGATGGGCTCTGAAACTATACAGAATAGAACATATACAAACTGTGCACAATTTTTACCCCACTGATATCAATGGTGACTAAACTCCCATTGACATCTGTAGAAATAGGTTTGGGCCCATAATTCTCAAAGGTATGAGCTAGAGGGAGGCAGACATTGGACAGGAGTGAACCTTTCAAATCAGGGTGATTTTTCATGACACCGTAACCAGGACTGGTGCAAGGATGTTTCGCACCCTAGGCGAAACTTCCACCTCGCACGCCCCCCCCACACCCCACCCTGAGGCGCCCCCCACGGCGGCAGCTCCCCCCCTCCACCTTGAGGTGCTCCCCGCCTCTGTCCTGAGGCACCCCCCTTGCGGCAGCTCTCCACCCCCCACCCTGAGGCCCGCCCCAGCTCACCCCTGCTCAGCGCACGAGCTCGAGCACCCTGAGCATGCTGTGGCTACTTCACTTCTCCTGCCTCCCAGGCTTGTGCGTCAATCAGCTTAGGCGGGAGAAGTGAAGCAGCCACGGCATGCTCGAGGAGGTGGCGGGGCAGGGGTGAGTTGGGGCGGGGAGTTCCCCTGTGTGCCACCCCCCCGCCCCCTTACTTGCTGCAGGCGACCCTCCCCGCACTCCCCTGCTCCAGCTCCCTCCGCCTAAATGCCGGTGGTGACCAGGGCGGCTGAAGATCTGGCCGTCGCGGTCACTGCTGAAGAAAATGGCACCCCCCAAATCCCAGTGCCCTAGGCAACTGGCTAGGTCGCCTAAATGGTTGCACCGGCCCTGGTCGTAACTCAAACATGGATTGGTCATTTCCTCTTCAGGTATCTGGTATATCTCAGGTCAAATGAATTTTCCTTACCAAAGACATATGGGGATACAACAGGGCATTATGGTGGAAACTGGTTACAACCTTTACTGCAAAAAGGCAACAGCCTCTCTGTAATGTAACAGAGGCCCCTGTCTGTGCATACAAATATACAGACAATACCACCCTTGGAAAAGTATTGGCAGCTCAAAGGGGTTTCATAATTCATAAAAGGCACCTGACTCCACATAGCTTCCGAACGCGAACAGGGAATGACAGTGCTTGAATAACCATAGCAGCGAAGCCATGGCGGCACGGGCGGGACACTGGGTATATAATTGAATGGCTAGCCCATGCTCCTGCAACTTCACTTCTCTGGTTGGCTGGGCTAGCTAGATTACCGCTAGCTCAGGTATGTCTACATTTGCTGCAGTCGCACCTCTGAGTTCAGTGAAGACAGACCCGCAAGTGCATATTTACAAAAAGCTGTTAAAGCACCAATTAAAATTAAATTACTCACTATGGATAGTTTTGATCAGAACCACCGATGCGGCCACCAAAGGAAGCAGCAGCCACAAGAAGGAGCAAGATGAAATAAGTGACCTAAAACTAAACCAGTTCAGGAAATGGGATCATCCTGTGGAGTTTGTCAAATGATGGCTCCATTGTCCCGGACTGGTGCGAATTCCAAAGCCATAGGCCCTCTATTGAACAAGTTCTGCTAGCAGCCCAGTAGAGGTCAGTACCATGAACCATCAGCCAATGCAATTTTAATAGCCACAATTGTGTATAAAGGTAAAAGATTATTACTCTGAAAACCATGGTCCTAGACCATCCAGTTCATTAGCACAAGTATTCTCTAAAACACTGTGGTGCTGCTGATAGTCACACTTCCTAAAAGCAACCATCACCACCAGAAATCTTGTTCTATTCTAGAGTACACCATTTTCTGAAGCTGTTCAGCCTCGGGCAGACACAGCCATCAAAATTTCATCCTGAAAGGATGTTTAAATTCAGTTTAAGAAGCAATGGGAACAGGCCCTACAGAATGGAAATGCTGAGGCAAGCTAAGGGAGATAGGACACTCTTGAAGTTAAGGAACTGGGCTTGGTAGATGGAGAACTGGGCTCTATCTCCAGCCCTAACGGTGACTTCCTCTGTGACCTCAGGCAGGTCCCTCTGTCTCAGTTCCCATCTGTGAGACAGGCAGTCACGCTTTGCCTTATCTCAAAGGCTGGGGAGAAGATGGATTAATTAACGTTTGTGCTCAGTCATTGCAGTGACGAATGTCATATCAAAGGCTGCAGCTAACTTTAACTGCAGCTGTCACTGTGTGTTCCAGCTACACTACCACTTCTACACAGCCAACATTCACCCAGGTGTGTCAGGGTTGAGACTAGACTAGGGGACGTGTTGAACGATGCACAACAGCACAACACAACAGCCTAAGATAGAAAGAAAAGAACAGAATAATCAGCAAACTGCATGGTGAATTCTGGTAGGCACAGGACGATTACCCACGGTTGAATCTGGCCAGCAGACAAAAGGGCAACTCTTCTAAAGAGCCACAAAACCTCCAGTCACCATTAAGGACGTTTTGTGTTTCATCCAAGAGTTGGCAGCTTCTGTATTAATATTACTAAAGCCACTGCCTCCTCTTATATCAGTGGGAAGAGTTCGACTTACTGAGCTCCCTTGTTACTTGCCTGAGTTTACCCTCCAAGGGCTCATCCAGATTGCTTCTGCTTAGTTTGTGAAATCTAATGGGATTGTAGCAAAAGATGGCATAGGCATAGCCCGTCCTTCATTTTTTGGTGTGACCGCTGTTGGATACTACAAGGCTCTCCCTCCCACCCTATCCAGGATTGATCACACTGTACGGAGAACTCCCAGTACATGCAATGAACTTCTCAGGATGCAAAGCAACTTGATGGAAAATCGATCAGAGCTCACAAGGAGCCCAGGCCATCAAAACTGCCAAGTGTTGAACAACTCAAGTGTCAGAAAACTTGGGAATTTAAGTTAATAGGAGTTCCTGATTATGTTCAGTGAGGCAAGAAGAAATCCCAAAGAAATGGGATATCAAGAAATTTCAAAGGAACAAAGGAGGAAACATAGTAATGAATTACAGAAACCTATTTCTAATCTTTTACGTCTGGTGTTTTTGCTGTTAAAAAAAATAGTAAAAAGCTTATGCCTCAGAAACCCAAGAGAAGCTGCAGGGCTGGGGAAGACACGAAAACACTGGGCTGTTCTCCAGCTTCTTCTGAGATGTCACAAACAATTTAGCATAAGGACAGAATAACGATGAAATCCCACCTAAACAATGGCTACTTGGAAGCCATTACCTAGTGTTTGAAAGGAGTCATTTAAATTCTACTTCACTTAGCTGTCATCACCCTTGTTATTTAAATTGCACTTAACCGTAAACATTTACAGCAATCGGGTTTATGGTCCCACTTCCAAAAAGTGGCTCTGGAAGACTAGATATGTGCAATATGAATGCACACATTACACTAGGAGGAGAACTCAACTTTGCTCAATCCCATGCTCATGCCACACCTAGGTACTTCTGCAGAAAAGCAGAATGGGCAAGCGGAGAGGGTGTGAAGTAGCCTGCTTGTGCCAATTAACATTGTGGGACCTTCTGCTGGGGATGCCCGATTAGGATTTTGAAGCTCCTATCTCATCTTTAATAGATTATGTAGAGTTCAGTGTAACCCACAAGGCTCCACACTTGAGTGGATGCAAGCAGCAGTTTTGTTTCCGTTTGGGCAGACGGCTCAGTGAACACAGACGGTGATATGTTTCCAGCCCAGTGCACAGGGGAATTCAGCTGCACCACTTCCATTTATGCTAATCACTGACATTATACAGAAAGGAAAACATGTAGGGCAGTGTGTGCAAAAGAGGAGGGGGAGCTGCCTGCCTGTAACGCTGCAGAGCGGGTCTGAACGGCCCTGGGAAAAGGAAAGCAAGAACACGGCCTGCCACATCACTGCATTAGCTCTCACCTTTTCTCCTTTCTTTACTGCACTATTTGGTTTCTTCAGTCTCTGCAGCATTTCATTCTTTTCACATCACATGAAGATATTTTATTACCAAGGATGGGCTGCACAAACAGTAGACAAATGTGGGTAACTTACAAATATACCAGCTATTGCTTTTAAAGCCCTAACACTTGACACTGGCTAGCCAGCTGGTGCACTGCGGCTGCTCACTACACTGTCCATGAGTGTCACTGTTATATTTTGCTCCCCCACCCCCGCTCTCTGTGTCACACCCAACTGTTGTATCATCTTAAGTTTAGATTGCAAGCTTTGAAACCATCCCTGTGAGATGTTTGTGCAGTGCCTAGCACTGTGTAGCCCTGGCCTACAGGCACTACTGCAACACAAACAATAATAATGCAAACAGCATGGAGAAAGGGAGAAATTCAGCATAATCTCCCCCCTCCCCATCTCTCACGGTGAAGATCTTCATTTCCTGATCCACGTGCTACCCTAACAAGCACTTTGCTGGAGACAAGATAACCAACCCAGAAGCTCGCAGATATATAAGCTTTAAATGATGTTCAATTAATGTTGTTAGCATAAAGAGGCACTGAATAATGGGAGTTGCCAGACTGATAAAAGCTGTGGTCCAGGATCCTTCCAGTGATCTTCATGTATATTACAATAGCACCCAGATATCTCAATCAAGATCATACCCCATCAGACTAAGAGCTGAACAAAATAAATAGGAAGACAGTATCTGCCCCAAAATGCTTACATCTGGCCAGCTCCAGATGCTTTCAAGGATGGCGCAAGAAACCCCACAGTGGACGATTATAGAATAACCGGTCTACAAGGGAAGTTTCTACCAAATCCTCATCAATTAGATGGAGGGTTTATGTCCCTTTTTTTAAAAAAACCACTCACTAATGTAACTGTGGATATTCTCATTATCCACATAAATATCTACTTTATTGAATCCAACCAAGCTCACTGCCTCAATGGAATACTGTGGCAATGAGTTCCACAGATTAACTGCACATTGAGTAAAACAATATTTTCTTCTGTCATTTTGAAACAGTTACCTTTCAATTTTGTTGAATGTTCCCTTGTTCTTGTATTAAAAGAGAGGATAAATAAATATAGCATATGATCACGAACAGGTGAAAATTCCAATTTATAAAGTTGGAGTTAAAAAAAAAATCTTCAGAGCTATTCCCATTGATTTATTTCAGTCTTAAAAAAATCACAACCCATTTCAACGTGCTCCTGCCCTTTTTAAAATGAAAACACTGAATTAATAAATGGTTTGTGCTTTGTTGTACTTTATAATTAAATCAGCTTTGTATGTCTTTCCTATGGTTAGTATTCAGTTTGCTTAGCATTCTGCTCAAAAAAGGTGCAGTCCTCTACAGCAATGGTTCTTAAAGTAGGCCTGCCGCTTGTTCAGAGAAAGCCCCTGGCGGGCTGGGCCAGTTTGTTTACTTACCGTGTCCGCAGGTTCGGCTGATAGTGGCTCCCAGTGGCCGCGGTTCGCCCCTCCAGGCCAATGGGGGCTGCGGGAAGCGGCGGCCGGTACGTCACTCGGCCCATGCCACTTCCAGCAGCTCCCATTGGCCTGGAGCAGTGAACTGGGGCCACTGGGATCGGCCAAACCTGCGGACGCGGCAGGTAAACAAACCAGCCTGGCCCGCCAGGGGCTTTCCCTGAACAAGCAGCGGCCCTAGTCGAGAACCACTGCTCTACAGGACTGTCTTTGCAAACATAAGGCAAAATATGCAGAGTTTAAGCAGGGTGGACATCAGTTCAGGCTATGCTGAAGAGCAACACTTAAAGGTTCAAATCTTGCCAAATATTATTTCCTCCCAGTTCTACAATACTGACCCTAGCTACTGAGAGTTTATGCTCTGCTACAGGGAACAACCCTGCACTGGTTCATAGGATTTGAAGGACGGGGAAAGACAAAGGGAAATTAGTTGCATGCAACATAATATGTTCTCTCTCTAAATTCTATATAATGAGATGATCAGAGATGTTTGGCTCCGTGCGGCCCCATCCCCAGATGGGAGCATTGCTGAGTATGAGGACTGCGTGTCCTGATGAATTCCTACCTTCTCGAGGAAGCAGCAAATACTGTATAAATTACACAGGAAATAAAATTCCTCTGTCCATTTGCATTCTGCTGAATGATCAATGGAGTCTTGGGCGAAATTGGGAAAAAAGAGTGAAATGCTGACTACAACTCCTACTTTAGAACCAGCATTGCCCTCCCTCCTGTAATGCAGCGGAGGGACATTAGCATGCATCCAGCCAATAGAAAACCTTCACTAACTTTCAGCTCTGACAGAGGGTCTCCCTTAACCAGGACTGTCACGTCTTTAGGGCACATTTTAGAGTTTTGCATGTGCACCAAATATGGGTGTATGGCAGAGGAGTAAACCAATCTGCCTGTTTGGTAGCAGCACTACTCAGAATGGTAAATTGTAAGGACTGCTTTTTCTGATGAGATTTTGAAAAGGTATTGAAACCACACAAGTGGCATTCACACCATCAAAGTGAGACAAGATTAGGCCTTTGCATGTTAGAAGCCAGGTGACATAGGAATGCTACCTTCACTGAAATATTGGAAATGAAAATCTCTTTGTGGTCAGGTAGCTCTGTTCCAGGGACTTGGGGATATGGATTAAAATTGATATGCTGCAAAATACAATCCGGTTATTCAAAATAATATTACCTGAAAAAGGTTATGTTCACACCTCCTGAGTACTGTTGTTCCCAGGGCCGCCCAGAGGGGGGGGGCAAGAGGGGCAATTTGCCCCAGGCCCCGGGCTCTGCAGGGGCCCGCACGAGAGTTTTTCAGGGCCCCTGGAGTGGGGTCCTTCACTCGCTTGGGGGCCCCAGAAAACTCTTGCGGGGCTGGGCCCCGGAGCTTCTTCCGCTCCCAGTCTTCGCTGGTGGGGGAGTCCTTCCGCTCCGGGGCGGAAGGACCCCCCGCCATCGCATTACCGCCGAAGCGGGACCTGCCGCCAAAGCGCAACCCGGTCTTCGGTGGTAATTCGGCGGCGGGGGGCCCTTCCGTTCAGGGACCCGCCGCCGAAGTGCCCTGAAGACTCGTGGCGGGGGCCCCCCGCCACCGAATTACCGCCGAAGAGCAGGCTGCACTTCGGCGGCAGGTCCCGCTTCGGCGGTAATTTGCCGGCGGGGGGCCCCCGCCGCGGGTCTTCGGGGCACTTCAGCGGCGGGTCCCAGAACGGAAGGGCCCCCCCGCCGCCGAACAGGGCCAGCTCTAGACATTTCGCCGCGTGGGGGGCCCCCTGCTGCTTGCCGGTCCCACGGCTCCGGTGGACCTCCCGCAGGCGTGCCTGCGGATGCTCCACCAGAGCCGCGGGACCAGTGGACCCTCCGCAGGCACGCCTGCGGGAGGTCCACCAGAGCCGCCTGCCGCCAACAGCCCCAGGCCCCCGGAATCCTCTGGGCGGCCCTGGTTGTTCCAGATAAGCGGCTTCAGATAAATGAGGTTTAGATAACTGAGCCATCCAGCTTCCAAGATGGATTGGTTGGCTCAGTAATTTTTCACTAAAGCATCTTAGTTTTTCTGACCTAACAAGCTACAGTAATTGTGAGAACTGACCAGTGGCAGCATGCTCATAAATCTGCACTCAGAGGTCCTTCCGGGACCAGGGTTTTATGCATCCAGATCTCTCCAGAAAAAGTCAGCTACATTTCCTTATCCTGCTGAACTCTGGCTGTTTTTTCATCCCCTTGTGTCATAAACAGATAGCTAAGGGTTAATGTCTCTTTCACCTATAAAGGGTTAACAAACAGTGACCTGCAAACACCTGACCAGAGGACCAATCAGGAGACAAAATACTTTCAAATCTCGTGGAGGGAAGCCTTTGTCTGTGGGTTTTGGGTTTGGCTTTGTTCTCTCTGGGTCCTGGACGGTCCTGGACGGGACTAGAGGTGCAACCAGGTTTCTACCAATCTCCCTGCTACAGTCTCTTATCTATTCAGAATTGTGAGTAAGACAAAAGGCGGTTATAGTCTTTAATTTGTTTTCTTATTTGCATATGTGTACTTGCTGGAAGTAGCTTAGATTGTGTTTCTGCTGGAGAAAGTTTCTTTCTATTGTTTATAAGCTAAAAGACCCTGTAATTGTTTACCATCTAAAGTGCAGAGATAAACCTTTTACTTTTTTTCTTTCTTTTTATTAAAAGTTTTGCTTTTAAGACCTGTGTGGTTTTTTTTCCTAGTTAAGGTTCAAGGGAATTGGTGGGGAGAAGGCAAGGATAAATTTTCTCTTTGTGTTAGATCCACGCAGTTTGAATTGCCTCTGGGTGAGGCGGAAGGTAACACTCCTCTCGGTGTGGTGATTCAAAAAGTTGAATCAGGCGATCTCCTAGTGTTCCCAGGGCAGGAAGGAGCTGGGAGGAAGAAGGGAGGGGGAAGGGAATGGCTTATTTCTCCTTGTTTTAAGAACCCAAGGGATCTGGGTTCTTGGGGTCCCCAGGGAAGGTTTTTGGGAGGACCAGAGGGTATCAGGCCCTGGAAAATTCCTGATTGGTGGCAGCATATCAGATCTAAGCTGGTAATTAAGCTTAGGGAAATTCATGCTAGTATCCATATTTTGGACACTAAGGTCCAGAATTGGGAATTATACTACGACACCTTGGGACTGCTGACAGCTGGCATAACCAGAGCAAGCTTCAGGCTGCTATCAGCTACTCAAGAGGCCTGCCAGTCAGAATTGGCCTGCGATCTGGGGAGCACAGATGCCTAATTAAGAACCTACTGCAACAAGAAGTTTATGCTTTACATACCCAGTGAAACAGAGCGAATCCTAGATTAATGAATAGACCAAGAGTCCTCTCCTCCAAAATTCTGAACGGGAGAGGTTTCTGAAAGGTCTTTTTACCACCAACCTGATAATACTGTTTCCTACTTCCCTTCACCTTTCAGCTAGTGGGAAGAGGTGAATCCTTTTCAGAATGATAGCTATTTGTGGTCACCAGCTGATGGTTCAGTTACCTGTGTGAAATCTAGAAGATAAGACTAAGCCGCAAAGTTCCTATAGGGAAGTAAACTTCCCCACAGCTTGGGGGTGTTTAGCCCTTATAAACATACACAGTTTCTAAGCACAGGGAAGCATTCCATGATAGCAGAACAGCTGGTGAGGGAAGCCTGTGGTTATTAATGTTTGAGAATAAAAGGAAAGAAATTAACACTTAGCATCTATATCTAGCTACATAGCATTTTGCTTTTTCACAGCACTGTACAAGCCTGAACTAATCCTCACCAGCCTTGTGGGTCTAGAAGCCACATTTTACTGATGGAAAACCAGTTAATTGATTTCCCCAAGGCCCCATCATGTATCTGTGGCTCCACTGAGATTAGAACTCAGGGCTTCCTGTGCGTGCTCCAAGAAGGAACTTCTGACTGGGGTACAAGATACTATATATCAGAGATAACTTAGTAACCACAGGTTCTCTGATGGCCAGATAGCAAAGATATCCCTACACTTTACTGTGCATGAGTTCCTAGTATCTAGGCACCACCAATTCCAATCCCATAAACACAAAGGAACCTTGCTGGAAGTCACTCTCTATTTTTCCTCTTTGATATTAAGATTGAGGTTTTTATTTTTAGCAACTGAGGATACATCTACCCTCCAGTTAGCTACCCACACCCAGCCCATGCCAGCTGACTCAGGCTCCTGAGGGTCAGGCTATGGGGCCGTTTAACTGTGGTGTAGACATTCGGGCCTGAGCTGGAGCTCAGGTTCTGGGACCCTGAGAGGTGGGCCAGCTGCAGGTGTCTAGCTGCAATGTAGACATACTCTGGGTGTCACACAGTAGTTGCCCCCTTAAGAGGAGATGGGTCTCAGTGCACCTCTGACAAACTACTCACCTCCCCACATGGACAGGATGAAGGTCATGTGACTGGTGGGCCAGGTGACCCAATCAGACCTGCTGTAGAAAAGAAAGCGGCCTGGACAGAAAAGGGGTGGCAGGTGGGTGTTGGCAGATGCCTGCAGAGAGCAAGAAGGCTTATGCAGGGCCCCAAGTCAGCATGGGGAAGGTCTATAGACATTGCTCAATTCCAGGGAAGAAGTGCTGGGAGAGCAAGAAGACGGACCTTTGGGAAGGAGGGGTTGTACCCAGCTGGGAACAGGGGTGAAGGAAAGGAACTTTAAAGAGAGGACAGATCCTCAGGGAGAAGGGCTAGGCCCAGATGAAACCTGGAAAGATTTTGTGCAGGATTTCATAAATAGGACCCCAGAATGTTGGAACCATTGGTAAGGAGTATTAATGTGTTTGTGGACTAAATAAATTGGATCCCCCTTCAGGAGGGGAACATTTTTTTAAAATGAAATGGACTGGGTGAGCTACTGAAGGGTCTTATGAAAAGAATCAAGTTAGAACATTTTGAAGATTTATATTCTCATTTGCACAGCCCCAGATGAAAACAGTTTCGTAACCCTAACTCTGTGGACCACTCATCCCTAATTTAGAGTCTCATTCTGTTCCCTGACACATTTTAAAAGTGAACAGAAACTGCAGTTTCACCTAGGAGCAATTTCTGCAAGAGCACACTCATCATTTTCAATTCAAAGTTAAAGGTTATGGACAGACTCCGTCTGGCCCAGCTCTGTTGCAACGTAGCAGATAAAAAGGCACACTAACTATGGATAACAGCATCTCTCTCTTCATTTCAAGTGCCATACATACTGATGGTGGAACAGTAATCTATCAGGTATATAGATTTTACATTAGTAGGTGCATCACAGTTAAGTTATACAGTAGGTCCTGATGGGCTATAAAGAAATACTTAGGCTCAGCAATGCATGTAGCAAAGTTTAATACAGTGTGTATTTTATTAGGACAAGTGATGCTTGTAAAGGCAAAACCTGCTTACCCTAAGGGTAGTAGGAGACATCCAGAGCTTTCAGCTGCATAGTGCCCATCAACAGCAAGAGTGTTTGAATGGAGCTTTGGGCAACTAGGTTTGCACTATATATACATTCAACCAATCTTACATACTTGTACAAGTTTAAAAATATGTGCTAAGCAACCGCTATAAGGGGGAAAAAAATCTATATTTTATAACCTACGAAAGGTTTGTATTTCATTTACTCTGAAAAGATTACGGCTGTGAGGAAATTTAATTTGCTGGCTAGTGGGCACCACTGCTGTCTGGAATATCTGAACTATTTATGTTACTACATTGCCCTCTAGTAGCTAAAGCAAATAGAGGATAAAAGCTCCAATACTACTGAGAGCTAATGAAAAGTGGTTCTTTTGGAGCAGAACTTCGGACCTAGTCTTGCCCAGACAGTATGTGGGTAGCTTAGCTGACAATCATGGATGTGTTTGTGGCCTCTGATATAATATAGAAAAGTACGAAATATTCATTGCTTTGAGTTTTACGTCCAATAGTAAGAGTGAGAATGGCATCAACGACTCAGAGTTCCACATCAGCTGTTGATTTGTGTTCCATAACCTTAGCACTGAAACAACAGCGTTTTGTACTTAATCAAATGAAGGGAGATGGAATAATCCAACCAGAAGTGATTAGTGTGCATTCAGCTGAATGGATGCTCTTCACTTTTCAATCCTTGGGGGGTGAATAGTGCAGTGCTTTGAGCATTGGCCTGCTAAAACCAGAGTTGTAAATTCAATCCTTGAGAGGGTCATTTAGGGATCTGGAGCAAAAATCTGTCTGGGGATTGGTCCTACTTTGAGCAGGGGGTTGGAGTAGATGGCCCCCTGAGGTCTCTTCCAACCTTGACATTCTATGATATGCTGAACGTTATCAGGTTTTTTAAACTAGCTCCTGTAGATAGATTGCCTGAGGCTTTAACACCTTCTGTATTTTTCCTGGGCAAGGAAAAGATTGTTGCTCAGCTTTTGCGTGCAGCCCTACAGACATTTTGCTAGCTGGAATAGAGTTGCTAGAACATCCTTTCACAAGATGGATTGCCTGTTTACTATGGATTTTTGGCAGGAAAGCAGGATGTGCAATACCTGGGGTATATGTTACTGTTATTCTGCTTAGCAGCCTGAATTCTTTGGAATTTGGAACAGTGGCAACTCAGCTACAAAGCCTTTATGCACAGTCCACCTATTCCTTTAACAGGATCACCAGTTTGAGTTCTTCATTCGAGAGCTTTTCATTGTCTGTAACTTTGACAAACAGATTCAATGCCCCCATTCAGTTATTTAATAAGTTTATGATTAACCAATCTGATTCCATTTTCATTAACTAGCTTTGTGGGGATTTCACTGCACCAGGGTTACTGTCCCACAGACTCTAGCGTAATAGATTCACACTGTGGTACAGGATTGGTGCAGAGTCAAGGACTCTTGGCAAGCCTTTCTTTAAGGCTGTTCTCCCTCTTGTAATTGCGTGGTTGGCTGCTGCAGGGAGGTGGTAGAAGCGGCAGCAGTGGGTGGCATGGTAACACACAGGGATGGAGTGGGCAACACACAGATATTTGGGCATGGTGACCCCGAGAGACAGCTGAGGCCAACAGCCACTTCATTGGGTCATGGCAACCCACAAGGGCATCTGAGGATAGAATCATAGAAGTGTAGGACTGGAAGGGACCTCAATAGGTCATCTAGTCCAGTCCCCTACTTTAAAGTGTTGGACGAGGAAGAGGAGGAGTATGGGGGACAGACAACCCAGGGATCTAGTGGCCTGGGGAGCCAGGACCTGTTTTTGATTCCTGAGCAGCCAAGTATCAGAGGGGTAGCCCTGTTAGTCTGGATCTGTAAAAGCAGCGAAGAGTCCTGTGGCACCTTATGGATTAACAGACGTTTTGGAGCATGAGCTTTCGTGGGTGAATACCCACTTCGCCGGATGCATGCCGACGAAGTGGGTATTCACCCATGAAAGCTCATGCTCCAAAACGTCTTTTAGTCTATAAGGTGCCACAAGACTCTTTGCTGCTTTTACTGAGCAGTCAAGCCACTCCTAACAGTCCAGTAGTGGCAAACAGGGGATGCAGGGGAAGGAACCTGGAAAGTACTCCATTTGCGTCAATACTGCAGGCACCCATCAGCTCATGTACACACACACATAGCCGAACATCTAACCACATTGGTGACCCACGAGCATTGATCTGGTAAGTAAGCAAGCTGTCCTTTGTATGAAACGGCTGCAAGTTGTGTGTTTTCTCTGTGCTGCCCCAGCCCTGCGCAGACAGCTGGCATAACAGACCTTGAGCAAACTGCCCAATGACCACAAGATCCATCCAGGGACGAAGGCACCAGGCCAAATTTATTGTTGACAAAGCACGGTACTAGTATTCCGCAGACCAGTAGTGGGCAACCTGTGGCCCACCACTGCCGCAGACTCTACCAGACCACTAATACACGTATGCCCGTAACAACAGACCAGCTCAGTGAATGGCGGGATTTCCGTTCCTCCCTAGGCTAGACAAAGATACTCCCTCGGAGATACATCTTTATACCCCGAAACAAACAAACAAGCTATGTACTGCCCCTCTGACATAGTTACTGCCCCCTGACGTGGCAAGTTATCACCCATCTCTGTGCACATGTTGGTTTGATTAAAACATCTGTATTACGTACTGTCATCCTGACCTTATCTTTCAGGAGGGGTCAGTGTGTCCCTGTTCTCCTTGGGGAATGTTTTTGTATCATCCTTGATATCGGGATGTGTTTGCGTGAGTACTCAGTGCCTAGCACTTCTTACGAATGTGTATTTCTGCAATATCAGCCCTGTTCTTGCCTGATTCTGTGAGCAGGGCCTGCCTCTTGCTTACAGCTTGTTTTTGCTTTATATCAGTAAAGCTTTTACTACTATTTTAGCCCAGGCCTCAGGCCTCTGATACAAGGGCTTATGTCTCAGGCTCTCTTCCTACTATGTTCCCCTGCTTTTTGTCTTTTTATGGAGAGGACGTGTACCCACCGTCCCAGAAAAGCATAATGCATGGACTGAAGATGGCCCTGTGGGCTAAACACTGTTACGTGGCCACCTTATCTTTTCATTTACACATTCATGCCCCATTTGTTCCTTAGTTTGCACATTCCCTCATACTACTGATGGACAGATTTTATTTTTTTAACTGTTTTTAGTTTTTTATAGTGAACCTGGGAATGTTAGCCCCGGGCCCATGACTGAAGTGTGGGGTGTAGAGTTGTGCTTTGATAACCTGTGGGTGACGTGAGGAGGCCTTTACACTTAGTTGGTGGTTGAGGAGATGGGCTTAGGTCAAGATTATAAGCGTACTATGCTTATAAAATAGTATAGGTATATACACTAATATATATGAAGGATTATATGATTATTGTTTTGAATAGTTATATAAAATATATATCTGGTATTTAACTTGTGATAAATGATAATATATGGATAAGGTTGATAGTTGGTGTGTATACATAGATTTAAATACAAATATAATAATATGCATATATGTATATGTTTGTACCTTCAACATTTTTTATAGGACACATTTGGTTTAACACATCTCAGAGAGTATCCAAGTATACAGATGTCCGAGAGCCCTTACAAACTGTATAAGTACAAATATTTGCTTTTTAAACAATAAGCCTATGATTATTTTTATAATGATTATTTATTACTATGGCAGCGCTGCTAGCTAGGATTATTTCTTTTTGAACCCAGTGTTGTAATTTGGCTTTTTTGGTTTGATGTTGCATGTAGCAACACATTTTTATTAGTACAATTATTGTTACGGCTTGTATTTTTATTAGTATTACACTAAGGGGAACTACAGGCCAGCCAGCCTCACCTCTGTACCTGGAAAAATCATGGAGCAGGTCCTCAAAGAATCAATACTGATGCACTTAGAGGAGAGGAAAGTGATCAGGAAGAAGTCAGCATGGATTTACCAAGGGCAAGTCATGCCTGACTACCTTAATTGCCTTCTATGACAAGATAACTGGCCCTGTGGATGAGAGGAAAGCAGTGGACATATTGTTCCTTGACTTTAGCAAAGCTTTTGATATGGTCTCCCACAGTATTCTTGCCAGCAAGTTAAAGAAGTATGGGCTGGATGAATGGACTATAAAGGTGGACAGAAAGCTGGCTAGATCGTTGGGCTCAACGGGTTGTGATCAACGGCTCCATGTCTCGTAGGTACCTGGTATCAAGCAGAGTGCCCCAAGGGTCGGTCCTGGGGCTGGTTTTGTTCAATATCTTCATTAATGATCTGGAGGATGGCATGGATTGCACCCTTAGCAAGTTTGCAGATGACACTAAACTGGGAGGAGTGGTAGATATGCTGGAACATTGAAAGCAGATCGAGGGAAGTGATTATTCCCCTCTATTCAGCACTGGTGAGGCCATATCTGGAGTGTTGTGTCCAGTTTTGGTCCCCCCACTACAGAAGGGATACGGACAAATTGGAGAGACAAAATTGGGCAACAAAAATGATTAGGGGGCTGGAGCACATGACTTATGAAGAGAGGCTGAGGGAACTGGGGTTATTTAGTCTGTAGAAGAGAAGAGTGAGGGGTGGATTTGATAGCAGCCTTCAACTACCTGAAAGGGGGTTCCAAAGAGGATGGAGCTCGGCTCTTCTCAGTGGTGGCAGATGACAGAACAAGAAACAATGGTTTCAGGTTGCAGTGTGGGAGGTCTAGGTTGGATATTAGGAAACACTATTTCACTAGGAGGGTGGTGAAGCACTGGAATGGGTTACCTGGGGAGGAGGAGGAAGAATCTCCTTCCTTAGAGGTTTTTAAGGTCAGGCTTGACAAAGCCCTGGCTGGGATGATTAAGTTGGGGATTGGTCCTGCTTTGAGCAGGGGACTGGACTAGATGACCTCCTGAGGTCTCTTCCAACCCTAATCATCTACGATTCTTCTATGATTCTATGGCACGCATATCCCTATTGTGGCACCCGATCACCTTGCAATGAAGTACATCAACAGCCATACCTTTTTCATCCATGAGGCATCGCAAACCCTTCCCAAATCACCCCGCGCTAGATGGTGGCGAGTTGTAAATTGTGATAGCTACTATCAGTGCAATGCTTTCTGTGTCAATGCAAGGGCTGCTGCTGTGGACACAAACCGGTGACACGAGGAACACAGTGTGTACATGCAACAGTGGTTTAATTACTGTGGTAGCTGTATGTCGACGTAACTTAAATCGATTTAATTTTGTAGCATAGACAAGGCCTCAGTCTTCTCTTCTCCAGCCTAAACAAACAATTTTTTCATTCTTTCCTCATACATCATGTTTTCCAGACCTTTAATCACTTCTATTGCTCCCCTCTGGACTTTCTGCAATTTGTCCACATCTTTCCTGATATGTGGCACCCAGAACTGGATGCAATATTCCAGCTGAGGCCTTATTGGCGCAGATTACCGTACAACGTGGCCTGGTATGGCTAGAAACCTCCATTCCACTCTCAGTCTCCTTCTACAGAGCACAAGGAGAGACAGTAACAGTTTATCTAGGGCAGCCGCAGATGACCTGAGTACAGTTTCAGAGCATTCAGACTGAAAGAGCCTAGATTCTCTTTAGTATACATTTTATTATTTTGATTTGGACAGCCGGCCCTCCTCCCTTGCACAAGAATTCCTTTTCTGCAGAGGAATCAGAGCAAACCGGTAGCTTAACCTATGCCTACACCACAAGCAGCAGGTGCTGCCGCTACGCTGCTGTGGTGTGGACACTTGCTACAGCAATTATCAGAGTGGTAGCCGTGTTAGTCTGTATCCACAAAAATGATGAGGAGGCTGGTGGCACCTTAAAGACTAACAGATTTATTTGGACATAAGCTTTCGTGGGTAAAAAACGCACTTCTTCAGATGCATGGAATGAAAATTACACAAACAGGCATAGATATATATTGGCACATGAAGAGAAGGGAGTTACCTTACAAGTGGAGAACCAATGTTGAAGGCCAATTTAGAAGAATGGATGTGGTCCACTCCCAATAATTGATGAGGAAGTGTCAATACCAAGAGGAAAAATTGCTTTTGTAGTGAGCCAGCCACTCCCAGTCCCCATTCAAGCCCAAATTGATGGTTTTAAATTTGCAAATGAATTGTAGCTCAGCAGTTTCTCTTTGAAGTCTGTTTTTGAATTTTTTTTTGGTTGAAGAATTGCTATTTTTAAATCTGTTATTGAGTGTCCAGGGAGATTGAAGTGTTCTCCTACTGGCTTTTGTATGTTACCATTCCTGATGTCTGATTTGTGTCCATTTATCCTTTTACGTAGACACTGTCCAATCTGGCCAATGTACATGACAGAGGTGCATTGCTGGAACATGATGGTATATATCACATTAGTAGATATGCAGGTGAATGAGCCCTCTGATGGTGTGGTTGTGTCCTCTGATGGTGTCGCTAAAGTAGATTTGGGGACAGAGAAGGCAACAGGTAGGGTGACCAGACAGCAAGTGTGAAAAATCGAGACGGGGTGGGGAGGGTAATAGGAGCCTATACAAGAAAAAGACCCAAAAATCAGGACTGTCCCTATAAAATCGGGACATCTGGTCACCCTAGCAACGGGGTTTGTTACAGGGATTGGTTCCTGGGTTAAGGTTTCTGTGGTGTGGTGTGTAATTGCTGGTGAGTATTTGCTTCAGGTTGGGGGTTGGGGCGCTGTCTGTAAGCGAGGACTGGCCTGCCTCCCAAGGCCTGAGAGAGTGAGGGACTGTTTTCCAGGATAGGTTGTAGAATGCTGATGATGTGTTGGAGAGGTTTTAGCTGGGGGCTGTATGTGATGGCCAGTGGTGTTCTGTTATCTTCCTTGCTGGGCCTGTCCTTGTGAGATGGGTACCCAGCAGTCACCTAACTACAGGATCAGAGGGGTAGCTGTGTTAGTCTGGATCTGTAAAAAGTGATCAAGAGTCCTGTGGCACATCTGACGAAGTGGGTATTCACCCATGAAAGCTTATGCTCCAATACTTGTTAGTCTAAAAGGTGCCACAGGACTCTTTGTCGCTTCTAACTACAGGACAGGCCCAACAAGGAAAACAACAGACCACCACTGGCCATCACGTACCGCCCCCAGCTAAAACCGCTCCAAAGTGGCAGCAGCAGTTGTCCAGGTCTGAACACAGCAGTTAACCGCACTAGACAGAAAAGAACCACTGCTAAAGCCACGTCTACAGTACAGGTGCTGCTGCAGTACAGCTACGGCATTGCAGCTGTGCCGCCGTAGTGTAGATACTTACTATGGCAATGGAAGCAGTTCTCCCATTGTTGTGGTTATCCACCTCCCCGAGCAGCTGCAACTAGGTCAGTGGAAGCATTCTCCTGTCCACCTAGCTGCATCTACACTGTGGATTAGGTCGGCAGAGGTGTGTGAATTTTTCACACCCCTGAGTGCCGTTGCTATGTCAACCTAATTTTTATGTGCAGACCAAGCCTAAGCTATGCAGCTGGTCTAAGCAAGGATGTGTAGTACTACTTTGTTGGTGTTGACATCCTCTCTGCTTTGTAAAAGCAAGTCTGGGTAGGGGACAGAAGACTGGGAAAAAGGGACAAACAGAGTCTGAGTTTGGTTACTCTGCTTCTGCTAGGGAGTCACTGATTACATTGCAAGGATACAGCTGCGCTCCCTGCTTTGGGAAGCTTCTTGTGTATAGCCTCAGTTACAGTTGATGAGATCTCATTGACTGGCACATTAGTCCACCTCCTCCAAACAGCAGGAAGGGGAGGTTCCTGAAAATGCCTCCCAGCAGCATGTACGCTCCACGACAGCATTAAACGAGAGACCTCAAAACACTGCAACCAGCTGCGACTCCTGTCTGAGCCCTCATCTAAACGACCTAGCGAAGCAGAAATTCTGTCAGCCTGACATTTCTACCACCCTCTTTGTCGCTTCTAACTACAGGACAGGCCCAACAAGGAAAACAATAGACCACCACTGGCCATCACGTACAGCCCCCAGCTAAAACCGCTCCGAAGTGGCAGCAGCAGTTGTCCAGGTCTGAACACAGCAGTTAACCGCACTAGACGGAAAAGAACCAGTGCTAAAGCCACGTCTACAGTACAGGTGCTGCTGCAGTACAGCTCCCTGCTCATGGCTGGCTCTATTCACCAAAAGGAAAGAAATTAAACCTGGATTTGCGTTTCCAGAGCCCATCTAAGAATTTTCTGCAACGTTCCTATGACAAGGCGGGGAGAGAAGGAAATCAACCTGGGTATCATCATCATTTCCTTTATGGTAGCACCCAAATTCCCCAATCAGGATTGCAGCCTCGCTGGCCTGGATGCTGGGGGGGAATCCCGAGAACGTAGGCTCTAAGAGATACAAGCAAATGAATACAGAGAATAGCACAGGTTAGTTCTGTGCATTGTTGGATTTTGTAAACTGGGGGAGGGGAATGGTAGATATACAGGAGCTGGTAAGAGTAAGGGAAAGCAGAGCAGTCACTGTGCATCACCTCCCCACCAGGGGTCAGCAAGCAGAGTTTCGTTACCATCACGCATCCGATGTGCATGATGTATACACGACCTGGTCCCTGACCTGAAGAGTTTACTCAGACAAGAGAATGTACAGACCATCTGTGTAGAAAGAGGAACCTAAGATTGTAGTTGCTGCAGTTAGGCATGTTTCTTGTTGGTTCCACTTTTATCTGAAGTTACATTTCTATATGTAAATATTAATAGGACTTGGATTTATAAGAGACTTTGCTTTGACAAGCAGAGAGCTAGTGGTGAAGAAATGCTGATGGGGTGTAATGATGCAAGGGCACACAGGACCAGGGTACTTCTGGTCAGAACATTGTCTGACACCCTCCTGGAAAACTTCACCTTTTTGTTGTTCTGGCCAAAAAGCTTTTCTGATGAAAATTGTCAACTTTCAACAATAACCATTTATTTACTAGTGAAAAGCCCAATTTTCAGTTAAAGTTTTTGATGGAAAATTTCCAAGCGGACCCATAGCAGGAAGGCTTTTCCAGTCACAATGGGCAGTATGGAAAGATGGATGGGAGCAGGATCAGGGAAAGGATGGTCCTGTAATGCGAGGAACTGTCAGAGTACAGAACATAAGACTAGAGTAGGAAGTGAAGGCACAGAGATAGAGGGAGAAGAACTGAAGTTTGCAGAGCGCAGGTTACAGAAGAACAGATCTAGAGCCAAGAACTGGTATCTTAAAGATACTCTGGGAAAAAAAGAACGTGAGACAGTAGTTTAAGAGCAGCTTTTTTGTGGAAAATGTTAGTTTTAATTGTTTATAAGTTATTTTGTATTACAGACACAAATTTCCCATTACTAACCAGTAGCAGGGAGGCCTAATATTGTTGAGATTTACCTTATTTAACGTATCACCTTCCCTCTTATTTTTTCTCTATAAAAACATTAGCAGCTTTAATGTTATTGCACCTCCAGTTATTCTGGGAAAGGAGAGGAAAGGTAACACCATCTTGGAGACTACTTCGGTAACTCACTTATCCACTGACACTTTAAAAACTCCCGCACCCCAATCTGGGTCTATGCTGGTTATGTGATATGTATGTATCTCGTGATCCTTTGTAAGTGATACCCGTAAATCCCTCGTAACTCAAGCCTGACCCCAGATGTACAGTACCTTCCCTCTTAACTTGTATATATTTAATTTTAAACATTAAGTTTTATAAAAATTTTAATCCTCTCTGCCCCAAGAGGCTGCAGTCTTTCCAGGAGAGGGGGGAGCAGAAGCCCCAGTCTTCTCATGGGTAGAAGTTCAGGCAAATGCAGGGAAGATGAAACAGCATTCATATTTCCCTCTGCTTGGTAGTTCTCTCTCAGGACTCAGATCCTTTTTCACACCCTCAATACAACACAGACAGCTCTACTTACGTCAAATCTCACATTGAAATAGTCTTAACACTGAGATTTCCTGGGGCAAAGAGCTTCCCCTGGTGATGCCAGCACACAGAACTCATAGAAGAGTGGGAAAATCTGAGAGCAGAGAAGAGAGTGGAGGAAAAAGCTCTGCTCTTTCAACAGTCCTGCGTGGCTGGTAGCAGCTGCAGTTGAGAGGTAAATGGAAGGACAGTAATGGGCTTCAGGGAATAACTAAACCTTTTACTTATCTCCAATTCAGCCTCCCTAAAAGGCTGGTGAACGCCCAAGGATTGAAGGCCTCACTGCCTTTTGACGTGGTGTGGTCTGTAAAGATTTTCGCATGTTGGAGATGAATTTTGTGGATCCGATTTCATTAAAAATCTCTTATTTAGAAGAGAATCACGTTTTTTTAATAGCCTGATGCAAAATGTGGGTCTAATGCTACAAGCTGGAATGCCAATATGCCTAGCATGCAGGATAAAACATTGGGAGAGTCAGAAAAATAACTCAAGCCAGCATTTCTCTGTTCCGTGTATCCACTTCCCACACACCCTCAAATCATATCTGCTCACTTCACAGACAAGAGCAAAATTTTACTCCTGTTAGCCCTGCAGGAGCCAATATCCCTATGGGAGAGCGATCTGGATTCTGTTCTTCCGCCAGCACTGAAAAATCTGTTAGTGGAGTTCTGAGAGCAGAACCTTTCTTACTGGTGATGGCAGGGAGCGGCAGGGGGACTGCTTGGATTTTCAGATCCCAGGGGACGTTTGCAGCGTCTGCCGTTCGAAAAACGGCTTTTCACTTGTGAACAAAGTCACTCACACGTGAGAATTATCAAGTTGGAACAAAGACGGACCCCCACAATGTTTCAGCAGTCCCTTTTCCAAACACAGCCCTCCTTTGAAGAAGCGTGTGCCCTGCTACTTTGTGCTGATTCAGTCATTTAGCAGGACTAATGCTTTAAAATTCAGATGCTAATAAATAAATTCAGATGCATGTTCTCCCTGACAGGTCATCTGGGTAAGAGCAGGATCCCAGTAACACTGACAGGAATAATTTCTAAAATACCTACCAACCCCTGGTTTTCTCAGATGGACTGAGTCACTGCAACAATGAACATGAGGGTTCTCTCTCCTTAGTGGACACGCTAAACACACAAACCCAACATAACCAATATTTAGTGCTCAGCCCTGGCTCCATAGCCCAGCTCACTGACCAGGCCGCAGGCTGTGTCACTCTTTTCCTGAAGAACTGAGTGAAATAAAATTGTATATAACTCCAGCCATCAGGAGCAGAAGCAGACAAAGCAAGGACTGTTGCACTGGGGGGAGTGAGGATAAAATAGGACTCCACTGGGGCCACCCCTCCCGCCAGCACCCTGGACTAAGAACTGAGCAGGGCAGACCCCCTCCCTTCCACTCTAGGATTAGGACCCAAGAATAAACAGGTCAATTTCAGCTAAGAAAGCATAATAAATATAGTTTACTCACTTTAGGGTCCCAAACGTTGCCCTGATCTGCTTACTTTCCTAGAATGCTTGGTTTTGTGATGTCAAACACCAGACTGCTCTACAGAGAGGCTCTATAAAGTCTGGCGAGCTGTAGTTTTTGTTTTGTGGTATACTTGAGAAGTTTTAGAACTATTCCATAACCTTGTTACATATAAAATAAAACCCTCTGAAAGCTACTCTTCTTTCAGAACTCCAACAGCATGAAAGAGGATTTGTTCCTCTGGGCTCAGGGCTGCACCGAGGCATTCTCTAGGCCTTAGTGTTCTGCTTTCCGCAGGAGAACCTCTACTTCTCTGATGGAGCCCTGAGAACCGCTCCTTGTTCCTACTCCTGCCCCAAATTCCTACGCAGAGGACCCAAACAATAATTTTCAAAGCTATTGAGTATTAGACCTCTCACCTTCCAGGGATGTTAGATGAATTCTAACTTATTTTGGCTTAAAATCCACCCCTCCTATCCTCGCCACTGACTTTACAGAATAGCAACTAATGCAGGTGCAAAAACACAAATTATAAGGGACCAATATATTTTGCAACGAACTCTTCTCTCACCATCTGATGGTTTGGCCACTTATTTGACTGTCCACCCATCCACCTTCTTCACGTCCTCCTTTCCCTCTCTATCCTTTATTACCTGTTGTGCCTGGACTTGTGGAGAGCAGACTCTGTTCCAGGTTCAGTCTAGGATTTATTCTAATCTTGTCTAACAGCTGTGCTTTAGCAATCTAAATTACAGCAGGCAATCCCTCTCCACCAACCTCTGAGATTTAAATAACTTTCAGAAGGCTACCTGAACCAGTGCAGGAGCCCGTAAAGAGGTCTCATTGCCTCAAGGAAGGACAGGGAGCACGTACGGTACTTGCTCAGCTGTCTTAAGACTGAATTTGTAGCTGTTACTAATAAATCAGCTCACTGAGATTGTCTCGGGTTTGTCTTCCTTGTGCAGGTTCCTTTATAACACTTTGTTACAGGCCCCTGTTTGGAAAGGGAAGTAGGGGTGTAAGACAGCAATGTGCCTGTGCACATCCTCAGATTGCTGAGAATTTTAGGACACTGGCAGGTGGTTAAAGCAGCCAACCAGGAAATGCACCTTTACAAAGGAACAAATTCTGCCCTCTGGGAAATGCACAGGGCTCCCCTGCAGTTAATGGGAGGTGTATCCAAAAGCTAAACTTAGCTTTAAGCATGTGGATTTAGAAGGAATCGGGGGGGGGGGGTTGTACACATGAAGGAGATATTGCTCACTGTTGCTCTATGTTAAATCTTAACAGTAATAGGTTTAAGCTGCAGAGAAAAATGGAATAATAGAATTGAGATTCCACTGTTTTAAAATCATACCTAATGGTTAGGGCAGAGCACTAGGAGTGAGGACTTTTATTCCCTGGAGCCTGGGTTCTAGCCCAAACCCAGCTGTCGACAATGCAATTAAACAGCCCCACAGCCTGTGAACCCGAGTCAGATGGCATGGGCCAGCAGCAGGTTTTTAATTGCAGGAAAGACATACCCGGAGAGGCCCAGCTCAAGCCAGGGAGGGACTGCAAAGCTCTCTAGGCCAGGCGGCATGCCAGGAGGAAGAGAAACCTTGAATTGTGTGGATTTATGCATGAACTTTGTTTTGGTGTCTTGAGTTTTATTTATAGTTCATTTTAGATGATTGAACTCAGCCCCCCCAAAAGGGTATTTTTTGACCAAGAAAAAGCCTGAAGTTTTTTTGAACAGTCCAGCTGGGAAACTGTGGTATGACTCTAGGCCACGAGGGGGCGCCTGAGAGGCAGCTGGCCTGATTACGCTGGTCTACAATTTTTGAGAAGTCGTCTGCTTCAGAGATAAAATGTGATATTTATTATGTATTTTGATGTGCTGAATTCAAATATGACAATTAAAACAACTGATTGGCCACTGTTTCTAAGATATTTAAGTTTTTACATTTTATGTCTATGTATATTGTGTAGATAGTAGAGTTTTAATCAAATTGTAAACCTAGATCTTTTCATGTGTTTATGGTTGCTTTACATGATAGTATTTCACCTGTCCTGTTTATGTAACACTTTAAAAATCAGCAAAAGGGTTATATAAATAAAATTTATTATGAAACAAAAGGCAAAAAACTATGACGTACATAGTTTAGTCCTATTCAGTGTCTACTCGGCGCTTCTTGGCTTGTCTCTTGTATTCATTAAATGGAGCATCTTTTGTCACTGTCCAGCAATAGTCTGCAAGCATTGATGGGCTCCATTTGCCCTGATAGCCTGCCAGGAGATTCCACTGCTGTAGTCTGGAGCCCAACAGCTCTGCCTTACTCTTGGGTAGTTCCAAATCCCTGACAAGGTCATACAGTTCACCTTGTGTTAGGAGGTGTGGTTCAGAGGAGGAGGATGGGAGAAAATGTGGGTCCTGTGACATTGATAGTTCAGGACCAGAAGTTTCATCCTCTTCCTCTTCCTCATCTGACTCAAGTGAGAATGATTCTGGTGCATCAGGAACCAGCAGTCCTTCTCCGTGGGGTACTGGGCGTATAGCTGATGGAATGTTTGGATAATGCACAGTCCACTTTTGCTTCTTTGACACACCTTTCCCAGCTGGAGGCACCATGCAGAAGTAACAATTGCTGGTATGATCTGTTGGCTCTCTCCAAATCATTGGCACTGCAAAAGGCATAGATTTCCTTTTCCTGTTCAACCACTGGCCAAGATTTGTTGCACAAGTGTTGCAGCATATGTGTGGGGCCCACCTCTTGTCCTGATCTCCAATTTTGCAGCCAAAATAAAGGTGATAGGCTCTCTTAACCATAGTGGCTATACTGCGCTTTTGTGATGCAAAAGTCACTTCACCACAAACATAGCAGAAGTTATCTGCACTGTTCACACAAGTACGAGGCATCTCTGCTCACTTTGGCTAAACAGAAATGTATCCCTTTGCAAAATCAAACACTGACAAATAAAAGAGCAGGACACTGTATGATTTCTAGAGCTGATATAGGCAATTTGTTCAGCAGAGTGATGTAAGCTTCATTATGATTGCATCATCCATGACTTCTAGGAATAACATGATGCAATTCATATCATGTATGATGCAATACCAGCTTCAGATTGCATCATTCATTGTTTTGCCTAAAAAGCAAGTACTGTCCAAACCCAGTCATAGATTTGTTCATAGATCCAGTCAAAGATGTATTTTAGTCATTTCTGGTTTAAATTGAAATCCCTTCCCTTTATAACTCACTTCTCCTCTGCCATTCCCAAGTCAAGGGTTGTATATACTGACCCAATAGCATATCTTGAAAACTAGAGCCAATCAACAATTTTAAGCACCATTTTCGTTCTCAGTGACCCAGAATTAGTAAAGTTGGACTACATTTATTTCAGAAGCATTTTGGCTGTAGAGCAGTGTTATAAGACATAATGGGACTCTTTCAAATATCCATTATAGAAAGAAAAGGAAATCTGAAAACCAACAAAAGACACAATGCAGGGTTGAGCTTGAGTTTGTATTTCTTCAGGACAATATAAGAATCCTTCCACGGTGCATCAAGGAAACCAATCAATAGATTGGCATTTGGGGAAGTTAAGATGTTCAATTTCCGGTCACGCTTACTGCTTTTTAATTAATCATCCCAGTTCACCTGGTGAAAAAAGCCAATTCCAAAAGGGATTTAGCGGAGTTCTCTCATTTTCTCCCAAACTGTTAGACTTTGAGGAGCTGTTCAGTCATTTGTTAGGCTGGTGTGAAGAATCTGGACAGTTTTACAGCCTGAGTTTTAGCACGCAGACAGCCTGCAGAACATGGCACTATATGCAATGCTCCAGCATTTCTACTGCATATAGGAAGCCAAGGGTCCACACCGAAGGATTCAGTATTGAATATCTGGAAAGTAAAATATTTCACTCTGACTTGGACCTATCAAAAAGAAATGCAAGTCAATAGGGAGGAGAAGCAGGCTGGGACCAGTGGGGGCGAAATGACCAGTATGTGCTGCAGACAGTAGCTTGCTGGTAACCCAGCTGTCATTCAAAAGAGGGAGCATAGTTAGGCTCTTTATTACACACACGGAAGTACTGACAAAGTGGCCTTTCATTCTCCTTATCCTCCAGGCTCTCCTCTGCTGGGAGGCTTACCAGATCCTGCCAGCTGACCCTGACAAGGCAGGTGATGAGCTGACGTTGTCCCCTTTCCTCTTCATTCCTTCTTGTCCACTGCCCATTCCCCACCTCCTTTAGACTCAAAGGTCTCTGGGGCAGAGACTCTTCAATATATATATTACACACACACACCCCCTAGCACAATGGGCCCCAATTCCCTCTTAGGCTCTCTAGGTGCTCCAATACAAATAGATAAAGCTGCCTGTTTAAAAAGCCTTCGCAACCACCACATCTAACAAAACCAAGCGAGACAAGGCCTGGTACATTTGTAAATTCTACCTCACCCGGTCTATGCTTAATTTGCTTGTGTGTCTTAGTTTGTAAGTTTTTTCCAGAACAATGGCAGCATAGCAGGCAGTAGAATGGGGGCCCTGATCTTAACTGGGGTAGGGGAAACGAGTGGGCTAACTACAAGTTTGACAGCCTGCTAGCAAAGGTGGCTGTTTTGTCCAGCGTGTAGCCAACTTGCAGGAGAGAGAACTCCGCCGTGCCTAGCACAATGGAGTCCTGGGCCATGACTAGTGCTCCTAAGCACAACCATAAAAAAATAAAACAGATCAGTAAATAAATAAAAATAATAATAAGGCAGCCCGGGGGTAACCTCAAGCAACCCTGTCACCAATTATAAATCTCTAAATCAGGTTTCTTGTTGTGTGAATACAGAGATCCTGAAAGTGAGAAATTAGTTATCTTTAAATCAAGATTGGATGTTCTTCTAAATGAGGGATGCCATAGTTCAATCACAAGTTATTTGGCAAGTATCAGAGGGGTAGCTGTGCTAGTCTGGATCTGTAAAAAGCAGCAAAGAATCCTGTGGCACCTTATAGACTCACGGACGTATTGGCGCATGAGCTTTCATGGGTGAATACTCACTTCGTCAGATGCATGTAGTGGAAATTTCCAGAGGCAGGTATAACTATGCAAGCGAGAATCAGTCTAGAGATAACAAGGTTAGTTCAATCAGGCAGGATGAGGCCCTCTTCTAGCAGAAGAAGTTATTTGGCCTGATCCAGGAATTACTGGGGGAAGTTCTACAGCCTGTGACATGCAGGCAAGACCAGATGATGATAATGGTCCCTTCGGGCTTTAAACATCTATAGCATTGGCTAGAAGCAGGAATAACGCAGATAAAGATCCAAGTTCCCCAACAATGTAGTATTGTCAATTCAGCACCATCGTGGCCCTAAAATTTCAACCCAGAGCTGCTTCTATTCACGGAGCCCCAACTGTAGTGAGTTGTGCCATATTGTCTCATTTTATGATGCAGCTACCCATCAGCTTGCAGGCCCCAGGACCCACATCTGCTGTGTGGGGGAGAGAACACACCTATCATCCATATCGTGAACCAGGTCTCTGGCAGTGAAAGGCTTCCACATTAACTTGCTTCTCCCCAGTTGCCTTTCTGGGAACGCTGTCTGTGATCTTTCTCCTTTCCCATGAATGGCTACCGGAGAAAAATGGTCTTCAGCCAACTGATTTTGTAAAGGCATCCCAGAAGCAAAAGGCTAGGGCTGCAGGCAAATGAATCATCTCTGGTGCTGGTGACCCTTTTAAGGAATTGGAAGAGAAATCTATCACATTTACTCCTCATTGGATGGGGTCCAACAGCCAGAAGTGACAAATTAATTTGACCCAAACATTATGAACATCTCAACGCTGAAAAAAAAATTAGAAAAGGAAATATTGTTTCAATATAGAGAATAATTATCAAGTAAGTAATTAAAATAAAAAATGACAAGGATGAGAAGCGAAGACTTAATTTGGCCACATGAGAGTCTTCGGAATGTGAATCTCAAGGCATACAGAACAGTGCAGACAGCTGACTTTTAGCAGAGGAAGCGTTACCTTTCTTCACTTGTTATTTCCATCAGCTACTTTGGCTTTGCCTGCCACAGTCTTCCTGCAAAAGTAACAGTTGCATCAAGAAATAGTGCTGCACAAGTGACAAGTATAGAGTTATCCCAAAAGTGGACCTCGTCCTCCTTTTTCCATTCCCAAATTCATACATTACCTCACAGGCGGAAAATGTAATTGCTTCAAGGAAGTATTTGAGCGTTCCTTGACATTACAGCTATGTTTGGACTTTATGCACACAAAGTGCATTCTCTGAACTGGTCAATTTGTAGTACAGAAGCATTTTTCTCTTATACAGCTAGTTATGAAAGTTGGAGCCACAGAAGGCCAATGTCAGCAACAAGAAAACTACGGTAGTGTCTCTCCTGCTTTAATCTTGCTTCAGAATTCTTACAGAGGGCATTATACTTTCAAGACAAACCGCATTCGTATATTTAGAAGCCATCTCATACGTTACTAGCATTAGAAAAGATTATAGTGAAAGGATTTTTAAAGCTTTACTTTACTCTTTACCATTTCCCTATGGGGAGCCTAATATAAAAAAACCCTATTGGTTCATACCTTTTATCCATTTTGCACTTCACTCAGCTTGGACAATGTAATTAAAACTAGCCAATGTTACTTTTGTTTCATTGGTTACACATTCAAATTCCCACATGCTGCCACAGTGCTGTTGGATTGGGTTTCCAAGACTGCATGGGAATGTTTAAATCCTGAGATATCTGCTTTCATTTAAAGGTGGTTATTAATGATTTTAAAATTGAGAATGTTCCTATATCTATAGTAAATTTTAAAAAGCAACTTAACTTTTGAACTCAAGTGACTAGAACTTGACAGTGTCCCTTTGAACACAAGATGTATTCTTATCTTGGGGTCATTCAATAGGTCGAACGTCATGTCTCAGATAGCCCCACACAGTGGACAACTGCTTGTACTTTAGGCTTTTTCCTCACACCTTGTAATTCCAAGCCAATACCTACTGACTGGAACGTAAACCCCATCATTTAAAGTCAGCTCTTCCTACCTTCAGCTCCAGCACTGAAGTGAGGCTCTTACCTTGCAACAAAGTGGTAGCCAGCAGCAGGAAGCTCCAGGATGCCTGATGTGATTAAAGCCTATTTTCAAATATGGCTCACAGTTTATTCATGGCAGGAAGTACTTCTTCCTTGGTGAACTGCAGATGGCTAAGCTAGATGGGGAGAACTGTACTATTTCTTCACGAGACATGAACACTAGCTGACTTAACTGTGCCCATTTCAGACAGATGAGCAAAACCACGGCTATGGGTGAGACTATTGTAGGATGTACAGTTAAAGCAGCAATTATTTCAAATTTAGAACAGGAAAGAGCAAGCTTAGAAGTAAACAAAGGGGCAGGTAAAATATGATGCTTTTTAGATACACAATAGGCATGTTTTAGAAGATTCCAGAGGGTTTATTTATATAGTGCTTGGAACAGTGTTGCTTCACAAGACAGATAGTTTAGACAATTTCCTGCCCAGAGAAGCTTAATCTATATTGATTCAGGCTGTTTTCAGAGTAGGAGGCAATATGAAAAAAAGGCACAGAGTTAAGAATGGGACTGGGAACAAAGATTACAGAAAAAGGACTAGGCCGAATGCTGGGAGAGGAGGGGCAGTAGGAGGAAAAACTAGGCTGAGATGTGGGTAGCTATTTAGCAGTGCAGAGCCTTAAAGCAAAGGATGAATAATTTTACTCTTGTGGGAAGTAGGAGGGAGCCAATGAAGGGATCTGAAAATGGGAATGAAACACATGGGCAGAGTGGAGGAGAAGGCTTTTAAATTGTACCATTTTGTACAGGTTAGAGGCAGAGAGGAGTAGATGGCATCGGTTACAGTAGTAGTGAGAAAAAAACCAATGCAATCACAGTTTTAGCAATGGGGACAGAGAAAAGGATTCGTTTTAGAGACTGCGGGTATTTTTCCCATGACCTGGGACACCAAACAGGAAGTATTTGTATTTTGAGTGCGCTCCTTAACCTATATGTTTCCCTCCAACCTTAAAATAACTGAGCCAAGTTCCAAGGGAAGGGAAGAGAAGTATTGTCCATCAGGTGGGTTTTTCCTAGACATCTGTTTAAAACCCAAGATCCGGAAAATATTGTTCACAAGCCTAAAGAAATTATCTATTATTTTGGCTGATCAAAACAAAGGTTCAATGGTGACTGGATCACTGAGTCTGTAAGTACATTCACAGGCAGAAGATATCAGACATCAGAGCTGTTTAACCTAGCAAACTGGGGCATAAAGAGAGCCAATGGTTGGAAGTTGAAACTACAAGAAGTCAAATTGGAACTAAGGCACAGGTTTTTAACAGTGAACCTGTGAGCAGCACAGTGACATAGGTCCTCCCTCCCTGAAGCCTTTAAACTAGTCTGGATAGTTTTCTAGGGGCTTGTCTACACTACTGGCCAGATCAGCAGGCAGCGATCGACCCAGCGGGGTTCAATTTATGGCATCTAGTATAGATGCGATAAATCGACCTTTGAGCACTCTCCCATCGACTCTGGTACTCCACCAGAATGAGAAGCACAAGCGGAGTTGACGGGAAAGCGTCAGCTGTCGACATATCGCAGTGAAGACACCGTGGTAAGTAGATCTAAGTACATCGACTTCAACTACGCTATTCATATAGCTGACGTTGCGTATCTTAAATCAACTCCGCGCGGTAGTGTAGACAAGCCCTAAGAGATACACTGTAGTTCAGTCAGATGTTATAGGGACCAATGAAGGAATTGCCAGGTGAATTTCTATGGCTTGTGTTATGCAGTGGTCAGATTAGACGATTGTTAAAGCCAGGAGGGACTATTAAGTCGAAATAATTGATTAATAAAGCCATAAGAAACAGTCAAAAACTATGAGGCCTGCATAAAAACCACAAGGCAATCCAGAACAAACAACTGACCTCATTGTGCCCAGATACTGAAAGATCATCTGCTCTTCCTAAATCCTTTGCAAAACATCCAGCAGGGAAGAACAGACTGAAAACACCACCTTGGTGCCCATTAGCTCAGTGGAGTCATCACTTTGCAAACCACAGTGCAAATGCTTGGGGCTTAGTTGAAAAGTAAATGCTGAAGAGGTGGCAATGTACAGTTGGAGACTGACTGGGAAAGGGCAGGCCCCTCACAGAGAATGAACTAGGAGTGTGAGAAGTATGATGCCTTGTCACCAGAGTAGTAACCTTCCCATAGGAAAGCTGCACTTGGTTTTGGCACGTGTGCCCCTCTGCTCAGTGGTCAATCACAACACCAAAATAGAAGTCCCATCTAAAGTCTCGTCCATGATCTGGCCCAGTGAGATTCTGGGCAGAAAGTTCTGTCTGTTGGTTAACACGCTAATGAAGCGGGATCCCACGTACTTATAATAGGTTAAGCTACTTCTCCTGGTTGTTTGGAAGCCGTTATTACAAGACTTTATAATATTGTCTTTTGGCCTCGTGTTTTATTTTGATCATTTCTGGTTGTTCCCTTTGGAAATGGGGGTGTGCGCAAGTGCACACAAAGGAACCTGGAGCTATTTCGCATTATCCCTACATGTGATGTGTTATTTCTATGAATTCCATCAGCACAAGCTAGTCAGCCTTGACCCAGATAGTAAGTGGAGCCTCTTGAGAGAGCTGCGATTAACAACTTGAGGAATAAATTAACTGAACTGGAGACTGTCCAATTACTGCAGTGATTTTATCGGTTTTTACAAATCTTGTCTCTGGTAAATATGTGGCATTTATAAATGCTTTATTTTCTTTCAACAAGACCCACTTCATAAAAAATTATGCCAGCTAGAAAGAGAACAGAGTTTTGCAAAAAGTTTACAAGGTAGGAAAGGAAAGAGGGAAGTAGCCAGATGGCTCACTGCTTGCACTGGCATAATTCTCAGATTGTGGTCCTCAGAGCTGCTTCTGTTCAATGGTGAAGCATCTGTCCATGTCTGACAGATACTTTGTTAGTCCAGGACACTTGAGTGTCCAGAGGCTTCTTTGGATAAATGACTAGCACCCCATCAACTCACTTTTTGCCCCCTGCGTAGCTGCTTCATTTCTTCTTAAATCAGTGATAAAATTTCCTGATCCCGAGATTGGCGGGTGAGTAGCACACAGAAGGGCAGGACAGGACTGCAAAGTGGCCTGGAGACAGCTTAGCAGAGGTAGATGCTGGCTAAAAGGAGAGACTGCAGTTCTTAGGCACTTCTGTAATACAAATAAATAATTAAGAAGTGGTCCACAGTATGAAAGGGTTAGTGCCACTGTGACCTTGTGTAATGGCAGCTGGCTTATATCACACCTTCTTTTCAGCCCAGGGTAGGTACAGAGGATCCCCTATGATTTCAGAGGGAGAACATGAATGTTTCCAGGGTACCGTCAGCATTGTCTTTGCCTGGGAACGGTGGTCAAGAGCCAAGAATAACAATCTCCTTTCTTTGACAAGCGCATATTATTCCTATACTCAATGTAATCCTTATCTGCTCGCCCAGCATTTTGTCACCAATAGCCACGAGGGGTTGCAGGCTGCTAATAACTGAACACGCGGTGCACAGAAGGAAAAAGAGAACAAATCTGATCAACTGTCAGACAGACAAAGTTTAAGACTCAAATCTTATGAATGAAATGCAGAAAATGTTTGCACCGAATGAGGGTCTGCAGATGCTGTGGTTTGTTCTGGGGCCAGTTTATGTTAATTACACAGAGTTCTACTGGCCTCCCTCGAGTGCTCCTACTGAGAAGCTCACCTACTTAAGATGACATTAGAAAGAACACTTAGTTGACAATAGAGGAATAACAACATCTGGGTAATTCAGGCTAAGGGTGAAACATTCCCCACGGATGGGCTATGCAAAATGAGTTAGTGGATCCCGCTTCCAAAGGAGCTCAGATCACAGAAGCCAGAACAATTGGCGCTAATTTTCCCCTTCCTCCTTTTTTGTGGCAGTCTCAGTACAGGCAGCATGGATTGAATGAAATAAATTCTCCCATCAACCCAGCCAGAGCTGCCCTCTCCAAGTCACTGCAGAGGTAAACTGGTGGGAAGCCCCCTGTAGGTCTCTCCAGGATGTCTCAGCAATATTACATTTACTATATGGTAAAAAAGTAATGAGGGTACAATATGCCACATTACCTGCACTCTGGGTATAACTGGCATCCCTGCTCACTACTTCTGCAGTGCTGCCTGCAGTGTTTCGTTCTCCATAGATGCGATAAGTTTCCTCCTTGACTGCGATTTTAATTATATTTTGCACTTAGGACACCTCCTTCTAGTCCTCTGCTTTAACCATGGACCCTTCATCTAGTTTCCTTACATAAAAATACACATTTGGCGTCTCTGATTAATTTCTAAGTGTACTTGTGTAAAAAAGGGGATTTTCTGAGTCTGTCTTCTCCTGTGCCTAGCACACTTTTGAGTATTATATAAATAATTAGGAATATCAGCACCCTCCTCTTCACTAGCTTCTTATCAATCTTTTAATCCACTTCAGTGGCTTCAATCCTAGATTATAACATTCACGTGCACCTCCCTCTTCTCCTCGAGCTGCCCCTCACTCTCACCTGCCCGCCCTGTTCCTCCAACGCAGACTTCCTCTGGTCCTTGCAGAACACCAGGGAGTCACTCTTCTCTTCCAATCTCACTTCACAACTTTCCTGTTCACTTGAGTCTGCGACCGACACTAAACTCCACTCACCTCCTCTTTGCTCCCCTTTACTGCTTCCTTCCATTCTCTCAACTCCAACCACGCTGAAAGAGTTCTTGCATCACCACTACGTTTGGAAGTGGCCTCCTTTTACCATTGTACCCCCATGCTGCCTCCATGAGGCCCACTGACCCAAAATCTATTGAGCTTTATATTCTCCCCCTCCTCATGAAGAGTCTTGAGATACTTTGCAAGAAGGATGCTACAATAAATTGTATGCACAATTTGTTACAACTAGAAGGAGTAATAACACATGGAATTATGTTTAAATAAATTCCTCTCATCCCCAGGAGGCCTCCAGTGGTAGACTGCACTTTTATCATCATGAAGACAATCAATAGCAGTGCTATATTGCCGCTGTGCTTCTGCTTCCGCATTACTCATTCCCCCAGCACACGGTACAGACACAATCCGAAAGGAAATGAGAACTCCCAAGGGAAGAAAATAGCTCTGTGCACTTTAAGTAATGATGTCACTTGAGGTCACAATGCAAATGGTTACGGATATGGAGATCTGCAGTTTTCTCAATGGAGCTGGAACCTTGGGAGCCAGCAGAAGAGTTGCAATTTCTTTGTTAAAAGTGCTCTTCGAATCCACCTATACAGCTTGTTCCCAGAAACAACAGCTGCTCTATCTAATTAGCATGAATCACCCTGTCTCAGAAGAACAATTGGGAATAATACAGTATTTGAGGTACTGACAAAAGGATACACTAATGGTATTGATTTGTTCAGCCACTTACAACCTTTGCTTATTATTCTATTATCCGTATGAAGTATTTAGATCACGGAGTTCTTTTGTATAAAAAGCCAGGAAAGAGGCATCAAGGAAAAGGGACAAAGAACAACAGGGTTGTACTGATACATTCAGCTCCACAAAAGAAGTTGGATTCATAGTTAATATGCAGATGTGCCTGTTACAAACAACACATCCCAGCATGCAATTCTCCCTCCTGATCTGAGAAAGGAATGGTCAGATGGGGGCCTCGCAGTCTCTCCCTATTGCAAATAAGGGCTGCGGCCGTTGGCCTTATTTTGCATAATTTAGCTGCAGCTCTTAAACTTGTGGCAAGCTGCCATGGCAACCCACAGCTGAGCAAAATTTGGACACCTGTCCTCAGTCATTATGTTCGACCCTATGCATAGAGTGCTGTGTCTTTGAATGCTGTCAGCAATGGGGTCATGCTAGTGTACGCTCTCTGTAGCTGCTCAATGGAGCTGTTTTAAAAACAAACCCACAGCTATTGCATTTCCTTCAAAAAGGAAAATTAAACTGGCTACTGAAAAAGAGAAAACAGAGTTTCAGGAACACCATGGAGTGAGAAAGGACGGCTACCCTCTATTGGGGCAGGGGTTAGATTGGAAATGCACAGATTTTGTTATCTTGAATGCTGAAGGCTCTGTCGTTCGCACCCGATATCGATTAGTGTTCCCTATACCTTTCCTTCCCAGCAGCAGAGCAATGCAATGTCTGTCATGAATCAATATCATTCAAGAAGTAGGCAGTAGGAGCTAATACCACAGCGTGTGCGGTCAGCCTGCCCTCTTTCCTCAAATGGATTAGTTCCTCAATTAACTCTGCTCTCCAGCAAGCCAGAGCCTGGAATCTAAATTCATCCTTAAAGCCAGCTCTCTAAGACGCGCTTAATGCTACCACATCAGGGGGAATATCATGTTGCATCAGGCTTGAGATGGGAATTCTGCATTAAACTGCTAGTCTTAGATCACTGGCAGAACTACATACTCTAAATAATGTTTATTCCAGAGAGTTGCTTGTGGTTTACAGGAATCCTACCTGTTGGCTAACGGATGTTAATATGATAGACAGCACAAATAAAGTGTAAGTGTTTTCTGCATTTTGATGTAGACAACCTAATTAACGTCTACACAGAAAGCCACAAAATCAGACAGACCATAAGGAATCCAGAAGTCTGAGTTCCGCCCTAGTAGTACAGAATAAAATCTTAGGACTCTTGTGCACAAAACAACCTAGTGGCAGAAACAAAAGATGAACAATTAGCGAGAGGCAGAGGTTGGGCCAGTAATGATCAGGCCATTTTTTCCATGGCCAGGTGAAACTCTGATTTGACTGCTTGTCCCACTCTCACTTCCTATGTGTGACAGCTGTCGCCTGCTCAGCAGTCTCTGGATATCGTGAAAGAGTTCCCCTTTGCTACTCAAGAGTGAGCCCTCAGGCAGATTTAAGCAGCAGCAGCACACCTCTAGCAGAATTCCATCAAGTTCTTGTCAATATCTCAGGAGAGGTGGGATTAGCACAGGTGAAAGTGGGAGAAGACGAGAGTCCTTAGAGATCTAACCAGCTTACTACATTTAATACAGAACAACATCAATATTTTGTCAGAGGATAGCTCCTCTCCCCCCATCTCTCTCCTTCAAATCTCACTTTTTCCCCATGTCCCTTCTATGTAGCTGTTAAATATCTCTTGCCTGCCCACAGTGCTGCTGTGTTTTGGGTCAGGGAGAGTGAGGCAGAGAGGGGGCCATCAGGAAGGCAGGGATGGAGTGTGGGGGCATTCATGCCTAACTTATAAATGCCCCCCAGGCTCCAGGAAAGGAGAATTTCCTCCCCAATAGTAGACTCACTCAAAGAGTAAATCGTACAATATCTCACAAAGCAGAAAAAGAAATCTCCTGCAACGCAACTGCCAGCAGGAAGGTGCTAGTACCCAATTATTTCATGCAATAGCTCTGCTGTTACTAGTACTAGGATGGCTCCTTGCTTCAAGAAGAAAGGACCATTTCTGATTGTGTTAGGAGATGATATCACTGAACTACTGTAGCTCACATCAAAGGCTACATTGTGACACTTGCTTCTCCTTTTGGGGCTGTCTAGCATCAGCCACTGAATGTTTTAGAATTAAGAGAAATGTCAGCATGAGATCTAAGCTCGGAGGGAAAACAATTGCAACTAGGACAGTAGATAAGTTAAGTTATCTAGTGCTGCTGCAATTGAGGTCACTTCTACCATGCAGTCCTGCAATAAAATTCCAAACAAAAACAAAACCCCTCAAGACTGCACCGCTGAGCACATGGATCTCCATCACTAGGATCATCTCTGAATTTAGCTCATTGCAGCCAAGTGTCTAAATGAGGGAGAGTCTAAAGGGAAAAGGGTACATGCTGAGGGAAGTGGAAAAAAGGTCTTAATGACACCAGCTAAGTCTCCATTAGCTTGCCTTCTAAATTTGATTCAGAGAACATACGTTTTCACATCCACTGAAATCTCATTCTTATTCTAGAACCTACAGCTTTGTATATACGTCTCCTCTCTAGGCTTCACGAAAAACCGCCAAGACATCCTCGTAGCAGATCAGATTCAGCCGTCTAGTCATCACTCGTAATTCTCATTCAGTGAAGACGGTCAATAGCTGGCAGAGAAGTTCTGTAGTACATTACTGCAACTGCAGGCAGTATCTTTGGGGACCATACTGTGTTAAGCATATGGATGGTTTATGGATGCAACTCCAGACAGGGAGGATTGCCAGAGCTCCGCCAGAAACTAAGAACAGTGTGTGCGCAGGGGGTGATTATGGGGAATCACTCAACTTGTAAACCGCCCCACCAATCCCTGGGAGGTATCGCCCCTGGGGAGGCTCGCATATGCTGTCTCAAACTGAGACCAACAGACGAAGAAAGGACTTTTGATATAAAAAGGCTGGGATTAAATGGAGCAAATGGACAGAATTTTTTGTCCAGGGGGGCTCCCAACCCTTGCAGAAGGGGTTGAAAAGACTTTGGCCTACTATGGCCTTGTAAGACTGATGGCCTCTGGTAAGCTTTCAGCATGCATACAGGAACTTTTATAGTTTTTTTTTTTTTAATAAGTTTTCACTGTGATGCTTTTACCTTAAGAATAAAGGTGCTTGCTGAGAAAGCGCTGTGTGATAACTTGTACCTCTGGTCCTAGCCCTTGGAGAGACAGCAAGGCACAGGAGCCCTGAAACTGTGACCATTACCATCCAGTCCCTAGAGGTGATGAGAATTCCTAGCCATGCATGAAATTCTGTGTACCTTACTTTTGCTTCCTTGTGGTAGGGGTGAGAGCAGGTGAAATAAATTTCTAAACCCTATTACATGGTCCAAATCACAACCACCAGGTGGGTGAAGGAAATCAGGGTGTATTGGAGTCAGCAAAACTCCTGCGATTCCTCACCCACCTACATAAAATTCCATCTTGGAACTCAAATAACTAGCTCCATTTCTAAATTTTACACAAATGCTCTATTATTTACACCACCATTTGATCTGAAATATGGGTAGGACAAACCTAAGACACTGATGAAGCTTTCAGCACAGAAAAGGAATTAAGAAATGTGAAGTAGCCAAACAGGTGGCCTATGCATCATTAAAACAATACAGAATCTTGTGGGAATCACATAGGGAACTGCTGTCTTCCAAGGGATATCAAACTCCGAGATTTACCCTTTGGGATTACTTTGTTCTCCTTTTTCACCTTATCAAAGCCCTGTCTTGTTCTCAGAGGCTTGAGGTACCAGCTCCATTTGTTACACTTTCTGGTGAGGATGTGCTGAAAACGCCCTATGAATGCTTAGGTGCCCATACATTGACAGCAGCGTTGAAGAACACCTCATTATCAAGTGATTTACAA
Organism: Gopherus flavomarginatus; assembly: GCF_025201925.1. NCBI lineage: Eukaryota > Metazoa > Chordata > Testudines > Testudinidae > Gopherus > Gopherus flavomarginatus. The sequence goes on along the minus strand of NC_066619.1, from coordinate 5,273,019 downwards.
ATAAGAGGCAAAGTCTTTGCCCCAAGGAATTTACAATCTGACACAGTGATACAAACGCAGCAGGAGCATCAGAATATATGTCAAGCAAATATAGAAGAATTAAAGTATTATCAAGGCTATAATTTCATTAAGGGTCAGGGTAATAAATCATAAGTAAATGCTTGTGGTTTGTCACCAGAACCAGGTGATATTGTTTCCATGGAACTAGCTACAGCCCATTTGTGTGTTTTTTAAAATATGGTCCAATAGTATTTTTACTTGAGAAAAAGCTAAACGTTTTACTGCACCAGCTATGTTCAAGCCAACCCCTCCCTGCCTTTGAGGAATTATCAAAAACTCCAGTGCAACCAGGAGGATCTTCCTATTTTTAACACTCATTCCTGAGCACCGACATTCCAGCTACCACACTTCTGTCACAAGACATAATGGAACACTCTTCCAAATATGGAGGACATTCAGTGGCTGGACAGGTTAATGATTTTCAATACAATCCATCTCCCAGGATGTAGCATATTACCCGTGCAGCATGCCCAACCACTGCAGGCTCTGGAAGCAAAAGTTGTGTTCACGCTGAGTTGGTATTTTAACAGAGCTCATTTGAACCAGGATTCCCAGAATGCGCAGGTGGTTGCTATATGTCCGAATATCCATAGAGAAAACAGACAATGGATTAGTCTACTGTCAGATCAAGGGACTGAGTTTGACATTAGAACAACTGACTATGCTTCAACAATTTAAAAAAAAAAAAAAAAAAAAAAGGATTAATGCCACTATCCTTTTGGCACATCCGCAGTAGGATTAGAATCCTGACCTCTCAATGGCCCATGCAATAGCTGTGCGAGGAAAGCTACTGAATATTTATATAGCACTATAACTTTGCCTGGAGCATTGAAAAGATTAAAAAGACAATTGCTGCCCTGAAGAGTTCAAGACCTACACCAGACAGAAAATGAAGGAGAGACAAGAGAAGAGGCAGGGGAATGAGGGTTGAAACAAAAAGAGGTGAGCCACACTGAACTGTGAGTACGTCTTGTAAGTCTGACAGTTTTTAAAAGAGGCAGCTGACAAGCATTAACAAACAGCTCCAATGGCTCAAGACATCAAATTAGTCCCATTCTGCCCCATGTCAATTAACATTCCTCCTAAAATTCTTGGCACAGCCACAAGCAAAGATTGGAGTCCAAACGTGTGTTTGATATCTGTATCTATCTACTTATATCTATATGATGGACCATATTTCTACCAAAACTCTGTTGGAAGTTCTCCTCAAAGCTCTCTCTCAATTAGTCTGTCCGATGTGCCTGCTTAGTTAAGACTCAAACTTAAGTTGTGGGAGTCCCTCCCTCCTGACGTACCAGAAAGGATTGTGTCACTTTTCGGCTCCGAAGAGTTGTATCAAGGTGAGATAAGTATTTAGTGCTGATAAAATGCTACGCTTATGAAAGTCATTGGGGATGAAATGCAGCTGCTGTCTTGAATTAAGCTGATGCTTTATCTTAACAGTGCATTTGTTTGCATATATGAATGAACCCACCAGAAACATATTTGCTTAACTAAGCAGGCACAGCATATACACTAGTGAAGGGCTATGTCTGAGGAGAAATTCCACCAGAGTTATGGCAGAAATGTGATCGTCAGACTTGTCAAGCGAATGCACTGCTGACCTAAAGCCTCAGCTTAGTTCAGGACAGCAGCTGGATTTCACCCCAATGACTTTTATAAGCCTAGCATTTTATTAGCACTGAATATTTATCTCATCTTGATGCACCTCTTCAGAGACAAAGGTGACACCATACTTTCATAGAACAGAATCATAGAATCTCAGGGTTGGAAGGGACCTCAGGAGGTCATCTTAGTCCAACCCACTGCTCAAAGCAGGCCCAATCTCCAGACATATTTTTGCCCCAGCTCCCTAAATGGTCCACTCAAGGATTGAACTCCCAACCTTGGGTTTAGCAGGCCAATGCTCAAACTACGGAGCTACCTCCTTGAGAAGACCTTCCAGAAAGGGAGGGACTCCCCTAGCTTCCATTTTAGAAGCACCAGTGTAGTAATAGAAAGGAGGTCCCTCTTGAGCAACTGGTTGTCTGTGGCATGGTCAGATTTGTCAGCTGTTTAAGAAGTTTTCTTAACTGACTGGAGTGCTCCGGATAATAACAGAGACATAGATACATAGATTCTAGAACTGGAAGGGACCTCGAGAGGTCATCGAGTCCAGTCCCCTGCCCTCATGGCAGGACCAAATACTGTCTAGACCAGCCCTGATAGACATTTATCTAACCTACTCTTAAATATCTCCAGAGATGGAGATTCCACAACCTCCCTAGGCAATTTATTCCAGTGTTTAACCACCCTGACAGTTAGAAACTTTTTCCTAATGTCCAACCTAAACTTCTCTTGCTGCAGTTTAAGCCCATTGCTTCTTGTTCTATCCTTAGAGGTTAAGGTGAACAAGTTTTCTCCCTCCTCCTGATGACACCCTTTTAGATACCTGAAAACTGCTATCATCATGTCCCCTCTGTCTTTTCTTTTCCAAACTAAACAAACCCAATTCTTTCAGCCTTCCTTCATAGGTCATGTTCTCAAGACCTTTGATCATTCCTGTTGCTCTTCTCTGGACCCTCTCCAATTTCTCCACATCTTTCTTGAAATGCAGTGCCCAGAACTGGACACAATACTCCAGTTGACAATACCCTAGCCAGTGCAGAGCAGAGTGGAAGAATGACTTCTTGTGTCTTGCTCACAACACCCCTGTTAATGCATCCCAGAATCACGTTTGCTTTTTTTGCAACAGTATCACACTGTTGACTCATATTAAGCTTGTGGTCCACTATAACCCCTAGATCCCTTTCTGCTGTACTCCTTCCTAGACAGTCTCTTCCCATTCCGTATGTGTGAAACTGATTTTTCCTTCCTAAGTCGAGCACCTTGTATTTGTCTTTGTTAAACTTCATCCTGTTTACCTCAGACCATTTCTCCAATTTGTCCAGATCAAACTTAATAAGCATACTTTCTATGTCAATATCTAAGTTGTTGATTAAGATATTGAACAGAGCCGGTCCCAAAACAGACCCCTGCGGAACCCCACTTGTTATACCTTTCCAGCAGGATTGGGAGCCATTAACAACTACTTTCTGAGTATGGTTATCCAGCCAGTTATGCACCTACCTTATAGTAGCCCAATCTAAATTGTATTTGCCTAGTTTATCGATAAGAATATCATGCGAGACTGTATCAAATGCCTTACCAAACTCTAGGTATATCACATCCACCGCTTCTCCCTTATCCACAAGACTCGTTATCCTATCAAAGAAAGCTATCAGATTGGTTTGACATGATTTGTTCTTTACAAATCCATGCTACCTATTCCCTATCACCTTACCACCTTCCAAGTGTCACACCACACATGAGTGTCACACCACAGAATCCCATAGTACACCGCACTCCTTTGGCAAGCTTGCCTTTTTAAAAAAATCATCATTCTGTGTTAATGCAGAGACTCACCTAGTTTCACTTGAAGTGGGGATGGTTTATAGTTCATGGCTACAGTCTCTCCCTCCCTTGTATCGCAGTCTCTGTCTGAGATAGATGCAGCTGTTGGATCCTGTTTAAAAAAACAAACAAACAACCATCAGACATGGCTTAGCAAACACAGATATGCCATCATTTCTCTAATTTGCTGCTGCTTGAGACCACCAGCATCCAAGTTTGGTAGGACAGAGAGCACAGCTGTGTGTTTTAGATCATTTAAATCCAGAGGCTCTACAGAACAGTGGAAGCCATTTAATAAGTTTAGGGCACTATTTGAAAAAATCAGTTTTCAACAGGCTTAGATGATAGATCATCCAAGATACTGGAAAGATAATACAGAGTTGTTCCATCACCAGTTTAAATCCAGCCCAGATTGGTAGTAACCCAGCCATTACCACCTGATGGCTGTTTGGTGACCTGTGTGGAATGCTACTGTGGTTTCAGTCAAGTTCCTAGCTGACATATCCATATTCATGACTAGCACTCTGGTGGCACACCTCAGGAAGGCCAAGGATTGACGGGACATGGAGATTAAACTCCTGGTCCCTGCATGACAGGGTGTCAAGAAGCCTTTACTGCCTGTGCTGTACCCATTTTGCAGATAATTGAGTAAGTCAGTCTGCAGCACCTTGCAGCAACACTGAAATTCTCTTAGAGAATCCTGATGTCCCATCCACCAGGCCCATTTGCAGAAAATCCAGGCGGTATTGTATGGTATAGTTTTTCCACTAACCCCTCTAACACACAAGTTGCTAATTCCCACAATCCCATCACTAACAAAAGATCTAAAATCCATTCACTGCAAACTTCAAAGCTGTTGAAATAATCTTTGGAGCAAAAATTGCTTTTAATAAGGTCCATTTCTTTCCATCTAGGAGCTACAAACTAAGCTGAAGACATTTGTAAATTAGAATTTACATCTGACAGAATTACATAGGAAAACACGTACTTAATATTAGATCCAAATATTCCAGGGATACTAAATACTGGAATATGCCATTTCAGATAAGATAGTTCTTTTCAGACTCTCCATTTCTTGAAATATGCATTACTAAGTTTTGGGGTTTTTTAACCCAAACCCCCCCAAAACAAAAAACCCTACATAAATTTGGCACTTTGGGACATCTGTTTCCAAGAAACTAAGAAGACTATCAGTTCAAAGAAAGGGACTGGTATACTCTGCCAACAATAAGAGAGGATCCTTTAGTGAACAATTCCTTTACGCACTGCCAATAGCACTTCTGCACAAGGTCGCCCTCACTGTGCACAGAGTATGTTATGCCTTCTGAATAAAGCGTACTCATGAAATAAAAGTATGTCAGTCCATTCAGGATCAGTCTTAATAGAACTGGAACCTTCTAGAAATTTTAAGCTGGCAATATTTTACCAAGACACTATTTATTTATGTTCTCTCAGGAATCATTGCTTTTTACTACTAATAGTATTTTATGCTTACAGTACTTTTCACCCAAGGATTTCAAAATACTTTACAAATAAAGCTGTATAACACAAAACTTATTTTACCTTCCACTAATGCCACCACATCTGGGAAGGAATGTGGCAGCTGTTTAACAGCCCACAACAACAGTTTAGGACAGGTAGTGAAGATAATATAGTCTCCGGTTTTGTTAGGCCCAACAGAAGTATCCAAATGGATTTTAGGAATGACATAAAGGTTGAAAGTTCTACTCTTCTGAAGAGAGACATCAGATCTTTAATAATCTTAACTGGTCCGGGCCTGTTTTCCAAGCACAACTGAAAGGCTGATTATCTGGATAACTTTATAAAATAGAATTGGTCTTTAAAATCCACCTACCCACTTAATTTGGTCGTGTTACAATGCATGTTGTGTGGCAGGTCACTGACTGGAACACATGGGTTACAAAGATTACTTTTTCACAAGTCAGTATCCCAATGGCACCAAAACCTATGCAAAAGGGAATATACGACAGGGGTTCTGATGAAATATCCAGCTTTGCAAAGCTGCTGGAGACTGATAGCAAAACTTTTTATATTAAAAGCAGCACCTTATCTGCTCAGTGTAGAAATTAACATGCTGAGGGAGCAGGAGTTGCCCATTTGCAACCAACAACCAGTTTGCCATTGAAGTGTGCACCTTAGCCTCCCCCGGCAAAGGCTAACACTGGAAACCAGCTACCCAGCATCAAACTGGGAGGGCCACAAAAGGAAGTTGTCATAAACAGATAAGTAAGAGTTAATAGAACAGGAGTACTTCACGGGGAGGAGGGATAGCACAGTGGTTTGAGCATTGGCCTACCAAACCCAGGGTTGTGAGCTCAATACTTGAGGGGGGCCATTTGGGGATTTAGTCCTGCTTTGAGCAGCGGGTTGGACTAGATGATCTCCTGAGGTCCCTTCCAACCCTAATAAAAAAAAAAATCTCTTTTGACTGTAAAGGGTTAACAAGTTCAGTGAGCCTGGCTGTCACCTGACCAGAGGACCAATCAGGGGACAGGATACTTTCAAATCTTGAGGGAGGGAAGTTTTTGTGTGTGCTGTTAATTTGTGTGTGTGCTGTTAGTGTTTGGTTGTTGTTCTCTCTGGGTTCTGAGAGTGACCAGACGTGCAACCAGGTTTCTCTCTAGTCTCCCTGATACAGTCTCTTATATGTCCAGAATAGTAAGTACTAGGTGATAAGGCGAGTTAGGCTTATGTTTGTTTTCTTTATTTGCAAATGTGTATTTGGCTGAAAGGATTTTAATTTGTACTTGTATACTTAGGCTGGGAGGGTATTCCCAGTGTCTATAGCTGAAAGACCCTGTAACATATTCCATCTTAAATTTACAAAGATAATTTTTACTGTTTTTCCCTCTTTAATTAAAAGCCTTTCTTGTTTAAGTACCTGATTGTTTTTTTATTCTGGTGAGACCCCAGGAGACTGGGTCTGGATCCACCAGGGAATTGGTGGGGAGAAAGGAGGGAAAGGGGGAGAGAAAGGTTATTTTCTCTCTGTGTTAGGATTACTCTCTCTCTCAGGAAGAGTCTGGGAGGGGGAGAGAAAGGAGGGGGGAAGGTGGATTTTCCTCTCTCTTTTAAGATTCAAGGAGTTTGAATCACAGTGATCTTCCAGGGTAACCCAGGGAGGGGAAACCTGGGAGAGGCAACGGTGGGGTAAAGGGTTTACTTTCCTTGTGTTAAGATCCAGAGGGCAAGGTTTTGCGGGGACCAGAGTGTACCAGGCACTGGAATTCCTGGTTGGTGGCAGCGCAACAAGTACTAAGCTGGTAATTGAGTTTAGAGGAATTCATGCTGGTACCCCATCTTTTGGACGCTAAGGTTCAGAGTGGGGAATTATACCATGATAGAAGTCAGTTCACAACACGAACAAACTAAGGTTAAGACTGAAAACATTTCCATTTGCAGTGTTTTCAGATTAGTAGGTTAATGATAGATTGACAAGAGAACAGGCTTAGGATATGGGACTCTGTCTGAACAACAGTCACTGTCTACATCAAGAGCTTCAAAGCACATGTCCAGCCTTCTCCCCTCTGAACTTAAAATTTAAGGAAAACTGAGTCAAAACAGTCTGAAATACCTGCAAGCACACTGACATACTACCACATGCTATTCTAATGGACTTTGAGTGTTTGTTTTTTTACAGAATTCCATAGATCGAGGCAAACATTCTATACTCTGATTTTGAAATTACAGCTATGCTGTGTAACTGATGGTAGGTCACATGATATTATTTCGGTTTGCTGATTGAGATGAGCACAATACTTCTAATCAGAAGGAAAACTTGAAGCCACTGTAGGGGCTTCAAAGCTTTTAGAGGGGTCATCTCAGGGAATTTTAGAAAATGTTAAGTCTTTTGATTTTCGAGCCATCTAGTTCTTCATTCCTGGGGTGAAACAAGTCAAGCTATGGCAAGAATTGTTGGCTGGCAATGGAGTTTAATCTGAAGTTCTCTCACAACATAATTGTGGGCACACAACTGCAGTATTCTAATTGTGGGCTCAAATTCTTGAGAGGTTCATTTGTTTACTTCTCTGGCAATGGGGATATAAGGAACCTTATCCTCTTGCTAAGCTAAGCACTGTCCTAGCCTTACAAAATATGCCATTTCTGGACAGTTAAAAATTCATTTTTGCAAGCTTTTGTGTGAGTAACCATTGCTTGAACATTCACTGAGAGCAAATACAGAAAGGGCAATGAGACTAGCTGAAACAAACCTTTTTTCAGGTTTTTAAGGAATGATCAGGGTTCTCCCTCCCCTCCCAGTATTTAACCAGCTTTATTAAGAATGCAAGCTCTGCCATATCAGATCAGTCCAATGGTCCATTTAAAGTGACATTCTGCCTCTTACTGTGGCCAACATGGAACGCTTCAGTGGGAGGTGGAGAAAAGAATCGATGAACCTCACAAATTGTGCAATCCTGTATATGGGACAACAGAACTGTGCCGTAGGCATTAATATGCTATTAGGATACCTTGTAAAGTGCATTCTGCTTTCCCTCTCCTCCTCCCTTGACATCCTGCAGACCTGAATGTCTCTCCTACCCTCCACCCCATGGACACCTTCAAGAGAGCGCCAGCTCGCTTTGAATGGCCCCTGCACCAGGACATCAGGCTGACAGAGTTCCCATCATGTTTAGCTGTCCACTTTGAATGCTGCTAACTTGAGTTTTATTTCACTTAACACTGTATTTAGCTCTGTCTGCTCACGTGCTCCAATCCTAAGAGGCAGCCCTATTTAAGGCAGTTGAAAATGTAAACATTTCATCGCTCTGCTCCCTTTGGTAAATATTTTGAACACTTGGGAATTTTTGATTTTGATGAGAAGATGGGGAGAGCTCTCCCACCCTCAAATGATAAAGAAAGGAATGATCTGCAAAGCTTTACCAAATTACTTTACTCAGCAATTCAGAGATGCTAGTTTGATAATCAGAGGCTGATTCGTTGTGACCCAGTAGCTTATTAATGTCATGCAGATCGTTTCCACCTAAAAATAGCTGTACTTGCATACAAGACACTCTGCCAGCATATTGTAAGCGATTTCACACTTGTCTCCATGAGCGACCAGTGGAACAGAGAGATTCTTTGCTTCCAAAGGCTGTTCTCCAGGGCTCATACATTCTGCAAACACACACAAGGCGGGACAGGTGAACACATTTTGCTTAGCTTTGAAACCATTCAAACACTGAGTCTGAAAATTCAGCAAACGTTATCAGCTTCTGGTTCTGTTTAGGAGAGAATGAAAAAATGGGCAGAATGGCAAAGAAAAAACCAACAGTATGTACCCCCTATACAGAGTGCCCACTTATGCCAGCTCAGCTTTCAATGGGCAAAGGAGTTTCTGCCATACTGATTGTGTTGCACAAGGCTCTTTTGATCTAGAAAATAACCCCCCTATGAACACCTGTGCCTTCTGCTACTCTGCTCCATATGCTCAGAATGCCCTTCCCAAACTCATTTACTAAGTACCCACCCATGCAACATTCAAATCCCTCCTAAAAATCAATTTCTGCAGCATTATATTGAAAGTTCTTTGGGGCAGGGAGACTCTTTGGGCTGTGCGCGCACATACGTATCGTGCATCACACAATGCGCCTCTCAGTGTTACTGCAACAGCAGTATCAAATGTATTACAAAATGGAGTGCTCACACTGTAAGAACTCCGGACCCACCAAGATGTACATCTGTCTAAATGAATAACTTCTCTTCCTGAGGCAGGTTACCTCTTTGCTTCCTTGTCAAGTCTGCCATTTAAATTTTAAGTACTTTGGGACAAAGATAAGAACTCTGTCTGTTTTCTGTGAAGCACTGAGTACACGTAGTGTAATGCAGAAACAAAACAAAATGAAACCAACTTATCCTTAGAAACAATCATGGGTTTAAGTGACAGGCACAAGGTTCAAGAACTCACACCATAAATTTGTGAAGCCAAGTTCTAGCTTTAAAAAGCTTCTCAACTCATAGGCAATTCACTAATCTCCATTAGCAAGCGATTAAACTGTCATATACTCTCAGGCAGGGGTAATCGATTATTTTTTGTCAAGCTCCAGATTTCTTGGTCAAGGTGTTCTCAAGGTCCAAACTCCAGAGAAAATAATACAAAAACAATAATAATCTGATAATAAGAAGTAAATAAAAAGATGCTACGGTCCATTCAAAAGCATCTGGCGGCCCACATTTAGCCCACGGTCTACCTATTGCCTATCCCTGCGCTCACGTATCACAAGCAAATACTTCCTGGCTAGGCAGGAGGGGGAGCAGTCATGCTCTTATAAACAGAAGAGGTTTGGATTTTATACAGCTCCAGCATCCTGTTTTTGTACAAAGGCTGCTAGATGGATGTGTAGGTAAGCAAAGGGAGAATGGAACATGGAACAGAATGGTTTAGGGAGACCGGTAATGAGACAAGCTTCCACCTCTAACCAAATGAAATCCAGACCAGGTCAGCATTTATTGTAACCTGTCAGCACTCAGCAGTTACTGTACCCTGCTACGTGGCCTGTGACACCAGGCAGTCTGTCTGGTTTGAAGTGAACAGACAAAGGATAGACCAAGTGGCACTCTTGTTGGCAGAGTCAGGCGTGCCACAGAAATGCGACTTCCTTGTCACTCCTCACTACGATCCCTCAGAGCACGGGAGGTATTGGCATAGTGGTGTCAAGAAAGCGTGAACTGCAAAGGCCCGTGCTGTGGGTAAAGAAAGGACTTCAGCTTTCAGAGCTTCTCCACCTGGCAGGTTTCAAATTCTTTTGTATAAATATCAAATGGGCGACGCTGGCCAGGACATTAGGGTTAGCCCAGAGCTTGAGAAAAAAAATGCAACAGCTGCCTTAAGGCTAAGCCTACGAGCTCAGGTGATGGCAGTCATGCTGCAATGCCTCTTCCTCCTCCCTGTGCTTATTTAAGTTTATATTGGTACATCTTGACTTCCTCCTAAAAAACAAACTCTGTCCCCAATTAATGCTCCTTCATCTCCCCAATACATCTATTAATGCTGGGCTCTCTCCTGCTGCTGTCCCTGCTATCCTTCTGGTACCCAGCTCCATTCCTCATTCCCTCTCCCAGCCTGTGAAAATAACAACAGCCCTGGGATATTCTGTAATGCCTCCAGCCACTGTTCCCTCTTTGCCCCACTCCAGAAAGAGCCAATGGCTCCTCACTCGACTCACCCAAACAAAATTTCAGCCTACCCTGGGAAAGTCAAATTTTTCAAATCCTGCATTAACCTTCTGTGGTGAGGCAGAGTGGCCTCCCTCCGAGCTGGAAAGTGAGGGACCACTATACTCCTCTCTGTGGGCAGAGCTAAATCTGCCCTCTCTTCCGCAATGAAAGTCCTGGGGTGGGACAGGAAGTATGAAAGGAGTGCCTGGAGCTCAGTTGGGGCTGGAGCACTGGAGGGAGCAGATGTCTATTCCAGGGAGCTGCAATCTCAACCGGATCCCAGACTTGACCCCAAGTAGAGCTGCACCCTGTGGCCGGAGGAGACAGAAAAGTACCCTGAGGAGCTGCCAGGACTGCCATTAGACGAGGAGTTGTGGGGATTGCCAGCAGCCGAGGAGACAGAGGACCTTTGGATTACAGGGCCCTACACACAGACTGTGGTAGGAAGTAGCCCAGAGGAACCAGACTCTGGTCCAGTTCTGCTGCCTGAATGTGAGTCAGCGTGTTGTGGTGGGATTCTCCGCTGGCCCAGTGGCTGAACACTCCGCCTCTGTTAGGGACCTGACCAGGGACCTGGTGGAATTGGCTGGGCCCGGCTCCCCCTACCACCTCAGCCCTGAGGTTGCAGCCTTCCCACCTTTAAGCCCAGACATCTGCCTTTGTCGCCCATCTGCTAGAGCAAGGACTGCCTGTTTGGTGTCTGCCCTGCCTAAGTGTCCGGGCCCCTAAACTTCTTTGCTGCTGTACCCTGCCAGCTGGCCAGATCCCTAAACTGTTCAGTGCCCCACCTTGCCTGAAGGTGCTGGGCTTTCGACTGTTTGTGCTCTGCCCTGCCCAGAGTTTCCCCTACAAACTGTTACTTGCAGTCTGCCTGTAGTGAGGTGCAGTAGTCTCCCTCCCCACTACACCTCCATACATATTATGATAGACCCAGGCCAGTTGGGAACAGCAGAGTAGTAGAAGGGAGATATACTGGCCACTGGCTAAGGAGTTTTCTGTTCCCTGAGTGACTAGAGCAGGGGCTGCTCCAGGCTAATGAAAACTCCTGACTCCAATCAACCTGCTAAGAGTCAGGTGAGGCTGTTAAGCACCTGACTCTAATTAAGGCACCTCGGATGCTATAAAAGGGCTCACTCCAGTCAGACCAGAGGGAGCCAGGGAGCCAGAGGAGAGGAAGTGCGTGCAAGGAACTGGGAGCAAGAGGTGTGCAAGGAGCTGAGAGGGAGTAGGCATACTGCTGGAGGACTGAAGTACAAGCGTAATCAGACATCAGGAGGAAGGTCTGGTGGTGAGGACAAAGGTGTTGGGAGGAGGTCATGGGGAAATAGTTCAGGGAGTTGTAGCTGTTGTGTAGCTGTTCCAGAAGGCACTCTAGACAGCTGCAGTCCACAGGGCCCTGGGCTGGAACCCGGAGTAGAGGGTAGGCCTGGGTTCCCCCCAAACCTCCCAACTCCTGATCAAACACAGGAGAAACTGACCTGGACTGTGGCTTCTACCAGAGGGGAAGGTCTCTGGGCTGTTTCCTGACCCACAGGGTGAATCTGTGAGGTGAGCAAATCCGCCAATAAGCGCAGGACCCACCAAGGTCAAGGAGGAACTTTGTCACAATATATTTTCGGTGAGTGCCACTGGTGTTTAACTCCCACCTGGATGACCTAACAGAGTTAGACGGGATCTTGGCTTAAAGTCTTGTATAGTCAAGCATCAGAAGACAAGTCACTCTAGAATCCCAAGGAGATCTATGATCTGACTTCTACTCCTGTTTCCTCAATCGTTGTTCCCCAGTTCAGTGGCCCCCTCCAGTCTTTCAGGGGAAAGGCTGTTATCTTTAGGTGCGCTTTGCCACAGGACATCAAACAAGCTAGAATCACAAGGAGACTGAGGGCATGGCCACACTTGTGAGTTAGAGAGCATTAAAACAGCCTTGTGCACTCTAACTCACGATGTGTCCACACTGGCAAGGCATCTAGAGAGCCCAGACTCCAAGGCTAGAGCGCTCCTGGAACTCCAGCTCAGCAAGTGGAACAATGTTTGATGCGCCCCCGCTAGAGCGCCGTGGCGCCAGTGTGGACGCCCTGGTCTGTTAATGCGCTTTCATCAGCCTCCAGAAGTATCCCACAATGCCTATTCTAGCCACTCTGGTCACTACTTTGAACTCTACTGCCCTGCTCTGAGGTGACCAACCGTCAGACCCACCCTTTAAATTCTCTGGGAATTCTGAAAATCCCCTTCCTGTTTGCTCAGCCACGCATGGAGTGCTCTCAGAGAATCTTTCTAGGTGACCATGCTCCACATGCCAGGCGATCCTCTGTATACAGCAATGGCGAGGTGCTAGACCTCATCAGTGTTTGTAGGGAGGAAGCTGTCCAGTCCCAGCTGCGCTCTAGCCGTAGGAATTACGATACCTTCGGGTAGATATCAAGGGACAAGATGGAAAGGGGCCATGACCAGGACACATTGCAGTGCAGGGTTAAAGTAAAGAAGCTGTGGAATGCCTACCACAAAGCCTGCGAGGCAAACCGCTGCTCCAGTGGTGCCCCCGTGACCTGCCATTTCTACAAAGAGCTGGATGCTACACGTGGGGGTGCCCCCACCTCCACTCTGAGGACCACCATGGACACTTCAGAGCCTAGTTCAAGGCAGGAGGAGGAGGAAAACGGAAGTGAGGGTGCTGAGGAGGGGGAAGACACCTTGGAATCCCGAGATGCATGCAGCCAGGAGCTTTTCTCAAGCCAGGAGGAAAGTAGCCAGTTGTGGTGCACGGTGCTTGGGGAAGGACAAACACCAAAGGAGGTTCCCAGTAAGCGACTTTTATTTTGGGAAGGAAGTTATTCAGTGTGGGCTCTTGGGGCGAGGAGGGTTAGGGCTGCATGCATGCCTAGATGTAGAATAGGGCGTTGATGTGCTCTCTCACATTGTGGTAATCAGCCATGGTGATCTCTTCAAAGGTCTCATCCAGAAGTTGGACAATGTGCTTGCACAGGTTTCTTGGGAGAGCCACTGTGGTCCTTGTCCCAGTCAGGCTAACATGTCCATGCCCCTGTGCCGCGAGGGGCAGGGAGACTATTGCTGCACACAGGCAAGCTGCACATAGGCCAGGATGGAAGCCGCATTGCAGTAGAAGATCCTCCCTGGCTTCCCAGGTCACCCTCAGCAGCAAGACATCTTCCAGGATGAACTCCTGTGGAAAATGTGGGGACAGTGTTCAGCAGAGGGGCCCACTGGAACTGTTGGCTCTTCCCAAGGCACAGAAACCCAGAGGACAGTATAGCCGTGAAACAATCAGTCCCTCTTGACCCTATGCTTACTCATCATTTTGGGGGTCATGTGGGTTATGTGTGCTGGCTTTGGGACTGGCAAATTATTCTATTGTGTAGACTGTGCTTGCCCTTAAGTACGGGGGAATCATTGCTCTATCTGGTGTGAACAATGCTGCCTCTGTTAAGTGTTGCATTTTGCCTTTACAGATGCAACCTTGAGATCTCAGCCGTCCGTTTTATCACCAGCTGAAAGACTCCAAAGAATTAGGAAGAGGCCACATAGAAGCAAAGAAGATGTGCTGCATGAAGTAATGCAGCAGTCACGTAGCGAGAATCTAAAAGCCCAGGAGTGGAGGGACAGTGAAAGGAGGATCCACCAGCAGAATGAGGAGCACCGGCAGAAAAGTGTGGAGCTGCGGCAGCAAAGCATGGATTGGCTGATAAGCATCATGGAGCACTAAGTGGACTTGATCCAGGCGCTCGTAGCCATGCAGGCGGAGCACTACTGCATCCGCCCCCCCTGCAGCCCTTGCCCCAGAACTCTTTCCCTTGTGCCCCCATGTCACCTCCAACCCACTTTCCACAACATCCAGGTTCTTATCGCCACCAGCTGCCTCCAAAACCTGTAGCCTCACCACCCAGCCCTGAAAACTACGACCCTTACCCACTGCACTTACCCCCCTTCACCATGCATTATAGCCATCCTGAAGGGCAGCACTCACTGCACAGCACTGAGTATGACAACAGGACATATGCAAATCTGTGACTGTACTGTTCTCTACCTCACCCCTTTGCCCTGTTTCCTAAGAAGTTGTGTTTCTTTTCAATAAATGAATTTTTTGGTTTAGAAAACATTCTTTATTATTGCATAAAGTAAATGATATCTTAGTCCAGGAAAGCAACAGGCACTGCAAGTCAGCATAGCAAACACAGATTCCTACTAGCATTGGAATCACTGCACTTCACTCCCGTGAAGGGCACCAGACATTACTGGTGGCTTTCAGCCTCAAATTGCTCCCTCAAGGCATCCCTAATCCTTGCAGCCCTGTGCTGGGCCCCTCTAATAGCTCTGCTCTCTGGCTGTTCAAATTCAGCCTCCTGGTGTTGAACCTCCGAGTCGTGCTTGAGTGAATCTTTCACCCTTCTCTTCACAAATATTATGGAGGGTACAGCACGCGGATATAACCGCGGGGATGCTGTCATCAGCCAGGTCCAGCTTCCCATACAGAGAGCACCAGCGGCCCTTCAGACAGCCAAAAGCACACTCCACAGTCATTCTGCACCAGCTAAGCCTGTTGTTGAACCGCTCCTTGCTGCTGTCAAGGCTCCCTGCGTAGGGTTTCATGAGCCATGGCATTAAAGGGTAAGTGGGGTCTCCAAGGATCACAATGGGCATCTCGACTTCCCCTATAGTGATCTTATCTGGGAAAAAAGCTTGCAGCTTCCTGAACAGGCCAATGTTCCGAAAGATGCATGCGTAGAAGCAAAGACGACATGCATCATGCACCTTTCTGGGCCAGCCTGTGTTAATGTCAATGAAACGCTCACAGTGATCCACAAGCACCTGGAGAACCATAGAGAAATACCCTTTCTGGTTAACATACTCGGAGGCTAGGTGGGCTGATGCAAGAATTGGAATGTGCAAAGCCAGCCACAATGTCATGCATGTTACCCAGAGTCATGATTCTTCTGAGCAGGATGCGATCAATGGCCCTGCAAACTTGCATCAACATGATTCCAATGGTCAACTTTCCTACTCCAAACTGGTTAGCGACTGATCGGTAGCTGTCTGGAGTTGCCAGCTTCCAGATTGCAATAGTCACCCGCTTCTCCACCAGCAGGGCAGCTCTCAATCTTGTGTCCTTGCGCCGCAGGATGGGGGGCGAGCTCCTCACACGGTCCCATGAAAGTGGCTTTTCTCTTCCGAAAGTTCTGCAGCCACTGCTTGTCATCCCAGACTTGCAGGATGATGTGACCCCACCATCCAGTGCTTGTTTCCCGAGCCCAGAAGCGGCGTTCCATTGTGGTGAGCATGTCTGTGAATGCCACTGTCATAAACAGATAGCTAAGGGTTAATGTCTCTTTCACCTATAAAAGGGTTAACAAACAGTGACCTGAAACACCTGACCAGAGGACCAATCAGGAGACAAAATACTTTCAAAACTGGGTGGAGGGAAGTTTGGGTGTGAGTTCTTTGTTCTTCTCTCGGAGGGTCTGAGAGAGACCAGACATTACTACAGGCTCTCTAAGTTTCTTTTCATAGAGTAAGTAAAACAGGCGGGTTAGGCTTTTTAATTGTTTTAACTCTATTTGCAATTGTGGATCTGGATGGTTAACTTTTATATGTGTAGTTGCTGGGAATATTTTGATTTGTATTGGTACTGGTGGGAAAGTCTCTTTCTGGTGTCTGTAAGCTATAAGACCCTGTGATATTTACATCTTGAAGTTACAGAGATAATCTTTACTTTTTCCTTTCTTTTATTAAAAGATTTCTTTTTAGAGAACCTGATTGATTGGTTTTTTTCTGTTGCCCTTGTTTTATCCCAGAGGATTGGGATAACTCACCAGGACGGGTGGGGGAGATAGGGAGTGATAAAATCTCTCTCTGTTTTCCTTGAATCTGTTTGCCTCTTTGAGGAAGGGAAGGGAGATGCTTCTCTGTATGGTGATTTAAGAGGTTAGATCAGTATCTCAGAATAGCCCAGGGAGGGAAATTCTGGGAGGGGGAGAGGTGGGGAAATGGTTTATTTCTCCTTGTTTTAAGAACCCAAGGGATCTGGGTTCTTGGGGTCCCCAGGGAAGGTGGGGAGGTCAAAGTGCCCCAAAACACTATATTTTTGGGTGGTGGCAGCCTATCAAATCTAAGCTGGAAATTAAGCTTAGGGAAATTCATGCTACTATCTCATTTTCTGGACTCTAAGGTTCAGATTTGGGAAAGATTGCTAGGACATGGTGGCAGCGGTGGGAAAGATAAGAATCCAAAAGCCAGTAAAATTATTAAGTTTCTTTCCTCTGCTAGCTGCTTGTAAGCAGAGAGAAGGGGTTTGTTTTTTGGTTTTTTTTAAACTGCAGCTAGAGAATTTTTTTTCTTGGTCGGTCCAGCTTTGTATAGGGAGGGCTATTAAGATTTAACGACAGTCGTTTGTTAAACAAAGCAGCCTTAAGTGGTCAGCAACGCACTCCAGCCAGAACACATTTGTAAATGAAAGACAGTTTCTTTTGCTTTTTAACTCTCTTGGGAGAGGCTAGGAAGTTAAAAGGACTCTGTTGCTAAGCAACCCCAGGAAGCCAACAGAGAACCTGCATTTCAGGCAGTAAACACCAGAAGGCACCCCAACACAAGAAAACAGGAACCATGACTTCCAAGGCAAAAATGGATGCAGAGGTACAAATCAAAGAAGCAGACCACAGGCGACAAATGGAAAAAAGAGAAAAAGAGGTGGAGCTGAAAGAAAGGGAAGAAAACATCAAACTGGCAGCCTACAAAAGAGAGCAAGCAGCCAAAGATGCAGCCCACCAACGAGAGAGGGAGAAACACCAACAAGAAATGGAAAAACAACAAAAACAGAGTGAAGAGAGGGAAAAAGAGAGAAAGCATGAAATGGACTTGGCGCAGGCCAGGCAGGATGCTCTCGCCAGTCCTAACAACCCTGCGCCAATGATTGTTCCACATCACAAGAAATTTCCCACCTACAAGGCAAGTGATGACACTGAGGCCTTCTTAAAAAATTTTGAAAGGGCCTGCCTTGGGTACAGCATCTCTGACGACCAGTACATGGTAGAACTGAGGCCACAGCTCAGTGGACCTTAGCAGAGGTGGCGGCTGAAATGCCTAAGGAGAACATGAATGATTATAAACTTTTTCAAACCAAGGCCAGATACAGAATGGGGATAACACCTGAACATGCCCGTCGGCGGTTCAGAAACCAAAAATGGAAACCAGATGTGTCATTCCCCCGACACGCCTACCACATTGCAAAGAATTATGAAGCCTGGATATCAGGAACAAAGGTTAACAATCTGGAAGAGCTGCATCTCCTGATACAAATGAAGCAGTTCTTAGATGGTATTCCTGAGGAAATAGAAAGGTACATCCTAGACGGGAAACCCAAAACGGTAATCGAGGCGGGGGAGATTGGAGCCAAATGGATGGAAGTGGCAGAAAAGAAAAAAGCTACTGTCAAGGGGAACGAATACCCCAGAGGGCACACCGACAATAAACCGTACAACCGAGGGCAGCCAAAGACCCCACCTACAACCCAAGGAAAGCCACAGACGCCCTATTCTTCCACTTCACCAGTCTCCAGTAACCCACCTCGACCCAGTGACCAGTCAGCTGGAAGATGCTTCAAGTGTAATGAACTGGGACATATAAAGGCCAACTGCCTAAAGAACCCCAACCGAGTGCAAGTCATTACACCACCATCACACCAAAGATCCCCAGGCCCAGATGCCTCTCAAATACCCTTGGAGCGAAGGGAAATTTTGAGAGTGGGTGCAAGTAGATATCGTCGGAGTCCTCACTGTCAGGTTGGATCTTAAGGAGTAACTTCAGCAAAGAATCCTGTGGCACCTTATAGACTAACAGACGTTTTGGAGCATGAGCTTTCGTGAGTGAATACCCACTTCCTCAGATGCATGGCTTCAAGGAGTAACCTGACTGCCAAACATGACGTGCTGTTGAGACTCATGAGCATATTCCTCAGTGGTTCAGGCTCCATTTCCACAGACCGAAAGGGAAGACAGAGTGTGCAGTACAAAAAACGTTGAAAGACGGTGCCAAATGTGGACGGAAGCACAAGGATTGCTGGGATGCGAACCGATGCATCACGGGGTGTTGGGACAGGACCCAGAATGCCCCCCACACCCCGCCCCCTTCCCACAAGCCACTGCACCAGAATGGAAAGAGGAGCTCTGTGGGATAGCTGCCCATAATGCACCACTCCCAATGATGCTGAAAGTGCAGCAAATATGGCCATGCCAGTGTGTTTTCAGTGTGGACAGACTGGAGCGCTTTCCCTACTGTCCTCTACGAAGGCTGGTTTAACTCAAAGCGCTCTACGTCTGTAAGTGTAGCCACGCCCTGAGCTGGAAGCAGAGCCAGGGATATATTATCCATACATTTTACCAACACACATGCACTGAAAAGCCATCATGACATCTATTCCTCGCTCCTTACCTCAGGAAAAATAAGCAGCAGTTTGGTGACACAGCCACTGACGCACAGAAATACAACCTGACCGGTAGTGACACAAGCCAAAATTTCAGAAAGCAATAAATAACAGCTGTTTACTGACTTTCCACCAGCTCTCAGAGCCTCCTACACACAGCTCTGCCAATGAACCTTAGTTCTAACATGGCTCCCACAGTTCTGGGCATCCCTTGAGCAGATCTCATTTAACTAACAAATCAGGCCTATGATAGCCACTACAGAGTCTAAGTAGAGACCGAACCCATTTATAATTATAAGCCAATGAGTATTTGAAGACAGATCTTTGGAGGATGAAAAGCCAGTCGGACCCAGGCATTATGTCTTACCAAATAATTGGAACAAAAATGGAATAGTTTATTAAAGGTGTTGAAAAGAATACAGTAAGAAGAGATCCTGCCATATGCGTAGCTTAGATCACAGGCAGGTAGGCATTTTGCTTTGTTTAAAACTAGATAAGTAACAAAATGTTTTATACATTTATAGACCATATTGAGATGATTTGTATTCAGACAGATGTTCTCTTGCTGCAATGTGTGGATGGCAATCACCACTCTGGACTAGTGCACGAGATCTCGAAAGTGAATATAGATTAGTTTATTTCCACTGTTCAAGCCAAGCAAAATGCATGAGTTAAAAAAATATTTAAAAAAGAAGAATGGTGAAAAGTGAATGACAGCTTCAAACTTTTCCATTTTCCTAGTCCAAGGATGTTAGTAGCACATGGGAGAATTACTTTTTTTAAAAACACAATGTATGATTTACCATGACTTAAACGTCTAAGATAAAGAGTTTGAATCATGCATACCAGTAACTTGGGAAAATGAGTGAAGGACAAAGAAGCAGCAAGAAAAACAGAAGCAATTACAAAATTCCTACTAGATTCCCTTCAAAGAAACAAGCAATGCTAGCAGTCTCTTACCCCTCTCTTCCCCACTTTGATAGAGTATATTTAACAACATTCGCCCTTGGGGCTATTTTCCTGTACACACGTTCAATCGTTATTAATATTAGTACAGACATCTATAAAGGCTGTATTTGCGCACACTTGGCATGGCTTGAATGCGGTCGTTAACACTGCAAATGAGAGAAAGGCCACACCACGCTCCTTGCAGGGCTTTGGCAGGCCTGAAAGGTAGAGAGGCTGTTGTGCAATAACTATTTAAAATCAACCACTGAAACCCGGCTGCGGGAAACGTCAGCAATGAAGCTTTTTGTTATCTTAACAAGTATCAGTCGGAGCACCACTATTTCTTTTTCACCTCTAATTCTGCAGCCAAGTCCCTTCATCTGACATGAAGCACACTCTTCTTTCCGGTGGTAAATCCTGACTTGGAATTCCTAACAGTTGTAATAACAATAACATCTCCAGTATCTGACATCACAGCACCTTTCCATTCCAGAATCTCCAACAAGTTTACAACTGTTCTTTAAATCTCAACACCCTCGTGACGATATTCTAAAAATGGTTAAACATGGATGCCGAGGCAAGTGCCAGGCCGAAGGTTGCAACCAGGGCCGTCCCTAGCTATTCTGGGGCCCTACGCAGCCCCCCTGTGGGAGGGGTGTGGGGCCCCAGGCCTCCATGGGGGGGGCTGGCTTAGGGGATGGGGGGGAACCACACACCCCCAGCACTCACCGGTGGCGCAGCTCGGGCCAGGCCGCTGCACTTCCTGCCGCTGGGGAGTGCACACCTGGCCCTGCTTCAGTCCTCAGGGGAGTAGGGGTGGGGCAGGGGTGGGAAGAGGTGGGGCGGTGGCTTTGGGGAAGGGATGGAGTGGGGGTGGGGTTGGACAGAGCAGCGGCAGGAAGAGGCGGGGGCCATGGGGAAGAGGCAGGGCAGGGACTGGAACAGCATGCAGTGCCCTACACAGCTGCATACTTTGCATATGTGAAGGATGGTGCTGGTCGCAACGAATTAGTGCCAGAGCCAGGAACAGTCATGTACTCTAACCATTTTCTAATAAAACTAACCTGACCCTTCCTCCCATGCTCAGCTCTGTGTGGACTAAGCCCTATGCAGACCAAGTATCCCACGTGCCCCATGCAGCAGCCACACAGTTTGTGAGAGATTTAATGTGGGGTATGTATTTTTGGAATCACTAAACTTGGGAGGATTGATGTTAAAGACACAGCAACTGTAAGATGGAACAGAACAGCCTCTGGTGATATTTAGTTTTAAAAGAGGAGTCAGATTTTGACTCCTAGAGGCCTTAAAGAGGGGGTGGGTCACCATGTAGCAAATCCTTTAAAAAAATATCCTGCCCCTTTCTTCACAGGGATATCCCAAATCTGTGAAAATGGTGAAGGGATCTTCACTGCAGGGGACAGGAGCTGGGGGACCCCACCTAGGGAGGTCTGTACCCTAGCACTATAAAGATAGGCTGGGGAAAGGCAGGGAAAGTGGTTTCATCGCTGCACGGATCCTCTGGTCACTGAGCCCAATGATGTGGAGGTGGAGGGGTAGCTAAGGCTGCAGTAACCACTATGGGGTGGCTCTGTTGATGTTGTTCCCCTCCTGCCCCCCACAGAACCCCCTGCATAAAACCAGGCTGCTATGGCTTTGTATGAGGGATCAGGATTTAGTCATACTGGCTGAAAGGAACTGAGGACTGTACAGGACATTTCTTCCAGGTTTTATACCTTGCAGGAATGGTGTATTCTGATTAAAACACACCACAACACAATGCAAACAATGGCAAAACGCTTATCTTGCATTAAAACAAGCTCTCCCCAATCCCCTAGAGGTAGGAGAACTGCTTTGGATGGACCACTGAGCTGATCCAGTGTGACAAAACCTTACCTTCCTCCCTTGAGTAATAAGAGAAATGACCAGAAGAGACATGGACAGTTTCGCATTCATCGCTTTCAGTGGGCTGATATCCCCATCAGTGGCTCAATGTCACAAATATTACCGGTCAGCTCTGGAGCCATCCCTTAATTTACAGCTACAATCATGACCATCTAAAAAAGGAAAGTCAGCTGATTTTTTTGTACTTTGAACTCACATTCTCTGTTAGATCAATTAGGTCTTGCTCCTTGCACCTAGTCTGCTCTGCCGGCATTGTTAATTCACCTACACACATCTTTTTTTAAAGCTATTTTAATTGTTCCTCCTGTTCACTCCTACTCTATCAATTATCCTCTATTGTGCATTTCTTCTGCCCGACGTAAATCCTCCACTTTCCTTTATTCCCAGCGAGCAGGAGTCTCTTGCTCTGCAAGCTCTTTGAGGTCTGAAGGTAACGGTTACATCTGTGAAAAGCTTACCATTGAAGTCATAGAGACATATCGTGAGATGTTTCACTTCACTGCACAGCAGGCAGTCATGTCACTTTCCCATTAACCATTAAAATGAAATTGGCTCGAAAAATCCAAACAACCCCACCCCCCAAGCAACAACAACAAAACCTGGCAGGGAAGCCACAAGGACACAGTGCCCTGCTTTCTATGGAGGTGAAAGCTGGAAATTCTGCAGATGCACATTCAATCTACTGGAGGGTGAAGGCAAGAGCGCACAAGTGCTTTTATTACTCAAAACTTCCTCCACCCAATTAAGGAAAAGTACCAATGGGAAGCTAAGTGCTGTGTTGGGACCACTTTGGCTGGAAGAACGGTGGCCAGGAAGGAGACTACAAGCTGGTGTGGCAGGAGTTGGTTAGGAATATGGAATACCACCACCCAGGTTTAGAGATTCTCCAGTAACAATGAAATCCCAGCTGCAATAAAGATTGTTTAACAAACAGAAAACTAAGTTCAGACTCTTCAAGGCAAAGTAAAATACTAAACATCCCCCTTGAGCTCCCTTCCCTACAATATGAGGCCTCTCCAACATCACACAGATGATGTCTATTGTAACACCTGTTGCCCCCTCACATTCTGGGGATAATGCAAATGTTTGGGAATATAAATCCAAGGATAACGTAGCAAGAGTTTAGAAAAGCCCATGCATGACTCAAACACCTATGTTAACCTTCTCACATGTTTCCAGATCTCCACAGATAGGCTGTGGGTATTTACTGATGAATGCAGGTGGAAGCATTCTTTGGATACCACTGATGACCTTTTGATGGTGGCACAATGGAGACGGAAAGCCTTTTGTTCTCTTACTGGGAGGTGAGTGGATCACCCTGCAGTACTCCCAGACCAAGGTTTAGGAGCCAGAACCTTGAAATCTAATTCAGGTCTATGGCATGGTAGCCTTGAGCACGGCCTCAGTGCCACTGAAGGACAGCTTACCATTCTGCAGAAGATGACATCAGTAAGTGCATGAAGACTTTAAGAACATAATGGCCATACAGGGTCAGACCAATGGTCCATCTAGTCCAGATGGCCCATTTTCCAACAGTAGCCAATGCCAGATGCTTCAAGGGAATGAACAGAACAGGGCAATTATTAAGTGAGCCATCCTTTTGTCCAGTCCCAGCTTCTGGGTTGCATCCCTGACCATACTGCCTAAAAGTCATTGATGGACCTATCCTCCATGAACTTATCTAGTTCTTTTTTGAATCTAGTTATAGTTTTGGCCTTCACAACATCCCTTGGCAACAAGCTCCACAGGTTGACTATGTGTTGTGTGAGGAAGTACTTCTTTTTGTTTGTTTTAAACCTGGCGCCTATTTTCATTGGGTGACCCCTGGTTCTTGGCTTCTGTGAAGGGGTAAATAACACTTCCTTATTCACTTTCTCCACACTATTCATGATTTTATAGACCTCTGTCATATCCTCCCTTCCCCCTTAGTTGTCCCTCTTCTTAGATGAACAATCCCTGTCTTTTTAATCTCTCCTTGTATGGAAGCTGTTCCATATCCCTAATCACTTGTGTTGCCCTTTTCTGTTTTTTTCCCCCAATTGTAATATATCTGTTTTGAGACAGTGAGACCAGAACTGCAGACAGTATTCAAGGTGAGGGTGTACCATGGATTTATATAGTGGCATGATGATATTTTCTGTTTTATTTTTCTCCTTCCTAATGTTTCCTAACAATAGCTTTTTTGACTGCTGCTGCACATCGAGCAGATGTTTTCAGAGAACTATCCACAATGACTCCAAGATCTCTTTCATGAATGGTAACAGCTAATTCAGACTCCATCATTTTGAATGTATAGTTGAAATTATGTTTTTCCAATGTGCATAACTTTATATTTATCAACACTGAATTTCATCTGCCATTTTGTTGCCCAGTCATCCAGTTTTGTGAGATCCCATTATAATTCTTCACAGTCAGCTTTGAACTTAGCTATCTTGAGTAATTTTATAGCATCTGCAATCGTTGCCACTTCACTGTTTACCTGTTTGTCCAGGTCATTTATGAATATGTGGAACAGCTCTGGTCCCAGTACAGACCCCTGGGGGACACCACTATTTACTTCTCTCCACTGTGAAAACTGATCATTTATTCCTACTCTTTGTTTCTATCTATTAACCCATTACGGATCCAGGAGAGGACCTTCCCTCTTATCCCATGACTGCTTACTTTGCTTAAGAGCCTTTGGTGAGCGACCTTGTCAAAGCCTTCTGAAAGTCCAAATACACTATGTCCACTGAATTGTCATGTTAATGGTTTCTTGCCCCCAGCACATATGACAAAGCCATCAGGTAGAATTCCCTGATACTTTTTTCCTCTTTTGCAAAAATCTTTGCATCCAGTCCCAAGAGATGGAGTGTTCAACCATCAGATTTCCATATGTATAAGAACAGGGTTTCTGTTTAGCCGAGCCTGTGAGAGAAATAGCCCTGTAAATAGCAGAGCAGCAAGGCAAACTCGCCAGAGCGAAAGGGAGGTTAAAGCTACAGTGAGCGCTGACCTAGCATTACAGTTCAAGAAGACTTACGAGACATTTGCAAGAAATTGTGACGGCACAATTCATTTAAATGAGCTTTTAGGATACCATGTTCTTGTGTGTATCCCTGGCACTTCCTATTGCTCCACCATATCTGTGTGTCTGTGGCTCACGAGCATGCTCAGTGACACAGATAGTCCTCTGATACTCCGCTGTTCGGCTTGCTTTTCCCCTGGTACACATGTATTAGAAATGTCCTCATTATGTGATTAATCAGGGAAACATATCAATGGGCTTAAAGGGAAACAACTTATTTTATAACCCAACTTACGAACTGGTTGTTAAAAAAAGTCTAATAGAGTTGGAGGCTCCCTCCTGCGCTCCCTCCCACCCACCCACCCTACAAAAAAAGGGCAAAATTAAGAATCTTGGAGAAGGTCCTCTTTTTATCCATGGAATAGGCAGTATCTAGTTTTTCCCTACCCATCTCTGCCAACCACAAGCAGGACAGCAGTGGACCGTGTCCCTCCCCGCCTCAATTTGGGCAACATTTTACTATATTCTATTTAAATTCTTTTTACTCTTAATAATGAACACACTCCTCAGCATCCCCCCAGGGTGTTTAGAGATATTTTAGCACCATTATCTGTCACAACATGTGGTAACAAACCTAGAAGGCAGAATATGCCCTAAACACTGCAGTAGAAGTTGCTTGATGTAAATGTTCCAAATAGGGTTTTTACTTTAAATGTGCTGCCACATCAGCATCAGCATGCCCTATGGCATCTCTATTATACATTACATGGTCTTGTGACCATCTCACAGGGAAAGTGATCAAGAGGTGGGCATTTAAAAAATGACCACCATGTAAGAGGACAGTAGCCCCATCTACTAGATCAAGTATCAGTATCTCAGATTCAAGGAAGAAAGGTATCTGTCATCAAGGACTCGGGGAGAGAGGAAGCCTGGCAGTTCATAAACACCAGAGGCAAGAGCTCACAGTGGCATTTTCCCTGGCTGGAGATAGTTGGTGGCCACAGCCTGTCCATCCTCAGAGTGAGAAGAGGACTGGGAGAAATTCTACCCAGCTAGAAGTTTTCACTTGATACTAAGTCCTCAATGTGGAATCTGTGAAGATACCTCTCACTGAGCCAGCTAGTCCAAGGGCAGAGAAGACTCGTGCCTGTCGATAGCGGAGGGGTAGAGTGAGGGCAGCCAGCTTCAGCAGTGTTACTGAGCATGCTCAGTACAAGCCAAGCAGCAAATCGGGGGGTGGAAGGGGCATGTTACCCTGCATGTCTCCCCATGTGTCACCTCTGTCCAACAGAATGGAAAGATGTTTGGTCCGATACCTGTGAATGGCAGCTCAGCCCAATCTGTAAGAAAATCAAGCTTGTCCACAAAAAGTTCTCCAACCACCCAAGGAAGACAGATGGTCCTTGTAGGGGATTCAGTACTCAGAAGAATCAAAAGAACATTCTGCAATGGGCAGGAGGACAACAGGATGGTACTACCTTCCTGAAGCCAAAACACAAGATGTCACTCTAAGATCACACAGGCTTTCGACGTCAATGGGAAAGGATCCACTGGTGATGGTTCATACCATCACTAATGACACTGCAGCATGGGATATCTAGGAGATGGTAAATGACTTCAAGGAACTCAGAAGCATGTTGAAGAAGAACTACATCCAAGTGATCTTCTTTGAGATCCTTCCCGTCCCCCAAACAAAGGAAGTCAGAAAGCAGAAGATTCTGGAAGTAAATGGATGGCTAGATAAGTGGTGGAGAATCTGGATTTGTGGAATATCGGTCCACCTTCTAGTTTGGATGGCCTCTATCTCAGTACGACGTGAACCAATCTTCTCAGACACAGGATGGTTAGAATAGTGAGGAGGATGTCAAACAAAAAGCAAAAAAGCAGTGTAAAAAGAAGGAAAATATGAACGCTCAGCACAAAATTGAGATACGTTGAGAACAAAATTAATCAAGGAACCAAAGGAAATGGAGAAGTAATTCTTTAATTGCCTATACACCAATGCTAGGAGTCTGGGTAATAAAGAAGAGGAACTGAAATAGCTCATTCATGAGAATTAATTTGATCTAGTTGGTATTACTGAAACCTGGTGGGAAGATTCCAATGACTGGAATGTTAAAAATCAATGGATATCACCTATTTAGGAAGGATTGAGTAGGCAAAATGGGCGGGAGAGTGGCACTCTGTCTAAAATGGCATTATGTGTTTCCGAGTCACTGATAACTTGGAAGAAAATGATCCTGAATGATTATGGGTCAGTGTCTTACCAGATAAAGCACAAGACTGCATATTAGTTGGTATCTGCTACAGACCACTAAGGAACACAATGACAGGTTCCTTATGTACCAAATTATAATGTGTAGGGAAAAATACTGCCTGATAAAGGGGGACTTCAATTTGAATGACTTGCACTGGAGGTCTCACGCTATCAATTTTTAAAACATCCTTGGAATTTCTAAATGTATAGGTGACAATTTCCTAATTCAAGAAGTGTTGCATCCAGCAGGGAGGAATTTTGTATTAGATCTCATCTTGACAGATAAGGACGAATGGATCACAGAATTAAAAGTGAATGGTAATTTAGGTACCAAGTGATTATGACATGATCACATTTACAATGTGCAAGCAGAACAAAGTCCAGACCAGTGATATATATATACTTGGTGCTTTAAGAGAGCCAATTTCACAAGGCTGAAAACAATGATAAGCCAAATCAGCTAGGAGAAAGAATTTAATCAGAAAAATGTGAATTATAATTGAGATGTGTTTAAGAACATTTTCTAGATGCCCCAAAAGCTACAATCCCATAATTGAGGAAGAAGGATATAGTGGTTAAAAAAACAACCTGGTTTAAAGGAGAAGTGAAGGCAGCTATAAAAATAATATATAACAATTGATAGTAATACATATAAATCAGAAGCGAAGAACTGTAGAAAATTCATAAAGGAAGCAAAAGGGACACAAGGTGAAATCTATAGCCAGCAGAGTTAAGGACATAAGAAGTTTTTAAAGTGTGTTAGGAACAAAAAGAATCCTAACAATGGTATTGGTCTATTACTAGATGAAAACAGTAGAATTATCAATAATAATGTAGAAAAGGCATTATTCAATAAATATTTCTGTTCTGCATTTAGGGGAACAGATGATATAATTATATCATAGAAAAACATTCTCACAGTCCATTAGTATCTCAGAAGGATGTTAAACAGCAGCTACTAAAGTTGGACATTTTTAAGTCTGCAGGTGTGGGTAACTGGCATCCAAGAGTTTTAAATGAGCTGACTGAGGCACAGACTGGACCATTCATGTTGATTTTCAATAAGTCTTGGAACACCAGTGAAGTTCCAGAAGTCTGGAACAATGCTAATGTTGTGCCAACATTTAAAAAGAGTAACCAGGATGGCCTGGGTAATTATAGGCCTGTCAATCTCACACTGATACCGGGCAAGATAATGGAGCAGTTGATACAGGACATTAAAAGGAAATTAATTATATGACTTTCCTTTAATTAATTAATGCCAATGAACATGGGTTTGTGGAAAATAGATCCTGCCAAACTAACTTTTTTTTTTTTTTTTGGTGAGATTACAAGTTTGGTTGATAAAAACAATAGTGTTGACATAATATATTTAGACTTCTGTAAGGCATTTGATTTAGTACTGTATGACATTTTGATTAAAAACCCTAGAAAGCTGAAAAATAAACATGGCACACATTACACTGATTAAAAGCTGGCTCGCTGATAGGTCTCAATATGAAATTATAAATGGGAATCAGCATCGAACGGGTGCGTTTCTAGTGAGATCCTGCAGCGATCGGTTCTTAGCTCTATGCTATCTAACATTTTTATTAATGATCTGGAAGAAAACCTAAAATCATCACTAATAAAGTTTGCAGATGACAAACAAATTGGGGGACTGGTAAATAACGAAGAGGACAGGTTACTGATTCAGAGAGATCTGGATCATTTGGTAAATTGGACCTGGGCAAACAAACAATGTGAATCTTAATATGACTAAATGAAAATGTAGGAACAAATCTATATTCACTGTTCCTAAATCCAGGAACAAAGAATATAACCCACATTTACAGGATGGGGGACACCATCCTGGGAAGCAGTGATTCTGAAAAAGATTTGGGGGTGATGGTGGATTATTAGCTGAACATGAGCTCCTGTGCAATGCTGTGGCCCAAAGAGCTAATGCAGTCCTTGGCTGCATTAACAGGGGAATCCTAAATAGAAGTAGAAATGATATTTTACCTCTTTATTTGGCACTGATGTGACTACAGCTGGAATATTATGTCCAGTTCTGATGTCAACAATTGCAGAATGAGGTTGATAAACTGGAGAAGAGCCAAAAGAATGCTTAAAGGATTAGGAAAACATGGCTTATAATGAGAGACGCAAGGAGCTTATTCTTTTTAGCTTCACAAAGAGAAGGTTAGGGATGACAATTATGGCCTATAAGTCCCTGCCTGGGGAACAAATATTTAGTAATGGCCTCTTCACTCTAGCAGAGAAAGTTATACTATGATCCAATGGCTGGAAGTTGAAGCTAGACAAATTCCGATTGGAAAATTAAATTTTTAATGCTGAGAGAAATGGAACAACTTACCAAGGTCATGGTAGATTCTCCCTCATTGACCATTTTAAAATCAGGACTGGATGTTTGTCTAAAATAATATCTGCTCTAGGAATTATTTGGGGCAGTTCTCTGGCCTGTCATACAGGAGGTCAGACTAGATGATCACAATGGTCCCTTCTGGTCTTGGAATTTGTGAATCTCTGAACATCAGCCCATCTCAGGCAATTAACTACTGCACTAGAGAACAAAAATCTTTTTGAAGGAAAATTTATGCATAGAGTAATTTCTTTCCCTTTTCTCCCCCAGTGAAGTCGGACACTGTCACAGCTAATTCACCTCAAGTCAAGAACAGCTGAATTTACCTATTCAACTATGCAGCAAGTGCTTCAATGATATGAAGCAAAACAGCTTCCTCATCAATTCTGAAAGTGCATATACTTTATCAGCCTAAATCAGATAATCTGTCCCCAGACTGTCTCTATGGAAATGCAGTAGAATATCAACAAGCCAAGGATATACTATACGAATATGGAAACAAGGGAAGTCAAGAAAACCACAGCATTCCTCCTCCTCCCAAAAAATCAGATCACCTTTGTCACTACGTTGGAGAGGAAGGCAGGTTTTCGTTGAATAGGACATAAATGGGAAATTATTAAAATTCACTATCCCTGGGTAGACTGGATGCACTAGGATACTAGGTAACTATCTTGTTAACTCTTTATATTCAGTCTGCAATGGCAATTCTATACTGCTGCTTCTTCTACAATGAGAGCACAAACCACTGGTAGTGTACTTGGAATTAGTTTCTCCTGCAGTTCCAATACGGCATTATAAACCTGACTGGGATGTGTGGGTGCTACTATACCTATGGGTGTGTATGTGTGGCTGGTAGCCCCACCTATTATTAAGGTTGCCTAACATTTCCCACTATAAGAGCTTCTTTCAGTGGCTTATAACCCTGCCAGACTAACTGTATGGGCTGGAATTTTTCATGCCAGGTATCTGCCTCAGGCTGAATTTTTTGGAAAGTTTCACCAGAAAAGTTTCTGAGAATGAGAGTAGAGGAAAAAAGCCACATTTTTCAAGGTAATGATTCTGGGGAGCTTTGAGAAGTTCTAGCTCTTCCATGCCTTGGAGCACGGCTTTCAACATTTGGCAGGTGGTTAGCCTGGGTGTCACGGATGTGCCTTTTGCCATCCCCTTGAAAATCTGCACACATTTGGCCAAGCCATAAGCCTTTAAAAAAACAACAGTTTGCACCTGCTCAGTAGAGACATGCCAAATCTCAACAGCTAAAATCTCCAAAGATTTGTTCCTTCCGGAGCACGCTTCAGCCTCTCAGAGATCTTAGTGCTGCCCAGAGTGCGCACGCGTCATCCCAACAGCGACTGAGAATGCTCCATTCCAGCACTACAGGGGAAAAGTTAAACTTTCCCTGTGATAAGCTGTTCCAGGCCACGGTGGGGCCAGAACTGACAGCAGGGAGCCTGTCCCTCAATTATCGCTTTGGTGGTGCCCGGGCAGTGTGGAGGAGGAAGCCACCTGACTTAAATGCAGAGATAAGAGCTAGACCGTGGGGAGGAAAGGAGTGGATTGGGACAAGGAGGAGTCCTGGTGAGACTGGGACTGGAGGGGGTGAGTTAGAAGACAGAAACGGTGACTGGGAGTTGGGGGCAGGGGAAAAGAGACAGACTGGCTGGGCCAGGAGACTGGGAATCAGTGATGGGGAAATGGGATGGGGGAGAGGGAAGACAGCTCTGACAAAGAGCTGCAGTGCAGGGTGAGAACTGGGATTGGCTGGGCAAAAGACTCTGGGACAAGGATCTAGGGTGGGGAAGACAACCAGAGGCCAGAAGGGGGGAGGAGAGAGACATCAGATGAGTAGCCAGGAGGAGGAAACTGGGAATGGCTGGACAAATGATACTGGGGACAAAGGAGTTGGGAGAACTAGGACTGGTAGAGGGAGGATGAGAGATTTGGAATTGGGGATCAGGGGAGGGAGATTGGGCCAGAGTAAGCAAGGACAATGGAACTATGACAGGCAGGGGAAGAGAGACTGGACTGGGACAGTTATGGCTTGGTGGGGATACGACAGAAGGGGCATGATCACGAGAGCACACTCCTCTCCAGTACTGGAATGGAACCTAGGATTCCTGAGTCTCACTAGTCCTCTGCTGCCAGCAAACATCTACGAAACCCAGAGGCATGGGTAACCGTAATTCTGACATATCTGAACTTCTGAGTGCATGACTTTGCATCTTAATGTTCCTTTAACATGGTTATATGTGTGTGTGTGTGTGTGTGTGTGTGTGTGTGTGTGTGTGTGTGTGTGTGTGTGTGTGTGTGTGTGTGTGTGTGTGTATATAATATAGCTATTTACTACTACTGCAGCTGTTAAATGTCTCCTTCTGCTGCCTTCATTTACTGGTGCACTTGCCCTTTGCTCTGTCCAAATTTTACATTTAAATCCATGTACTTCTCTCTGAAACAGGAACACAGGAATTGCGATACTGCAGACCAGCAGACCATCTAGTCCTGTGTCCTGACACTAATGGTGGCTGCCACCAGAGGCTTCTGAGAAGATGCAGGCCGTGATGGGATAACCTGGCCCCAAAGAAAGCTGCCTTCTAACCTTCAATAATTAGAGCTTGGGTCAAGTCCTGAAGTGTGAGGGCTTCCATAACTGTTTTTAATTTACTGTCACTCTGGACAGTCTTGTTATCTATATAACTGTCCAATCCCTTTTTGGGTCCTGCTAAGGTTTGAGCTTCAATGACATCTTGTGCCAACGACCTCCACAGGTTAACCGAGTGTTATAGTGATTTTCTTTTAATCAGTTTTGGATTTGCAACCTTTCAAATTCACTGAATGCCCCTATTTTCTTGTACTAGGAATCAGAGCATACAGAAGTTCCTGATCTACCTTCTCTCTCCCATTCATTCTTTAGCATACTTTTATCATGACTCTTCTTATTCGTTTCCTCGCCAAGTGAAACAATCCAGTTTTTTCACTCCCTCTGAGCATTTTTCCATGACCCTAATCCTTATCACATTTTTCTGAACCCCCTCTAATTTTCTGCTATATTCTTTTTAAGATGGGGTGATCAGAACTGAACACGTTATTCCAGATGAGAACATGCCATTGATCTCTAACAGTATAGCAGTTTCTGCATTCTCCACCCCATCTCCTATCACCCTGACATTCTGTTTGCTTTTTTGACCATTGCTGCAAATTGATGAGACAACTTCAATGAGTTCTGTCCAGTGAAGCCAAGTGCTCGTTCCTGAGTTGAGGTAGTTCATTTAGAAATAAGGTGTAAGGTCAATTTCACATGTGCATTTCTACTAAATGCGTTCAGTAGCACATAGCAGAAAATTTAATGATTATACCTCAAACTACACTGCAGGGAAAGAAAGTTGTCAGCAGCAGCAATTCCAGGGCTACATTACTGTACCAAAAAATGGTCCCTTCCTGCAAGTGTTTGATATTAAGCATAAAATTGAATAAACAAATCAAAAGCTTCACAGATCATAATTGTTCCTGTGGCATTTTAAAGGTCTGAGCTAGGCATACTGTCTTGTTCCGTTTAATCTCTTCTTCCTTTCCTAGCAAAACCTTCCTCCAGGTATCTGCCTTGTGCATCCTTCATGCTCTTTGTTGATT
Source organism: Gopherus flavomarginatus (assembly GCF_025201925.1). Lineage (NCBI taxonomy): Eukaryota > Metazoa > Chordata > Testudines > Testudinidae > Gopherus > Gopherus flavomarginatus. Next base: position 5,239,814 of record NC_066619.1, on the reverse strand, counting down.
AGCTTTCCCAGGAACTTCCTCCCCGATCATAATGACCCACAACCTCGTACAGGAGTTCTGGTGGATCCCAGGTGCACTTGCTCCTGGATGTTTAGTTTATACCACAGACACTCGATCAATGTAATATGTCCCCTTCTTTATTAAGCTGTCATAATTCTGACAGTTTCTAATCCTTCCTGAAGCCCCAGTTTTGTGAGCTGCCCACAAAATAAAAGTGCAAGGCATACACATTACCTAAAAGGCACATTCCTCTGCTTCTTCTCACTCTGTCTGCTAGAGTGAGAATTTAGAAGGTAAAGTCCACCTTCATATTTGCTCATCTTTTATAGCACTGAGCACATTGTCAGTGCTAAGCAAATGAGGAAAAGCAGCCCGCAAAATATAAATTCGATCTTTAAAATGCTTTCAATTAAAAAAATAGTCTGTGGAATTATTAATATGCAGAAAGCAGTACAAGCAATACGTTCATGACGACGGGAACCTGGGTTAGGAAATATAGACAGTCTGCTACGCAGGGGATGTTTCACACAAAGTTGCCACCATCAAAGTAAATGAGGACCAAGGACTCTTTCAACTCCTCAAAGGTGAGTCCTATGAGCCCTGCTGCTACCCCCCCCCCTTCTTACAGCCATTAATTAATATTACAGGTGGTCCCAGAAACACTTCCAGCTCATTATTCCCCTTTAAAGTATCCGTGGACACAAGCTATTTAGCTGAACTACCCTTCCATAGGTTTCCAAGGCTCCCATTGGTATTAAGTCAACAGGCATGGGAAAGAAAGGTGCTGTTTACTTTGCATAGAAGAAGTGTCACCTTGAGCAGGACACAAGCAGCATTGCTTACTAATTTAAGGTTTGTTACATGTGTAAATAAGTTATATAAAAGAATAAATCTTAGAGCAATAACATTTAAAGCTGAACACGTGCACTCTCTGTTATGGAGACACGAATCAGAAATGCTACCTGCTCTAATATCCAGAAGTCACTAGAAGAAATAAAAAAATAATAAATATATTGGAGTCTCTGTGTATGATGGTTACCACTCTGAAACCGGAGTTTGTTTTTGCTGATTCAGACTGAGGAGTCCTTATAGCACCTTAGAGACTAACAAATTTATTTGGGAATAAGCTTTCGTGGGCTAAAGCCGACTTCATCAGATGCATGGAGTGAAACATACAGTAAGCAGAATATATATTCTAGCACTCCCATCTTTTCATGTTCTAGAAAATATATCCTGCTTACTGTAGGTTTCACTCCATGCATCTGATGAAGTGGGTTTTAGCTCACGAAAGCTTATGCCCAAATAAATTTGCTAGTCTCTATGGTGTCACAAGGATTCCTCATTGTTTTTTCGGTGGATGATGACCATGATCATCATTGTTATCTGGCTGCAGCAGATTATGAGAACCACCATTGAAGAAAGCTTGTCATTTGTTATTAATTGAAGGCACTTTCACAAAGTGCTCCTTAAATCTTGAATGATATAGCATCTTTCTAACCAGTACCTAATAATCTGTATGTAAGAGCTGCATTAAAGCAGTCTCATCAATCTTTGCTCCCGCTACTACAGCTCAAAGAGAGAGCATGTCGACTTAGATGCAATTAACTTTTTAAAAGACTCATCTACATTCAGTCTAGGCCATATTTTCAACATACTATAGTGCATGCAGATCTACTTCCGTTACTCACACTCTGCACAAACACAAGACACCTAAATGTGTAGCGGTGACCTCCAAACCAGACAGAGGGAAAGGTTGCAAGTGGCCTGCCCATGATGTATCATCACATAAGGTATTAGAGACACAAATTGTAATGGATTACACTGTAAGCTAGGTGCACCTATTTTATTACCAAGTTAAGCTCCTCTGCTCTTTTCTAATTACTCCTCCTTCATATTTGCCCCTCCCTTTCCACTCAGCCACTTCCTCTTGTTGCCTCTCCCTATTCCCAACCCCCTTATTTTCACTGTTGCAGATCACATTGTCCATGTTTGGTAGTCCATTAATCTTTACAAGATTCACCAGTCAAGAGAAAAATTCATTCCACAGTTACATCCCTTGCTTGTGTTAGCACCATCACTAGAGTTTATTAAGCTTGGCAACATTTTAGACCTTCCATATTTTGTTTACTGCTTTGCTTACATGTCACAAATTTAAACTCATCTCCATCTCTGGCAATGACTGTACTGAAATAAAAATAAAGAAACGCATTCCTACATTTTTGACCAAAATTACTTGATCGTATAGTCTCTTGAAATTATGCTTAGGCACAAGAAGTCACACAAAGAGCCTGCAGAGAGTTCTCAGGGCCTGGGCACCCTTTCATACGGCAGAGACCAATTATTTGATTCCAGCTGGTATTTCATCAAGTGCCTACAGCCAATGAGTTACATATTATATGCTGAAAACTCTCAGGGTAAGGTTCTCTGAATCACCTGTCTCTTTAAACACATTACAGAAGCAGAGAGTCATTCATTTCTGGGTTGCAAGAAAATCATATGAAGTGGAACAAAATGCCTACTGCTGAATATGCATCTATGCTCTCTGACAAAGGAATCTCAAGCCTTCCTGCACCTCCCAATCACTTTGGCGTGATCAGGAAGCTTTGGATTACTTCCCTTTTGAAAGAAAAGTTAACAGATTCTGACAGAGGCTTACAAAGTTGTTATCCTCTTACACTATATAAAGTCCCCGCAGCATAATTTTGAGCAGAAATGGATATTAAATTGCACAAACAGCGCAGTTTTTAGCCCCATCTACTACAACTGCTCCCAGGGCTTCTTCAGAATAAATTCTCAGACAGCTGTAATGGAACCCAACTCAGACAATTTGTAACTACTTCTTTGTTTTCAAAAATAGCTATCGGACTTAACTCCAGCTTAAGTCAGTGTGTTCTCGGCTCAAGCTTTTCACCTCAAAAGAATTACGCAGGTTGCTTAGCCTGCTGCCTCTATGCCCACAATTGCACTGAAGCGCAAATGACCCTCTCTCAAATGGACAGTGTATGCAAGCTTAATTACTGGGTATTGGACCAAGTTGATTTTCAGCTACAACAAGCCACTGGGCACAGAATTCAGATGTTCCTTGCCATCTTGTATAAGTATTTTAGTAATCATATACCTATGAGTGTTACAGTACAGGATTAATTTTTTTTAATCCAAAATTAAAGTGTACAAAAGTGTAATAGAGGGGATTGTGGAGAAGTATACCAGAAATACTACTCTCTGTTCACTATAGCACTGGTACCATAGTGATCCTAATTCTGTGATCATAATGTATAGAGCTTTAACTCCTCATTGTGTCCAGTGCTTACCATCTTTTTCAGCAACAGCTGTTCATCTTAAAATGTATTTACGGAGTAGCAGTTATCAAGAACACAAAACAATAGCAAAGGCTAATCTGGGCAGTATAGAATATGGGGAGTAAATATGAAAATGAAGGATCATTCTTTGGGAAGAATGCATTCTACCAAAGACCCAAGGAATAGTGCTTCTTATGGAGTCACTTTTACAGGCGAGAAGCTGCTTTGTGTGTCAGTGAGCCTTCTGGAGCCTGATAAGTGGAGATTTCATTAAAAGGTAAAGCACCTAAAAGTGTTAGGAAGGGCTATTACTGTCACAGAACAAGCAGCCTAGAGCAGCAGGTAATCTCAGGTGGTTACCCTTCCAAGTAACAGGCAAGCCCATACCTGCTTAACCTAAATTGAGATCATGGCTATTCAGATGACTCTCTTAAGTATCAAGGCACTGCCCCTTCAATTTCACCTACCCGCTACACTGATAATTTATCCATCCCAGGATGCATGTGGACATTTACAATATCATGCTTTGAGTCTGCTACACCATTGAGGAACCTCCGATACCATGGTGATGGGAGGGGTTTAAGAACGTAGCTACCTTTAAATTTTTATTAAAGCATTTCATGTGACAGCCATTATCATTGACAGGTGAAAAAAATAAAGGATTTTCAGCAGTACTCAAAGTCCCAGCCTCGTTAAAAGGTATATAAACTTGTGCAATTAGTAAGGAGCTCCTCATGTGTATGTTGCCAAACACGAGTGTAAAGACAGTTTCTGAAATTGGGAACAAAGGAAGTAAAGTGGACTGAACATGCTATTTTATTTTCAAAATATTTATTTTACAAAACCAGGGAAGTTTTGGTTTTTTGTTTTTAAAACAAAGCTTTCCTCATCCACAACAATGGACATGTTTTCAGTCCTAAAGCAAGAATCTTTCAGATGTCCAAGCACACACCACAGATCAGAAAACCAGATCACAACTGGAAGAACTTTTTGTTTACATCCAGATCGTTTGTACAGAACTAGCTGCTTCAGGGCTGAGATCAAAACAGTTCAAGCCTTCATTCTGTATTCCTGGGACAAGGGATTAAACAGAGATGGCTTCTCAGTCTCAACTGCCAAATTGCCAAGGCAACGTTACAATAATACATTAATGAAAACTACAATGGCGTACTTAACCCACATGAAGATAGCCAGATATAAAACTGCTGAACAAGGTGGAATAGGGTGGAGGATGCTACTTGCATTCCACTTGATCAGGGAGCCATCTGTTAAAAGATTAAGTTGTGTTCTTCGGGTGAAAATTCAACAGATGTTCTCCAAAAGATCAAAACAAAACCTTGTCCAAAAATAACTCACCTAAAGCAATAACACTCTTCCCAGGAGAGAGTCGGCGACGGTATGGTTTCTAAACTAAAGGAAAAATGCAGTGAGGTAGATACCGTCAGTATACTTTCTGCTCCATTCTTGGCATAGTAGAAAGGCAGATCAGAGCAAGTCAAAATGTAACCAGTGAGGCTTGTGTCTTTCATAATCCAAGTAATTTCCTTTCATTTAGTGCCATTCTTATTGGATCTCTAAACAGAGTGCACAAGAATCACAATAAGCTATTGATCCCTCCCCTCAGAAGACCCCCAAAGGAAACCATGCTTTCAAGAGGATTCATTCAGAGTTTAAGGCTCTGCATTATTAAATGTTGGCTGAGAACAGAGGTTAAAGGAAGGAGGAGCAGGGGGAGGGGTGGGCCGTTAAAATCAAAGAACCTCCTCTCCTTCTGCATTCCTCTGTTTGGATGAGCAGTGTCTCTTCAGAGTTCCTCGCTCTCCTTGGCTGACCCAGTGAAAGCACTCACTCCTGTTTCAGTCTACTTTAATGGCTGTAGCCAATTGGTGCAAACTATGGTCTAGTCAAATCTCAAACTCAGCAGGTGGGGCTGGATCAGTACTTGAATGGGAGACCTGTAGGCAAAACCTAACAATACAAGAAGTGTGTTAACGATTTGGGAGGTAGCAGCTTTTCCCATTGAATCAGGACTGATCCAGTGGTGATGAGGCACTGTGCTGGAGGACGTAGTCTTTCCGATGCTGTAAAACCAAGGTTCTGACCATTTGTGATTCCTTGGCACGTCAAGAGTAGAGATGTTAGCTTCAATGTCCTACCAGCTTGGGTTATTACTGAATCCCTAAACATCCTGCTGTAGTTCCAACTAGCTACACCATTCTTTCCTTCCTGTGCCAATTTGGGACTATGCTGCACGCAATTAAACAGCCGCTACGTTCCACCCCAAAGACTGCTACATTTCAGTGGTGGGTGAAAGTGTAACCACACACTTCAGTTTCTACATTCAGTAAATTTTGCAAAGCACTGGGAGATCCCTAGGATTAAATACACATACATCTCTACCCTGATATAACGCCACCCAATATAACACGAATTTGGATATAACGCAGTAAAGCCGCGCTCCGGGGCGGTGGGGGCGGCAGGGCTGTGCGCTGCGGCAGATCAAAGCAAGTTCGATATAACGCGGTTTCACCTATAACGCGGTAAGATTTTTTGGCTCCTGAGGACAGCGTTACATTGAGGTAGAGGAGTAGTTATATAGCAAGACCATCAACATTTGCTTTCAATTAGGCAAGAATTCCAAGCACCAACTTAGAAGCAACTGAACAGAAAAACACTCCAAATGGCACCTACCATTATTTTTCCTTACACAGAGTCTGCATTTCTTTTACTCAGCAGGTGACAAAATCTCGACTTGAACTAATTAATGGTAACCCTTTTTAGAAGCATTGCCTAATGCACCTCGCTAAGACAGAGATAAATTACTATTGCCCTTCTAAACCAGACTGCTTAACTTAAAGCCGTGTAGGAAAATGGAATCAGGACTTTCAGTTTTTAAAAAAACTAAAACTTCCCTTGTTCTAATAGACTGAACTCCCACTTTAAAGCGCTCAGCAACACATTACTAGCTGCTCGGGATGGACAGTATCAAGCAAGAAACTATGTGATTATGGCCATTGCCTCAGGCTATCTGTAATTTTCCACTGATAGGTCTGGTTCACATTTGACCTATTTATTGTATTGGAAAACCTAATTGTAGCAAGTACATTCTCAGACTGGTCAATTCATAATAAAGACACATTTAGCTTAGGAAGGCAGCTTTCATTTTCTAATTAGAAACACTTGCTATTTCAGCCGGCCTCTCTTTAACGTGTTTGTGAGTTTCCCATTATATCATTCTGTGCTGCTTGTAAAAAATCAGCCACGATAAATGACAGAATGCAGCCAATTCACAGCAACAACACAGAAGAGGACAAACACAAACCACTTAGGCAGAGTTTTGATGACTGCTAGACCTGAAAGGATCTGCCCATAAATAAGTGGGTATTTTACTGAGGCAGCGTTTCTACGGGTTAGATCTGGGAACTGCAAAGAGGACTTTTGAGTTCTATTCCCAGCTGGCACTGGATCACTAGGTGACCCTGGAAATCAGCCTGAGCTTCCCCACAAGGAAAATGGAAATTCTACCTACTTCACAGGAAGAGAGGATTTGAGGAAAGGATTTCAGGATTAAAGGCATAGGCAAGAGCTAAGCACCCACCACAATGGCAACAGAAGAGGCACAGACTGGCACTCACCAGGAAAGGCTCTTCCTCAGTCCTTCAAAAGCCACAACTAAACATGATTCTTCTGACCATTTGGAGTTGCCAGCAGCCATCCCATTTTCTCTGAGGAAAAATGACAGACAGCTATGTTCTTAGCACTGGGTGGGAAAAGGAAGACATCCCTGATGAGCCCCGCAACCCTTCCAGGTCAAATGCTAAAGTTGAAAAACAAATCTATTGCTGGCACAAAGTGACAGGTTTCCTGTCCTGGAACTGTTCCAACACTGCCTCCCTGCCAGTGTTCCTGAATTCTGTCCCCAGGGGAACACAAAGATGACAGAATGAAGACTGTTTTAGGGTTGGTTGTGGGGTGGGATTTTTTGTTGTTTTTTTAAAAACAGGGATTCGTGTCCTCTGGAAATTGGTCCACATGAAAGACAATGGTTCTTAGTCTAGCCTGGATCTGAACTGGCAGCTTAGAGATGAAAGGATTTGTATCCTATCATCAGTCACCTGAGTCCCATGATCTTCATTTCTAGAGTATTTTGAATGACATTTGGGGAAGCAAGGGACAAGAAGGTTGTGAGTGAAAGGTCTTAGCTGCTTGGTCCTTTCAGGATAGAGGAAGGGGAATAAGTGGGAGGATAAAATGGAAAGATGAGACATGTCTTGAATACTGAGCTTTAGGCCTCTGAAGACAGTCTGCTTTTCTGACTGCATCTAAACCGAACGTGAAGAGACAATGGGCCCAGAATGACGAGCTTTCTGAGTGCTATATTTTTTTTGTCTGCCAACTTTGGGGACCTTGTTTTTATGGTTCACAAGCTTGCTACAGCTATCCCATAATATCTTTAGAAGGCAGATGTTATCTGTTCTTAAACAAATCTGGCCACGTACATTAGTACAGTTTCTGTTTCACTACCAGGACCCCAAGCTGTACTGGTGGCAGTTGGATAACATCTTTTCAAGGCCACGTTTCACTAACGCATTGAAATATGCAGTAAAAGCCAAGTTACAAATCATCTAAAAAAAATGAACCTAAAGCTGACAACAAATGGAATTAGCTGCTGCTCTTTTGAGAAGCTCCCTTTTGCAGCAGAAGTCTCTTGCTGCATCACCAGAAACCATACTGACACAACACAGCCCATTCCTCCCCAGATGTCAGCACATGCAGCAATGGGAACAGAACCCAGGACAGCGACACACATTCACACAAGCCAGATTCCCCCCATTCCCTCCAAAAAGTAAGAGATTCTATAGCAAAGATTTACTTTTTTTGGCTGCTGTTTGGATATTCTTTCTAAAAAAACCACATAGGTCACCAGTTGCTGGTTCATTAGCTACGCTTAGTGCACAGAAGTTTCATGCTTAATACACAATGAAAGGCCACAGATCAACCTCTTTGCTCAGTCATACCACTGGAAATCTGGAGAAATGCCATCATTTGAATGGTGATATTTCAGATTTACACTCACATAAAGTTCAAGATGGCTCTTTTTTGCTTCAGCAGATCTAGCTACAGCAGCCACTGCCCATTTAAGAATGGTTAACACAGTCAAACCAAAATTAAAGATGATAAAAGAATGCAACAGCTAAGATTACATTTATTCTTTTAGAGCTAAACATTGACACATGCACATCTCCATATAAGGAACAAACCAAATGTAAACAATTTGTCATCTTTTAAAAAATATTTTTCTATTAGATTTCCTAGTTAAGAGGTCTGTTTAACCATACTAGGCTTTAAAGCCAGCAATCTCAATCCTTAAACCTGAAACACTCATGTTTGTGAGAGGAAGCAAGGAAACTTCTTGACATGGTTTGAGAAAAAATTAGCAATCATCTAAAGAGATTGCATTACAAAATCTGGTGACTTCTTGAAGACAGTTGATCACAGATGTTTAACCAACCATTAGATGAGATTACAAATGAAATTCATCTGAGTTTAAATGTAAACAGAGGAAGTAAGGCAGCTACAGAGGAAATGCTATGAATTCTCCCACCAATGAGGCTGCAGAAAAGAGTGAGGTTGGAGAGAAGAGAGACAGAGTCTTCACCACAGGAGTAAGTCACTGTTAGCAACTGCACCCATCTCCAGCTAAAACAGGCTCTTCCTGGGGACTGAAGAGACTCCAGAATAGAGTCTGTTTTTGTCTAAGCAGCCTTTCAGAAACATCTATTTAAAAACATCTGGCTTGTAGATAACTAGCTAAAGCTGGAAACTGTGTGGCCAGTATGCACGGCTCTACACACCTATATTATACTGCTGTACCATCTGCAACATACACCAGTCGCATGGCCTGCAATGTGGGATTCAATAGTAACTATTTACAGGACAGAATTTCAGAGATCTTTTCCCAGAGTTTAGATACATAATGTTCCCCAGGACACATTCTGAATTGTAACTGGCTAGCCAGCCATCATTATCTATGCTATGCGGATACGGTCAATTAGCATTTCTCTAGCAATATTATGGGGGAGAAGGAGGATTAGCTGAATGACCTGTACTTAGCACAAGTCACTCACAGTGTACAACAAATTCTACTATAGTATGAAATGGTCACCATCGCTCTGAAGATCACGACCATCCTTTACAACAGAAATAAAGGATGAGTGGTGCAGTGTTTAATGTAGGTGGCTGTGGCATTCCCTAGGGTAGAATCTGGACTGATGGACAGCTGTATCCTCTCAGTTCTCCAACCTGGGGTGTCTTTTATGCTGTGAAAGTAACCACTCTTGGTCTGCTCACACACAGCCTCCAGCATGTAAATAGCTCCCAGCTATACTGTATGAGTGCTATGCCAGGCACTCATGAATAACCCTGTGGGCAATACCAGCCACCTCCCAGTCCCAGACTTCCCCCCCAAAATGTGCATCTTGTACTGCACAGCATCCTCCTGGACAATACAAGGTCATATAAAAAGTCTGTTTCATTACTAGAAAATGATACGCACAAACTGGTATCTCAAATGGAGTTTCCCAACCATGTCAATCTAAACCTACTGGCTTAGATAAAACACTAAAACAAGTTTATTCACTACAGAATGATAGATTTTAACTGTTTGCAAGTAGTGAGGCATAAAAGTCAGAATTAGTTACCAAAAAATAAAAGATAAAATGGAAAATAATATCTAACTTAGCTTGTTAAGTGAATTCAAAGCAAAAAGTTTCTCATGACATGATCTAGGAGTCTCACAGCCAGGAACTCTCCCCCTGGTCACTGTTCATTTCCTTTTCCTTCTGTTGTTGTTGAGGCCATGAGTAGAGATGAGGGGAGCGCTATTTGGGGGCCTCTGTTCTCCTTTCTTATAGCCCTCTTTCTTTGAAAATCATCTCCAGCTGAGGTTCAGGAGACAGCCAGTCTGTGGAGATGGGAACCTTCAGCTATTCGTTGCCAAGATGTAAATTTCTCACTCAGACCCTTTTTCCTGCCAAAGAATGGCTGCTTAGACAGGTGATAGTCCATTTGATTTTGTTGACAGCTCAGTGAGGCATTAGTTTGCCTTTTGTCTCTGAGGAACTGATTTGTGACTTTCTCCCCAAATTTAGAATGTGTCTTAGTAACATCACACAATATAATCTTGTAACTTGACATACAAAATTGCCACACTCATTACCAGGACAATAACGATCAGCACATTATAAGTTTTCAAATGATACCTCAGAAGCATACTTTGTACAAAATCTATTATAGTATTTTTTTTTAAGAAGGGTGAGCATAGGGATACAGACTGTCACAGTGGTCCGTTTTGCAAAGGCATTTATTTCAAGTATAATGGTTGCCATATTAAAAAGTTAGCCTTTACCAACAGTGATTCCTCATATCCCTTGATTACCACCATTTCCCCCATACTAGGAATAGGAGCTATCCGCAGTAGTGCTTGGTAAGGATTAACTTTAATGGTTTCTACCATAAATTAGCTAACGGTGGGATCGATTTCATGCATTTTGGGGTAATTGATAACATCTTTCCTTTTAGTAGGTTAGTTTATGAGCCCTTTGCTTCCATTGCCGGTTTTATGATGTGCTACTAGCACACCCTCCTTTCAGTTCATCTCAGGCCCGAAGATATTTTCCACTCCTTGCTCTGGCCATGGTGCTGAATCATCAAGCCATCATGTTTATGTCCATCTGCACTGGAAAACTGTGGACATTCTGAAGCAGTTTAATCAGGTTCTCACTGAGCTTATCGAAGGCTCTAAGTGCATTATAAATCTTATATGAGAAGATACAACTTTAAAACACTAATAATAAATGGTTGCTGATAAATTTATGCTGGCTGACGGCCCCCAGTGAGGAGCCATTGTAACTCTCAAACCATTCCTTGGAAGTCGTTTATGACAAGGTCACTGCCCTGCCTTGCAAAGAGTTTTCAAGAATAATTTTAAAAGATATGCCCCATCCACAATGGTTGGCATCAGCCATGCAACCATGTGATCAGCAACCACAGATAGTTAAGGTAGTTTTTGGAGGAAGAGAACCATCAGTGTGATCTTTTTCTTTTGAGCTAACAGCATCTTTATTAGGATCCCCATGACCGGGGCAGAGTAAAAGAACGGTAGGTAAGTGAAAATGAAAAACTCGTGATGAGCCAATTTTAGAATCAGTTACACACATTTTGCTTGCAGCAGGAGAGTGACCTTTGCATTATTCCCAACTAGGCTGAGATTCTAACGCAGATTAATAGGCAGACATAGGTTCACTTTTCTAACAGTCTAATTAATAGAGGGGTTTTTTTTGCATATTTAGTCCTCATCCTTTACATTCTTTCCTCACATGCCTGCCCACTTCAGTGCATCTAGACCAGTGCAATGGTTTTCTAATAGTAGTTACCACCACTTTAGCCTATGAAGACTCTCTTGAGAAAACACTATTTTGTGAGGGGGAAAGGGAAGGGAGAGTTCTCATCCTAAATGTGCATTCTGCAAAGATATTTCTGCTTAGGCAGCACAGCGAGACAATCACTCACAATCAGAATTTTGCCCCATGTTTGCGCCGACCCTTTTAACAGTGGAGGATTTTGTAGCTGAAACTAAGAAAAATGGAGTCCAATCACTATATTAGTTACAGGCATACAGTTCCCACTGAACTTAACAGGAGTTGCACATGCAACTGACTGGATGATCAGGCTCATGATTTTAACCGGCCAGAACCTGAATTCAGGCTTCTGAGTTTTTTTTCTGCAACAGCTGATCACTAAAGCAGGGAGCTGCACTACATTTCCAAATCACTGGCTCCAAAATGTAGCCGGATATAGGTTCTATGAGAGTAATCCATATAAGGAGCCTGCTGGTAACTTTCCACTCTTGCGTGAGAGCTGTAGTAAATGTGGCTGTACTGTACCGTAGGTGGGCGGAAAAGACCTACCTCACCTAACTGAAAGTAGTAACAGTGACCCAGCGTTTATACAGTTCCTTTCATGTCAGTGTGCTTTACCATTGAGAGAGATCACTTCTATGAGAGGTGGCTGCTTTCCAGTGGCAGGGAAACCTTGTGTCTGGATAAATAGCCTGTGCGTCATGTCTTAAACTGTTGCAGTGTGTTACTGTGTGCTATCTAATCCATAGGAAACTGTCTGAGAAATTTAACTGGACAAAATGAAGTTTACTAGGACAACAGTATTAACTCCTTTATTGGTGAAAATAAAATCCCACTGTTTTAACTGCTATTTTGGAAACTAAAAACCAGTAATCAGATTATAGAGATTAAATTTTAGACTAGAAATCTGTCAGTCTAACCTGTTGATTTTTTGGATTACAACAGAAATTTCCCATTTTTCCCAGCCCAGGAGGGAAAAAGGCGAGCTTCATGTAAGTGAGCCTGTCATCACTTGGAACAAATGCAGGGTCATAGCCACACATGTCCCCAAACTGCTCCACACTGAAGCTCTGAACTGCCTCTGACTGCTCTCTAAGGTCCTTACTTCCCCTTTTTGGTTCAGACCAGTAAATTATTGCTGCCTGGTGCTTGCCTAATGCTGTTATCTGTTAGCCCATGTCAACAGGAGCAAACTGAAGCAGGCAATTGAATGCTTGCTGAGAGTTTCTATGGTGGCAGAAGTGCTGTGCAGAGGCCACATGTGAAAACATCTGCGGCAGTGCAAAGAACAGCAAACCTAGTTCATACTAGGGCTAGCTCTCACCTCCACCCCTTTTAGCTCCTTCTCCCATAAGCATCTCTTTGGTGTAGAGAAGACATGTAACTAGCTCGGGAAACAGCCAAGAATGTTTCCCTGCGGGTCACAACCATAGCACAAATTCTTAATTAAGTTAAAACTCCCAGACAAAAAGGCTCATTAGCACTGGTTAGGATGACTACATAAGATCAAACATTTTACTGGAAAGCGTCCAGACTCTAAACTATCCATGGCAGATTTGTCTTTCACATTTGCCTTCTTTTCCTTTTGTGAATTCTCTTCTTGTAGAACAATGTTCTTGCAGTGTGAAGCTCCAGTTTGAAGAGTCTACCCTGCAGAAGGTGAAATGTGTCACAGTTTTACCTATTTAATAGTGAGGGAAGTTTTTTTTAAGTAGTTGTGTCTCAGGGTGTTCTGGTGCCATACCAAAGGTTTTGCTGTCTAAAACAACACCTGAAGGGTCCTGACTCCCTTAAATGGGCAGCAGTTCATCTGTAAAATGCAGGGGCGACTCAAAAAATTAATTGTGTTCATCCAGTTGACATGTCAAACCCCAGTTTCTTTTACAAGACTAACCCTTGAGTCTGGATGGCCCAGGTGCTTGGTAAAGAGATTACAGTCTTTCACCTTTAGGTCACTGGTTTGCATTGTAGGCCGTACTAGTAATAACTTAAATAAGCTTATGAAAAATGAACTAGTGAGTCTCAGGCCACTAGCAACTGGATTGGTGGACACCTCCGAAAACAGCCGTAAGCACCCTTTATCGCAGTCTCAGCAAAGGCCAAGCTCTCAGTGGGTATCGATACTCTATGCCCTCGCATCCTTTTTAAATATGAGACTAAGACTTTGGAAGAAGTTTACTGATGCATCACTGGTCAGGAGAAAGTTTTCCATAGTGAGAGAAGGGGTCTACACCATAACTTCCTGTAATATCTAAGCTGTCATGTAAAAGGTAATGAAGGCTTTAACTCTTACAACCCTAGTGAAAGCCCTGTGAATGTGAGCTCATGCAGTGCTGCCTGCTCAAGTCTACAGAGAGCCCCAACGCCTCTGCTGCTGCTGTTCATGTTTAGTCCAGTTGTAGCACAGTAAAATTAATCACACTGGTTACCTTTCAGTGTTACTATTGAGAACACCATGATTAGCAGCAAAACTGAAAGGAACCTGATCAGTTTCACTCTGCAGCTTTAGGAGCAGTCTGCTCAACAACTGTCAGGCACTAGAGGAGACCCACAGACTGGGAGGTTGATATTCTACCTAAGACCTTTCCCTTTGGAGCACCCATATGGGCTTGGCTTTGAAGAGATAAATGCTTCTCTCCAGCAATGACATAGGTTAGGAGCTCCAATTCAGGCATTAATTTCTTATCAGTCACTGGCTAGATGGAGCCCCTAAGCATGATAAAGGGACAACACCTTATAGGAAATCATAGCACTTTCACCTTCCCAGCAGCAGACAGGCAACTGGGTTTCTCACATCTCTGTTGCCTATGCATGATGCACTGCCTTTCTCTCAATCTTTTTGTACTGACCTTTGGAGAGTAGGTGTCTGGTATGTTTTTCAAATGCTGTATGAGCCCAACAGATGTTACACACCTTGGGCTCTAGTGTGATGCCTCTTGGGAGATGGATGTTCCCTCTCTCCAGGGCCAGACCAAGGGGAGATCTAACCATAGGTAGAAAACAGCGCTTCTGGGAAAAATGAGCCAACTGCAATATTCTTGAGTTACCCTCACCTCCCGCCAGCACAGGGTGTTCTGCACCAGCCTGACTTCACATGGGAGCTAAACAGAGCGTGCATAAGACCAGCCCTAGGGAGAGCAATGATGCTGTCATAAACAGATGGTTAAGGGTTAATGTCTCTTTTACCTGTAAAGGGTTAAGAAGCTCAGTGAACCTGGCTGACACCTGACCAGAGGACCAACAGGGGAACAAGATACTTTCAAATCTTGGTGGAGGGAAGTCTTTGTTTGTGCTTTTTGTTTGGTTCGTTGTTCGCTCTCGGGACTGAGAGGAACGGGACACCATTCCAGGTTCTCCAATCTTTCTGAATCAGTCTCTCATGTTTCAAAATAGTAAGTAATAGCCAGGCAAGGCGGATTAGTCTTCTGTTTGTTTTCTTAACTTGTAAATGTGTCTTTTTGCTGGAAGGATTTTTACCTCTGTTTGCTGTAACTTTGAATCTCAGGCTGGGGGAGGGTAGGAGTGGGGGGAGTCCCTCTAGTCTATATGAATCTGAGTACCCTGTAAAACATTTTCCATCCTGATTTTACAGAGATAGCTTTTAATTAAAGAAAGAAAAGGTAAAAATTTTCTTTTTAAGAATCTGATTGATTTTTCCTTGTTTTAGAATCCAAGGGATTGAGTCTAAACTCACCAGGGATTGGTGGGGGGAAAAGGAGGGGGGATGGTTAATTCCTCTTTCTTTTAAGATCCAAGGAGTTTGGATCTCTGTAAGCCTCTCAAGGCAACCCAGGGAGGGGAGAGTCTGTGGGGGAAAAGGAGGCGGATGGTTAATTTCTCCTTGTTTTAAGACCCAAGAAGTTTGGGTCTTGGGTTCCCCAAGGAAGGTTTTGGGGGAACAGAAGTGTACCAGACACAGACATCTGGCTGGTGGCAGCGTACCAGATTTAAGCTAGTAATTAAGCTTACAAGTGATCATGCAGGTCCCCACTTCTTGAACCCCAAAGTTCAAAGTGGGGAAAAAACCTTGACAGATGTACATTACACCTGCATGAAATCAGTTTAGTGTGAATTGTATCGCAGTGTTACACTAAAAGCAGCAAAGAGTCCTGTGGCACCTTATAGACTAACAGACATTTTGGAGCATGAGCTTTCGTGGGTGAATACCCACTTCGTCAGATGCATGACCCACGAAAGCTCATGCTCCAAAACATCTGTTAGTCTATAAGGTGCCACAGGACTCTTTGCTGCTTTTACAGATCCAGACTAACACGACTACCCCTCTGATATTTGACAGTGTTACACTAGAATAACTGACATCTAAATTATTGGTAGAAAGCAATTTTCACTGAAACACTACCTTCCTGGACAAAGAGAAAGCAGTGATTAGTGGTTAGCTACACGTTCCCTAGAGCAGCAACAGTGTCAGTTTTGCATCAGGTCTGCCTGGCTCTCACTAGGCTAGGGGAAATATCAGGCTGCCCTTAGGAGGACAAATGCAGTGCACTGAACTGCTTTCCTTGCAGAAGTGGCTGAACAAGTCAGGCTTCCACAGCATTGCAGCCGAATCTGTTACATAACTGAGGAAGCATAGTGTGCAGAGCTCAGTAACCAGGTTTATTCTGCCTCATTACCACCTCCTTTAACGCCCTCCCCCTTCTCTACTTTAACCGCTGTCAGCTGCCTTTGCAATGGATTTCCAAAGGAGAACAGCTGAAATTTCTGTTACCTATTGTATGAGAATGTGCTTGCAGAGAGAATACCTGGTGTGGTAAACATGTTAAAAGTGGTTACACAACACTAGTATGCTGAATGATCTATGCTTACACTGATTTTGCTTCAGTGTCATCCCCTGCCTTTCTGTTCCTAGTTACAGGGCTGATGGGGACTGAGATCTAAAGTCACAGTGCATACACCTCCACAACCAAATGAGACAATGAATGTCTTTGAACATAAGAACGGCCATACTGGGTCAGACCAAAGGTCCATCAAGCTCAGTATCCCGTCCTCTGACAGTGGCTGATGGCAGGTGCCCCAAAAGGAATGAGCAGACAGGTTATCATCAAGTGATCCATCCCCTGTCACCCAATCCCAGCTTCTGGCAAACAGAGACTAGGGACACCATCCCTGACTATCCTGGCTAATAGCCACTGATGGACCTATCCTCCATGAATCTATCTAGCTCCCTTTTGAACCCCGTTATAGTATTGGCCTTCACAACACACTCTGGCAAGGAGTTCCAGAGGTTGATAGTGTGTGGCATAAAAAAATACTTTGTTTGCTTTAAACATGCTACCTATTAATTTCATTGGGTGGCCTCTTGTTTTTGTATTATGAGGAGGAGTAAATAACACTTCCTTATTTACTTCCTCTACACCACTCATGATTTTATAGACCTCTATCTTACCCCTTCCCCCACTTAGTCGTCTCTTTTCCAAACTGAAGAGTCCCAGTCTTATTAATCTCTCCTCATACGGAAGCTATTCTATACCCCTAATAATGTTTGTTGCCATTTTCTGAACCTTTTCCAATTCCCATATAACTTTTTTGAGATGGGACGACCACACCTGTATGCAGCATTCCAGGTGTGGGCGTACCATGGATTTATATAGAGGCAACATGATATTTTCTTATTATCCTTTTTTGATGATTCCCAACATTCTGTTCATGTTTTTGACTGCCGCTGCACACTGAGTGGATGATTTCAGAGAACTATCCATAATGACTCCAAGATCTCTTTCTTGAGTGGTAATAGCTAATTTAGACCCCATCATTGTGTGCATTAATTTGCATTTATCAACACTGAATTTCATCTGCCATTTTGTTGCCCAGTCACTCAGTTATGTGAGATCCTTTTGTAGCTCTTCGCAGTCTGCCTGGGACTTAACTATCTTGAGTAACTTTGTATCATCTGCAAGTTTTGCCACCTCACTATTTACCCTTTTTTCTTGATCATTTCTGAATACGTTAAATAGGGCACAAGGGCATTCTACAAATCACCAGTCACTGTCACAGGATCAGATCTGTATGCAGGAATGAATTTTTATTTTGATTTAGGCTTTGAAATAGAAGCAGCAAAACACTGAATATCTCTAATGAAGATGGAGCAGGATAGCACTGACTAGCAGTCCTATCTTGTCTAGTGACTACAATGATGTAGTGGGGGACAGCGAATGGCATTTTAAAGGACCAGAGACACTAGTGCAGCTTTTTGCTATAAATAAGGCCTTCAGGGAGAAGGGGATTTTATCCCATGTCAATGTCTCTGATCAACTGAGATGCGTGTGGGAGCAGGAGAACACTGTCAACATCCCAACTATCAAAACTCTGTTTGCCATTGCAACATATTCCACTTCACAGAAACTTCTCTGCATCTTTAACATTAAGGAAGCCATGATCAGTCATTCATACTGTGGGACTGGGGGCTGCGTAACTAAATGGAAGAACCAGGGTCGCAGCTGATGACGGCTAGAGGCGGAGAGGAAATGCCAGAAGACCCAAAAAGGGACAAAACACATTGATCCATAATTTTAAGAGAGACTACTGTTTGAGCACAGTCAAATGTGCTAGCAAGTGGTTCTTTTCACATGTTCGTGTTACGGTAATTCATTGTGTCTGTTATAAATGGATACTCCAGCAGACTGTTAGAAGATCTATTCCCTAAAATAAACCCTTCTGATTTTCCTCAAGAAAAAGCAGAGTGATGGATATGGTGCCTTCAGTCCTACAACTGTCTTGTAACAGTTATGTGTGGCTAACATTTAGCTAGTCAGTTGAATGATTTCTTTTAGGAGAGGTGATCCTTACTGCACTTTTGAGTGTATTCCTCACAGAATTTGAAAGATTAAAGTAAGTTTCCTTGGTTCAGCCTTCTTATTTCCACTCTATAGCTGCAGTGCTCCCACCAAGATTTTGGTAGCCTAGATTTCTGAATGTCTTTATCCACAGCACAAACAGCAGTAATACAGGCGTTTCTCAACTCTAACTGGATTGATTAGCTACAGAAGTACTTTCTCCAGTTCATCTAAAAGGTATTTATAATCCATCCATGGTACTCACTCCAGTATTTATGTGCCACATAAAAATTAAAGTGTGGGTCTACTTCAAAAATTTACTCTAAAAATGTCATCGACTGAATAAGTGAACCCAGATCAAAATGTGTTCTTAAGTTTTCTAAGAATGTTTTTTCTGACTATTAGGCCTGCAAAATGAACCTGGGATCTCTCTTCTTTTCATATATTACCAGTAATAAAAGTGTTGCAGACTTACAGTTATGTCTATGCAACCCTGTTGAAAATTCATGGTCATAACTGGAAGACAACAAGGTTATAGGGGTCAATGAGGGCACCATCTGGCAGTATGTCTACACAGTAAACAAACACTTGCAGCTGCCCTGATTCAGTTGACTTGGGGTTGGGCTGAAGGGCTGTAAAATTCCAGTGTAGATGTTTGGGCTCTGGCTGCAACCCAAGCTCTGGGACCCTGCTAGGTATCCCCTGGTCATTGTCCCACTGCTGGGCTCTATGCATTATGGGATTTTTCTTGCAATGCATTGTGAGATACCTATCAGAAGCCACTGGAATTCTGGGACTTCAAACTAAAATTCCCATGACTTGTCTTTCTTGTCAGCCAGCATGGATGGAACAAAGCAGCATGCATTGACACTTAATAGACAGAGAGGCTGCTGCAGCTGTATTTGCAGTTGTGCAGCTGTATGACTTTGGGAGTCAGCTGCTGCACTACCAAATCTATCCAGATAGAGGGGGATGAAACTGAGCACCTACTTGTGGAGGATTTTTTCCTGGAGAAGCGTCACACAGCGGAGAGCTGATTCTGGACTCGGGGAAACCAGCACTGAAAGGTGGGAATAGGAGATGTGGGATGACTAGCAAGGGCAGCAGAATTATGACAAGGGCCACTTTCATAGAGATCTGTGTAGAACTCACCCGAGGCAGAACACCAACATTAGAGCTCCCTTCAGTGTGGAGAAGTAAGCGGCCATTACAATCTAGAAGCTTATCGTGCCTGATTGTTACAGATCAGCTTGGTGCTGGTAGATCAACTGGCAGGTTGTCATCATGCAGATGTGTGCTGCTATAGAGGACGGTGATGCCCTGGGTCAGAAAGCGTGGCATGGCACAGGTGAGCGATGATTTACATGGTTGCGGTTAGGGTGACCAGACAGCAAGTGTGAAAAATCGGGACGGGGGTGGGGGATAATAGGAGCCTATATAAGAAAAAGACCCAAATATCCAGACTGTCCCTATAAAATTGGGACATCTGGTCACGCTAGTTGCAGTTCCCAAATTGTAATGGGGCCCTTGATGGGACCCATATGCCTCTTCTTTATCCCCCATACTAAGCCTCAGAGTTGAACAGAAAAGGGGTATTTCCTCATGTCTCCAAGGCCTGATTAACCTCTGTGGTATATTAATGTGGGGTGACCTTGGAAGGGTCCATGGTGCCAAGACCTTTAGAAATTCAGACCCGTTTTCCTCAGCGAGAAAGGGAATGTCTGCTCCCATGACCATTGTGGCTTACCCTGTTTTCTTGGCTTCTGAAGCCTTTTTACTGGCCACTTGGATAAGAGAAAGGACTGTTCAACTTGTCCACAGAGTAGCTGCGGAGTGACAAGGGAGTGTGTATTTGGAAGGCTGGAAGGGAGATGGACATGCCTGAGGACAAGGCTGGAGGCTGCTTGTGTGAAAGTTACTTGATGCATTTGGCACAAAATCTGAGAAAGCAAGGGACAGAGCTTCATCAATGGGCAGCAGGTGAAGGTGCAGAGAAATCTGGAAGGATATGAACAGTCAGAGAGGCTGCCTCTGCAAACTGCAGCAAGCAATCAGAGCCACAGGCTCAGGCATACCCTGTTCTTCTATTTAGAGGCTAGGAGCTAAAATCCAGAAATGAAATTTTATTGTGCATTACATAAGGATTTCATAAAATGGAAATTTGATGCTTTGGGCAATGATTTTATGAATGGGCATTGTATTATGTTTATTGCATGTGTAATTTTATGAAGCTATTGAACCTTTTTGTCAATAACAGTCTTTACTGAACACCAAATAGTGCAAAGAATAAAACTTTTATTGAACGCAGTGGGACATAAACCAGCACATAAAACAGTGTGAACTTTATGGAATACAATAGGCATGTGTGCCACATCAGTACTAAGTGCTTAAGGCACAGACTTGTGCTATTTTGGTCACAAGCATGGGTAGGGCCAGGGTTTAACTGCTGTCCTTGCCATGGGGTGTAGAATAGCAAGAGAATAATCCATCACTTGTAGCTGGGGTGAAGGTGGGGTTCCAGTATTCATGGATCTCCCTGTCTTGGGGTGTGGAGTGAGGTGCCTGTGGCTGAAACTTCGGGAAGGATACCACTGCTCCCAGTATGCATTGCTCTCAATGGGCTGCAGGACATGGCTGGGCAGGCATGGAGGTACAGCTATTGGGCAGGAACAATTGTACTACAACATTCTCTAGCAGGACTGTCTGCTTCTGCATCTCCCGACTGTCCTCAATACGGTTCCTTGTCAATTCTCTCTTCTCTCTCTGCAAGGAGACTTTTCCTCCACTCCTGAGTTCTTCTCCCTTATCCAGGAGGCAGAAGCAAGATTCCCACATCTATTATCTTCCTTTTCTTCTCCCAGAGATCTGTCAGAAATTCAGAGGTTGGTAACAATCCTGTCCATAAGGGCAACAGCACACCAGGTGCAGAGCCAAGAAATAGAACAAATTAGTGTACTAATTCCTGTCTCCAGGAAACAAATACCAAAATGTTACTTTCCCCCTCAATTTCAGAATTCCATTCTCACAGTCTCTTCCCAGGCTGGGGTGATCTTGGAGACAGAAGTTTCCCTTTGCATAGGGTCCCCGTACCATTCTGGGTCAGCGGTGGGCAGCAGGGGACTGGCTTGTAATTGCATGTGCACTTCTGCAGGTTGTTCTTACTCCAGAGGATGTTACCCAGAGGCATATCAAGAGGCAGAGAAAGGTCTTGCTCAAAAAGGCAACAGGTTAACCAGCAAGATCAGCAGCAATGCTGTTCACCAGAATGCTTCCCCTCATTCCCTACCCCAAGATGCTGCAGGACTGGAAGGACAGTGGTACCTATATGGCTGCATTGCCATGCAATGCATCTGCAGAGCAGGACAAAGTACACTGCAAAATTAATAGACTTCTAGAGTGACTGTTCTGAACCCAGAGGGTTAGCAGTGCGGTGAGTGATTAAAACTAGCTGAGTACCTTACAACCTATGCATTTGTAAATGTCACACCCTGGGAAATATAACCTCATAACATGCAACTGCAGTGAAAAGCTCAGGGCATTGCTCAAACTGTGAAGCAAAGTACTTTTTACATTGGAGTTCTTTCTGTATCTACCACGTCAATAAAACATGCCTGCATTACAAGAGGTTTAGGTTTTAGCCCTGGCAGCCCCACCAGCCTTGAACAGGGAGGGGAAAGGAGAATTGGGGAACAGTGGTGGACCAGGAGGGAAAAGGGATGCTTTACTATTTCAGAGAAGTAAGTATGGTGTAGTTCACATTCTAATGACAAAGCCACTTGACTGGCAAGGGTTCCAGTCAGTCGGGAGGGAGAGGGAATGGGAAAAGGAGCTGGGGTGCCAGAATGGTCGATGGCTGTGGGACGTGAAAGTTTTACAAAAATAGCTGTTGGAGAGCTTAAGCTGTTCAGTACAGACACCATTTTAACCCTGGCAGGAGTGGGAGGGGGGCTATAAAAGCTAGGGTGACCAGATGTCCCGATTTTATAGGGATAGTCCCAATTTTTGGGTCTTTTTCTTATATAGGCTCCTATTACCCCCCTACCCCTTGTCCTGACTTTTCACATTTGCTCTCTGGTCACCCTAATAAAAGCTGAGCAGGCTGTGAAAGATTCCTAGTTCACATCTGCCCAAAATGGCAGTGGCCATTGGGTAGCCATAACAAAAAAGCTTCTACGAGTTGTGCTGTAATAGAGCACACAATACTAGCGGAAAGAGGTTTGCCTTGTTTCGGGAACCATCTCTTCCCCAGGCTTTTGCAGGGGAAGGAGATCTTGACTTTCTAGGGAAATCTCATCAGGAGTCCTGATCCGTGGTCTCTTGGCTGCAGTACACAGCACAACAGGGTTTGGTGGTGCCTCACTGGCAAAAATCCACTTCAACTTGTGATAGATGGGGCAGGTGCTAGGAGCTAGCTAGAGGGTCTTGTTGCTGTCCTCAAGTTTTTGCTTTAATATTCTGCTAGAGTTTCTTTCCTTTGTTATACCCCTGGAACGTGTCCTGGGAATGACCCTGTCATTTGCCTCAATATACACTCATATCTTGGCATTCTGTGGGCTGCTCTTAAGGCAGGACCCGACAATCTCCTCTGTCCAGTTTAAGGAAATCCATGATCTCTGCATAGAAGCATGAGGCATGGCTGCTGTGGAGTTGAGAAGAGTATGCAACCCCAGGGATTTTTAATTGCAAATGGGGCCCATCTGATGGCATGTCAGCATTTAAACAGGCAAGTAACATCAGTTATGACCCCAGAGCAATAGAGGGCATACAGGTCAATCCATGTGTGAAGCAATACAGTGCAGGAGAACAGTAGGACTGGTAGAGGCAGAAGAGTCAATTCATTATTTGAATTCACCCAAACTTTTTCCTGGGCCTAACATCCTAAAATTGACTCAATCCTCTTTTCAGAGTGGCCAGATAATTCAAAAAAAGAATTGTGTTGTGTGGACACAAGGCACTGTAATCCAAATCCAAAAGTTAATGCAAAAAAACTCTGTTCAGACAAGCCTTAAGTCTCTGCTGAACACAGTGTTCTAGACAGTTTGAATATGGAAAGGATCTCACGTAACCTGTTTCTCAACCACTGAGGTCCTTAAAGATCAGAACCAGGACACCAATCAGAAAATGAACTAGAAGCTAGCATATGAGCTGGCTATGTCCTTTGTGGTTATTCCCGCTCCGACAGAAGCTTGAGTTTGGCCTTGACTGACAACCTGAGACAGAATAATCCTGTCACCAATACTGACTTTTTACCTCATGACAACTTGTTTTCCAAATGTGGAGTTGCGTCAGGAGTGCCAACATTAGAAACATCGGTTTTAACATATACATTTACCATATTTGATATGGAGGTTATTAAGCAACTATAGATGGTCAGAAAGTGATTTTTTTTTCATAACTGCTTCTCTCTAATCAACCTTCGTAAGTATTAGGATACTGGATCAAAAGGGGATGTGGAAAGTGATATGGATCCCCACGTTTATGGATTACTTATGAGGCCAACAGATAGTGAAAGCAGTTATCAGGTGGGCAATAAGGTGGTCTTTTTAGGGCAGGGACCATAGCTTCCTATGTCTTCTTTGAGCTTAGTGCATTTTAGGCCAGTGGAAAAGAGTACACATTACCCAACATCTTAAGCCGTAGGCATTAGCTTGGTTTGGTTTCCAGCTATGAGTTTGTCAGTTTTTAGCTAATACCTACAGCCTTGGCCAGAGCTGGCACTTGGTTTGCCAGCCTCACAACATGTATTTTAGAAAATCATCCAATCCTGACTTAAAGATTGCAGTGATGGAGAATCCACCACAACCTTTGGTACATTGTTCCAGTTATCATGTGTCAAATGCGTCTACAGCGTGGGGTTAGTAGTGATGGCTGTAGTGATGTGTCAGTTTTGTTCAAAATAGGTATTAGTCTTACAAAAATGTATTGTGTTTAGACTATGAAATGCTTATAAGTTCCTGCATGCATTAATCTTACTTGTAATGTCTGTATTCCATGATATATGCAAGTTTTACTTTACAACTTTGAAAATGTTTGCTCTGAACTTGCAAATCCAGGCATGGGAATCATCCCTCCCTCCCCCACAATCCAGGAGGACTATCAAAAATTAAGTGGGCTATTGTAAGACAAAAGCTTTGTTAACTGCCCCATCCACCCATGGAGAAAGACATGCAGAAGGCCTCGTCCCATTAGTGCGAATACTGAAAAGGGGGGAGGGGAAATAGCTGACGAAGATTTTTCATCTCTTTGAACTCTCACAGGGCCAGAGAAATTAAATTAAGGCTCCGGGCACCCGCAAAGGAAGCAGGTGCCTGGGGCGGCCAACAGAAAGGAGCAGCATTCCATCTGTTATTGGGGTGGCATGTCCGGGTCTTCGCTCCCTCTCTTCCTCCTTCGGTGGCAGCTCAAATCGCTTTTTTTTCCCCCTCCCTTCGCCGCTTAGGGTGGCAAAAATGCTTGAGCCAGCTCTGGCTTGCTTTAACCTCGAAATAACTTGTTTCTTTTTCCTCGTTAATAAACATGTAGATAGTTTATTACAGGATTGGCTACAGGCATTGTCTTTGGTGTAAAAATCTGGGGTACCAATTAATTTAGGGTAAGTGACTGATCTCTTGGGACTGGAAGCAACTTGAATATTTTGTGATTTTTGGTGTAAGTGACCATTTATCCCTGAGTCCAACTTGCCTTGGTGGCAAGATTGACTGGAGAGTCTAAGGGGATGGTCTTTGACTCCATGGTAACACTGTTACAACTAATCCAGAAGTGCACATCTGTTATTGGGTTGGTGAAATCTAATTGTAGAACATGCTACCAGGTTGAGGAGTCTGCCCTGTTTTTGACAGTCTACCCTGAGGTAGGCACTCATAGTGTCATTCTGTCTGCAGTGGCTCACACTCTAGTTCAAAACAGGAATTACTTCAGGGAAGTTCTCTGGCCTGTGTGATACAGGAGGGCAGACTAGATTATCACAATGGTCCCTTCTGGCCTTGGAATCTATGATTGGCCCCTTAGTGTCTATGGTTAAGACACTAATAGCAGAGAGGGCATGGTTACTTGCATTCCCATGCCCATTCTATTTGAGGACTGCAGTCTCATATTCTAACTACTATTATGTTTCCTTTAAGAAAGGAAACGAAAACTATTTTAAATGTAATATATTCATCCTGCACACACTGCAGCACAACTTTGGTCTCTGGACCACAGCGCAAATAAATCAAATAGCAGAAAGAATGCAGAGATGGAAATGCCTGACTGCACATCAGCTGTTACTAGACCAGGAGCTGCTTTTACATCAAGGTACATTTAGCTTTAAGTGTCAAATGAATTTTAGGACTGGAGGCATGAAAACAATTAAAAATATGTATCACTGTACAGTAAACCTCACAGCTCAGCTGTGTGTTTGTCAAACTCTTGCCCCATCTACAAGCAATCCTTTTTTCTATCTCACTTGATCACCTTTTTTTAAAAGCCTGCCTGTAAAGCCACCAAAATGGCTTCATGAAATAACTTTTCTAGTCAGAATCCACTTTAGCAAGGTCATAGAGTACAGGAGGTGGCTGAGAGTTGCAGGTTTGAGATTACAGGGACAGTTTCCCCCAAAGACACTGGAGACCGACTCAAATTTGGGAACAGATTGCACACTGCATTGTGTGGCTAATGAAGATTAGAAATGTTCTATACCAAAGTCATGTGGCCTCCAGAGGATGCTTGGAAACTGAGTTAAAGTTTAGTTTGGGAGCAGCCTCGATGGAGATTAGAGGACTTCTAAAGTGAAGACCATTTGTTTTCTCGAAGTCTACAGGAAGAACAAAAAGATTCCAAAACTCTATCTACTGAAAGTGCCCTCTGGGAACCACCAAATTCTTAAAACATTTAAGTGTCTAGGAGTTAATATATTTCTTAATTTACTGGGATTGGTGAGAATCCATTCCTAAGAGACCTACTTGCATTAAGGCATCTAATTTATCTCCCCATGACCAATGCAGGATGCTTCCCACACTTCCTCACGGACTAGGCCACATGGCTAAAAAAAGTGTAATGCTTGGATGGAATGAACACTAAGATGATTTTAGGAAGGACCAGTAATGAGGACTATCCAATAGTGGACAATAGTAGATGCTTCAAGTGTTTAAATCCATTAAGTGAATAATTATAGCCTGCTCTTAGGGAAAAGTTGCTTACCAATCCTCATCAGGTAGTTGTATGTAGGAGCGTAATGCTTGCCTGGTAACACCGGTGTCTAATCTTCATCTTGCAGAAAGGAACTAAGCAGATGGTGGTTATTCAAATCCAAGTGCGTTTGGACACCACAGTGACTTCTTGAAAAAGTTTTAATCCAATAGCTTGGTTCTGACCTTTCCAAGAGGCCTGCTAGCTAATTCCTGACCAACGGGAGATTTAAAGGCAAAAATCTCATCACAGCCCCAGTCCCTGGATCAATCCTGAAGCACAAAACATCTCTAATTGTGGTATCTTAAAGTTATTTACAAACATTAGTTTATTTTAAGTATGTTGCCAGGGCAGGATTAACTTTTCCTTGGGTTGGGAGATCTGGGAATCTTCACTACTCCAGGGAGACCTATTTTTGCTGGGTTCCAAAGAGTCAACAAGAAAAGTCTATTCATTTAGTTTCATTTCTGCCTGAGCTGGCTTGTTGGCTTTTCCCCAAGGAAGGAGGCTTGGACTAGCCTAGGGAGGCCACTGGCCAGCTATCCAGTTTGAGATACATTGCCATAGCACCATATCACTGTTCATCCTTACAGACGTAACACAAGCTAACGAAGCACTGAATGTTCTAATATGTATTCCTCCTGACAATCCAGGAAGCGAAGGGAAATAAGTCTTACTGAAGAGGAAAGGTTTTCCACAAATGATTTGGGGTTTCAGATCATATCAAAATAAAAAATAATCATTTGAAAATAAAAGTCTGAATTCCTGACCTTGTTAGTGTTGCTACACATTTACTGGGCTGTCAAAGAGCTCTTCATCCATGGGAAGAAACCTTGTTTCTAGCAGAAACACACTGGAAAACATTAAATATGAATCTAAGTACTATTCCGTGAACTTGCAATGCTGGTTGCCTATAGCAACGTGAGGGCGATGCTGTCTGGCTCTGCTTAATCGAAAGTGCAATTTTAATCAATATTAATAACTGAGAGCGTATCCAAACACACAAACACTTTGCTGACATAGACCTGACATTTAAGCACAAGTATCTGTTCAAGAGGTATCTTTAAAAACCAGACCTGGTTAATAGAGACTTAAAGAGACAATGAAATGTTCCCAATAGTGCTGCTGATAAAGTCGCTCAAGGTTCTCAAAGTCATTCTCCCACACTAAAATGAGCCCCCCCCCGCCACAAATGAAGTCAGAAACTAGACAACTTGTCTGTCTCCTCTCTGCAAAGCAGTCATGGCAGCTGCCTTTGTAGGTTTTCCACATGCCCAATAGTGAAGAACGACAAGATCCTCAGCATTCTCCCAGAGACAGACGGAAGGATTTTTCTGGTTGTTTCATTAAAATGGAACAACTTACACGATGGAGAGGTACATATCAGCCCAACAGCAAACACCCCTGGATCTTGATCAAGTTTCCAAGCATGAGGAGGCAGAAGAGAATCCCTCTTTACCTGAAAATTCTCTTTAAATAGTACAATCCATAGAACCCTTAGGATTAGGGTGACCAGATGTCCTGTTTTCAAAGGAACAGTCCTGTATTAAGCCCTCCTGCAGGTGTTCTGACTTGTTCTTAAAAAAACAGGCAAATTGTCCTGTATTTTCTGTCTCTCCTCCATTAGCACTGGTGGGTCCAACTGCTGGCTAGATCCCTGCTCACCAGCCCCCCCACCCACCAGCCGTAAGTGTGTGTGAGGGTCCAGTGGCCGACAATGGGGGTTATCATAACCTTAGTCCCAGATTTGGACCTTAGCGTCCAAAATATGGGGGTTAGCATGAAAACTTCCAAGCTTAGTTACCAGCTTGGACCTGGTACTTGCTGCCACCACCCAAAAAATTAGAGTGTTTTGGGGCACTCTGGTCCCCCTGAAAAACCTTCCCTGGGGACCCCAAGACCCAAATCCCTTGAGTCTCACAACAAAGGGAAATAATCCTTTTTCCCTTCCCCCCTCCAGGTGCTCCTGGAGAGATACACAGACACAAGCTCTGTGAAACTACACAGAGTGACTCCCCCTCTCTGTTCCCAGTCCTGGAAACAAAAAGTACTTTCCTCTTCACCCAGAGGGAATGCAAAATCAGGCTAGCAAATCCAACACACACAGATCTCCCCCCTGATTTCTTCCTCCCACCAATTCCCTGGTGAGTACAGACTCAATTTCCCTGAAATTTCCCAGTAAAGAAAAACTCCAACAGGTCTTAAAAGAAAGCTTTATATAAAAAGAAAGGAAAAATACATACAAATGGTCTCTCTGTATTAAGGTGACAAAATACAGGGTCGATTGCTTAAAAGAATATTGAATAAACAGCCTTATTCAAAAAGAATACAAATCAAAGCACTCCAGCACTTATATTCATGCAAATACCAAAGAAAAGAAACCATATAACTTACTATCTGATCTCTTTGTCCTTACACTTAGAAACAGAAGACTAGAAAGCAGAACTACTTCTCCAAAGCTCAGAGAAAACAGGCAGACAGACAACAAAGACTCAGACACAAAATTCCCTCCACCCAAAGTTGAAAAAATCCGGTTTCCTGATTGGTCCTCTGGTCAGGTGCTTCAGGTGAAAGAGACATTAACCCTTAGCTATCTGTTTATGACAGGGGTAGGTGTGCAAGGCTGGTGGCTTCCCCTGCTGGTCTGTCAGCGCAGGCCCCACTGCATGAGGACTCTCGGCCAGCGGGGCCCAGACCCCTGTCCCATTTCTAGATGGCACTGGCTGCACGTTGCAAACTGTGGTGGCTGGTGAGCGTGGGCAGGCGCCAGGCAGCAGCCAGTTACATGTCGCCTCTGCTGCTCACCCATCAGCCCTTTACGTGCTCTCCCTGTCATAGAATATCAGGGTTAGAAGGGACCTGAGGAGGTATCTAGTCCAACCCCCAGCTCAAAGCAGGACCGATTCCCAACTAAATCATCCCAGCCAGGGCTTTGTCAAGCCTGACCTTAAAAACCTCTAAGGAAGGAGATTCCACCACCTCCCTAGGAAACCCATTCCAGTGCTTCAACATCCTCCTAGTGAAAAAGTTTTTCCTAATATCCAACCTAAACCTCTCCCACTGCAACTTGAGACCATTACTCCTTGTTCTGTCATCTGCCACCACTGAGAACAGTCTAGCTCCATCCTCTTTGGAACCCCCCTTTCATGTAGTTGAAAGCAGCTATCAAATCCCCCCTCATTCTTCTCTTCCGCAGACTAAACACTCCCAGTTCCCTCAGCCTCTCCTCATAAGTCATGTGCTCCAGCCCCCTAATCATTTTTGTTGCTCTTCGCTGGACTCTTTCCAATTTTTCCACATCCTTCTTGTAGTGTGGAGCCCAAAACTGGACACAGTACTCCAGATAAGGCCTCACCAATGTTGAATAGAGGGGAATGATCACGTCCCTCGATCTGCTGGCAATGCCCCTATGTCCTCTCTTGCTTTGCCCCTTCACTATCCCCCAGCCCCACTGCTCCTCCAGATCCCCCGCAGCAGGGCGCGTTCTGCTTCCAGCGCTGTGGGGAGAATCAGCCCCTGGTTGGAGCCCTCAGCTCACCAACAGCCTGGCTGGCAGGCTCCTTCCTTCCCCCATTGCCTCTGGCTCGGCTGGTGCCCTGGGAAAGCCCAAGATCCTCTGGCTTGGGACACTGGCCAGGAGGATCCAAGCCGGGCATGTGCCAAAGCGCTGCACAGCACTGGCCCGGGGCAGCCTCTCTGCGCTCAGCTAAGCTCTGGAGCGATGTGAGGAAGCGATTTTCAGCCTGTTCGCGGCCCGATCCTGCAGGCTCCACAGCAGCCCCATGGGCAAGGATTTAACATCCCTTTCACCCGCCGCTCACTGCCCTGGATCCTGCCCCCAAGGAGCGTAGGGCTGCTCTACCCCCTCGGCACCCTCCTCTGCTGAGCCACCTCTCTGGCTGGGTTCAATGAAGTCCTTGCAGTCAGGTTCCCTGAGCCTGGTGCACAATGCATCTGTCATAAACAGATAGTTAAGGGTTAATGTCTCTCTTACCTGTAAAGGGTTAAGAAACTCAGTAAACCTGGCAGACACCTGACCAGAAGACCAATAGGGGGACAAGATACTTTCAAATCTTGGTGGAGGGAAGTCTTTGTTTGTGTTCTTTGCTCTTGGGACTAAGAGGGATCAGACATCCATCCAGGCTCTCCTAACCTTTCTGGATCCGTCTCTTATGTCTCAAACTTGTAAGTAGCCAGGCAAGGCAGATTAGTTTTAATTTTGTTTTTCTCAACTTGTAAATGTTTCTTTTTGCTGTTAGGATTTTACCTCTGCTTGCTGTAACTTTGAACCTAAGGCTAGAGGAGGTTTCCTCTGGGCTATATAAATCTGAGTACCCTGTAAAGTATTTTCCATCCTGATTTTACAGAGATGATTTTTACCTTTTTTTCTTTAATTAAAAGCTCTCCTTCTTAAAAACCTGATTGATTTCTCCTTGTTGTAAGATCCAAGGGGATTGGGTCTGGACCACCAGGGATTGGTGGGGGGAAAGGAGGCGGGGGATGGTTAATTTCTCCTTGTTTTAACATCCAAGGGGTTTGGATCTGTGTTCACTAGGGAATTGGTGAAACCTCTCAAGGCTGCCCAGGGAGGGGAAAGTTTTGGGGGAACAGAGTGCCCCAAACACTAAAATTCTGGGTGGTGGCAGTGTACCAGATCTAAGCTAGTAATTAAGCTTACAAGTGTTAATGCAGGTTCCCACATTTGTACCTTAAAGTTCAAAGTGGGGGAAAAAAACCATGACAGCATCCTTAGGGCTTAACCCCTTCCTGCCTGCGCTGTAGCTGGGGGACAGGAGGCAGCTGGGTTATGTCGGTAACCAGCAGCAGCACAGAGTTGTTAGCTGCCTTTCGACACTGTGCAGGCAGGAAGGGGCAGGCTTCTTCCAGCCACAGGGGAGCGGGAGAGAAGGGAGGGGAAGATGAGCACTGCAAAGACATGGGCCGGGTCATCCATCCCCCAACTCCCACGACTGGAAACAGCTCCTGTCCCTTCCCTCCTGCACAGTGCGGAAAAGGTGCTTCTGGCCACATTCTAGTGTGAACCCTGGCAGAAATCTGAGGGGGGCATGTGACCTTGCGTCCTGCCATATGTGTTGCCTTGGGATGACACAGTGCCAGGTATTGAGAGGTGGGTCAATCCCAGGGGCCTAGCCAGGCATGGAGGACGGAAAGCACCTGGCAGGGACTGTCAGGTTGGCAGGTCACCCCCACTGTGTAAGAGAGGTGTACGAAGTGTGTGTGACCCCTCCTCGTGTGCGTGTGTGGGGGAGTGGGGTATGTGTGTCATCTCTCTCTGTGTGAATCCTAAAGCCTTAAAGATAAGAAGGTAAATAAAAAGAAATACCGAGCAGCTGGATTCTTTTTAACGGGCTCAGTCAAGTTGATGTTAATTAGAATATTTGTGCAGCACAGTTCTGATTGAATGCCACTGAACTTACATGAATACGAGTAATTTTACCAGGTGTCCCATATTCAGCATAAGGAAATATGGTTATCGTAATTAGGATAGTCTGGGTCTCCAGGCTGCTTTGGGACCAAACCAGGCCTCCATGACTAGCAGAAAGGAAACGCTCCTCCACTTTAAAAGCCCTCTCCCCAGCTAGTTGAGACATGATCCTCAGTCAGGATAAATTCACCAGTCTTAGAAGACTTCATAGTTATTAAAATCCTCACTTACAGCACAACAGGCTGATTGGCAACTTAGGTACCAGTTCTATCCTTTATCAGATCAGCAGAGAACCTATGGACCCTTTTCACTTCATGAAAGAAAATGTGGGTAAGCATGGATAAGCATGTAAGGATTAAAGCTCATGACACTTGAGCAGGTCTGACATGCCCAGCAGAGGACAGTGGATTAGACTTCTCCATGGTGAGTTTTCCCTACTCTGTTCTGGCTAAATTACTTGGGACAGATTTTCATTTCAGCCAAAGACAGCAAACCTTTTTGCAGAGAGGAGAGAGGCATGCAGCCAGAGGCTCACACCTGGGTTCATACACTGAACCCCAAGGTGGACCAGCTCACCGGGTCGATCTACATTGCAAAGAAAAGCCTGTAGCACCAAGATTCAGAGCCTAGGTCAACTGATCGAGGTTTCGGCTATTGGACTAATAGCAGCAGGGAGGTTTGGACTTGGGCTGGAGCCTGGGCTCTGACACCCTCCCCCTGCTGAGTTTCAGAGCCAAAGTGCCAGTCTAAATGTCTACATTGCTATTTTTAGCCCCACAGCCCGAGCCCCATGTGCCCCAGTCAATTTACCCTTCTCCAAAACTTGGTGCCGCAGGCTTTTCTTTGCACTGGAGATAGAGCCTCACAGGTCAGCAGTTAACATCCCCTTTGCTACAAAATGTTCCCCCGGATAATTATCCAAATGGCACACCTGGAACCTAGCAGTACAAAATGGCACATACTCCACTGCACTGAACACTTCCATGCAGTTTAATTTCTCGAATCTAAATATCAGCTCCTGAAAGCTAACATTTTTATCTCTCCGCAGGACATCAGGAGTCCAGAAGGGAGCTGTTTGCACAGGAAAATAGGATGTGTCAAGATATTAAGCAACCAGTGCAGAAAAAGCTAGGGGAAAACGTCTGAAGCAAACGTACAAACAAAATTGCATTTGCCTTTTTACTTCTCTTATCAGCTGGCTTTGGCATAGGAGGGTCAGAGGGCATTCAAGTACAGCGAAAGCTGCCCTCTGATAGAAATCCATTAAACGAGAACTGCTGATCCAGCAGTACCTGCAAGTTCAGCTACATGAAAAACCTTCTGCCTGAGCCCCCTGCAGGGCATGTGGACTTCAAAAGGCAGCTTTTCTGGAGAGCAGAAAGAATCCTTACTAGTTGCTTCACTGGAAATTCTTAATGCAGGAATCTGCACTTGCTTTCAAAAAACTACTCATATTTCACAGGGCTGATCTCCCACTCTGACACCTCAGACTGTGTCTGTCTTCCTCGTCTCTCCTGGTACGCAGCCACAATGACCCTGATTCTTGCTAAAGAGTTCTTGAGAAGATTAGTTGATTTGGGGATGAAATTGTTTCCATTTTAGCAGAATCCATTTGCACTGTAATTTATTTTAAGTACTCCGATAGCACAGTAAGCATCACAATCCCTAGTGAGGATAAATACGCAATGCCCCTGTGAGGAAGGGAAGAACTGAGGCACATAGTTCCAGGCCAAAGGTCACACGACCTCTGCGGCTAAGCAGAAACTCAAACCAGCATCACCCAAGCCCCCGGCTAGTCCGGTAGTTAGGGCACTACCTGACCTCTCAAACCATGAACAGAAGAAAGATTTTACTAGCAAATACCAGTACTAACTCCAGCTAAAAGGGGCACAAGATTAAAATTCTCCTATGCTGGCAACAGATCATAGTAGCTTTTACCTAAGGATCTCTACCATTCCTCTCAAACTAGCAAGGGTGTGGCACTGATCTCGAGAAACACTGGCTGGGTGTTCCTCAAACCTATCAGCCATGATCCGCACGAACACAGAAGATTCATGTTTGACTTTTTCCTAGTCTCTTGCTCTCCTCTGAAGACGGGGAAGAAAGTGACCTGGATCACCCAACAGCGACCCCTCTAGCAATTGGGGTGGGATCAACACCAAAGAGAGTCCTGTCAGTCTTGCTCTTTAGGAAGCAGAGTTACTGAAACGGTTCCTTGGTGGGTGCAAGGGAGGATAAGTCTAAGGACTCCAAATAGGATGATAAGATTCAAACAAACAAGCAGAACCTTGCTGTGCTAATGAACCAGTCTAGAAGTGCCAGGAGAGAGAGACAGATGTCTCAACCACACAGTTCTATGAGCCCACTCCTAAAACCATTTACTATTAATAGGAAGAAAGATGTCAAGTATTTTCAAGGTGATCACTACAATCTGGAGCAGTCAGGACAGGTTCTGATGTTATCCTCCATTTCCATAGGGCCTTTCACCCAGCAAGATCTCTAGGGATTGGATATGCCATCTACCACAAAGGGACCATGCTCCTGATTGGGACTTCCCATGCTGCAGCAACTACAAGCACACAACTACAGGTAGGAATCTTCACCCGCCAGGGAAGCACACATCACATCTGGAGTGGAACATAGTAACTGGGAAAGCACTGCAGCACTGCAGAGCAGTTTAGGTATAACCAGACCTACAGGCAAAGTGTAGGTACACCCAGCTGTTTGGGCAAGAAACCAGGTTAACAACTGTTCTTGTGAAAAGCATCAGGGGATCTTTAAAGACTGTAAGACATCAACCATGGTTTGAGATCTTTGAGAACTCCTGGAAGACGGCAGAGGTCCTAGAGGACTGGAGAAAGGCAAAACATAGTACCTATCTTCAAAAAGGCGACAGGGAGGACCCAGGGAATTATAGACTAGTCAGCCTAACTTCAATACCTGGAGAGATACTGGAGCATGTTATTAAACAATCAGTTTGTAAGCACCTGGAGGATAATAGCGTTAAAAGGAATAGTCAGCATGGATTTATCAAGAACAAATCATGCCAAAACCAACTTAATTTCCTTCTTTAATAGCGTTACTGACCTAGTGAATGGGGGGGAAGCAGTAGGTGTGATATTTGATCTCAGAAAGGCTTTTGACGGTTCCAGTTTTTTTTTTAACCTTTCTTCGTAAGTCAGGTTTTCTAAATCTTTGATCATTTTTACTGCTCTCCTGTGGGCTCTCTCCAGTTTGTTCACCTCTGTCCTTAAGTGTGGTGCCCAGATTTGGACACAGTATTCCAGCCGGTGTCTCATCAGTGCTGAGTAGAGAGGGACAGTTCTCTCCTATATCTGTCTTACAACACTCTTGTTAATACATTTCAGAATCATATTTGCCATTTTTGCAACTGCATCTTATTGTTGACTCCTATTCAGTTTGTGGTCCACTATAATCCCTCAATCCTTTTCAGCAGTACTACCAACTAGACAGTTGTTCTCCATTTTGTAGTTGTGAATTTGATTTTCCTTCCTAAGTGAAGTACTTTGCACTTGTCTTTATTGAATTTCATCTTGTCGAATTCAGACCAATTCTTCAATTTGTCAAGGTCATCTTGAATTTAAGATGTCCTCCAAAGTTTTTGCAATCCCTCCCAGTTTGCTATCATCCGCAAGTTTTATAAGCATACTCTCTACTGCATTATCCAAGTCATTAATGAAAATATTGACTAGTACTGGACCCAGGACTGACCCTGTGGGACCTCACTAGATATGCCCTCCCAATTTGACCGCAAACCATTGCTACTTACCCTTTGATTATGGTCTTCCAAACAGTTGTGGTCTAAATTAAATTATAAGGTGGGTGCACATTTCCCTAGTTTGGGTCTGAGACCTGGGTTAGAAGCCGTGACTGGGCTGTGGTTGGGGCCCAAGACTGAGAGAAAGGCTAGAGCCAGGACAGAGCTGGGTTGGGTGGCTCTTCTGTCTTGCTCCCTGTGGAGGCTTCCCAGGCCCTGCCATGCCCCCCTAAACATTCCTCTGCACCCCCATAGTGGGGGCACCCTCAGTTTGGGGACCTCTGCTCAACACAGACATAGCTTGGTAATCACTCAGCCATGAGAAAATGCAGGAAGGGGCTATTGCAGTTACTTTAAAACGAGATTTCTGATAAACAGCCATTGCCCCATCTGGTAAATCTGACCAAATGTATTGGGGTTTAATAGATAATTACCAGTGAACAATAAACTGAATTAAAGAAAAGAACGGATGTCCCAGTAATGATCCAGGGAGACCAGCATTACTATGCTAGCATAATGAAAGCAATGCACCCTTTTAAGCCTTGACAAATAAAAAGGCTTCATTGTATTTCAGTTAAAATTAGAGCCTGGAATGCAATTTCCATACCTACCAAAGGCCAATTCATCGGTGTCTGAAAAACCCAATACAAAACAAGACAACCCCAAAACCAAGGAAATAGCACCCTGGAAAGGGTGTAACATCAGAAGGTCATGCTTAGACTAGCGCTTAATAGGACTGTATGAACCATGGCTGCCTAGCCTCTCTGCACGTCATCGTGAAAGCCTTATCGCCACTGGAACTAATTGCAAAAGAACCTACTGGGGACTTTACATATATTCAAAGCTTATTACTGTGACAAGGAATTACTCGCTGTCTCTATCAGACTAGGTACAAACAGGGGGTGCCAATGGCCTAAACCAGTGGTTCTCAACCAGGAGTCCAGGGCTCCCGTGGGGGCACGAGCTGGTTTCAGGGCGTCCGCCATGCACTGCCGGCATTAGACTTGCTGAGGCCCAGGGCAAAAAGCCCAAGCCCCACTGCATGGGGCTAAAGCTGAAGCCTGAGCAACTCAGCTTCAGAGTGCCCTCTGTGGCATGGGCCCCTGGGCAACGGGACTGCTTGCTACCCCCTAACACTGGCCCTGGCTTTTATATGCAGAAACAGTTGTTGTGGCACACATAGACTCATAGACTCTAGGACTGGAAGGGACCTCGAGAGGTCATCGAGTCCAGTCCCCTGCCCTCATGGCAGGACCAAATACTGTCTAGACCATCCCTGATAGACATTTATCTAACCTACTCTTAAATATCTCCAGAGATGGAGATTCCACAACTTCCCTAGGCAATCTATTCCAGTGTTTAACTACCCTGACAGTTAGGAACTTTTTCCTAATGTCCAACCTAAATCTCCCTTGCTGCAGTTTAAGCCCATTGCTTCTTGTTCTATCATTGGAGGCTAAGGTGAACAAGTTTTCTCCCTCCTCCTGATGACACCCTTTTAGATACCTGAAAACTGCTATCATGTCCCCTCTCAGTCTTCTCTTTTCCAAACTAAACAAACCCAATTCCTTCAGCCTTCCTTCATAGGTCATGTTCTCAAGACCTTTAATCATTCTTGTTGCTCTTCTCTGGACCCTCTCCAATTTCTCCACATCTTTCTTGAAATGCGGTGCCCAGAACTGGACACAATACTCCAGCTGAGGCCTAACCAGCGCAGAGTAGAGCGGAAGAATGACTTCTCGTGTCTTGTTTACAACACACCTGTTAATGCATCCCAGAATCACGTTTGCTTTTTTTGCAACAGTATCACACTGTTGACTCATATTAAGCTTGTGGTCCACTATGACCCCTAGATCTCTTTCTGCCATACTCCTTCCTAGACAGTCTCTTCCCATTCTGTATGTGTGAAACTGATTGTTCCTTCCTAAGTGGAGCACTTTGCATTTATCTTTATTGAACTTCATCCTGTTTACCTCAGACCATTTCTCCAACTTGTCCAGATCATTTTGAATTTTGACCCTCTCCTCCAAAGCAGTTGCAATCCCTCCCAGTTTGGTATCGTCCGCAAACTTAATAAGCGTACTTTCTATGCCAACATCTAAATCGTTGATGAAGATATTGAACAGAACCGGTCCCAAAACAGACCCCTGCGGAACCCCACTTGTTATACCTTTCCAGCAGGATTGGGAGCCATTAACAACTACTCTCTGAGTACGGTTATCCAGCCAGTTATGCACCCACCTTATAGTAGCCCCATCTAAATTGTACTTTCCTAGCTTATCTATAAGAATATCATGCGAGACTGTATCAAATGCCTTACTAAAGTCTAGGTATATCACATCCACCGCTTCTCCCTTATCCACAAGGCTCGTTATCCTATCAAAGAATGTTATCAGATTAGTTTGACACGATTTGTTCTTTACAAATCCATGCTGGCTATTCCCTATCACCTTACCACCTTCCAAGTGTTTGCAGATGATTTCTTTGATTACCTGCTCCATTATCTTCCCTGGCACAGAAGTTAAACTAACTGGTCTGTAGTTTCCTGGGTTGTTTTTATTTCCCTTTTTATAGATGGGCAGTATATTTGCCCCCTTCCAGTCTTCTGGAATCTCCCCCGTCTCCCATGATTTCCCAAAGATAATAGCTAGAGGCTCAGATACCTCTTCCATTAACTCCTTGAGTATTCTAGGATGCATTTCATCAGGCCCTGGTGACTTGCAGGCATCTAACTTTTCTAAGTGATTTTTTACTTGCTCTTTCCTTATTTTCTCTTCTAAATCTACCCTCTTCCCGTAAGCATTCACTATACTAGACATTCCTTCAGACTTCTCAGTGAAGACCGAAACAAAGAAGTCATTAAGCATCTCTGCCATTTCCAAGTCTCCTGTTACTGTTACCCTCTCCTCATTGAGCAGTGGGCCTACCCTGTCCTTAGTCTTCCTCTTGCTTCTAATGTATTGATAAAAAGTCTTCTTGTTTCCCTTTATTCCCATAGCTAGTTTGAGTTCATTTTGTGCCTTTGCTTTTCTAATCTTGCCTCTGCATTCCTGTGTTATTTGCCTATATTCATCCTTCGTGATCTGACCTAGTTTCCATTTTTTATATGACGCCTTTTTATTTTGTAGGTCACGCAAGATCTCAAGGGTAGGCCAAGGTGGTCTTTTGCCACATTTTCTATCTTTCCTAACCATCGGAATAACTTGCTTTTGGGCCCTTAATAGCGTCCCTTTGAAAAACTGCCAACTTTCCTCAGTTGTTTTTCCCCTCAGTCTTAATTCCCATGGGACCTTGCCAATCAGCTCTCTGAGCTTACCAAAATCCGCCTTCCTGAAATCCATTGTCTCTATTCTGCTGCACTCCCTTCTACCCTTACTTAGAATTGCAAATTCTATGATTTCATGATCACTTTCAGCCAAGCTTCCTTCTACTTTCAAATTCTCAACAAGTTCCTCCCTATTTGTTAAAATCAAGTCTAGAACAGCTTCCCCCCTAGTAGCTTTTTCAACTTTCTGAAATAAAAAGTTGTCTGCAATGCAGTCCAGGAACTTATTGGATAGTCTGTGCCCCGCGGTGTTATTGTCCCAACATATATCTGGATAGCTGAAGTCCCCCATCACCACCAAATCTTGGGCTTTGGATGATTTTGTTAGTTGTTTGAAAAAAGCCTCATCCACCTCTTCCGCCTGATTAGGTGGCCTGTAGTAGACTCCCAGCACGACATCACCTGTGTTTTTTACCCCTTTTAGCCTAACCCAGAGACTTTCCACCCTTCCGTCTCCTATGTCCATCTCCACCTCAGTCCAAGTGTGTACATTTTTAATATATAAGGCAACACCTCCTCCCTTTTTCCCCTGTCTATCCTTCCTGAGCAAACTATACCCATCCACACCAACATTCCAGTCGTGTGTATTATCCTACCAAGTTTCAGTAATGCCAATAATGTCATAGTTGTATTTATTTATTAGCACTTCCAGTTCTTCCTGCTTATTACCCATACTTCTTGCATTTGTATAAAGGCATCTAAGATACTGGTTTGATTTTGCCTCCCAGCTTTGCCCTGACCCTCCTTCCTCTCTGCCATTATAGCCCGTGCTCCCTCCTGTTTCCAACCCATCTCCCAGGTCTTGTTCCCCACTTACCTGTGGGCTTTGCTCACCTGTCCCCATCGAACCTAGTTTAAAGCCCTCCTTACCAGGTTAGCCAGTCTGTGTGCAAATAAGGCCTTTCCCCTCTTCGAAAGGTGAACGCCATCTGTTCCTAGCAGTCCTTCCTCAAGTAGCATCCCGTGGTCGAGGAAGCCAAAGCCCTCCTGGCGACACCATCTTCGCAGCCAGGCATTCACCTCCACGATGCATCTGTCTCTGCCCGGACCCCTACCTTCAACAGGAAGAATCGAAGAGAATACCACCTGCGCTCCAAACTCCTTAACCCGTACTCCCAGAGCCCTGTAGTCACTCTTGATCTGCTCAGCGTCACACCTCGCAGTATCATTTGTGCCCACATGGATGAGTAGCATGGGATAGTAGTCAGAAGGCCGGATAATCCTCGACAAAGCCTCTGTAACATCTCGGATACGGGCCCCTGGCAGGCAGCATACCTCCCGGGATGAACGGTCAGGGCGACAGATGGGTGTCTCCGTCCCCCTCAGCAGAGAGTCTCCAACCACCACTACCCTACGTTTCTTATCAGTGGTGGCAGCAGACCTCCCAGCCTTAGGGGTACGAGGCCTCACCCCCTTAACTGTTGGGGGTGATTTCTTCTCTCCTGTATCTTTTACCACAACAGGAGGGTTCACAGCAGCGGTGGAGCACTGCCTGCTGCTAGAAGTAACCAGCTGGCTGTGTCCACCCTGAGCCTCCTCCTCCACTGGTGTGTCAGGTACGCCCTGAGGCATCTCCTCTTCCACTGGAGTGTCAGTAGTCCTGTCAACTGGGACAGCACCATCAGCTGTCTCCACATGGATACTGTCCAGGAATTGCTCATGGACATGGATGTTCCTCAGCCTGGCCACCTCCTCGTGTAGCTCTCCCACCTGCTGCCTGAGAGATTCCACCAGTAGGCACCTTTCACATTGGATGCCACCCCCAGCCTGGATATCAGTAAGTGGAAATTGCAAATTACAGTCTTTGCAAGCCCACACCAGAATCTGGGTAAAAGCATCCATGCTTTGGTGCTCTGTCTGGCTACAGGCGCAGGTGGAGGAGACAGAAGCAGTGCTGGCACAGGTGTTGCGGGTCCTCCTCACCATTGTAAGCCTCCCTCTGTCAAACTCTCAAATTCCCGTCTATAGCTCTCTTTCCGCTCCTCTTTGCTGTAAACAGAAAGGTTTTCTATGTGGCTCAGGTTATGGGTTCAAGGGACCAATGGGTCACAGATGAGACCGACAAGGGAACCCTCCTCCCTTCCTACTCCCCTTCCAAACTCCCTTGCAAAACTCCCCGTTAGCAGCTCCTGTTTGCTAAGCTCCCTGGTCACTTGTGCGCAGCTTTATAAAGCCCTGGCCTGAGTGAATGCCCCGCCCACTGGTTAAGGCTCAGCCAATTACCAGAGGCTTCTAGCTTTCAAACCTTCCTAGTAGCTCCACCTCCAACTGCCAGCTACAGCACACGGTCCTTCAAACAAACAAACAAACCAAACAGACTGACAAACACAAGCTCAGCACACAGCAAGTAACCCCCAAACACACACACAAACCCAAACACTGCAGACAGTCACTTACCCCACAGATGCCATCGAGGTTTTAATAGCATGGTGGGAGGATCTTCAGAAAGAAAAAAAGATGGAGAACTCCTGGCCTACGCCATGTAACTTTACCCCAGTTATTCACAAGGGGGGAAAAAACAGACCTAGTTAATCTGTGTCTGCTTACAAGTTTTTGTTTAAGAGAAAGTGGAGTTAAAAAGGCTTCAAATTAGGAATCAATAGAACAGAACTCAGTGCTTGTATAGTGCTTTCAAAGACTTTGAAAAACCCAGTACTGCATATGCTTACAAGGCTAGCTGCTCTTAAACGAACGGTGAAACACCTGGACTAAATACAGAATCAGTTCATGTGTTAAGCAGATGTGACAGCTGACAGGACCTTTGTGCTTTACAGAGAGTGTGACCTCGTGATAAATCTTTTGACAGATATTTGCTTGGATAATTTGAGAGGCTTGGGAATTTTAATAGTGAACGCTTCTACTGCACCTAGGAGAATAGCCTACAACCACTTGCATTATGCTTACAATAAGAGTTTCCCTCTAAATGAGAATTTAAAGGTGACAACTCAATTTAATTAACACTCAGAGTTTGGGATTAGTAAAACTTGTTTTTACAAAGACTATCCTGAGAAGAATTGTTCATGTTTTAAAAAAACTAATTCCAGTGACATTTTTAAATCTAAACCTCCTCCTGCAATTTAGAATACTTAGTTTACTTAGGGCCTAGATATCACACCAGTTGTGCTTGTTAAAAAATTAAGGATTCTCATTTACATTTAACCAAAGAAGACTGGGGTTTTAATAATGTAGTGCCTAGATACCTCAGCCAGGATTGAGGCCCCATTATATGAGGCACTGGGAAACCCACATAAGACAGTCACCTGCTCCAGAGAGTTTACAATATAGATGGTCGTGACTAGTCCAAAAGTCACACAATGTGCCCATTACAGCATTGGGAATAGAACCCACGTCTCCCAATTCTCTCTGGCTCTATTGGCATTTTATTTCCATTTCACATCCAGACTGCTCAGCAGTTAACAAAAACCATTTGCTTGCTAAAACGCATCTTTATATGCCTTCCTTTTGTCAGTTTAAGAACCCCTACACAAACCCATGCATTTATCAAGTAGTCAGCACTACAGACTTGGCACTTCTGAAAAATCAGAGTGAGTATTTGCAATTCCCATTGCCTTCAACTTGAGTCATAGGTGCTTAGCAAGTCTGAAGGAGGGAAAAACAAAAGAAAAGAAAAAACAAAACAAAACAGACCCTAATTTTTATTTCACTCTTCTCTGAAACTTCCTTTTTTCAAACTTAGTTAAAAAGTCTCAGATTCTAGACAGTGAATGTGAAATTCTTTAACAAGCTCATTCTCAGAAGCTCAATGTAATTCCCTTAGGAGTATGCAAAAACTCCCTTTCTGCAGAAAGGGAGAAGTTCTGCGTTGATTCAAGTCAGAGGTACTCCAAATCAAGCACTCTCCCATCCCTTAAGTAATTTCTTTAGGCCAGAGGTTGATTTTCACAGCATGGCCCATCTCTAAGAGATTCTCAGAGATCTATTCATTGCCCTCATTTCTGTAACTCAAAGCAACTGCTTCCATGGAAAGCAACACACAGAAATTATTTTCACTGAAGAGTTCAGGAATCCACAGAAGCAGGTGAAAATGAGAAGCCACCATGTGATCTTTCATCTCTCAGGACCACCAGCAAGAATTCTGCAAAGCACAAATGATCCCTAGACCACAGTTTGCTTTGAACTATAAACGTAAAGCCTGAAGTCCAAGAGTTAAGCTACCGTATGGGACTTCACTGCACTTCTCCTGAAAAACTTGCGTATTGTGGAGTACGACACTTTGCCACAACCAACCATTCTACTTGATCTTGTAGTAGGGTTTCAAGTTCCAATCTTGGTCAAGTTCTAAAGGATATTTGAAAAAAAAAATTAACTTGTGACCAACCAGATCTTCTGGTGACCTTTATAAGACCTTTTAGCAGCTACAAGTCTTACTCACAGCATGCATTGGATGCAAATGAGTCTTCAGTTTTCACAATGCATTAGAGCTATCCAGACAGTCTAGCTGACAAAATGCCAATGTGGTCTCAAAACATGGATTCCAGATAAATGCTTGTGGAAATGCACAAATTCCAAAAGCCCTGGTTCCTGTAATAACTGACTTTAGAAGCAGAAGAAACAGGGAGGATAAAAAGCTAAACAAAAAGACCACAGATTAGACTAATTTAGGGGTGACGATGGGTGAGTTTTGAGATGGATAAAATTTCAGACCCCAGTGTTCCAGGCGCACATCACAAAAAGGATATTTCAGTCCTGAAAACCAATATAGCTGCAGTCGTGCTAATACATGACTGAGACTGGGTAGTAACGGCCCTGAAAACCACATCTGTAGGATACAAATTGCACTGAAGCAATGAGTAAAATGGACTTTGTCTGGAAAAGACTAAAACATCATGTGAACTATTTTGTTGAAGAATGCCAGTGTTCAAGCAAACACAGTCATCCCTTGTTCTGCAACTGAAGTGGTGGTGGCGGCCTCGGATATTCCAAGGAAAGAGATTTAACTAGACGCTCAGGATATAGTAGCAGGAGAAAGGGAAAAGTATGGCCAGAAGTGAGCAAGATGATGATCAGTGCTCAGAACTGCACAGAGGAAAGCTGTGGGGATACTACACATTTGACAAGGAGATGTAGATCACCAAAGCGTTAGAGGTGAAGGCCATTCAATCCACTGAGACCCATAGAAATTGCACCTCACATTGACAAGAGTTCTAGTGTAAACAGTTCTACTGGCAAAAAGTCCTTTTGCTGATATAGTAGTTCCAATCTGGGAACTGGTTTAAGCTATAATGGCAAAACAACTCTTGCCAGTAT
The DNA here is from genome assembly GCF_025201925.1 of Gopherus flavomarginatus. Taxonomy (NCBI): domain Eukaryota; kingdom Metazoa; phylum Chordata; order Testudines; family Testudinidae; genus Gopherus; species Gopherus flavomarginatus. Next base: position 5,195,318 of record NC_066619.1, on the reverse strand, counting down.
AAGCTCCATTTCCACTAGGAGATTTGCTGGTACAGCTCTACAAGCAAACCCTTGAAGCGTACACAAGACCATAACATTTTACCAAGTACCAATGTGCTTCTGGTGACCCAGCTCATTTCATTCAGTTGGGAGAGGGGAAAATAAAACAGGAGGGGAAAACTCACACACTTTTTTACTCTGAGAAAATCAGCACAGGCACAGCAGATGTGTGGAGGAATAAGTGCCGTTCTAAAGTTGCATTAAGAGTCCTGCAGATATGGAAAAAGGGGCGCCCCATCATGACAATCATTTAATACACTTGCTGATGTCTTAGGGACAGGAAAGGGACTTAACTCACAAGCAGTTGACTGATAGTAAAAAACAAAGTACACAATTTGTTAGAAAACAAGGCCTAGGAGAGGTCAACAGAAAAGTAACCTTCCCCAGTCCCATAGGCGCTTCCAAAACCTGCAGCAAGCTGTTAAGAAGCCAGTGATCAATCTACTTGCTCTCACCATGATAATACAGAAGCTTATGTTGACTTGGGGCAGGAAACAATGATCATTTTCTCTGCTGGAACATACAGATAAACGAGCCAGGATCTAACAAGTATGTAACTGTAACCCTAAGAGCACCTCAATGCCAACTGAAAAATGTGTCACTGTTCTGTAAAACAGTAACTCTCACAATCACAGGGTCAGATGGGACCACAAGGGTCATCTAGTCTAACCCGCTGCCAAGATGCAGGATTTGTTGTGTCTAAACCATCCAAAACAGATGGCTATCCAGTCTCCTTTTGAAAGCCTCCAGTGAAGAAGTTTCCACAACCTCCCTAGGCAATCTGTTCCACTGTTCTTACAGTTAGGAAGTTTAAATATCAGGATAATCTAAATCTGCCACGCTGTAGTTTGAATCCATTCCCTCTTGTCCTGCTCTCTTTGGCAAGAGAGAACAACTTTTCTCCATCTTTTTTATGGCAGCCTTTCAAGTATTTGAAGATCGCTATCATGTCCTTCCTTAATTTTCTCTTTTCCAAACAAAACATGACTATTTCCTTCAGCCTTTGCTCATATGGCTTGCATTCCACCCCTTTGATCATCTTTGTTGCTCACCTCTGGATCCTTTCCAGTTTCTCTCAATTCTTTCTATACATTGACCAAAACTGGACACTACTCCAGCTGAGACCTAACCAGTGCTGAGTAGAGTGGTACTATCACCTCCCATGACTTGCATTCTATGCCTCTGTTAATACAATCTAAAATTCCATTTGTTTTTTTGCAACAGTATTGCATTGCTGACTCATGTTGAGGTTAGGATCTGGGAGTTGTGATGGATCACTTCTCGGCAGTGCTGCTGCCAATCCAGTTATACCCCATTCCATATTTGGTTTTTCCTCCCTAAGTGTAGCACCTTGTTTGTCTTTGTTGAATTTTATTTTGTTGTCTGTAATTCAGGTCTTCTATTTATCAAGATCCCTCTGAATTTTAGCTCTATCCTCCAAAGTATTGGCAACCTCCCAACCTATATGTCGTCATCTGCAAATCTGATCAGTATGCTCTCTATACCTACAGCCGGGTTATTAATAAAGATGTTAAACATCAAACCCAGAACTGATCCCTGTGAAGCCCCACTCGAGCCCTCCCTCCAATCTGACATCATTCCATTAGTAGTTACTCTTTGTCTGCAGTTATTTAGCCAGTTACGTATCCACTCAATGGTAGTTCTGCCGAGCCCGCTAACTTTTCTGAAGTTCATGGGGGACTGCATCAAAAGCCTTGCTGAAGTCCAGACACGTTACACCCACGGCATTCCCCCTATCCACCAAAGCAGTTATCCTGTCCACGAAGGAAATCAAGCAGATCTGGCACGATTTGTTCCTAGTAAATCCATGCTGACTGCTAGTAATCACCCCTTCAGCTTCCAGGCGTTCACAGACAGAATGTTTTATGCATTGCTCCAGTAGCTTCCCAGGTATCGAAGTCAGGCTGGCTGGTCCATAGCTCCCTGGCTCCTCCTTTTCTCCCTTTTTAAAGACGAGTAATACATTAGACCTTCTCCAGCTTTCCAGGACCTCTCCTGCTGTCCAGGAGTTTGCAAATATTATTGCCATTGGCTCAGAGATTTCTTCAGCTAATTCCTTCAGTACCCTTGGGTGAATAGCATCAGGCCCCGCTGAATTGAATTCATTCCAATTGGTCAGAAGATCTGACGTGTTCTTTACTTATCCTGATCTGCATCTCTTCTCCTTTATTGTCTATGGTAACTTTGCTAGTCATGACTTATTTTTTGTGAGAAGGCTGAAGCAAAGTAGGCACTGAGTAGCTCTGCCTTCCTATCATCTTCCGTTACCAGCTCACCTCTCCATTGAGCAGTGGACCCACACCAACCCTGATCTTTTTTTCCTCCCAACAGGCCTGAGCAACTCACTACACCTAAAATACTGCTTTCACAGGATATGTCCAAAGAAGGTCACATGAAGCTCTTCTAAAATCTTATGTCACACTGATCCTCAGACATTGCGAGATGTTTGAACGGATGCTATTTAAGGAGTTGTGTATACGTACTGAAAACGTGTTTAAAGTCTATATCCAAGACAGGAGTGATACACAGATTTTGCCAGACACAGCCATATCTATTCCCCGTCTGTCTCGGAGCACGTGTAAATTAGTCACTGTAAGCTAATGCAATGGAAGCTCTGTTTGCAATGAAGTCAACAGGAGGACGTGAAATCAACATGAAGTCAACATACCAGGGAATAAACCCAGGAGAAAGGGGGGCGTGGTCAGCTGGATTCTGGGGACAACAATGAATTTGGAGGGGAGGATATAGGTGGTGGCAAAATAACACTCATATATTGCACCTTTGGAAATAATCAGGCAGTGTGATTACAATTCATGAAAACAGGATCCCAACCTGTTCTAGCTGGAGGCTCTGTAAAGGACATTTGGGTGAGATAGGAATGTGTTTAGACCAGAGGTTCTCAAAGTGAAGTGGGTCATGACCCTGTTTTAATGGGGTCACCAGGGCTGGTGTTAGACTTGCTGGGGCCTGGCCCCGAAGCCAAAGCCCAAGCCCCAGCCCCACTGCCTGGGTTGGAAGCTTCAGCCCTGGGAGGTGGGACTCAGGCTTCAGCTTAAGCCCTGGGTAGCAGGGCTGAGGTTACAGGCTCTCTGCCTGGAGTGAAGCCCTTGGGCTTTGCCCCCCAACCCCAAGTTGTGGGGCTTGAGCTTTGGCTTTGCCTCCTCGACCTGGGGTGGAGGGACTCGGGCAGGATCAGGCATCGGTCCTCATTCCGGGGTTGTGTAGTAATTTTTGTTGTCAGAAGGGGTCACGGTGCAATGAAGTTAAGAACTGCTGTTTTACACAGATGGTTAGTCTATTAAGTATCATCTCTAGAAAGCATGTTATACTTTGGTTTTATAAGTAACCTTTTGTTCCTATTATCCTTACTCATTATCTCTTGAATCTTAATCTTTGATAATAAAAACTTATGATTATTTTCATTATAAACAAAGCTCAGTGCTGTGATGTCAGATAGGAGCTGATCCTCAGTTGAATGAAAGCAGCTGATGTGTGCACTATCCCTTTGGGGACAGTTCACCTGGTATTACTGTGAACAGCCAGTGACAGCAGCAGCGGAATTTCACAGGAGAATGCTTCGAAGTGGGTTCAAGGACTGGGGTGCACCTATTGTTAACTGCAAAGCAAGACGAGGGCCCGGAAGAGATTATTTGGGTAGCTAAACTGACTAGAAGTGTCAGGGAGATGACACCTAGTTAAGCACAAGCAAGTCTCTCTCTTCCTGGAGGCAGGGGAAATAAGGTGACACCCAGCCATGGGCACTCTGAGAACTGACACAGCAACTAATTTTAGCGTCAAAGTCCATTGAAATGCACAAGCTGTGCTCTCATTTGCACCATGTACAGAATGCCAGGTGCAAGATGAATTGCCACGCTGCTAGGATTCTAAGAAAAGACAAGAGTCTACTGGACTGATTAGAATGAACCCTACAGAGACTGAAAGGTTAATCTGTTCATATTAACCTAGACCATTGGTAGAGAGGGAAGCTACAGGAGCTCTAAGCTAGGCAATTGCAGACAAGTGCACAGAACCCAGGATGACGACACCCAGCTCACATTCAGGGCTTAGAGTTTCACTCACGAGGTGGGGGCAAACATGCTCAGAGCTTGGGGTAGGTACATTGAGGGAAGACGGAGAATTTAGGAACACAACTTCCTTCCCGCCCCTCCCCCCCACACTTTTTTTTATTAAGAAAATTGACAAGTAAGTTATTGACAAGCAGTAAAGATACTTTTATGTGTCTCTAGGCCACAGCTTAAAGCACAAGGATGTTAAAGAAGAAGGAAAAATAGAAGGGTACATTAAGAGAACTTAGAAGCACACACTGCATGAATCTGGCCAAGCAATCTAAAACTTCCTTTGGAAATGTCAGGGGAAAACTCTAACAGCTGATCCACAGCAGTTTCAATGACCTTCGCCCAGACTCTCTCTAATAGGCTGAGCACAGAACTGGGGGCCAACTGAAACTGGCAAGAGGTTTACCAGTTGCCAACTTAATATCTTCGTGATTTCGCTGTAAGAGGTCAGTCACAGAATACAGAATGGGTCACACGTGCTTTATATAGGAAGTGGTGGCAGGTTATACAAAGAGCTCAGAAGTTAGGAAGTGTTGGCACACAGTACCCCTGCCTACCCTGCATATTTTTATGTAGATTACCCTCACCACCCAAAACGGTGAATTTTTAACTACCTAGATGTTTATATTGTGCTAACCACTTTACAAGCAATATATTTAAGCCTTAAATCCCACATGAGATTGCCTCTAAAAGAGTGTTTATGTGGCTGAGAGACTGAAGTGATCTATCCAAGGTCCTAGAACAGTTTTCTCAAACTGGGGTCACCGCTTGTGCAGGGAAAGCCCCGGCGGGCCAGGCCAGTGTGTTTACCTGCCCATCCGCAGGTCCAGCCGATCATGGCTCCCAGTGGCCGCGGTTCGCTGCTGCAGGCCAATAGGAGCTGCTGGAAGCGGCGGTCAGTATGTCCCTTGGCCCACGCTGCTTCCAGCATCTCCCATTGGCCCGGAGCATTGGCCAGTGGGAGCCGCAATCGGTTGGACCTGAGGATGAGGCAGGTAAACAAGCCGGCCAGGCCCGCCAGGGGCTTTCCCTACCCCAGTTTGAGAAACACTGCCCTAGAAAGTCTGTGGCAGAAGAAGAAATAAAGTGCCAATTTCTACCCCCAGTCCTGTGCGTTAGCCACTCAGTTCCCTAAGGTTAGGGAATATTTTCCCTTGCATCTTCACCCCCTCACCTTCCAGGTGGAAAATAATATTGGGGGCTTCTTTTCACAACCTACAACAGCTTCACTCCTCAAGATATGAATTAGAATTGAATAGAGTAGCTATCTTAAATTAATTCATTTAGGAGGCAAGGAAGATGCAAGTCTGAGGAGACCATATACAATCCCAATCAACTGGTTAAATAACTGAAGGCCAACTCTTCTTTTGAATTAAATTCACATTCAATTCAAAAGAAGTTTTTCCCCTCAGGCTAATTAGGCCTCAACTGGAGTATTGTCCCCCATTCTGGGTGCCACATTTCAGGAAAGATGTGGACAAACTGGAGAAGAGCAACAAAAATGATAAAGGTCTAGAGAACCATAACCTCTGAGGGAAAAATCTTTCCTCACAACAAATATTTGTTCCTACAAATTTCTAAGAATGTTAGGAAGCCTTTGATTAGAAAGATCGTCTTACCTTTGGTTCATCTGTGAGAACTAATAAATCAACATAAATACTCATCTCACTGATTGCTCACTGTTTGAAAAGCTGCCAGCTACTATTCCTGCATCAAATTCATCCTACATGAGAAGCAGAAAACAGACATAGTAACATAAGATGGGAACAAATATTGCAAAATGCAGGAAGAAAGGACTTCTTTGCACTTCTAGTGTCTATGGGATACCAGACAGCAAGTGTGAAAAATCAGAATGTGGGTGGGAGGTAACAGGAGCCTATATAAGAAAAAGACCCCAAAATTGGGACTGTCCCTATTAAAATCGGGACATCTGGTCACCTTAAGGGTCTAAGGTTGTGTACGAAAGCCATGTGGAACAGATTTACTGAAGGGTAGAAAAATCCACTCACCCACAGTGAGCTGGGAGCTTTCTCTGGAGAGCTGAGAGACCATATTCTAGTATAGCAGAATTTAGGTTTTCACCTTTTTAAAAAGAAAAAGAAAAATCAAGTTCCTACCCCATATGAATGCAAAGCAAACCTTCCAAATGAAAGTCAATGCAGTATTGTCCTCCTGAACCTAAAAATATTTCCAGTGCCTCTGCTGCAACACAGTTTTGCCAAGTATGACTCAGAAGAGCAAAAGACTCCTAGCGTTTTATTCTGCAACCCATTAACATAGTATCTGAGCACATTCCACATAAACATCAATAGCAGCAGCAAGGTCCCCAGCGTGCTTCGTGGAGCTTCTGGTATTTCTCCATTTCTGGTGTAAAAACTCTGCATGGGTAGGGTTTGAGTTCAGGGTTTGTTAATTATTGTACTTTTCTTTAATGTTAATTTGTTCCAGGGTAATTTTTTGTTGGTTGGGGTTTTTCTGGGACTGGGGGGAGGGGGCAGAGAGAGAGAGAAAGGCAAGGTGTCAATGTTGCACATATTCTATACTGGAAAGGACTTTCTGAAGACTAGTCAGTTTCAGGGCTGCTAGTGAGAACCTCCATCAGTAGTAGTGAAATCCACCAATCATGTCAGTTTCGAATTGCTGCTGGGGATCTCTGAATAGATCAGAAGAAAAGTACTGTAGTTTTTCCAGAGGGATGCTGAACCCAACTCCTCCCTCTCCCCATGTATAAATGGCAAAGATAAGTTAAGACTTGATCCAGAGCCCATTGCCTTCGAGAGCAAAGGGCGTTAAAAAGCAATAACTGGTAGACACCCAAGAGTTCTGAAGGAATTTAAGTGAAGTTGCTGAGCTAACAAAAAATATCAAGTCTCACTAAACTCAGCTGTTCTACCAGAGGAACAAAAAAGATGATAAACCTGTCTCAAAAGGAGCACTGGGCTGATCCTGGGAATCACAAACCAGTGAATTTTATTTCATTACTAGGAAACTGCTGACCTTTTGCATTTGTCACTTCATAATTATATAAACAAATAATTTGTACTGTAAACAATTGTTTTATACAACTCTGCTTTCAGTTATTAGCTTTTTATTGAACACTCATTGCAACATATCGTAGGTGCAAACTAGTGCAGCTTCTGCAGAGAAAGATGTCTCTCTAATCTACCCGAATTGTAAAGCATGCCCACAAAACAGTGGACAGAAGAGAACTGGCTGACAGCATATTAGATTTTCCAAAAAGAAGCTATTAGAAACAGATCCAGACTAACACAGCTACCCCTCTGACACTATTAGAAACAGTAATCCTAGGGCAAGATAAAGTACTGTCAAAGAATAGAAATTGGCTAAGAAAATGCAGGAATAATTGGTCAGTTTTCAGTATGACAAGAGGTTAACTTCAGTGCACAACAAGGTTCTGTACTAGGATTAGTGTATTATATAAATGTCAATGATCTGGGAAAGGGTTTACAGAAGTAGGGTGACATTGGTTAGTCAAAATCACGAAAGAGTGAGAAAAACTTCAGGGACCTAAACAAAGCTAAGCAAATGGGCAATTTGATAGATGAAATTCAGAATTGACAGATGAGGTAACTCATATTGAAAGGAATAGACTGAACCACTGATACACATTGCTGGATTCTACATTAATTGTAACCTCTCAGGAAAGAGACCTGAGCCTGACTACGAACAGTGAAAGAAACTTATCATGGAGATGCTGAGGTAACCAGACAAGTCAGCATTCTGCAGAGGTTTGAACTGGGGACACATTGTTTCCTTCAGTTGTGAGTGCATCAGAGTGGGGAAGGCATATTATAAATTTTGGTCGAGGTACACAAGACTCCAGGGAGAACCATTTAAAATCTGAATCTTCACAATGCCTCGTCTACAAAGATCACAAACTACAGTTATGGAATAAAAACAATCATACTAGGTCAGATCAATGGTCCATCTAGCCTTGTATCCTGTCTTCCAACAGTGGCTACAGAGGGAACGAACAGAACAGGTAAACATCAGGTGGTCTATCCCCTGTCACCCATTCCCAGCTTCTGGCAAATGAAATGCAGCCACCTCTGCAGCAGAGGCCAAAAGTCTCCAAAGCACAAGAGGAAGTTTTGTTAAGTGTATCAGAACAAATCTCCAGTTTTGGGAGAAGTGCCATGGAAATGTTTATAACCACAGGTGGTCAGAAGTCTTCTCCTTCCTCCCGCACCACCCAACAGGAACAGAACCATTTCACAGTATCAAAACCTACAGTAAGTTACTTTCTAAGTAGGACTGTGTGAAGAGATTGCTAGATACGTCAGAACAGAGATATGGTAACAGCAGGAAGGGACTATTGAAGGGAAACAGGCTTGCTAGAATATTAGCCTGCCCAATCCCCTTAGCAGTTCCTTCCGTCTTTGCTTGACAATACTGAGAATACTGCCACACAGTCCCATCTTGCACATCTGCTTATACTTCATAAAGCTACTGGCCATTGTCCACCGTTCTCTCTCAGTCTCTTCCCTATTGTAATTGCTCCCCGCTGTACCTAGCTTGAATTCTAAAACTTAATTCTTTTTCTTGGTGTACAACAGTATTGTGCAGTTATAAGATGAGAACTGCAGATTTGTAGATCAGGTCAAGCAGGGTCATGAGAGTCTGCAGGATTCACACGGCACTCATCCATGCTGAGCAGAGGAGAGGAGGATTCCCCATGGTCTTGATTGCATGGCACTCTAAAAGGGGGTTCATTCTGGGATTCTATGACAGGGCTGGCCAGGGTACAGCCTGTGGGCCAAATTCTGCTGTTCTGCAACAAGTCCTGCAACTGACCTCATTGTTAATGAGCAACTCCCCACAGTGACCACAAATCCCAGCAGGCAATGCCTCACCTTGATCACAGCAGACAGGGACTGCTGGAGTTGATTTCATTTTATATTAATTAGGTGCAGCCCTCGAGCTTGCGGCAAGTTGCCAATGCAACCCGTGGCTGGGCAAGGTTTGGTCCTCTCAGCTACATGCTCAATAATTAGAACAAAACCAGCATTAGATATTGATTATTTTTTAAAACCTTCGGTGTAAACAGAAGTTATTTCAGGAAAACAAAATGGATGTGTGAGTTCCTCAGTCCCTGCGCAACAGTTACAGCTCCAACTATTGTCAAGCTAGAAAGTCAGCGGGCAAGAGACAGAATACTACAGCCCATGGCAGAAGGTGATAATTAACATTCAGAATCAACTTCAGTTTTGGAGTGTGCGCTGGTTGGAAAGACTTCAGACAACTTTCTAAGAACAGCCATATTTTTTTTTCTGAAAGCCTCTAAATGCTACACCTGCCTCCTAATTTCACATCAGACTGGAGACGCAGGCCAATACACTGTCAAGCTAAGGTGAATTAGTTTTTAGGTAGAACTGTGGCAGCCAGCCATTCTGTGGTTCAGTCTGAAGAGATGGAGCTGCAAATACACTGTAACCGTCTTCTCAAAGTAGAGGATTTTCAGAAGTCCAGAAATCAGCATGTTTGACAAAAACTCTACAGTAAAGGAACACTTTTAGTGGAGAGAGGCAAACAGCTCTCCTACTGTCAAGGTTCTCAATGCTCACTTCTGGTATTGGTCGCTGCTAGAAGCGGGATACCCCCACTTGATATGCTACCCATCTGATCCAAAAGGCAGTTTATGTGCATCAGATTTTTAATTTGGTCCATTTTAGATTTCTGCTTCAACTTTTGTTTTCTTTTTTAATGGGGTGGGGGGGAAGGAGAGCAAGTGCAGAGGAATGAGCAGAGTTGTTCTCACATTCAAGGTTTGCACAACGAGTTTGATTTTGATGCGAAAACAAAGGGGCAACACGGTCTGGGCTGTGAGAAGGGAAAAAATCTCTGCATCAGCCTTGTGAATTGCTTGAAGGGAATAGACAAGAAGCAGGGTTCTAAGGTACCTTCCTTGTTTTAAAAGAGGCAATGCAGCCTTGCAGGTGGAGCTGGGAATCAGGCAGACAGTGTTCTCTTCTCAGCTCCCCTACTGACTCTCTGTATGAACTTGGGCAAGTCATTCCATGTCTATGCCTTCATTTTCTCTTCTGGAAAGTGACCATACCTCAAAGACAGACCTTTGGAGAAAATACTTTACCTTGATGCAGACCCTACAAGTCAATTGTTTTAACTAAAATACGCAACTTCAAGGTTCTGAAAAGCTTTTAGTGTGTGAGCAGTCCTCCATGGCCATAAACATATATAAGAACCAGGGTCAATCGTGTTAGAAAATATTTTAATGTTCACAATGAGCCAAAAGACAGGTCTTTCAGAATTGATCACTTCCTACTTAGAAAGCTTTCAAGCCCTGACTCGCCAGCCCTCCCAGTATCCAATTTAAAAACCCCAGGGGGGCAGTTATCTGCCAGATCAAGAAGAAAAAACATCCTAGGAGTTCAGTGCGGTCATGAGTGTATAATAACTGTATCCAGCAGTGCACGGGTATGCATAGGGTTAGAATCTACTGCTTTATGGGTCACAACTCCTCCCTCCCTATCTCATTTTCACCTGAAATACTGCATCAACCAAACATGTGGCACCCCACCTATTTCCATATAACAGCCTGCAAAAATGTGAACAATTAGATGGTACAGGGAAGGTATTTCAGTATAAAACATTCTCTGCGGTTGGATTTCATCCCCACTATTGTACGAGTTTCCTAAGAAGAGGAAAGAAAACTCTTCTAAAGGTCCTCCTCTTGGACTGAGTTGTTCCTGATACTCATCTGATTCTTGTTTACTTGTATGTTTTTCAAGAGATGAAAGTGAACAAGCAAGAACTAAGAAGTGGTGCTTTTTACCAATTTGGATTTGGTACAGGATACGGCCAAAAGTTATTACCATACAGCAGGGCAGATTTGATTTAAATCAAATCAATTTAAATCATGAGTTAAATCATGAGCCAGGAAGACTCCATTTAATCATGGATTTCTAGATTAAAGTGCACGCTTGTTATAAACTTAATACATATTTTTCACAACTCAGAAATAGATGTAAGTTTCATTTCAATTCTGCCACTGCACCTGTTTCTGTGATTGAGCAGAACACTTCAACCTGCTGGGCTGTTTAAATGGGGCAGCATCTTCCACTGCCATGAAACTGAATATTTCTGAAAGAGTGTTGTAGCCACGTCAGTCCCAGGATATTAAACAGACAAGGTGGGTGAGATAATATATTTTACTGGACGAACTTCAGGTCACCTGAAGAAGAGCTCTGTAAAGCTTGAAAGCTTGTCTCTCACTAAACAGAAGTTCGCTCAATAAAAGATATTGCTTCACCCACCTGGTCTCTATTTCTGAAAGAGGCATGTAACCCAGGAATCACAAAACTAATGGCATGTAGTGGTCAGAGACTGATTCAAATGCAGGAGGGAGCCCTTGCCCACCAGTGATGTCCAAGGGTAATGCCGTAGCGAGAAAGCTAGTCTGTTCCTGAGCTGCTGGGATTCCAACCAAGGTGCAATCTATGGCTCTCTCTCATCAGTCCCTAGCTAGTAAGTGAAAAAGATATTAAGCCATCTCAGCCAAGGAACAGCTCCACACTGGAACAGACCGGAGGTCCAAATGGTCCAGTACCCTTTTTCTGACAGTGACAAGTAGCAGCTGCTTCAGAGGAAGGCACACAGACCCTGCAATAGGCAGATGTGGAGTAATCTGCCCCACATGTTAGACCTTATCCTGGCCTCTAACAGTTAGAGCTTGGCTTAAACCCTGAAGCATGCTGTTTAACATCTCTTCCAAAATGTATAATTAATTATGATTACTCTGGATAGTTTTAATATAAATAAGTGCACAATCCCTTTTTGAAACTTGCTAAATTCTTGGCCTCAAATCTGAGTGCTGAAAGGGAGAAACAAGCTCCCCTTTATCCACTCCCCATCACTACAGAACCTCCTAGCTACTGTGTGTGTAGTCTCTTTTTCTACCTTTATCCCAGCTTCTGCGTTCAGAGCCATGTCCTCCCCTACCACCGACCCCCTCACTCCGGTGAAGTTTTAGACTGTTTCTCTGGTACTGCCAATAGTTTTTACAAACGTGTTAATTTTGCAACTAAGCACAAGGTGATGGGAGTGCAGGTGAACAGCTTTGTCAGTTTCACTCTGCCACTGATGATGGCCAAGCTGGTTCTTTCAAACATTGATACAGGCTCCTTCATTTAAAAGTAAATAAGTCCATCAAGCAATTATTTATGTTTTCCAAATAATCTTGTAACATACTGATTGCAGTACGAAATTATTCAGAAGTATGGTGGGGTGGCTTTAGCCCTAAACAAGAAGTCGTTCAATACTAAAATTTTTAATGGGACAATCTTCAGTGCTAAAATGAACCTGCCAATAAGTCCACCATTGACTACTGTTAAGGAGACCTGCAGAAGTACTTGTTTTTTTTTAATTAAGTTATTTCCACCTCTTCTCAAACATTTCATACTGGGATCTCATGCAATCAGATACCAGAGATGGCCTTTACATACTGGACCAGTGGAAATCAGAATTCTGAGTGAGCCAGTCGGTTAGCAAGTCTCCACTTTAATACCAAGGCAACATGTATTGCTGGATCCCTAGAGGTCCTGGGGGGCGGGGGGTGTCACCCATAACATACAGAAAGCACTCCTAAGCAAAGAAAATGAAAGCACTGTAAACGTGAGACAGGCACAAATGAGAGGAAGATAGAGTGCTTGTGTCTGAGATAATGTGTCTTTCCAGCTGCAGAGAAACCTGGGCAAATACATTCAAGTGTTTTGCACTGTGCAGCTGGAGAGCAAGGATAGGAGATGAGCCTTGCTCATCAAAACAATGCAGTATGAGGCTGTATGATGGGCTCACAAAATGAAAGGCAGGTTTGGAATTGTTTGATGAGAGACCAGGAACTGTCATGGCAAGCCAAACACCTTTCCCTATCACCTTCCACTTCAGAAACCCACAGCTACTAGCAAGTTTTACTTCACACATTTAAGCAAACATCAGACCATGGCAGCCCGTATTTCCTGGTCTACAGAAACTCTCTTGGGTGTCTTACTGTGCTGTAGCCATCATTTCAGTTTTCTTTGTTTATATAATCACACCTGAGTTTTGGAGTTAAAAAAGTGCCTTTTTCACTTCCAGTCGCTATAGAAATAAACCCATGCAAACAGTAAAAAATGCACTGCATGCAAACAAAGCATTTTTTGATAGAGAAGCCAAGTGTGTTTGTACAGTACCTAAATTATTCAGGCAAACAGCTGCCTAAGTGCAATTTTACCAAGAGAATGACCATTATTAAATTTAATATGGAACATAATCTGCATCTTCAGACCATGAACTGTGTTGTATACCAGGGCTTTGGAGCTGTGCTCCAGCTCCAGGCAAAAACCTGCAGCTCCACTGCTCCGGAGTTGCTCCACGCTCTGCTCCAAAGCCCTGTTGTACACAAATATCCTATTTAAGATACGTTCCTGTCAGTCTCCAATATCATTAGCTCATCTAACTCTAAAGGTTTCCAAGACAGACCACTGATCAAAGTTGGTCCAGAGAATGGGTTATTCACCTCATGCCAACACTTTGTTTCCAGCTTGTTGATCAGATTGAAAGACAGCTAAAAACACAGTAAATTATTTCTTTTTACTGTTCAACATATTTAATTGCTATATCTGCCACAGGGATGTTATCTGATCTTCCTTCCCAATTATGTTGGAGGGGACATATGCCACAAGACCATCTGTCTAGTAAGATGTGGTCAACTCCATGAAAGTTTGAAGACATCTGCTCTAATCCAGGCCTTCCCAAAGTTCCACTACCAAGCTTTGCAGTTTTACAGTCACATATTTCTGCTTTTAAGGTGTGTTTCTCTACTTGTGGCTCTTCAGTACAGCAACAGAAGTATCAGTGACACCGGCTGACTGAAAAAAGTAGCAAGAAAGGCTATCCAATGCACAAAATCTTGATCTCCTAATGGGCTGCTTGTAGAATACGTAAACATTTTAAAAAGTAGTGATTTTGATCTGGTCAGATCGTTCCAAATACTAGAGGATTTATTCTAGATGTGTATACAACGAAATAAAGCAGACAGACACTGCTAAACATAATTGTGCCTTTACCACAATATGCCAAACAGTAGCGAAATACTGTCAAATGTATGCCTGTACACATTATTAATTTCAGGATATCATAATAAGAGTCTCTTGAATGGAGGAGGGTAAGAGGAGATGTACATGTAATAACTAGAATTTCTGGTTCCAGGGATGACACTGCAGCTGCTGTTAAAACACGTGGTGCTGCTAAATGCAAAGAAAACACTCAAGCATGTTAAAAGTCCATTTTAATTTTTAAAAAAGTCAGTCATTAAAGAATCCTTATACCATATTATAGAAATATATGTAAATGAAGTCATATGTCTGAGTAAAATCTGTGAGTCAGAATAAGCAAGTTAAGGCTCCTTACTGCGACTGAAGTGCTTTGAGGCAGAAATACACCGCCTCTACATTCCGTAAACGTACAAGTGCACACAGCGAGATCCATGCAAAAGTCAGGCATCGAATTCAAGTTTTAAGAAATAATAAATCTTATTTTGTCTTTAGTATATAAGCATAGGGGTGCATGATCATTTAGGGGCAAGGAAAGGAAAACTATCCCTATTGTGTAAGAAACAGTCACTGAACCAGCTACAATTCCTGTTCAGAGAAAATAAACAGCTCCTCATGGGATAACCTGCGAGTCACACCTAAGCACTTAAGATTTGGGCTTATCCTCAGAGCACAGTGACGTGGATGGACAAGTAACATTAAAAACAGCATCCTGGTGATCAGTTATCTGCAGCTCACTAACAGGTTGGGCAGCAAGCAAGGAGTGGGATGCTCACAACAGTCTAACAACTGCAAATGTCAGTGTGCGGGTCCTGTCCAGAATCACCAGCGGCTCCCAGAGCAGGCAATGACCAGCCTCCTGAGTGCCCACTCCTGCTCGCAGGTACCACCACCACGGCTGTCCTGGCCCAGTCACAGGCGCCTGATGTTACATAACAGGCAGGTTTTTCTTACCTCCGCTCAAAGCCAGCCAGAAACCAAGGCAGGTCTAAAGGGACAACAAGCGGCAGATCCTGGCTCCCAGCCCCCCCCAGTGTCACGCCTCAGAGATTTGGGAGAGTTGAATCATGACACAGACACGGGCACAACCAGGTGTCGTCACCAGAGCGGCCCCCACCACTGCTGCCTGCGGGCCCACAAGCAGCTGTCTCGCCCCCCCCCCAGTGCAGCTTACGAAGGGATGACATCATCGGCCAGGCGGACACCGGGGACCCCAAAACATCCCGTCTCGCTAGCAGCCCTGCCCCGGGGACAGGCGGAGCGCCCCGGCCCCGGCCCCCCGGGGACAGCAGGGCCTGGGTGCAGCTGCGGGGGGGAGACCCCTGCAATGGGAAGCGCAGGGGATGGCGGTGGGTGGCCCCTCTTCCCCCCCTTTCGCCGCGGAGTTCCAGCGGGCCCAGGCTCTGGCGGGGGGAGGATAAGGGGCTCCCCCAGTCTGCAGGCCCCCCCCGGGGGTTAAACCGCCCCCCGGGTGACAGCGCTGGCTGCCCAGGGCGGGGCCCCCCAGGACAGGCGTGAGTCGGCGGCAGCCCCCGCCCGGCTCGCCCCGGCCCCGCCCGCCCCTCACCAGCGGCTGCATCTCGGCGCGCACGGTGGGCACCTGGAACCGGTCTATCTCCTCCATCATGGTGCCGGCGGGGCGGGGCGGCCCGGGCGGGTCGCTCCGGGGCTGGGGCTGGGGCCGGGGACAGGCGCCTCAGTGTCGCAGGGACGCGCCCGCCGCTCGCTGCTGCCTCATCCCAGCCAGCCGCGCTGCCGGGTGACTCAGCCGCTCCGCTTCCGGGTCCGGGACCCGCCGCCCCGCCTCCTCATGCGTTATTCATGAGACGCGCCCTGCCCTCGTGCGTTATTCATGAAGGGGCGGGGCCAAATGTTATAAATAATTCATGAGCCGGCCCGAGAGCCCGGATGGGAAGAACGCCCCGCCCCTCCCTCCGTACGAGACTTCCCTTCCGGCGGGGTGGGACGTACCATTCTCTCCCCGCGGGGGGGTGAACACCGCAGCCCATTCTGAATGTGGATTAGCAGAGAGGCACTTCCGGCCCGTTGCCATAGATACCAGTATCAACTTCCGGCAACTGGTTGCGAGCGGGGAAAAGAGCGAGCGAGGAGTCGGAGACTTGGAGCCGGAGAGACTGTTGCCGCCATGCCGCCTAAGGTGCCGTCCAAGAGCCGTCAGGTAAGTGCCAGTCCACGGGGTAACCGTGTAAAGCATGACATCACCTCACCATCACACCGCAGCATGACATCACTGCTTTGCCCCATGACATCACCTCACCATCACACCGCAGCATGACATCACTGCTCTGCCCCATGACATCACCTCACCATCACACCACAGCATGACATCACTGCTCTGCCCCATGACATCACCTCACCATCACACCACAGCATGACATCACTGCTCTGCCCCCTGACATCATCACCTCACCATCACACCGCAGCATGACATCACTGCTCTGCCCCCTGACGTCACCTCACCATCACACCGCAGCATGACATCACTGCTCTGCCCCCTGACGTCACCTCACCATCACACCACAGCATGACATCACTGCTCTGCCCCATGACGTCACCTCACCATCACACCGCAGCATGACATCAGTGCTCTGCCCCCTGACGTCACCTCACCATCACACCGCAGCATGACATCACTGCTCTGCCCCATGACGTCACCTCACCATCACACCGCAGCATGACATCAGTGCCCTGCCCCCTGACGTCACCTCACCATCACACCACAGCATGACATCACTGCTCTGCCCCCTGACATCACCTCACCATCACACTACAGCATGACATCACTGCTCTGCCTCATGACATCACCTCACCATCACACCACAGCATGACATCACTGCTCTGCCCCATGACATCACCTTACCATCACACCGCAGCATGACATCACTGCTCTGCCCCCTGACATCACCTCACCATCACACCGCAGCATGACATCACTGCTCTGCCCCCTGATGTCACCTCACCATCACGCCGCAGCATGACATCACTGCTCTGCCTCATGACATCACCTCACCATCACACCACAGCATGACATCACTGCTCTGCCCCATGACATCACCTCACCATCACACCACAGCATGACATCACTGCTCTGCCCCATGACATCACTCACCATCACACCACAGCATGACATCACTGCTCTGCCCCATGACATCACCTTACCATCACACCGCAGCATGACATCACTGCTCTGCCCCCTGACATCACCTCACCATCACACCGCAGCATGACATCACTGCTCTGCCCCCTGATGTCACCTCACCATCACGCCGCAGCATGACATCACTGCTGTGCCCCCTGACATCACCTCACCATCACACCGCAGTATGACATAAGTGCTCTGCCCCGTGACATCACCTCACCATCACACCACAGCATGACATCATTGCTCTGCCCCCTGATATCACCTCACCATCACACCACAGCATGACATCACTGCTCTGCCTCCTGACATCACCTCACCATCACACCGCAGCATGACATCAGTGCTCTGCCCCCTGACATCACCTCACCATCACACCGCAGCATGACATCACTGCTGTGCCCCATGACATCACCTCACCATCACACCACAGCATGACATCAGTGCTCTGCCCCATGACATCACCTCACCATCACACCGCAGCATGACATCAGTGCTCTGCCCCATGACATCACATCACCTCACCATCACATCGCAGCATGACATCACTGCTCTGCTCCATGACATCACCTCACCATCACACCGCAGCATGACATCAGTGCTCTGCCCCATGACATCACCTCACCATCACACCGCAGCATGACATCAGTGCTCTGCCCAATGACATCACCTCACCATCACACCGCAGCATGACATCACTGCTCTGCCCCCTGACATCACCTCACCGTCACACCGCAGCCTGACATCACTGCTCTGGCCCCTGACATCACCTCACCATCACATCGCAGCATGACATCATTGCTCTGCCCCGACGTCACCTCTCCATCACACTGAAGCATGACATCACTGCTCTGCCCCATGACATCATCTCACCATCACACCACAGCATGACGTCACTGCTCTGCTCCCTGACTTCACCTCACGATCACACCGCAACATGACATCACTTCTTCACTTACTGACATCAGCTCACCATCACATCGCAGCAGGAAATGCCTGCTCTGCCCCCCTGATATCCTCATCATCACACCGCAGCAGGACATCAGAGGTCTATGCCATGACATTAGTACCTTACATCACATGACATCACTGTTCAGTCACATCACCGTGACATGCAGTTACACCATTTTATCAGTCTATCATTGCAGCACATCATTATTTCTCACCATTAAATCTCAGAGCTACAGCCTAATATCTCAGTTGTCATCAGACAAAGGGCTTGGCTACACTCAAAACTCCAAAGCGCTGCCGCGGGAGTGGTCCCGCAGCAGCGCTTTGAAGTGCGAGTGTGGTCGCAGCGCCTGTGCTGGGAGAGAGCTCTCCCAACGCTGCAGGTACTCCACCTCCCCATGGGGATTAGCTTGCAGTGCTGGGAGCCGCGCTCCCATCACAGGGGCACTGTTTACACTGCCGCTTTGCAGCGCTGTAACTTGCTGCACTCAGGGGTGTGTTTTTTTCACATCCCTGAGTGAGAAAGTTGCAGTGCTGTAAAGCGCCAGTGTAGCCAAGGCCAGAGACTTTCTAGCTTCACACCATTAAGGTTATGTCTGCACTACCACTTATGTTGCTATAACTTATATCATCACTCAGGGGTGTGAATAAACCACCCTCTGAGCAACATAAGTTACACCAACGTAAGCACCAGAGAGGTTCTCCCACCAACATAGCCACCACTACTTGTTGGGGGTGGATTAATTAAGTCAACAGGAAAGCTCTCTCCTGTCACTTTAGAGTGGCTATAGTAGAGATCTTACAGCGACACAGCTGCATCAGTGCAACTGTGCCGCTGTACTCTCCAGCGTAGATATAGCCTAAGTCACTGTGCTGAAGCATGACATCCTGCTCCATACATTTACATCAGTGCACTGCATCGTGACATCTGTGTGCCACAGAATGACACCAGCATGCCAGAGACAAAGCAGGTGAGATCATATATTTTATTAGACCAACTTCTGTTAGAAGAAACAAGCTTTCCAGCTTTGCAGAGCTCTTTTTGAGGCCTGGGAAAGCTTGTCTTTTCTACCAACAAAAGTTGGTCCAATAAAAGATATTATCTCACCTGCCTTGTCTCTTATATCCTGGGACTTGCATGGCTTTGATCTTTGCAGTCACTATTCCAGACTGTCACATCATGTTACTGTGCTATTACACTGCTGCACTGTTACAATGGTGCATTATAGTGATATATCATAGCACCATTTCATTCTCTTGCCATACTGCTTTATCACTGCACCATGCTGTTACAACGCAATGCAACATTATATGCCATGTAATTACATAATGGCACGGCATCATTCAAATTACCATGCCACAGCCTACCATGATCTTCATACTTTGCCATTACACCATTGAACAGTACAGCCTTACACTGCATTATTATATTACTGTGCCACCGCATGACATCATCCTGCCGTGTTATGTCACTACATCATTACCTCATTGTGCAGCAACATAACGTCAAAGGATAGTCCTGCAACATCACCAAGCTGTGCTATTGCATCACTGTGCCTCTTCATTACATCACCACGTCACACTGTTACAACCTTGTGCCACAGCATTACATAAGCATGCCTTTAAACATTCTTTTCAGTTCACCTTTAAAGTGCCGTTAAAGTACGCCTAGTAGTTGGAGTATTTTAGTGTAGTCAATTCAAGAGACATATTGACAGGTTAAAGAATCATATTTTTTTAAAAAGTTCAATTTCCGGCTAATGTAATGCCGACAGACCCCGGTTGGCGGTGGATGGGATTGAACTGGAGACTGATGGAGCCTAGTGCATGAGCCTCTACTGCATGAGCTGGAAGAGGATTTTAGCAAAACATTCCAAAACACAAACCAAGGAACCCTTAAGTTACAATTCATGTTCCCCAGCCAGAGGTCCACCAAGTTTTTAGCCCCTGCATATATAACTTAACTGTCAGTATTCAGGAATTTAGAGAGATAAGGTGGACCAAGTAATATCTTTTATTTGACCAACTTCTTTTGGTGAGACAGAAGTTGGGCCAGTAAAAATATTACCTCACCTACCTTGTCTCTCTAATACCGTAGGATCCACCTGGCTACAACAAGGCATACAATATTCAGGAATCGACAATCAATAGCTTCCAACATTTGAAGGTCCATTGTTGTATTCAGCATTATTGTAGCCCTGTACGTCTTTTTTGTCCTATGACTACGAGTGTGTTAACAGGCAACTGCACTTCGAATGATCCCTTAGAATATGTGCTAACTACTTATGCTAAACCATCTGTTCAACCTTGTATTTAGCTGTGACGCTTTCCCTAGTATCTTTCCCAGACCTGATGAAGAACTCTGTGTCCTTCAAAAGCTTTTTCTCCCACCAACAGAAGTCAGTCTAATAAAAGATATTACCTCACCCACCTTGTCTCTCTGACATTTGAACTGTCATCCTCCCAAACAGGGGAGAGCTGTTTTTGTCTGCTCCCTGTCTGGTCTTGATTGGCCCCACACTCTGCTTTCTTCAGAAGCCAGGTGAGTCTTGTTGGGGATTAAACCTGGACAATGGAAGTTAGGAGCCTAAATACCTTTGAGGATCTGGACTTTAGCTCTTATCTTTTCTAGTCAATTAGTGGTTAGGCAACTCAACTGATTCCCAGGTATCAAGAATCTCTAATGCTCATTTGCTTCCCAAAAGAGAGCGAGAAAGGAATTCAAACCAAGGTTGCATCATGGACAGACAAAGTAGATATACTGTAATCACTGTGTTCTCCAATGAACTTGCACAGAAAAATGATAAAAGACAAAAATATATCACCTGTGGGTGAACACTTTTCACAAAGCTATAACCTCTAGCTGGCCTCTCAGTTCTGGTTCTGAAAGGAAATCTGCAGGAGACCTTCAAAAGATGAATCTGGGAGCTTAAATTCATAACTTTGCTAGATATTAAAAATCACAGACTGAATAGAGACACTGGATTTATGGGTTATTACAACAATCTGTAACCCACTAACAATGCCCTCCTGCCAAGCTGCTCCCCCCGCCCCCCTTTCTTTTCTCACTATGACTGGAGAGTTGTTAATAGACCACTTCACCTTGAATGGACCCTTGAAATACCTGTTAAGTTAATTACTTATGCCAAACAACCTGTTCCACCTTGTATGTAGCTGTGACACTGAACTTTCCCAGACCTGAAGAAGAGCTCTGTGCAAGCTCAGAAACTTCTGTCTCTCACCAATAAAGTTGGTTCAAAACGATTTTACCTTATCCACCTTGTCTCTCTAAAGTAAGACAGAAAAAAGCCAAAACAAGAGAATCTTTCTTACTCCATTTGTATCATATTTGCTCACTTAATCAGCCCACATACAACAGAATGAGTTTTATCGACTCTCCTAAAGTATATACTTCCCAAAACACCAGACCACTCAGTCCACTCCCATCGTTTGCTGAATCAGGGAAGACCAGCTCTAGTTTGTTCCATACCACTGGCTTTTGGAGTGTTGCTTTACCTCATTTGTGAATCCTCTGAACTGCCCTGTCCAAGATGTAGGCAAAACTTCCACCCTCTCTGCAACCATCTAAGCAGTAGCTGTCCGGGAGAAGATTGTTTTTATTCTCACCTTCACCAGTCAACTCTTCATTCTAGAATAGTTGACCCGCAAGTAGACAGAAAGCAGTCTAAGGAGTAGCCGTGATAGATTCTGATTCAGAGTAGATTCTGATACATTTAGTTGGACTAGTGCCTTAGCTTTGAATAGTCCCATGGAAATCAATGGAACTATTACCTGGAGCAAGGTACTACTCAAGGTGAGTAAAGGTAGTAGAAGCTGTTTCATCTTAAATGTTGACAATGTGTTCAGTGCTGTACAAGACAAACTAGGGCCCCAGTCTCAAAGGGTCCACCATGCATTTGGAGGTTTGAGGCCAAACTCAGCCCTGACCTGAGGAACTTGTAGTTAAGGCTATGATTTAGTCAAGGAGGTCACGGCAGTCACGGATTCTGTGACTTTGCCGGACCTCTGTGACTTCTAGGGCTTCAGGAGGAGGTGGGACTGTGCCTCCCTGCCCTGCAACAGAGCTGGCTGGAACTAGGACCCTTCAGCCCCAGCCCAGCAGCTTTCGCCAGGGGCTGGGCCAGAGTGCAGCTTCCCAGGGCTGTGTCCACCCCCTCCTCCGCTTTGCCTGGGGTTTGGTGAGAGCTGCAGTCGGGGCTTCGCACCCCTGTGCAGCAGCTGTGGCCAGCTCTGGAATGGGGGCTGTGTGCCCCCTATGGCTGTGCCGGCTGCTGGAGCCAGGGCTGTACCCCTGCCGTGGTGAGGGCTCAGCCTGTCAGTGTCCCCCCTACTCCCAAATGGGACTCCATCCCTCCCCGCTAACTAGCCTTGTCCCCTGCCCCTCGTTATTTTTATTTAAGTAACAGACGGGTCAGGGGCTCTATGAATTTTTGTTTATTGCCCATAACCTGTTCTCAACTTTTACTAAAAATAACCGTGATAAAATCTTAGCCTTACTTATAGTCTAAAGCCCCAATTCAGTACTTGACTCTGAGCCCATGTGGAGTTACAGTGACTTCATTGGGGCTCCATGGAGGCAGAGGGACCTGTCCACATGCAGGGTGGTGCAGACTGGGACTTAAAATCCTGCACCTGCACTATTGAAATCAGTGGGAGTTTTGCTCCTGACTCCAGTGTGACATGTTATAGCAGCCTCCACTGCCCACTTGTTAATTTTCAAACAAGCCCCTTCATGCTTTCTCCCATGCTTCTCATCAGGCGTAGAAGAAACTCCCTATAAGTATCTGCAAAACTAACTCATTACCCTCCTTCAAAACTCTCCTTAAAACTCCCCTCTGCTGTGAAGCCTACATTAGTTAGGCAGCTGATGTGCTGAGACCAGTCTGTCCTGTTGACCCGTATTATTTCATTGATTCCTTGTACTCTCCTGTTGGTTCGTTCCTCTCAGTCCATCTGTTGTCTCTTGTCTTATACCTAGACTGTAAGCTTTTTGGAGCAGGGCATTTCTTTTTGTTCTGTGTTTAAACAGCGCCTAGTTCATTGTGAGCCTAGTGTGTGACTGGAACCGCTAGGCACTATGGTACTACAAATAAATAGGAACTTCCTGGGTAAGAGGTAATATCTATTTATGACATTTCTAATACACCCAATATTACTAACTAGTTATTAGCAAGTCCTAAAGGGATCCATTATCCCAAAATTCAGAATTTAAGATCATGCTCAATCCCAGATAATTTGAATATTTTTGCTAAAGTCATCATTAAAATAATTATTAATAATAACAAGATGAACTATACTTTTCAAAACCTGAGTTAAAACACTGGCTCTGAAAGTGACTACATTTCTTTTGTTTTTACAATTGCTATTTAAATAGTTTCAATAACTTCTAACAGTTTAGTTATGCTAATAAATATTTGTCAATCTGTCCTGCAGTGTCTTAAGAGTGTATGTATCAACCTCAGGGCTGACTGTTAAGAACCAAGGCACAAACCCCAAATTGACTGTGAGTGCTATACTTACACTGCACTAGCCAATTATCAAGTTTAATCTCCTCAGGCATTCTAACAGCTTAAACATGCAGTCACAGACAGTTCTCTTATGTACTCCAATCAGTCTTGTCACCCAGGTAAGCTTACCTGTGTGATAGATGATCCCTTACACCAAGTATCACAGCAATACTCAGGTTGCTTCCAGTCCCAAAGGACCCATCACTTATCCCAGGTCGATTGTACTTTAGATCTCACACTCAATAAAATGCTTGTAGCCAAATCTGTAATAAACTATATCCAGACGTATTAATAGGCAAAGGAAATTATAGTTATTTAGAAGGTTAAAGCAGGTAAACATGTACAGACAAATGAGTTCCAACCTTAAGTTTAAAAAAATAATAGAAGCTTCTATAATAAGCAAGCTCTGTATGTCCTTTACGGCTAACCCAGGCTAAGCACTGGAGATCTTTTGCTGATGCCTAATGACCCTTGACCCCCAGAATCCATGCAGCATAAAGATACAGTTCTTCCTTGTTACCAGTTTTTATTCCCTCCTCCACCCCTCCTGCTTTGAGCTGCAATCTCAGCTGATGGGAGGAATTTATCTGCAAGCCTCATCTTTTTGGGGCAGGGGAGAGTAAATAACAAAGTCCTTTATATTTATTAACATTCCACTGTAGTCTGTCTGGTGTTGACGGACACCCGCCCATCCTTGTCTGTCAGGGCATAGCACCTGCTGTTGGAGACCAGCATTTCTCATTAGTTAATGTCTCTTTCCTGTTCAGTGATTTACACAGTAACAGAGGTTTGCAATGCAAACCTTCTAATATTACCTTATAATGTATGAGACAGCTGTTATAAGTGAGATTAATGCAGGGAGCAACTTACAAGCATTCCATAAAATCTAAACACTAAACATTCAGAGTTCTAATATCTATTTTAAAAATACTAACATAGGTGAACCAGACTGATCTCACCTATGTATTTGTCAGTATTTAAATGAGGTCCGGGAACCTTGGCATGAGCTAGCACCTGGTGTGCCAGTGTCACAATATTGTTATTGTTTTAAATGTTTTGAAATGTACAGTTTTAGATTCATATTTTGTTTGAAAAGCCTAGGAGATGTGCTACAGTGAAATTCATTTTATCTTGGGGTTCTTGGATATCATAAACTGCTTAAGCTCTTCTGGTTTTTATGATGTCTCAAGCAACCTTCAGGAGCATCATAATTATTCTGTCCTATAGAGGCCGCATGCTTATGAATTTTGATGGCCATTGCACAAGTTTCTGTCTGGAACATCCTTGTTGTAAGGGAGCTGGATGGCTCAGATAACTGTTTCTGGAATAAAGAGATCTTCTAGTTTGATGGCTCAAATCTAGCTTATGTCAGTAGTGACTAGGGCCTTGGTTCTGGAGTGAGCTCTTGTAGGTGAACACCTGTACAGAACTCACCACAGTAACAGACCCAGATTAATTACTAGCTGAAGAGTGGTGGCCTGTGTGAAATGAGGTTGTGGGTCAAGGTCTAATTCCCAGTTCGTGTCAATCAATTTCTGTTGAATACAAATTGGCAGGGTCCTGAGCCTCCAAATCCTCTCATGTCCCCTTAACCAGAAAGCAAGGCTGCCTGCCTGTAGTCCTGCCTCCTGATGTTGTCTTCATTCCATCTGCTGTCTCCATGTGGACATCACTTCTCCTGAAAACTCACCACTGTCCTTTCATCTCAGAAGCTCCATCGTCTCCCTATCACCTTAACCAACCTAACCCCTCTGATTTTTCATCATTGACCACCCTGTCCGTGTTACACTTTCCTTTTCAGCCCATTCCCCCAGCTCAGATGAACTCCTTCATTGTCAGGTTCTTCCTCCTTCCCCTCATGCCATTTCTAGGCCCTCCTTCACTCTCCCATATCTGCTCCACCTTACAAAAGGCACATGATCAACTTTTCTCTCCCTGCAGGTGGCAGTTATCTACCATTCTTCTGGCCCCATCCTCGCTCTGCCTTCTTCTGACTTTTGTGCCTGGCTCTTCCTCTCCCTTTATCTCTTCATTCTGATGACTCCAACATTGACATCAATGTCGTTTCTTCTGCTGCCTCTGACTTCACTTCTGTCACCTTCTCCTTGAGTCTCCAGCTCTGGATGGACTTCCCCACTCTCTTGGATTGGATTATGATTCCAGTGGCCAATTTGCCATCAGGCATACAAGCAACGGGCTTCAATGTGAGCCATTTGACTTGATCTGAGTCCAAATTAAAAATGCCTTTAGGCCATTCTCCTTGTTTGTATGTTCTTTAATAGGGGTATTTACATGAGTGTGTTCAAAATTAGAAATAATTGTGAATGGGTAGAGTGTTGTGCTCTTGATGCAGTTTTGTTAATAATAATTAAATATATTTTATACTTCTATAACCTCCTCAGGGGATCCCAAAGTGCCTTACAAACTATTACATCTCGCAACACCTCTGTCTTGTGAGCTACAGTAGGTAATATTGAACCCATTTTACAGATGGGGACAGAGAGTCACAAAAAGGTTAATGCCAACTTAACCCACAACCCTAACTGAAGTCAGCAGAAGTGTCAAGCACACAGTACCTCTGAAAATCAGACCCTAAGTTTCTTAAAAGAGACCCAAAATTAGAGCATACTTTTGAAAATTTTGACCAAAGTGATTTTCCCAAGGATGCAAGTCAGTGGCAGAACTAGGAATAGAACCAAGGGGTCTCTACTCTGAGTCCTATGCAGAATCCATTTAAAAAGTGGCCCAAATTTCTCAGATTCACAAAAGTTTATTTAAAAAATTGACATCAAATAATTAAAAAAATTATGAAACAATAGGTCTAGATTGCTCATTCATAGACTTGTAGGACTGGAACGGACCTTGAGAGGTCGTCTGATTCAGTCTCCTGAACTTAAGGCAGGACTAAGTATTATCTAGATGATCCCTGACAGGCGATGGCTAAACAAAGAAAAAGAAGTAGTGAGAGGCAAAAAGCATCCTTTAAAAAGTGGAAGTTACAGCCTACTCAGGAAAATGGAAAGGAGCACAAACTCTGGCAAGTGAAGTGTGAAAATATAATTAGGAAGGCCAAAAAAGAATTTGAAGAATAGCTAGCCAAAGACTCAAAAAGTAATAAAAATTATTAAAGTACATCAGAAGCAGGAAGACTACTAAACAACCAGTGGGGTCACTGGACGATCAAGATGCTAAAGGAGCACTCAAGGATGATAAGGCTCCTGTGGAGAAATTAAATGAATTCTTTGTATCAATCTTCATGGCTGAGGATGTGAGGAAGATTCCCAAACCTGAGCGATTCTTTTTAGTGACAAATCTGAGGAACAGTGCTAGATCGAGGTGACATTAGAGGAGGTTTTGAAACAAATTCATAAACTAAATAGTAATGAGTAATCAGGACCAAATATCATTCACCCAAGAGTTCTGAAGTAACTCAGATGTGAAATTGCAGAACTACTAACTGTGGTTTGTAACCTATCATTTAAATCAGCCTCTGTGCCAGATGACTGGAGTGGCTAATGTGATGCCAATTTTTAAAAAGGTCTCAAGAGGTGATCCTGGCAGTTACAGACTATCAAGCCTGACTTCAATATCGGTAAACTATATTAAAGAACAGAATTGTCAGACATGTAGATTAACATGATTTGTTGGGAGGAAGAATCAACATGTTTTTTGTAAAAGGAAATCATGCCTCACCGATCTACTAGCATTCTTTGAGGGGGTCAACAAGCACGTTGACAAGGGGGATCCATTGGATATAGTGTACTTAGATTTTCAGAAAGCCTTTTACAAGGTTCCTCACCAAAGGCTCTTAAGCAAAGTAAGCTGTCATGGGATAAGAGGCAAATTCCTTTCATAGATCAGTAACTGGTTAAAAGACAGAAGGCAAAGGGTAGGAATAAAAGGTCACTTTTCAGACTGTACTGGGCCCAGTCCTATTCAACATATTCACAAATGATCTGGAAAAACAGTGAGGTGGCAAAATTTGCAGATGATACAAAACTACTCAAGCTAGTTAAGTCAAAAGCAGACTGCAAAGAGTTACAAAGGAATCTCACAAAACTGAGTGCCTCAGCAACAAAATGGCTGATGACATTCAATGTTGATAAATGCAAAGTAATGCACATGGGAAACAACTCCAACTATACATATAAAACGATAGGGTCTAAATTAGCTGTTACCACTCAAGAAAGAGATCTTGGAATCATTGTGGATAATTCTCTGAAAATATCCACTCAATGTACAGCTGCAGTCAGAAAAGCAAACAGAATGTTGGGAAGCATTAAGAAAGGAATAGATAATAAGACAGAAAATATATTGCCTCTGGGGTTAGATATTGATAGATGTTTGGCTGCTTGTGTGTGTTCTCTCTGTGTGCCACCCCAGCCCTGCGCAGACAGCTGGCACAACAGACCTTGAGTGAACCGCCCAATCACCACAAGATCTGTTAAGGGACGAAGGCACCCAGCCAGGTTTATTGTCAACAAAGCACAGTATTAGTATCCCACAGACTCTACTGGACCATTAATACATGTATACCCATATCAATGGATAAGCTCAGTGAACGGTGGGTCTTTCCATTCCTCCCTAGGCTAGACAAAGATACTGCCTCTGAGATACATCTTTATACCCCAATACAAACAAGTTACGTACTGCCCCTCTGACATAGTTAGTAACCGCCCCTTGATGTGGCTAGTTATCACCCATTACCTTGTACATATTGGTTCAATCAAAACATCTTTATTACGTAATGTCATCCTGACCTTATTTTTTAGGAGGGGTCAATATGTTCCTGTTATCCTTGGGGAATGTTTTTGTACCATCCTTGATACTGGGATGTTCTGGTACCACTTGATACTGGGATGTATTTGCATGAGTATTATGTGACTAGCACTTCTTAGGAATGTGTATTTTTGCAATATCAGCCCTGTTCTTGGCAGATTCTGTGAGCAAGAGCTGCCTCATACCAGGCATCTGATACAAGGGCTTATGTCTCAGGCTCTCTTCCTATTACATTCCCCTGCTTTTTGTCTTTTTATGGGGAGGATGTGTACCCATCGTCCCAGAAAAACATAATGCATGGACTGAAGATGGCCCAGTGGGCTAAACACTGTTATATGGCCATGTAAAGGGGTGAGGGAAACCCGATCTAGTGCGGGATGAGTTTACCCCGTCGTTCAAACTGCCCTGGGTCTCCAGGGAGTGAGACCTAAGGGCAGGAGTCCATAGAGATGCCCTGCTGTGGCTCCATGGAGCCTGAATGGCATTGTGATAAACTGATACAAACCAAAAGGCATTGGGAAAGCCGTCTTAGGGTGAGAATTCGGTGTCAGTGGGATTTGCCAATATCCCTTAGTTAGGTTGAAGGTTGAGAGGAACTTGCCCCCCCTCACCTTCCACCCCCAGACATTCCAAGAGTTCATCTATTGATGACGTGGGATAGGCATCGAAATGGGAGATTTCATTCACTTTCTGGAAATAGATGCAGAAGAACTCTGAGCTGTCTGGTTTCAGTACCAGGACAATTGGGCTTTGCCATTTGCTGTGCGCCTCCTCAGGTTCAGCATAGTTTCTAATTCCTTCCGCGTGGCCTCCCACATCTTCTGAGGCAGGGGCTGTCATAAACAGATAGCTAAGGGTTAATGTCTCTGTCACCTGGAAAGGAGTAACCTGAAACACCTGACCAGAGGACCAATCAGGAAACAAGACTTTTTCAAATCTGGGTGGAGGGAAGTTTGTGTGTGAGTCCTTTGTTCTTGGTCTTGTGCCTGTCTCTCTCTCGGCTATGAGAGGATTTCTGTCTCTTGCTTTCTAATCTTCTGTTTCCCAGTTGTAAGTACAAAAGATCAGATAGTGATTTATATGTTTTTTTGTATTTACATGTGTGTAGTTGCTGGAATGTTTTGAATTGTGTTCTTTTTGAATAAGGCTGTTTATTCATATTTCTTTTAAGCAATTGACGCTGTATTTGTCACCTTAATACAGAGAGACCATTTTTATGTATTTTTCTTTCATCTCCATCTCTTTTTGTTTTATTTCTAGTTCCTGTTTTTTTTTTTCCATCTCTCGCCTGTGCTCGGCATCTTTGATTTGTTCTTCGGCCTCCATTTTTGTCTTGGTAGGCATGGTTCCTGTTTTCTTGTGTTGGGGTGCCCTCCGGTGTTTATCTTCTGAACTGCAGGTTCTCTGTTGCCTCCTGGGGTCTGCCTAGCAACAGTGCCTTTTTCCCTTTCTTCCTCTAGCTAATCTTTTAAATGTAAAGTAAACCAGAAAAACCACTTTATTTGCATGTATATTGTGCTGGTAATTGCCTCCTAATGGGAGTGCTATTGTCTGACAAAAGACCTGTTTGTCACAGCTTAATGGTTCCTTGCTTAATATGCAAGCCAGAAACTGCAAGAGAGAGCAGAGAAAAAAAATTCTCTCTGGTTCCTTTTAAAACCAAACTGTTTCTCTCTGCTTAAAAGCCCCTAGCAGAGAAAAGAAAAATATAATATTCCTACTGGCTTCTGGATTCTATCTATCCCACCTCTGCCACCATGTCATAACCTATTCCCAGATTTGGACCTTAGCGTCCAAAATATGGGGGTTAGCATGAAAACCTCCAAGCTTAGTTACCAGCTTGGACCTGGTAAAGCTGCCACCATCCAAAAAATTAGAGTGTTTTGGGGCACTCTGGTACCCCCAAAAACCTTTCCTGGGGACCCCAAGACCCAAATTCCTTGAATCTCACAACAAAGGGGAATAAACCATTTCCCTTCCCTTCTCCCTTCCAGGTGTTCCCTCCCTGGGTTCCTGGAGAGATACACAGAAGCAAGCTCCGTGAATCTAAACAGGGGGACTCCACCCTTTCTATTTCCAGTCCTGGAAACACAAGGAGAGAGAGCCAATCTCTCCCCCACCCTCCTCCTTCACCCAGAGGGAATGCAAAGTCAGGCTAGTCAATCTAACACACACAGATTTCCCCCTGACTTCTTCCTCCCACCAATTCCCTGGTGAGCACAGACTCAGTTCCCTGGAGTTCCCCACTAAAGAAAAACTCCAACAGGTCTTAAAAAGAAAGCTTTATGTAAAAGAAAGAAAAATACATAAAAATGGTCTCTCTGTATTAAGGTGACAAATACAGGGTCAATTGCTTAAAAGAAATATGAATAAACAGCCTTATTCAAAAAGAACACAATTCAAAACATTCCAGCAACTACACACATGTAAATACAAAAAAACATATAAATCACTATCTGATCTTTTGTGCTTACAACTGGGAAACAGAAGATTAGAAAGCAAGAGACAGAAATCCTCTCATAGCCGAGAGAGAGACAGGCACAAGACCAAGAACAAAGGACTCACACACAAACTTCCCTCCACCCAGATTTGAAAAAGTCTTGTTTCCTGATTGGTCCTCTGGTCAGGTGTTTCAGGTTACTCCTTTCCAGGTGACAGAGACATTAACCCTTAGCTATCTGTTTATGACAGGGGCCTATGGGGGTTGTGTACCTTCTGACTGGGGATGGTGACAATACAATGACTTGTAATTGCTGTTCACCATGGACAGCCTGATAAGTCATTGGGGAAATCCCACAGTATGCCCTACAATTGCTTGTGTTGGGTGTCAGCCCTGCTCCCACTGCCAGTGGTCCGGCCTCCAGAGAGTCATTAATGAGTGGTCCCAGCTCGGCTCAGGTGAATAAGGGTTGACAAGTAGGCTTTCTCTAGCCTTCCAGGCCTTTAGCAGGTTGACATGATATATACGAGTCATCCGCCATCGTCCCAGTAGTCAGACCTCATAATCAACCAGCCCGACCTGATGAGCGACCTTGCCATTTAGCCAAGAGCTTGGATTCAGCCAAGGGCAATAGGAGCAGAACCCGGTCTCTTGGTTCAAAGTTCCGTAAGCGGGACCCCTGGTTCTATTGCTGCACCTGAGCCTGCTGTGCTTGCATCAGATTAGCAGCAAAGAATCCTGTGGCACCTTATAGACTAACAGACGTTTTGGAGCATGAGCTTTCGTGGGTGAATACCCACTTCCTCAGATGCATGAAGAAACTTGACAGATCCAGACTAACACGGCTACCCTCTGATACTTGACACCATGCAAGGCACTGCATTTAGCCGTATGGAATGGAAATCCATCAACCTCATGAAGAAACTTGACAGATCCAGACTAACACGGCTACCCTCTGATACTTGACACCATGCAAGGCACTGCATTTAGCCGTATGGAATGGAAATCCATCAACCTCATGAAGAAACTTGACAGATCCAGACTAACACGGCTACCCTCTGATACTTGACACCATGCAAGGCACTGCATTTAGCCGTATGGAATGGAAATCCATCAACCTCATGAAGAAACTTGACAGATCCAGACTAACACGGCTACCCTCTGATACTTGACACCATGCAAGGCACTGCATTTAGCCGTATGGAATGGAAATCCATCAACCTCATGAAGAAACTTGACAGATCCAGACTAACACGGCTACCCTCTGATACTTGACACCATGCAAGGCACTGCATTTAGCCGTATGGAATGGAAATCCATCAACCTCATGAAGAAACTTGACAGATCCAGACTAACACGGCTACCCTCTGATACTTGACACCATGCAAGGCACTGCATTTAGCCGTATGGAATGGAAATCCATCAACCTCATGAAGAAACTTGACAGATCCAGACTAACACGGCTACCCTCTGATACTTGACACCATGCAAGGCACTGCATTTAGCCGTATGGAATGGAAATCCATCAACCTCATGAAGAAACTTGACAGATCCAGACTAACACGGCTACCCTCTGATACTTGACACCATGCAAGGCACTGCATTTAGCCGTATGGAATGGAAATCCATCAACCTCATGAAGAAACTTGACAGATCCAGACTAACACGGCTACCCTCTGATACTTGACACCATGCAAGGCACTGCATTTAGCCGTATGGAATGGAAATCCATCAACCTCATGAAGAAACTTGACAGATCCAGACTAACACGGCTACCCTCTGATACTTGACACCATGCAAGGCACTGCATTTAGCCGTATGGAATGGAAATCCATCAACCTCATGAAGAAACTTGACAGATCCAGACTAACACGGCTACCCTCTGATACTTGACACCATGCAAGGCACTGCATTTAGCCGTATGGAATGGAAATCCATCAACCTCATGAAGAAACTTGACAGATCCAGACTAACACGGCTACCCTCTGATACTTGACACCATGCAAGGCACTGCATTTAGCCGTATGGAATGGAAATCCATCAACCTCATGAAGAAACTTGACAGATCCAGACTAACACGGCTACCCTCTGATACTTGACACCATGCAAGGCACTGCATTTAGCCGTATGGAATGGAAATCCATCAACCTCATGAAGAAACTTGACAGATCCAGACTAACACGGCTACCCTCTGATACTTGACACCATGCAAGGCACTGCATTTAGCCGTATGGAATGGAAATCCATCAACCTCATGAAGAAACTTGACAGATCCAGACTAACACGGCTACCCTCTGATACTTGACACCATGCAAGGCACTGCATTTAGCCGTATGGAATGGAAATCCATCAACCTCATGAAGAAACTTGACAGATCCAGACTAACACGGCTACCCTCTGATACTTGACACCATGCAAGGCACTGCATTTAGCCGTATGGAATGGAAATCCATCAACCTCATGAAGAAACTTGACAGATCCAGACTAACACGGCTACCCTCTGATACTTGACACCATGCAAGGCACTGCATTTAGCCGTATGGAATGGAAATCCATCAACCTCATGAAGAAACTTGACAGATCCAGACTAACACGGCTACCCTCTGATACTTGACACCATGCAAGGCACTGCATTTAGCCGTATGGAATGGAAATCCATCAACCTCATGAAGAAACTTGACAGATCCAGACTAACACGGCTACCCTCTGATACTTGACACCATGCAAGGCACTGCATTTAGCCGTATGGAATGGAAATCCATCAACCTCATGAAGAAACTTGACAGATCCAGACTAACACGGCTACCCTCTGATACTTGCATCAGATTCTCTTTTGTGAAGTTCCCAAGTGTTTGGAACCATTCCTGCAACTGCAGTACATGATGGGCTGCTCCCTTCGCCCGAGTCTCCTGTTCTTCCCATCTCTCTCTGAGGAGGTCAAGGATCCCCCGGGGTTGCCTTCCATAGAGGAATTCGAAGGGAGAGAACCCCATTGATGTCTAGGGTACCTCCCGTATGGCGAATAAGAGAGAAGGAAGTCAGGCATCCCAGTGGCAGGGATCTTCCTCCATGAATTTCCACAGCATGTTTTTTAGTGTCTTATTAAACCTTTCCACCAAACCATCCGTTTGGGGGTGGTACAAAGAGGTTTGGAGGGCTTGGATGTCTAAGAGGTGGCACAGCTCAGCCATTAAGCGGGAGGTCACAGTGCCATGATCAGTTAGGATTTTGCGGGGGATTCCTACCTGGGTGAAAACCTTCACAAATTCTGCTGCTATTTTAGCAGTTGTGGCGGTCCATAAAGGGATAGCCTCGGAATATTGGGTTGCATAATCCATGATAACCAGGATGTAGCAGTTGCCCAACATGCTCTTCTTTAGGGGACCTACCAAATCGAGCCCTACACCCTCGAAGGGCATCCCAACCATGGGGAGTGGGCAGACTTGGGCTTTCGGCACCCCCTTTGGCCCAGTCCGCTGGCACTTTGGGCATGAGTCACAAGAATCCCTCACTTCCTGGTGAATGTCTGGCCAGAAGAACTGTCTTGCTACCCTCTGGAGGGTTTTTCCCTTCCCAGGTATCTGGCCCAGGGTACTGAATGGGCTCAGCGTAAGAGGTCCCTGTGCAACCTCCGGGGGTCCAACAGTTGTCGGATCACCTCATGGATCTGGGGTTCTTTAACCACTCAATAAAGGTGGTCCTACTGTATCTTGAAGTGTGGTCCCTGGGAGGTCTGGGGGGCATCCTCCTGCTTCTAGTCCTTAACTATGGCCTGTTCCCAGGCTCGACTAAGTGTTGGGTCCTTCCGTTGTTCTCAAAGGAAATATCTATCAGACTCAAGTTTGACTTGGGTGTTGTCTTTTGAAGGGCCTGTCTGAGTGGGAGATACAGTCCAGGTTCCCTCTTATAAGAAGGCCCTTCCCCCGGATCCTTGTCCTCATTGTGACTGAGGAGTCCCCTTGGCGCTGTCTCATCGCTTTCTCCTGTTGGCGGGTGCTGGGCGCATTCCTGTAAAAGATCTTGGAACCAGGGCCAATAGCGTCCTAGGATAACTGGATAGGCTAATTTAGGGGCCATGTCCACCTGCAGGGCTGCGTGTTGGTGAGAGATCTCTAATGCTGCCGAGGAAGTCAGGTAGGAGTGCACATCCCCATGGACACACTGTAAGTGAATTCGAGATCCTGCTGGTTCGAGATCTGGGATCAGTTCACTCCAGATGAGAGTCTGACTATCTCCAGAGTCAATCAGGGCCACCATGGATGTCCCGTTTACATGCACAGGGACCCCACGTTTCCCAGGTGCTTTCTTCCGGGCGTATGGGCTAGCTACCTACACCTGTCCATAGTTGCAGTCCATATAGGGAAAATCTCATCGCCATTGCCCCTCTTGACCGCACTCGTAACAATGTTCGCACGCCTCACCAGCTGGCAAACCTTCCTTCATTATCCTGGTTCCTGCCTGAGGATCTTCGTCCCATTGGGATGAGACTTATGTGGTTGTCATCCTCAGAGTCGGGCCTGGGAGGTAGTTCAGGGTCTCAGACCGGCATAGAGAACTTCATGACTTGGTAAGTCATAGCGGGAGGCTGGATGGTAGGGCACCAGCGTCAGACCCCACTGGGTTGGTGGCCGGACTGCCTCCTGGTTGTAATAAAGCCATCTGTTCCCCGAGCCTCTTCTGCTCGGCTTGCTGCTGGGTGACGAGTTCACGGATCATCTGCTGTTGTTTATTGGCAATTTGCTGTTGCTAGCTTTCCAGGAGCCACTTCAAAACCTTGTCTGATTCCATCTTGCAGTCTGATAATTTATTGGACAGCCAAGTACCACTACCTGTCGAGGGAAAACCCATTCCCCCCTAGTGAGGATTTAAGTATGGGCCTTTCGGCAAGCCCTGCTTGCTTCCCACATTCTCCACCATGTGTGACGGGGTGGAGGAAATCCCATCCAGTGCGGGGTGAGTTCACCCCATCCTTCAAGCTGCCCTCTGTCTCCAGGCCGTGATATCTAAAGGCAGGAGTCCATAGAGATGCCCTGCTCCACAGGGCGTTAAGGCCCACTGGACAGAGTCTATGGAATCGCCTTGCTCCACAGGGCAATAGGGTCATGTGACCTACGTCCCTTCTCTGCCAGCCAGTAAGGCCTAGCGGCCAGAATCTATAGGGGAACCCTGGGGTTTGCAAGGCAGTAAGACCCAATGGCCAAAGTCAATATAGATAGCCTGGGTCTACAGGGCAGTAAGGCCTATCAGCCAAAGTCATTAATGATCCACTGGGTTCATCGGCAGCCGGGTCTAGTGGCTTGCGTCAATGGAGATACCACTCCGGGTATGGCTGTATGACCTAGTTGCCAGCATCAAGGGGGATACCCCTGCGAGCGTGGCTGTATGGCCTAGCGGCTGGAGCTGCAGAGTCACCTTCTGCATGCGGCTGTGGGCCCCAACAGCCAGAATCAACAGAGTAGCCCTTTGGGTGGGACTGCATGGCCTAGAGGCTGGAGCCAATAGGGTCACCGTCTGGGCACAGCTGTATGGACTAGTGGCCAGAATCAAAAGGGTAGCCCTCTGGGTGGGGCCTAGTGGACGGAGTCAATAAAGTTGCCCTCTGAGCGGGGCTGTATGGTCAGGTGGCCACTTGGGTGACGGCCCAAATCTCCCCCCTCCAGGAGTGGGGGGCCAGGTAAGGGGACCTGGACCCTCCCTGCTCCACCGGGTCCCAGCCCAAGGGCCTTGCAGTGGCGAGGGAGTCTGCCACTGGGTCTGTGGGAATCCGTCCACAACACGCTGATCAGCCTCAGGACAATGGCTTGTCTCGCCCTGTGCTACTTCCTACCTTGTCACTCCAGTCTGTGATCTGTGCTTCTTTGGGATGTCTGGGTTCTTCAGCTGGTGCAACTCCCTGTAGCTTGGACCTCCCAGGGGTGTCCACAAGTAGCTGGGCGAGCCTCGGCACCTCTGGCTTCTGCAGTCCGGGGCTCCAGTGGTTCTGGGCAGGAGCCAGCAAGAGAGTCCTTCCTTTCCAGTGGTTAGCCCAGACTAAGCCAGGCTACTCCCTCTTGTATTGCTTCTACACCTGGAGCATGCCCGGTAGGGACGTGAGGGCGTGGCTTCCTCTACCCACAGTGAGGAGTTAACCCTTCCCCCATCCAGTACGGAGTGAGTTCACCCTGTCACAGGCCACCTTACTTTTTCATTTACACATTCATGCCCCATTTGTTCCTTAGTTTGCACATTCCCTCATACGACTGATGGACAGATTTTATTTTTTAATTGTTTTTAGTTTTTTATTGTGGATGCGGGAGCCCCAGGACCATGACTGAGGCGTGGGGTGTAGAGTTGTGCTTTGCTAACCTGTGGGTGATGTGAGGAGGCCTGTATACTTAGTTGGTGGTTGATGAGCTTTAGTTCCATCTTGGTTGTATTTCCGTAGTTTGTTTATGAGAAGGTTATGTGAGACAGCATCAAAAGCCTTACGAAAGTCAAGATATCTCACATCTACTGCTTCTCCCCTATCCACAACACTTGTTATCTTGTTAAAGAAAGCTATGACGTTTGTTTGAGATGATTTGTTCTTGACAAATCCGTGTTGACTGTTATGTATCACCTCATTTTCTTCAGGGTGTTTGCAAATTGATTGTTTAATTATTTGCTCCATTACACTGCTCTACAGCCAAAATGCTTCTGAAATAAATGTAGTCCAACTTTACTAATTCTGGGTCATTGAGAACGAAAATGATGCTTAAAATTGTTGATTGGCTGTAGTTTTCAAGATGTGCTATTGAGTCAGTATATACGACCCTTGACTTGGGAATGGCGGAGGATAAGTGAGTTATAAAGGGAAGGGATCTCAATTTAAACCAGAAATGACTAAAATACATCTTTGACTGGATCTATGAATAAATCTATGACTGGGTTTGGACAGTACTTGCTTTTTAGGCAAAACAATGAATGCTGCAATCTGAAGCTGGTATTGCATCATACATGATATGAATTGCATCATATTATTCCTAGAAGTCATGGATGATGCAATCATAACGAAGCTTACATCACTCTGCTGAACAAATTGCCCTATATCAGCTCTAGAAATCATACAGTGTCGTGCTCTCTTATTTGTCAGTGTTTGAGTTTGCAAAGGGACACATTTCTGTTTAGCCAAAGTGAGCAGAGATGCCTCGTACTTGTGTGAACAGTGCAGATAACTTCTGCTATGTTTGTGGTGAAGTGACTTTTGCATCACAAAAGCGCAGTATAGCCACTATGGTTAAGAGAGCCTATCACCTTTATTTTGGCTGCAAAATTGGAGATCAGGACAAGAGGTGGGCCCCACACATATGCTGCAACACTTGTGCAACAAATCTTGGCCAGTGGTTGAACAGGAAAAGGAAATCTATGCCTTTTGCAATGCCAATGATTTGGAGAGAGCCAACAGATCATACCAGCAATTGTTACTTCTACATGGTGCCTCCAGTTGGGAAAGGTGTGTCAAAGAAGAAAAAGTGGACTGTGCATTATCCAAACATTCCATCAGCTATACGCCCAGTACCCCACGGAGAAGGGCTGCCGGCTCCTGATGCACCAGAATCATTCTCACTTGAGTCAGATGAGGAAGAGGAAGAGGATGAAATTTCTGGTCCTGAACCATCAGTGTCACAGGACCCACATTTTCTCCCATCCTCCTCCTCTGAACCACACCTCCTAACACAAGGTGAACTGAATGACCTTGTCAGGGATTTGGAACTACCCAAGAGTAAGGCAGAGCTGTTGGGCTCCAGACTACAGCAGTGGAATCTCCTGGCAGGCTATCAGGGCAAATGGAGCCCATCAATGCTTGCAGACTATTGCTGGACAGTGACAAGAGATGCTCCATTTAATGAATACAAGAGACAAGCCAAGAAGCGCCGAGTAGACACTGAATAGGACTAAACTCTGTACATCATAGTTTTTTGCCTTTTGTTTCATAATAAATTTTATTTATATAACCCTTTTGCTGATTTGTAAAGTGTTACATAAACAGGACAGGTGAAATATTATCATGTAAAGCAACCATAAACACATGAAAAGACCTAGGTTTACAATTTATGATTAAAACTCTACTATCTACACAATATACATAGACATAAAATGTAAAAACTTAAATATCTTAGAAACAGTAGCCAATCAGTTGTTTTAATTGTCATATTTGAATTCAGCACATCAAAATACATAATAAATATCACATTTTATCTCTGAAGCAGACGACGTCTCAAAAATTGTAGACCAGTGTTATCTTTCTGTGTGCTGAAGTTAAGATGCCTGGTCTATAATTCCTTGGTTATCTCTATTCCCCTTTTTGTAGATTGGCACTATATTTGCCCTTTGTCAGTCCTCTGGAATCTTTCCCATCTTCCATGACTTTTTTCAAAGACTTTTCAAATGGCTCAGATATCTCCTCAGTCAGCAACTTGCGTATTCTAGGATGTATTTCATCAGGCTCCATCAATTTGAAGACATCTAATTTGTCTCATTGACAGGATATTAACAGGCACTCTGATGTGACCTTTGCCAGATCCAGAAACCTCTCAGCTTTGTAGTTCTAGCATCCTATACAGGGCCGGCTCCAGGCACCAGCAAAGGAAGCAGGTGTTTGGGGCTGCCAGTGGAGAGGGGCGGCACATCCAGGTCTTCGGCGGCAATTCAGTGGTGGGTCCCTCAGTCCCTCTCTTCCTCTTTGAGCTGCCGGCGAAGTGCCGCTAAAGAGGAATAGAGGGAGTGACGGACCTGCCTCTGAATTGCCACCGAAGAACGAAGCGGCACGATTGAGCTGCCGCCGATGTGCCGCCAATAGGCTTTATCTTTTTTTTTTTTTTTTCCTGCTTCGCTGCTTGGGGCTGCAGAAAAGCTGGAGCCGGCCCTGATCCTATAGCCTTGTCTTTTGCTGTGAAATGCACCCATTTCTGATCAAATATACATGTTGATGATCTGGCCTTGATTAAAAGCAGGATTTAACCAGTTTCTTAACTAGTGCTGGAGACAGTTTTTCTTTGTCCGCACTTACAGCTAAACTGTATCCAGAACCAGTTCAGCTGCACTTTTTGTCAACACCTGATGTCAGCAATGGGTAATAGTCCCAATGTAGGCAAGGCTTATGAGTTTGGACAGCAAGATGTTTCTCATTACCCTAGAGGCACAGGCTTGTGCCCACTGATGTGTAAGTGGGTTTTTTTCTATCCGAGTAAATTGTCAATGAGAAACTAAGAGGGTTTTTCCAGAAAACACAAGCAACACTCAAACGTATTTTCTTTTGTTCCCTGCAGAAGTGCCTGTTGGCCCGAAAGATGCACTAAGCCATTCTTGTTATGTAAAATGAACACTCAGGTTAGTGTTTCTCAAAGAGCAGGTTAAAAAAACTAGTTGGCAAATAGCTGTTAAATTGGCATCCATATTGTGTGTAAATTGATGTCTGCTGCAGAGAAAACCAGAAGTGGCCTTGCCTCCCTTTGCTTTATTTCAGTGCTCATTGTATCACACAGTCCTTCACTATGGAGGCTGCTGACATTCAAAACAAGAATAAGATGCTAGTAGGAAATTACTAGATGGCTTTGCTGAAATGTCAACCTCAGCTCCCTTTAACTGCCTCCTTGCCAAAAGCTGCCAATGACTTTGTTCATCTGTTATGTCAGATTACATGCTAACCTGTGTGCTCTGCTTCGGGGAAAGCAGGAATGATAGTGTCTGTGCTCTGGAAGATAAAAGTAAATTTAGCAGGAGGCACATTTGGATTGCTGAATTGTGAAGTCTGATCACCTAATGCTTGAGAATGAGTGTGTGTATGTGTGTGTGTGGGGGTGGGGTGGTTAAAGAGAGGGCACAGACATATTTTATAATCTCAAAGAATGGCAAGATCTGACATTACACTCTGACTGCTGTTTCATTAGTTCATGAGCAATTTCCAGCACCTGCAAGCTTGTCTAGAGTAGCTGGCAACATGACCAATCTGCCTAAGCCTCACTCCAAGTTCTCTGGTATTTTAGGCTGGATCTGCAACCTCATGCAACCCAGCCCACTTTTAGGCCTTGGGCACAGCACAGGGAGGAACTTTACCCTGCTCAAGGGTTAGCAATGCTCCCGAGGGATTGTGATCTACAGATTAGGACTAGTTTTTATGCTGGGGTCAGCAGCAAGGGCTACCCTGTGTCAAGAAGTGTTCTCCTCAGAGTAACTATCAGGTGCACGCACCAGCATAGGCTATTGTGGGAAGTCTTGCCCTGGCTGATGGGATGGGGGCCTTCAATGACATCACTGTGCCCTCTCACTTGGACAGTCAGGGCAAGATTTTGTCCTTGAAAGTCAAGGGTGGATGCTTTTCTTTTTGAAAGGTCTGTGCAGCTGCGTCCTTCCCTGTGAGCCACAAGTCAGTGACGGGTTTTGAGTAAATCCTGCCCCTGTGAGCAGATCTCTGCTTTTTAGGTCACAGCAAGTGATCTACCCACTGCCGGCACCACCAGCAATAACCAGTAAGAGGTGATCTGCAGGTGGGAATAAACAGTTTACAAGCAAAATATAGGAACATAAAAAAGACAGTATTGACAGCTGTTGGCTGCTTTCTCTGTGTTCTCTCTACAATGAGCACTGAAATAAAGCAAAGGGAGGCAAGGCCACTTCTGGTTTTCTCTGCAGCAGACATCAATTTACACACAATATGGATGCCAAGTTTTAAGGCTGCACACTTACCTGATTTACACTGTGATTTCCTCAGCAAGCCAGTCTGCTGTGCTTTGCTGTCTCTCCAAGGGCTATGACCAGTGTGCTGCCAGCAGTTACAAGTTACCACCCAGTTCCTCCTAAACAAGCCCATTTATTCTTAAGGTAAAAGCATTACAGAGAAAGCATCTAAAACAATAAAAGAACCTACATGCATGCTAAAAAGCTTAGAGATCAGTCCCCCAGCTGCAACATAGGGCTCTGGTAGGTGTCAGTCCTTCAAACCCCACAACTGGGTTTTCCCTGTGGTTACAAGTTCATATCAGTCTGTAGATCAGAAATCAGAATGAAGGTCCCAAATCAGTTTAAACTTAGGCTATTTATCCAAATGTCGTTTCTTTGTCTGTCCCTGGCCCACAATGATACACAAACCATTCATACGCTTAATACAATATGAGTAAAAGAAAGGGTAACTTCCTGCAATATCTGTCTCAGCGAGGCACCATTTGAGCCAGTTGCTGTGCAAACATATAATAAAGAGATGGTCTCTTCCCCCAAAGGACTTACAATCTAAGTATAATATTATAGACAAAAGGTGGATACAGCAAACAGATGGTGGTGGGGGAACAATGGGACAACACTTCTCAACATTCTGAGCAGTGGTGACAGCACACCAGCCACTGACCCACTGTTGAGCTTTTTGTAGGCATCGTAGCAGGGAAGAATTTTAAGGAAGGATTTGAAGTGTGATGGCTTAGAAGATATTACAAGGAACTCCTCCCTGCATGAGGTACAGTGTGGGAAAAGCCTTGAGGTGCTTGGTTGGAAACATTTTAAAATGGCCAGAAAGTCTGGGATCATTTGTTGAACCGAGGTGAGGACAGCCATCTTGATACTGTCTGAAAGAGCATAGGTAGGGTGGGGATGTGCTGTGGTGCCAACACACACAAAGAACGAGGGAGAGGGAATTCAAGAAGAGGCAAAGTGCTGATAGAGTTACATTTTTCCACCCTTCCTGTTATTCCATTTTTGTTTTGAGATTTTATTTTTTCTCATGCTTCTTTGGGCCAAATTCCACTACCCTCACTCATAATAGTACTGCACCTTATTCTGTGAATAGTCTACTTGGCTTCAGTGGGACTACTCATGAGTAAGGCTACCCGAATCTGGTTCCTTGTTTTAAGAGCTTATAAATTTCCTGGAGCTCAAGGAGAGATCAAATAGAGGAGAAGCCATAAACATAGCAGACTAGGTCAGGAAGAGTATTCCAGGTGTAGGGAAACTCATAGAAAAAAGCTTGGAGGTGAGAATGGGAGAATAACACAAAGGGGCTAATGAGGGTAACTATTTTTTTAAAAGTTAAAGGCTGACATATGCAGGGTTCAATTAGCAGAAGGCCATGGGTTTCAAAGGGAGTTTGTGCTGCTATATCATCCCTAATTCCCCCAAGTGACATGTAGGATCACCCACTGTCCTGCAATCCCTTCATTACCTGGGGAATCATGACTGAGAGGGTGCAGGAAGGGGACAGTGTGTTTGCTCTAGTT
Organism: Gopherus flavomarginatus; assembly: GCF_025201925.1. Taxonomy (NCBI): domain Eukaryota; kingdom Metazoa; phylum Chordata; order Testudines; family Testudinidae; genus Gopherus; species Gopherus flavomarginatus. Next base: position 5,152,033 of record NC_066619.1, on the reverse strand, counting down.
TCTTTTTGCGTCTGATGAAGTCAGATTCCTGCTTTTCATTTTTAATATAGTTACAGATTTTTTCACTGATTGCGCTTTATGCTGTGTTAATTGAAATACGCCCAACTGCCAAAAACAATTACTTTCAGAGTGCCTCGTCAATGCCTTTACTGCCAGATAAATGCATTGACAGACTCATTTACAGGGGGGAATGGTAAGTAGGCTTGGTTTCCTATTTAAAGTTAGTAGTTTGATTTTGAATTGGGTCTAAATTAAATTGTGCTCTGGAAATCTGTTTTTAATGTTGTTGCTTAAGTCACATTAAATTAACGTTCAGTGTGTTTCTTTTAACATAGAATGGCGACATCAGCTACTGCTGCTGGATTGAAACAGTATAGAAGAGCAGTGTTGTCTAGAGCAGTGGTTCCCAAACTTGTTCCGCCGCTTGTGCAGGGAAAGCCCCTGGCAGGCCGGGCCGGTTTGTTTACTTGCCGTGTCCGCAGGTTCGGCCGATCGTGGCTCCCAGTGGCCGCGGTTCACTGCTCCAGGTTAATCGGAGCTGCTGGAAGCGGCAGCCAGTACGTCCCTCAGCCCACGCTGCTTCCAGCAGCTGCCATTGGCCTGGAGCAGTGAACCGTGGCCACTGGGAGCCGCGATTGGCCTCACCTGCATATGTGGCAGGTAAACAAACCAGCCAGGCCTGCCAGGGGCTTCCCCTGCACAAGTGGCAGAACAAGTTTGGGAACCACTGGTCTAATGGCTTGAGTAGAAGCCTGGGAGCCAGGATTCCTTGGTTCTTTGCTCCGCTCTGCTGCTGACTTCGGTGTGTGACCTTTGGGAAACCTCTTAACCTTTCTATGTTCTGTCCATATGTGAAGTGGATAATAACAATTCCTGTCTCACGGGATATAGTGAGACTCAGTTAATATTTAATGAATCACTGTGGGATTGGCTGGTGGAAGGTGCTGTGTGCCATGTGAGTGCACGATATTATTATTTTATTATTATTATTCATTTGTTTTATTAAAATGTTAGCTGAATTTTCTGAGGACACTTGCAAAGTTATTTTGTATCTGTAGTTATTTGAATCCTATCAGCGTTTGGCAGGCATGCTAAAAAGGAAAGTCAGACAATGGTACTTTGGGATTTTTAAAAGAACATTATCCCAGTAATTTAAAATTAAATGTAAAATATGCTGTTAAGTGACATATTATGATTGATATCTTAATCATGCCAAAGCCAGGAAACTGAAAGTTAAGGTGCCACATCAATCGTAGCTCAACCTCTTTGCACGTAATGGAGTTAAAACAATTATTTTTTTGGAATATGATTAAATTTAAAGTTGTTGAGTTATCACTGTAAATGCCTGTGACACTTTCTCAAGGTGTCCAGAACTGTAAATCAACGTATTACCCCACTGCCTCAGCATAAAAGGGATCCACTGGTGCTAAACTGAATGGCAACTCCCAATCACTCCAGTTTGTTTGCCAGCCTCACAGATTCCTCATGAGTCTACTAGTTCTAACTGCCTCTCAGGTTAACCCTTGATGTACTTCAGTTCCCAAACTCTCTGGAAGTGTCTCCCTGCAGCATCCAGCCGTTGTCACTGGATGACCACAGAAATTACCGAGTCTGCTGTCTCTGAAGAGACAATGTGCACAGCAGCTTGTTTGATTTAATCAGGAATTCACACTTTGCTTAGTATAATAGTGCTGAGATATACTTATGATAAAAGAAAGAGAAGTTTATTAACCAAAAGCTGAGATCTAAGCTATACTAAGCAAGAATAATAGAGATAGAAATGATTCCAAATAAAAAGAAAGTAGAACACGCTTTTAAGTGACTAAAACTTACCAGGCTACGATCCTTGACTAAGATGAGTTCCTTACGTAAAGTAGCCTTTCAGCATCACCCACAGGGAAGGGGATCCACCATTCAAAGATAGAAAGAGCACTGACCTCTTTGTCCCCTAAATGGTGGAAAACCAACATGTCTTTTTGTTGTTTCATGTATTCCTGAAAGATTATCGTCTTTGTCACGGGAGACAGGATGAACTCCCGGGGATCAGACTCCAGTATCTTCTCATCCTGATTTCACATTTTCTTGCTAATTTATTCCTCCTGTCTATCTTGGATGAAAATGTACTGCCCAATGTCTTCAGAATCACAATGCTCAATTTACATTAGAGACAGGAAGGTAACTGTCCTCCCTCTTGTCTGGAAGAAAACCTGTTTCTCCCTTTGCTTGGTTACAGACTTTAAAGCAGAATATCAGGGAGTATCCACAGTTCCTCATATAGTGTTAATACATATATTTCACAATGATAGTAATGACCAGTGTGTCACCAGCTTTCATTTTATATCTCCATAACATTCTTGAAAGATAAATACTATGACAGTAATTTGTTAGGTGTAGTAAGTTTTTCCGGCCTGCTGAGAGTTGCTGATACAGAGTAGTGAGCCACCAATGGGACTCTGTGTCACGACTCCTCATTTCCTGAACAAAAGGAATGCATAGATCTGCCCATATGTTATAGTTCTGAGTTGCTCTTTTCCAGAATAAACTTCCCTGAGACCTTTCTAGTGTCGGTAGCGTGTCTTATCTTGTGGCAAGGGCAAACAACACTGAAAGTTTCAGGAGAAAACCTTGGTCTAGTATAATCTGTGCCACATGTCTCATCATTTAAAATGATTTGTCTGCAGAATTCCTATTCTAGAGGCCTAACAAATATTGGAATTTTAGATATAAGAGATGGGAAAGTCATATTAAAGCCATCATGTCCATCTTCCTGCCAAACAGGATGTGTTCTGTTCCCTAGATACATTCAATATACTTTTTAAAATGGCATTTTTGGCCATTGTGGATCCTATGGCATATTTTTTGAAAGAGCAGGAATAACAGCACTGGTGACCTGGCTAAATTTCATAATTACATTCTCCAGGCTTAAATTTCTCCTTTGGTTTCAATTTTACATGGAATTGTTCAGTTTCTATCCTGTACTGTCACATAGTGTTCCTGAGTGCTGTTAAATTGCTGGTTTGTTATAGTCCTGAAGTGGCTACTTTTCAATGGGGGGTGAAATGATTCATATACAGAATTTTGAATCAGTTTATAGAATGTACTGAGACCCTTGGATGAAGATGCTATAGAAATATTAGTCATTATTGTAACAAACCTTGGTGGGCTCGTCTCTGTTCTTATTCTGCTCTGGTTATATCAGGAAAGTGATTATAAACTTCTACATTGGTTTTACATTTTGTGTGTATTTGTTTTAGGGCCAAGGTGGACAAATAGGACCAGCAGTTAAGGCGGTACAATCAAGGACTGCCAAAAGCACCTCAAAAAAACGGGTAAGAGACACAACTTTCTAAAAAAGCAGCTAAGAATCCTGTGGCACCTTATAGACTAACAGACGTTTTGGAGCATGAGCTACCCCTCTGATGCCAAACTTTCTGAGTGACTGCATTTCTCTACATCCATGAGAAGCAAAGTAGATTCCATTTCAATAATGGCCAACTTGGTATAACTGGTGACATTTAAATTTATTTAGCAATACAGGGTTGTTCTAGACTCTCATTAAGAAAGGAATTACATCAGCAAATTAGAGTATAAAATGGAAATTAAAACTAAAGCAAGAAAACTAGAATGAGCAAACGGTGAGTTACCTTGGTACATGGCATGTAGCCAACATAGCATTGCCTGGCCATGCTCAGTGGACCCCACAGTTATCATCAATCATTGCTAGGCATATGTAGATATTGTACAGTGCTTTGTACTCTTATGGTGCTGTACAAATAATAATCTTATACTGAGGCAGCAACCTCCAGAAACCATAATACTGCATGATTAGGATCTTACACTGTGATTGTATTTTGGCTTGCAATGTCAAACGGAACTGCAGTGTTTGTGTGAGTGTTCCTGTCTCACTGAAGCATTTTCATGGCTGTTTGGAGGGATGGGGCAGGATCCAAGGGTCTTATAATAATAGGAGAGATACCTATCTCCTAGAACTGGAAGAAACCCTGAGAGGTCATCAAGGGCAGCCCCCTGCCTTCACTAGCAGGACCAAGTACTGATTTTTGCCCTAGATCCCTAAGCGGCCCTCTCAAGGATTGAGCTCACAACCCTGGGTTTAAGCAGGCCAATGCTCAAACCACTGAGCTATCTCCCCTTGCTGCCTTGTGTGGCAGGCAGCATTTGTATGATCGTTATTGCAGTCACTGTGCCAGAAACCTGGCATGCATGAGAAGTTTAGATTCTGTACATGGCTTTAAGGCCATAGGTTGCATATCTCTGGACTAAGATATGTAGTTTAATAGAACTGAGACAACTGTATTTAGAAGAAAGATTGATCTATTTTAAATTCAACTCATTAGACATTCCAGTTTAAGGGGGAAAAACTGCCCCAAGCTGTTATACCCTTTAATCAATGGCTTGGTGCACTGCAAGTATAATGGTAATGAAAAGGAATTTAAATTAATCCCTACAGCAATCACTTTTCTATTAGTGATGTAACATAATAACACCATCAAGTACCCCAGTGAAAGCATCTCTCTGTGCCATGGCCATGCAGATAGGATGTTTGCTGTATTGTGGTGTAATGCCTGCTGACCTTTACCAAAAAACGGTTAACATTGCTCTGCCTAAAATATGATCCCTAAATCTTTATATCTGAAATAATTTCTAGGTGTAGCTTATGTAACAACATTTTAGAAATAACTACTGGTCCTTTACTGAGCCGCTGAGCAGTCTCAATTTAGAGCATCAATATAATATGTTCTGCATATGGCTCTCTTAGAGACTGGGTGTAATATGAGCAAGAGAACTAGAGTTGTCATTTTTTAAATTGTGAAGATTAAATGAAAAAACTGTTGCTCTTGTTTTGAAAAGGGAAAGAAAAGATCTTCAGACATGACAAGCAACTTTGACAGTAACCAAGGGCCTGACCAGGGTTCAGAAAGAACTAGATAAATTCATGGAGGATAGAATCACAGAAGATGAGGGATGGAAGGGACCTCAGGAGGTCATCTAGTCCAATCCCCTGTTCAAAGCAGGACCAACCCCAACTAAATCATCCCAGCCAGGACTTTGTCAAGCCGGGCCTTAAAAACCTCTAAGGATGGAGAATCCACCACCTCCCTAGGTAACCCATTCCAGTGCTTCACACCCTCCTAGTGAAATAGTGTTTCCTAATATCCAACCTAGACCTCCCCCACTGCAACTTGAGACCATTGCTCCTTGTTCTGTCATCTGCTACCACTGAGAACAGCCAAGCTCCATCCTCTTTGGAACCCCCCTTCATGCAGTTGAAGGCTGGTATCAAATCCACCCTCGCTCTTCTCTTCTGCAGATTAAACAAGCCCAGTTCCCTCAGCCTCTCCTCATAAGTCATGTGCCCCAGCCCCCTAATCATTTTTGTTGCCCTTCGCTGGACTCTCTCCAATTTGTCCACATCCCTTCTGTAGTGGGGTTTTTTTTTTTTCCAAAACTGGATGCAATACTCCAGATGTGGCCTCTCCAGTGCCGAATAGAGAGGAATAATCACTTCCCTCGATCTGCTGGCAATGCTTCTACTAATGCCGCCCAATATGCCGTGAGCCTTCTTGGCGACAAGGGCACACTGCTGATTCATATCCAGCTTCTCGTCCACTGTAATTCCCAGGTCCTTTTCTGCAGAACTGGGACCTTAACCAGTCATTCCCCAGCCTGTAGCAGTGCATGGCATTCTTCCATCCTAAGCGCAGGACTCTGCACTTGTCCTTGTTGAACCTCATCAGATTTCTTTTGGCCCAATCCTCCAATTTGTCTAGGTCACTCTGGACCCTATCTCTACCCTCCAGCATATCTACCTCTTCCCCCAGCTTGGTCCTTCAATGGCTATTAGCCAGGATGGGCAGGGATGGTGTCTCTAGCCTCTGTTTGCTAGAAGCTGGGAATGAGTGACTGGTGATGGATCACTTGATGATTCCTGTTCCGTTCATTCCCTCTGTGGCACCTTGTTACCCAGGGTTACCAGAACCCCCAACAGGGGCAACTGAACTATTTCACTCCAGGCAGTGAAAGGAATAAATCATCAGGAACTCAGCGATTCTGTTGGATCAAGGAGAAATGCAAGTTAGCATGCTTTTGTCTAACACTGCAGTTATTAGATTTAAGCACACACAGACATAAGCAATAGGTTTAGAACATCCCAGATATTTACCTATATTCTGAGGCAGTATTGAATAATCAATGACAGGTCAGTGCTGGCCAAACACCTTCCTGCTGGGGAGTAAATATGTCAGGAAAACGCCTCTCCCAGGATAGCTCCCAAGGACTGCTCCCAAATACACTCTGTTATCTGAACTTTTTATAACTAACTTCCGCTAAACACATAGGTCATAGTGACCCCTACTAAGGCATCGCTTTTCCTAACTTTTACTATTAGAGTCATCTAGACTCAAGGATGTCCATCCATATATCTTTTCTCACTCTCAATTGTTTACTTTTTCTTCCCCTCCTCCCATACTGATTAGCAGAACTGCCAGTAGTTATGACCTTGCTTCTGAAAGCCTGTTTCCAAATTAACCGTCCAATATGTGGTGTTCTATTTCATTAATTCGTAGTGGCTGAGTGCACATATATAATTGCAATTAGCTTGATCACATTCTGGGATATATACACCCCTCAAATCCAGGGCAACAACCTGGCATTGGCCACTGTTGGAAGACAGGATACTGGGCTAAATGGATGTTTGGTCTGACCCAGTCTGGCCACTCTTATGTTCTTATGATTCTGAGAAGTGCTGAGCACATTGTAGGTTCATTCAGTGGCAGCTATGGAAACTCAGCACCTTTCGAGGCCCACAAGGTCTATGTTAGCTAAGACTGGCCAAAGCTTCATTTAGAGAGGTCAGACTGGGATCAGCTGCTTCCCTACTTCTATCCTCTCACGCCTCTGGAACTGTCCCCATCTCAGTGCATTAATGGGTTTGTTGCTCCTGTGCTAGGATGAAGATGCATCCACTGAAGTGGGAGAGGGGGCAGATGAATGGACACTGTCAAAAACTCTACTCAAACCCCCAGACCAACTTGAGTTGACCGAAGCTGTGAGTAAAAGAATATTTGGAGTTTTCATGAGTTGTTTACACAAAAGCAGAATCCTTGCAAACACTTCACCGAGTTTTTAGTGCACTGTTTCTGCCGTTTAAAACAAAATTGCCTTCAGCAGTACGAGCTGGAGAGCATAACCTGAAGGAACATTCTGAAGCCGATAGGCTAGAAGAGAGAAAATGTCCTTGAGGAGAAGATTTCTCCTGTTCTTCCACTGGGTGGTGGAACAGGGTTTCCTCTGGTGGAACAGCCCATAAGGTCAACCAACAAGCCCTGAGCATCCCAGGGACCAGCAGGATTCTGGGGCCTTTTGTGTTGAGGGTCCTACAGCTCTGGCCTTGCTCCTGGGCAGCATGCCTCAGTCAGGAGTGAAAGTAACTTAAAGGATTTACCGGTACACCAGAGTCCTGAGATGGGGCATGGCTTCAACTGAAAGAGGTATGGCCTCAACCGGAAGAAGCGGGCCCTTGCAAGATTTAAGGGCCCTGGGGCTCCGGCTGTGGCTGGGAGCCCCAGGGCCTTTAAATCATCCTGGAGCTACCAGCTGCAGAGGCGGCTGGGAGCCCCGGGGCTCAGGGGCAAATTAAAGGCCCCGGGGCTCTGGCTGCCGCTTAGCTCCAGACCCTTTAAATTCCCACCTGAGCCCGGCTGCCAGAGCTCCGGTGGGGATTTAAAGTCCCCAGGGCTCCCCGCAATGGCAGGAGCACCGGGTGATTTAAATCCCCGCCCAAGCCCAGCTTCCAGAGCTCCGGCGGCGCTTTAAAGGGCCCAGGGCTCCCGCTGTGGCTGGAGCCCTGGGCCCTTTAAATCACTGCTGCGGAAGCCGGTCCAGTCCAGCACGGCAAACTGGCTCTTGCCGGTACGCTGTACCTTACCGTACTGGCTTACTTTCACCTCTGGCTCCAATGGAGCCACAGAGCCAGGAACATCCCTGGCCACAGTTGCCTTCAGATTCTCCGCTCAAAGGGGGATCCCTGCTGCAAAGGATGGGCCATATAAAAGTGATACAGCCTTAGGTTCTTCATACTTTGCACTGTGATCTCCATAGGGTCAACAGAAGAAAGATGTGTCGTTTCCCTGTCCCCCTACCCCAAGTCCTCCTACTCTCTATATAAATGGTGCTGTTATTACCAAGGGGCCAATGCTGCAAACACTGGCTACTGTGCTTAGTGTTTACAACTTGTTTTGGATTGGACGCACTTCAAGGCAGGATCTGTGTATGGAAAGCGCCTACCACTTTGTGGGTGGTACTACAGTCTAAATAATATCTCATAATACTGAAGAATCTAGGGGTATGCCTACACTTTGAGATGGAGGGGTAATTTCCAGCTTGAGGAGACATATCCCCATTAGCTCTGCTCATGTTAGCATGGTAAAAGTGGTGGTGGCACGGACAGCAGGAGAGGCTAGCTGCCATGCATATGTAGACATCCAAGACACTAGGCATGTAGTTGGGCGGCTAGCCTGTCCCACCACCATAGCTGCTGTAGCTATGCTCTATGATTAGCATGCAAGAATGATCAGAGCTAGCGCAGGTGTCCCCTCAAGCTGGAATTGACCCCTCCAGCTTGAAGTGTAGACTTGCTCTAAGTAATCCCTTTGAAGTGAATGGAGCTACCCATGGTAGTAAGCATTATGCCCAGTTGTGGTTGCCAGATGGGGCCCTAACTTGGCACATTCTGAACTAACTTTGCCACAGCCATTGTTCTTTTGCTGAGGTGTCCATTGCAGTTTGGACACAATGGAAATCAGCCTGAGGAACCTGGAGATCTTTTTATACTATATGTTACTGTTCCAGCTTTAAGAACGGGCTTGAATTTACGGCTCTGTTTTTCCATTCCAAAGGAATTAAAAGAGGAAGTTACACGCATCCTGACAGCCAATAATCCACATGCTCCCCAGAATATTGTCCGATACAGCTTTAAGGTAAGTGCCGAATGGTCTGTAAATCTAGGTTCTTATGGGTGCCATTTATTGATTTGTTCTTAGCTTAATTTATAACAAGGTAACTTGTATTTTAGTGTGGATTTACTTTATTTTCCATATGCTACTAGTAGTTCCTCAAGGGCTTTTGCAGAGGATAAAAGTCTATAAACATTAACATAATTGACTATGCAGAAACACAAGATGGCAGTTACTCAGCAAGTTCTGAAAGTGACTGTAATTAGTGCAGCTAACCTCAGCTGATAAATTATTTCATTCAGCGGTGGTGAGAGCAGAGAGAGGATTCTTTACAGTCAGTAGTGCATTTATAACTCAATATCTTCATAGCATGTTCCAGTCTCATGAAAATATATGAGCATTCAAAAACATGTTTTGTGCAATCAATGCCAATTCAGGGCCAAAGTGAGGAAATTAGTCAGCAGCCTGAGCTGCAGAGACCCATGGGGAAGCTCCAGGAAGGATTGTACCTTACGAAGTCCAATCCCTCCTCCCTCAGCTTTCCAGTGCAGGAGGTGCATGCACATTCTGCATCTGTGTGGAACTTCCTACTCCCTCAGCATGTTCAGCTAGCTCTGTGGGTTCTGCAAGGGGAGGGCAGAGTCATGGCCATGCCTCCTCTCCTCCCTCCTTGGGGTGGTTTGCACCCCCTGGGGCATGTGGAGGGAGCGGTCCCCGCAGTGTCCCAGCTGCAGTACTTCAATTGTCCCTAGCCCTTGAGTAGGGAGCTCAAAGGCTTGGGAAGGCACTTTGTTCTCTGGCTTCATTCCTGTGCGCCTGCGCAAGGGCCAGGGATGGTTTGGCCACATATTTACTCTATATAAGAAAATAAATTTAACTAGTGAGCGGAGAATCTGGCCCCCAGGAAGTGGCTATGGGGCCACATCTTCCTCTCCATTACACTGGCATGATTTCACTGGCTCCAGTGTTGTGGCTGTGGTGTAACAGACCCAGAGGGATGAGTTATTCATGCCTTCAGGACCTTCTCAATGACTGCAGTGGGCTCGATGTGGGGCTATAATACCTCCTCTGAAGCTGTAGTCCAGTTAGTGCAGAATAAAACTGTTTGCTTTAAGGAGCATTGTTACATTAGCACTTCGAGTCTGCAATGGCTTCTTATTGCTTCTGGGTGCCACTTAAGGTGTTGATATTGATCTCAGGAGCCTTATATGGTTTGAGTCTTAGGGTACATTTACTCTGTATGAAAGTGTGATTGTCGACTGGGGAGACATACCTGTGCTAACTTTAATCTAGCTAGCCTGAGTGACAATAGTAGTGTAGACACAGCAGCATGGGGTTTCAGCACAGGTTAGCAATTTGTTACACCCCCACCCCCACGTTAATAGGTGTTATGTGCATGGTATAAATATTGTATATATTATATAAAATATGAACAGTTATTCGAAGTGACTTGTATTATGCTCCTTCCGCAATTCTGTTCACTTATGTCACCATATCTATATTTATATCTATGTCTATGTCTATAGCCTACAATACTCTGCAAAACTAAATGTAGCTTTTGGCATTAGCAAATATGAAACCTGTTAAAAGCTAGATTCATGAACAGTGTGTCCTAGTAAAGGTTGGGTTGTGCCGTCATGGCTCTTAAAATATGGGATCCAAACGAAAAGAGAAGAAATGTACATCATGGAACAAGAAGAACATGGTAAAAAGCTGATGGGTGAATTTGAGTCTTGGGTGATGTATAGATAGGGTGACCAAACAGCAAGTGTGAAAAATCGGGATAGGAGGTGGGGTGTAATAGGCTTCTATATAAGAAAAAGCCTGAAATATCGGGACAGTCCTTATAATATTGGGACATCTGGTCACCCTACGTATAGAGAGTGCTTTTAGCTCGTAAACAACCATGCTATAAATATGGCTGGGTTTGAATGCATACTTAGGAGCACACCTGCTGTGTAAGATGAACTGCACACTTCAAGAAAACTGCTTCCCAGAAGGAATGGTACATAAGTCTTCTTTCTGCATTGTACTACACCTCTACCCCAATATAATGCGACCCAATATAACATGAATTTGGATATAACACGGTAAAGCAGCGCTCCAGGGGGGTGGGGTTGTGCACTCTGGCGGATCAAAGCAAGTTCAGTATAATGCGGTTTCACCTATAACACGGTAAGATTTTTTGGCTCCTGAGGACAGCGTTATATCGGGGTAAAGGTGTACTTTGTCTTTGTGGAACATTTTTACTATTAAACTGCAAGTGTAGTCAAGAAATTGGATATGTTTTAGACAACTAGAGTGTGTGCGCAGGCTCCTTAGCAGGCTTGCGCTCTGGTTGCTGGTGGTGATGCCCTTGCTGCCACATCTTCACGACTATTGTCACCTGGGTTAGCTAGATTAAAGCTAGAGTGGGTACGCCTACTCGTGCTACAATTAGACCTTCACTTGCAGTGTAGACGTACCCTTGGAGCCTTTGCATTATTGCAACAGCTGAAGTTAGCTCGTGTGCTGCTCTTGCTGACATCCATAGATTTGGCCATCTGGTAGAGGGCCCTGTCATGGGGGAAACTATCCCTTTAAGAAGGAAGAGGCCAATGCACCTGTGACTTATTAGCTGCCCCCCACTTGGGCTGAAAACACTTGAGCCATATAAATGGGGGAGAGATTGAGACAGTGGAAGGTTTAGTCAGGAACAGGGCAAGTGAGAGCTGCATGGGAGTGAAAGACTGGCCAGTGAAAGCTGCCAGAGACCAGGAGACTGAAGGAGATTCCTGAAAGAAGCTGTAGTTGGTTGCCGGGGAAGCCTGACAGCAGGAGAACAGCAGAGAGATCTGGCTGACCCCCTCAAGCCAGAGAGCCAGTCCTGGTGGAAGGAAAGGAGAGAGCCTAGATGTAGTGAAAGATGCCAGTGTGTTACGCGCTACATCTGTGGACTAGATGTTACATTTTAAGGATGATCTGCACAGGGGGTGATAAATGGACTATTGTTTTGGCCTTCTGTTCTAGATAAAAGCACTATGTTTTCATATAAACCAGCCCAAAGGAGAGGTATTATTGAGGCAGGTTAATGGAGAGGGAGTGAGGGATGTCCCCCTGGTGGGGGTGAGCTTCCAGCAGAGATTCTGTGAGGGTCCCCACTAGGAAGTGCGAGGTCGCGCTCCACCTGGAAGGGCTAGGGTGGCTGTCCTGGTAAAAGGACAAGAGAGGACTGTAGAAGAGCCCAGGTGTGGTGGAAGATGCTGGCATGTGGTATGGGCTATCTTGGTGGACTAGAGGATGTGGGATTTTCAGGACTATATACACTGAGTGTGAGAAATGGACTATGTTTGGGACTCTTATTATGGAGTATTTGAACATATTTTGGTAACAAACTTGCCCCAGAGAGGAGTGTTACTGAGGCAAGAAAGCTAGTGCAGAATTACTGTGAATCTGAGGGGGGGATACTGAGGCAGGTGCACCTGTTCTGCTGCAGCCTGCTGCTGGAGGGTGCTCCACATGTGTCTGCCTTATTACAAGCCCTTACTTGGGAACATGCTCTACCATAGGTCAGACAAGTTGCCGTTCAGAGCGCGAATTTTACACCGGTGTAAGTGACAGGAGACTCAGGCCCTGTGTGTGTTTTCCACAGGTCCTAATCATTTTGTGTGATGGTGTTAGGGAAAGTGTTACCATTTCCAGCACCACCTAACCCAACATTGTGATGGAAGACTAATCTGTCCCCAACAAAGAATGCATCTTGTGTTGTTGGGGTTTTTTTTGGTTCCCTATTGTTACTGACTATGAAGCAGCAGAGAATATGGCATAATCTTCAGATATTAATTTGAGCCTGTTGTACTGGCAGTTGGAAGATCTTGTTCTACTCTACAAACTGAGCATGAGGGAAATGAAAGCCACTGACAGTGTTTGTGTTAGGGAAAAAAGGTGACAGGATGCACCCTGAAAGGGATAGCGTCCCCCAAATTTACTCCACAGGTTTCAATTGGCAACACTGATTAACTAGCATAACAGGCCCATGGATTTGATCCAAAACTCACTGCAATCAGTGGAAAGATCCTTTTGAATAAAACCTAAATCCCTCCAATTTGAACATTCCTTGAAATGTCCCTGATTTTTCCCTCCCCTGCTTGCTCACTCCCCCGGCCCCCCATTGTTTATTTGTGGTCCTGCATACCTTGAGGCATAAACAGCAGTCTCAGGTTCCTGTTGGCTTGGAACCTGCAGTGAAGACAAATGTGAATAACAAATGCACCCATTTTATCAATATACAACCTGGTCAGCTTTACCGTCTACAGGCAAAGATTGTTCCCGATAAAATCATTAATCTGTCCAGATTTGAGTTTTTATCTTCTTCCTCTGCAGGAACGAGCATACAAGCCGATAAGCTATGTGGACCAACTGGCCATTCACTTCTCCTTGGATGGGAACCTGTTACTCAGAGACTCTGACGAAGGCAGACGGCAGAGTGCCAAAATAGGCTTGGAACCAGGTAGGTTTATGGGACACTGAATCAGTAAGCGCTGGTGTAGTTTATTCTGTGTGTGACAGCGAGCGCGCTGCAATCTGAGGCCCAGGAATGGAGCAGCACTTTTTTCTGCTAGCAGTCTTCTTTGCAGAGAAATACTGTTTATAACACAAACTGTGTATTTGCCACTTCTGGCAGTCTGCAAGCCAGGTGTGTGCTAATACAAGGAGCTTAGTTTTTCTAAACACTTTAGGGGATTTACACAATCTTCCACTAAAATTAATAGGAGATACGTGTCTAAGCCCTTACGCCTTGTCTACACTACACATTTTTTGTTAAAGCTGCCGTTTGCTGACCAAACAGTGGAGGTGAGCACACTACGAAGCTACTTTTGGTGGCAAAACTCTGGTGTTTTGCGGACAAAATAAAACCACCTCAAAGAGAGGCATAAAGCTTTTTGTGGCAAATTTAAAGCAGCAAAACTGTCAGTGTAGACACAGCTGTTCATTATGTCCTCATAACTGGCCTCCCCCAGTATCCCACAATGCCCACTGTGACCAGGGCCGGTGCTTCCATTTAGGAGACCTAAGTGGTCACCTGGGGCGCCAGGATTTGGGGGGGCAGCATTTTGCTCCAGTGGACCTCCCGCAGGCATGCCTGCGGAGGGTCCGCTGGTCCCGCGGCTCCGGTGGAGCATCCGCAGGGACGCCTGCGGCAGGTCCATCAGGGCCGCGGGACCAGCGGACCCTCCGCAGGGACGCCTGCAGCAGGTCCACTGGAGCTGTGGGACCAACGGACCCTCCACAGGAATGCCTGCGGGACGTCTACCGGAGCCGCGGGACCGGTGAGCGGCAGAGAGCCCCCCGCGGCATGCCGCCATGCTTGGGGCAGCGAAATGGCTAGAGCCAGCCCTGTGCCTAGGGTGCCAAAATCCCTGGCGCTGCTCCTGACTGTGACTGCTCTGCTTGCTATTTTGAACTCTGCTGCCCTGCATCTAGCTACACAGGCATGTGCCCTTCCCCTTTTAAAGCTCTGGGAAGCTTTGACATTCCTCAGCATGGAGAGCTCACAGAGCTGCTGAGGATGCTGCTCCTGGTAGCTGAGGAGTCTGTCAGAGAACTAGGGAGGGAATCACAGAACCAGTAATGTGGAATGTTGCTCTCTTCCCTCCCCCACCACTTGCTGGGGGGCAGGAGAGGGGGTGGAGAGACTGCTCAAGCTGCTATCTGAACTTAAAGAGACAGCATGCTGACACACCCTACCCCAACACAAACATCCCCAACGTGTGTTTCTGTCTCTTCCTCTCACCCACGCTCCCTGTCACATACTCTGCCCACCACACACACTTCAGTTGAAAGCAGTTGGCGATCTAGTAGGATGCCCATGGAACGATGGGATTGAGAAACATGCATCATGTGATGCTGTAACTGCCCCCTGAGGCATTGCAAAAGCACCCTGTGGCCAGTTGCACAGTGGGATAGCTACCCACAGTGCACTGCTGTCTGTGTTGATGCAAGAGCTGCTAGTGTGGACGTGCTCTGCTGACCCAAGGAGCATAGTGTGGACATGCAACAGCAGTTTAATTACAGCACTTTAAGCATAACTTTTGTTGACAAAACTCTGTAGTGTAGACATAGCCTTAGATTGCTTTGAAAATCTCATTCACTGAGTTAGAGACCATAATTCAGGGTCTCAAAAAGTATGCCACCAAGTAATTCTGCATTCATGTTCCATGCTGGGCAATGGAATTTTTTAGAGAGACCCTAACATTTCTGCTGTCTCTTAAAATTGTCTGATCAGTGGAACAGAGGACTGCTGATGGTCAGAATTAACTGAAAGACTAGAACTGGCCATGGATATGTGCCCTTCTAATGTGGCAGCTGCCAGGCCCAAGGGTGCTATCTTGCAAGCTCCTGAGACTCTTGGTTACCTGTGGTTCTCTGGGGTTTATGCTCCTTTCTTTGCATCAGTGTTGAAATTTCTACCAGGATTTAGAGTAAACCTATATGTAAATGGAATCTTCAATGCCACGAGTGTGTTCATCCCCGTAGCTGTAGCAGCACATTTGGGATGTCAGATTAGGCTGTAGGAGTCTATTTGGAAGAAGAATAGGTTGTTGGATGGATAGGCTTGGTCTCCACCATGGTTTCCACAGTCAGTGAGAGTTCAGATGGATAGAACTAGATACCTAGACTAAGACACGCTTCTCTAACATGCTTATTACATTTTTTCCTGTCCACACGTGACCCATATTAACATAATTTGGCCACAGCCATTCTTCACAGCCATGTTTAAACATAGTCATTTCTGTAGTGTAGAGAAAGTGTTTCCTAATAGGATGCAGCCCAAATCAGAAAGTTAAGTGAGATGTGATCTGAATTCAGCCAGGGAACTGGAACTGCTGCAACCTCTTTCTAGCAATGGCCCTGACTCTCTCTGTGGCTTTGAATGAGCCAACTCACCTCATTAGGTCAGTCCTCTGTAAACTGGGTACCGTAATACTGACTCACTTGACTGGCAGGGAACTGTGATGACCAATAAGCTAGGGTTTGTAGAGTGTTTCGGAGATAAAAGGGTGTAGTATTTTTGTATTCAAATTGTGGAAAATGGAAAGTGTCTGCAACACATAAAGGTGTCTATTAGCTAGAGATGATTAACATACCTATATTGTTGTCAGAACTGGCTCCTGTTGAGTCCACAGTGATAGAAGTTGAAGAGGCAGAGGTTAAAGAAGAAGGAAGCAAAGAAGATATTCCGGTAATGCTTCACAGCCGACTGTGAGCTAGCAATATGATTTTAAATATTAGATTCTAAGCTCAGTTTGTACGTGTCTTTGGCGTAAGCAGCATCACCAGAGGAAACTCCAGGCTTGCTTACTTTATCTCTGATGCAACCTACATGTATTCTGCAAGGTTGTCTGCAGCCAACTATTCTTTAATATGGAGGTGCTGCCCATGGAGATGAAAGATGCCCACATGCAATGCATTATCTAGAGCCAGATGCTCCATCCAGGTGAAGTATGGTTTGCTGGGACATGTCTCTGTGGACAGGACTTCTGTATTCAAGCTGGAAAGCAGTTATAATCAGTTCCATTCCGTACACATGACGTGTGGCCCCTGGGTTACTAGCCAATTGCTGATGGGAATCAGAACTGAGCAAAGTTTGGAGGCCATTGTTTTCTACTACTACAATACTTATTTGTTTCATCCATTAATAAGGCGCCTATTGCAAGGCATCTAAGTGCTGTGCAATGAAAAATAATACAAATAAAATGACACAAGAACCAGACAGCCATATAAAATACAGGCCAAATCCTGCAAGAATCAAGTAAACTACCTGCAACAGGATCATTTCCTGGCTTCATGAGAGAAACAGAAACAGTGTAACTGAGGCAAAAGCAAGCGTGAAGGTGTGAAAGGATCAAACATAAGGCAGCTGAAATAACTGAGACTGGTGGCGTGACCTAAAGGCAGCCAGTGAGGGAGGGACAATGCAGTAGGAAGTTCACTCCTTGCCCAGTCAGTACTGAACCTAGGAACCAAGAGTGGACTAATTTCAGGTGACTTTAAATGCCTGAGAGGGGGATACAGGCAATTATGGAAATACTAGGAAGCTAGGATTATAAAGAGCTAAATATATGAGATCAAAGGCCTTTGAATTATGTCGCTGGGTATCCAATAGCCAGTGAAGATCACGAGGAGGGGATGTAACCAACTCACTCTAATCTATTCAAAAGAGCAGGTGAGTAGTCACTTTCTGCAACTGTTAAAACCTCTAGATCAGTTTCAGATGGATCCTAATTAGGAGAGCATTACAGTAGCCCACCTTAGATTTGACAAATCCATGAGGACCGTGGAGATGTCCATAGGTAGGAGAATTGTGTGGACTTTTCCAAATGAGTTAGTGTTGGTAACAGCCACACTCAACCATTCTTGCAACTTGGATCTCTTTGTTTAGAGAGTGGCTGAGAGTGATCTCCATATTCCACACCCATCTCACCAATGGTGGCCCTAGACCCAGAGTAACAGGTTTCTTTTGCTAAGTACCAGAAGTCCAGCGGTCCAAGGGATAAGCATTTTGAAGTTGAAGAAAGATCTCTGATCTACTTCAGTTCTCAATTAAGCATTGCTTTATTCTTCTCTAGGCTGCATCAGCAGAAGAAGCAGGTGAAGGGGAAGAACCTCCTCCCCATTCGATGAAGGAACAGAAGCTCACCAACCAGTTCAACTTTTGCGAGAGAGCTTCACAGACTTTCAACGACCCTGTGAGGGTATGTGCCGCTGCTGTCTCTTTTGGTGATACACAAGCATGTGTTAGTAAAATCCTTCCTTTGTGACTGAAGTCCAGAATGCTTGTCTGTGTGTCATCTCCTGCAATCACTGCTAATATTAGTGGGGAAAAGAACCTTAACTAATCATACCTAAAACATTTGGGATGGGGAAGATGATGATACAGAGTAAAGTTCACCAGAGGAAAGCAGCAAAGAATCCTGTGGCACCTTATAAACTAACAGACGTTTTGGAGCATGAGCTTTCGTGGGTGAATACCCACTTCGTCAGATGCATGTCCAAAACGTCTGTTAGTCTATAAGTTGCCACGGGATTCTTTGCTGCTTTTACAGATCCAGACTAACACGGCTACCCCTCAGATACTTGTTCACCAGATGGCTTCTCTTATGTTCTGTCAGAGGGGTCTGGGGCCTTTGAAAATCTAGGTAGTGAAGTTTCAGCCTCACACACATGCTTGGGTGTATCATTTTTATACTTGTTTCCCTACTACCAGAAAAGGAAGGATGGTCCAGTAGTTTTGGCTCTAGCCTAGGACTTGGGAAATCTGGGTTCATGTCCCCTGTATTCCACAGACTTCCTGTGTAACCTTGTGCCTTGATTTTTCATCTGTAAATTAGGAATAGAAAAGCATTTCCCTCCTCGCTGGTGTATTGGGGGAGCTAAATACATTAAAGTTGGTGAGGTGCTCACATACTCTGCTAATGCAAGCTACTTAATAATGATAGATGTTCTCTGCTGCTGCTTTACATCAGCTCTCCCCCTCTCTGCACAGTGCATGCGTTTGCTCTTGCCATGACAGAAGATCAATACAGATTTGAGTCCTAAGGTTCCAAAATGCCTTTTGTGCTGAGACTACAGTCTTTCCCAATGGGTGTGTCTCTACGAGTATGTCCAGCTCAGATAGACGTATGCATGTGAACTTTGACTGGTAGTGCACTAAAGTAGAAGTGTAGCTGCAAAAAAATAAAAATAAAAAAAACCCCGTAGCCATGGTGGGCAGGCAGGAATGCACTAAATGCCTGAGTAGATGCTCAAGTGGGACTGTGCTCAGGGTGGTTAGCCCATCCCACCACCTGTGCTGTTGCGGCTACACTTCTCTTTTTAGCACATTAACTCAATCACAGCTAGCATGTGTATGTCTACCTGAGCTGGAAATTACACCTCTAGTTTGCGTGTAGATGGTCCACAGAACCCTTCCTAGCTGATCACTGTGCCTGTGGTGTTTGACCCAGCGAGGAGGTCAATCCAAACTTTCTTTTGAGTCCAAGATACTTGTTGCAGGGAGAAATTTCCCTCCCTTTCCCTGAAGTCTCACAGTGCAAGTTCCTGCAGCCTTTCCAGCTAAGGTATGCTCCCTTTAGATCTCATTGGTCTCCCAACAAGGCCTAGCCAATGAGGAAAATCAGGGGGCTGGAGGAATTAGTGCTGATGATTTGCATCATGCTCTTTCCTCAGAGTCAGTACTGAACTGATGTTCTAGGACAGTGCTAAGGAGTCCTGCGATGCTGGAAAATGCTGCCTTTAAAAAGCAATGTCAACCCAAGCCTCTGACCACTTGTGGTTATTGAAGATCTCATAACATGTTTTAAAAGAGGAGGGGTATTAACTGTTGTGTTTTGGCTCACTTGAGTAATTGTATTCTCCTGAACTAAAATGCCCCTGTAGTTTTACATGAACACAGAATTCTTTACTTTTTGTTTTAGAACCAAATTTTGTTCTCAGCTAAATATGTGGAGTTCCATAGATAATAATGGGATTTGCTTGGGTGTATTTAAAAGCAACATGTGGCCCGTAAACCACTGTGTAGTGTTGCTGTTAAAGATGTGCCACATTCCATCCCAGAGACTGCTGCACCTCAGAGGTCAATGAAGTGATATATATATGGAGTTGCTCAAACATTTTCCGACTGAACAGTTTTCCGCCAGAAAATGTTTATTTGATGAAATTGAAATGTTGTGTGGGAAGGTACCAATTTCATTGAAATGTTTGATGGGGAAATTATCACATTATTTTGTTTTGACTTTGACTTTATATTTTGTCATTTATAATATAAAATACAAAAGTTAAAACACTTCAGCTTTTATGAAATATAATATAATAGTCAAAATGAGAACGTTGGAATGAAATGTTCTTATGTTATGTTCTAAATGCTTTGACCTTAACAACATATTTGTAAGGTCAAAATGAAAAATTTCAGACTATTTAATTTTGTGAAAAATTCCAGGATTTTGACTTTTCATCCCAATTTGGGACAAAACCAGACGTCAAAATCTTGGAATCTCCCACAGAATGGAAAGTCCGTGTTCTACCGAGCTCTCTCTCTAGTGTTGGAATCATCACTTAGTAACATTTATATAGCACTTTGGGATCCATCTGGATGACTGTTGCTACACAAATGCAACACCATGATCACTCCCCCTGCTTGGTAAATTAAAAACTCTAGGCTGCTTCCACAGCTGGACTCTTCTAGGGAACAAAGCTTCTGCCAAAGAGGATGGGGATTTTCACGACTCTAGTCACTTATAGATTCACTTTCATTTATATTATTTTTTAGGAAAGAGCATGTCAAATGGAGCCTCCACCTAGAGCAACCTTTTCTGCCACTGCTAACCAGGTAAACCCTTTTCCTTTTGTTGTATGCAGTGTAGCTGTATGTGTGTCAGTCCCAGGATACCAAGTTGGTCCAATAAAAGATAGTACCTCCCCCACCTTGTACCTTTCCCTTTTTGTAAGTTTTTACTGTATCTTTAAGGGAGTGGGATAAGGAACTGGAGGTTGAAAACATGGTGATGTAAGTAATCCTATATGTGTTTTTAACAGTGGAAGGCACTCAGATATTACGGTGGTGGGCCCAGGTCTGGAACCAAGACCTAACAGAATAGAATTATTAATATACTTGTGTGTGGCACTGTAATAGGAAACAAAATGAGGTTATAAGGGGCCTAATGCGGGTTGCCCCCAACTGAAGACAAATTGACAGAGGTTAAGCTATGCTGGTGTGGATGTGCCTATCAGAGATCTGAGAGCTGGATTGGGAGGATGGCCCTTGCAATGATCTCAGGTGGAAGATGACCAAAGGGGGGAGAGGGGGAAGACATGGTACGTGGACTAGATATCAGCATACCTTAAAGAGACCAATTTGCACAACAGCCAGGCATATGTTTATGAGTTTTGGAAGAAGGCTGTAGAAGTTGCTGATACCAAATATGGAAGTGGCAAGAAAAAAGAAGTGTGGCACTGCTAACCAAGGCTCTCATCCCCTGCATTACTCCTAAAGAGTGAAGGACTATTCTCCCGAAGAGCAAGTCTCAGAGGTCCTATGTCCAACTAATTATCATCCCACTTATTAACTATGAGCCAGCCTGGCCAACCTCCCCTCCAGGAAGTCTTAAAGGAACATCTAGTGTATGTAACTGCCAAAGATTTGCTTCCTATTCCGGGAGTTTTCCATGGAGTTTACAAACATTTGCAAAGTGCAAGATTGTGGGTTTTTTCCATCCATTGTCTAAGCCATCTAGGAGAGGAAGCAACAATTTTTTGTAATGCCTGGAGTCAAATGCAGTAAGAAATGCAGTAAAAAAACACAGTGGGCCAGATTTGCAGTCTGTGTAAATTGACATAGCTTCATTATAGGTAATGGGGCTACATCAGTTTACACCAAGTGAAGAGCTGTCCCCAATTTGTTGTACGGTATTTTCTCTATCTCTTTAAAAAGCATTTCGAAACAATAAATATTAAGCTAACTCTTTTTACACCTGAAATTCACCAATGCTTTCATGGAGTATGGAATCCAACCAGTTTCACTGATTGTTTCATAGAAGCTTAATGGTCTATTTGTGATTGTTACTGATATCTGACAGCTGGCCCAGTCTGTGCTGATTTGTCCATTGTACTGGAGACATGACAGTGCACAGGACAAAGTATTAATTTAACTACATTAACTGAAAAAACCTCTAATGTAGCAGTGTGGTATGGGGAAGGGAAAATGCACCTTTGTTATGCTGAAAAACATGGCCCCAGATCATTCCATAACTGGAGATCAGAGCATATAATTAGCGTGATGTGCAAAGTGCTCATCTGTCACAGGCTGGAGGAGTTCTCTTCTGACCATTTTCTGATAATGTGACTGCCTGGGAGATTGAGAGAACAGAACTGTCAAATTAATCAAACCACAGCTGAGATTTTAGATTAAGATGCTGAAAATTGGAGGGAAAAGTATCTGCTTAATTTTTCTAACCTCTTGTGAAATGAAATGGATTTGAACTACTCACTTTCTCAGTTCTTCTTTCTTTCCTTTGGTCTCCTGCTCTTGCCTGCGCGTGACTTTCTATACAGCCCCAAAGATTTGGAATATCCTTCAACTTCTTCCCCTTCCCCCGCACCCTCTCTTCCTTACAACCCCTGACTGATATACATTCTGCTGCCCATCTTCATTCTGATGTTGTCTCTTTCATTTTGTGTTTGAAGTATTATCCATTTGGTCTATCTGAATTAGATTGTAAGCATATCAGGGCCAGAATCTTGCCTTTCAAATGGTCATAAAGTCACAGCCTCTATACAGCACTCCGTGAATAATCCCAAGCAGAAAAAAATGTCCTCCTGGATCTATTTGGAGAAGACATTCCAGGCTTGTGGGGCAGCAATGCATGGCAGTAGGTGTGAAGCCATTTGCATGTTTCACCTGGTTATAGACTGCAGGATCAGGCTTCAAGTTGAAGGTTGCTAAGCAGCTACAATTGAGTTTTTTAACCCAACACTATAAATTACCTCAGAAGCAACTGCTTAATGTGTTTGTTCCATCTATTAAACACTGGTGAGTTATCCCAAGCTGGGGTGACAGAAGAAATCATAGAATCATAGACTATCAGGGTTGGAAGAGACCTCAGGAGGTCATCTAGTCCAACCCCCTGCTCAAAGCAGGACCAATCCCCAACTAAATCATCCCAGCCAGGGCTTTGTCAAGCCTGACCTTAAAAACCTCTAAGGAAGGAGATTCCACCATCTCCCTAGGTAACCCACTCCAGTGCTTCATCATCCTCCTACTGAGAAAGTTTTTCCTAATATCCAACTTAAACCTCCCCCACTGCAACTTGAGACCATTATTCCTGTTCTGTCATCTTTTACCATGGAGAACAGTCTAGATCCATCCTCTTTGGAACCCCCTTTCAGGTAGTTGAAAGCAGCTATTAAATCCCCCCTCATTCTTCTCTTCTGCAGACTAAATAATCCCAGTTCCCTCTGCATCTCTTCATAAGTCATGTGCTCCAGCCGCCTAATCATTTTTGTTGCCCTCCCCTGGACTCTTTCCAATTTTTCCACATCCTTCTTGTAATGTGAGGCCAAAAACTGGACACAGTACTCCAGATGAGGCCTCACCAGTGCCAAATAGAGGAGAATGATCATGTCCCTCAATATGCTGGCAATGCTCCTATATATAGAACCCAAAATGCCATTAGCCTTCTTGGCAACGAGGGCACATTGGTGACTCATATCCAGCTTTTCTACCACTCCTTTCAGTTTAGTGTCATCTGCAAACTTGCTGAGGGTGCAGTCCACGCCATCCTCCGGATAATTAATGAAGATATTGAACAAAACTGGCCCCAGGACTGACCCTTGGGGCACTCTGTTTGATACCATCTGCCAATTAGACATGGAGCCATTGATCACTACCTGTTCAGCCCGATGATCTAGCCAGCTTTCTATCCACCTTGTAGTCCATTCATCCAGCCCATACTTCTTTAACTTGCTGGCAAGAATACTGTGGGAGACCGTATCAGAAGAGTAGCTAAAGTCAAGGAATAACATGTCCACTGCTTTCCCCTTATCCACAGAGCCAGTTATCTCATCATAGAAGACAATTAGGTTAGTCAGGCATGACTTGCCCTTGACGAATCCATGCTGACTGTTCCCGATCACTTTCCTCGAAGTGCTTCAAAATTGATTCCTTGTGGATGTGCTCCATGATTTTTCTAGGGACTGAGGTGAGACTGACTGGCCTGTAATTCTCTGGATCCTCCTCCTTCCCTTTTTAAAGATGGGCACTACATTAGCCTTTTTCCAGTCATTTGAGACCTCCCCCGATTGCCATGAGGTTTCAAAGATAATGACCAATGGCTCTGCAATCACATCAGCCAACTCTTTTAGCACCCTTGGATGCGGTGCATGTGATCTCATGGACTTGTGCTCGTCCAGCTTTTCTAAGTCGTCCCGAACCACTTCTTTCTCCACAGAGGGCTGGTCACCTCCTCCCCTTATTGTGCTGCCCAGTGCAGTAGTCTGGGAGCTGACCTTGTTCATGAAGACAGAGGCAAAAAAAGCATTGAGTAGATTAGCTTTTTGCACATCCTCTGTCACTAGGTTGCCTCCCCCGTTCAATTAAGCCCACACTTTCCTTGACCTTCCTTTTCTTGCTAACGTACCTGTAGAAACCCTTCTTGTTACTCTTAACATCCCTAGCTAGCTGCAGCTCCAATTGTGATTTCGCCTTCCTGATTTCACTCCTGCATGCCTGAGCAATATTTTTATATTCTTCCCTGGTGATTTGTCCAAGCTTCCACTTCTTGTAAGCTTCTTTTTCACGTTTAAGATCAGCAAGGATTTCACTGTTAAGCCAAGCTGGTGGCCTGCCATATTTACTATTCTTTCTACCCATCGGGATGGTTTGTTCCTGCAGCCTCAGTAAGGATTCTTTAAAATACAGCCAGCTGTCCTGGACTCCTTTCCCCTTCATGTTATTCTTCCAGGGGATCCTGCCCATCAGTTCCCTGAGAGAGTCAAAGTCTGCTTTTCTGAAGTCCAGGGTCCGCATTCTTCTGCTCTCCTTTCTTTCAGGATCCTGAACTCTACCATCTCATGGTCACTGCCTCCCAGGTTCCCATCCACTTTAGCTTCCCCTACTAATTCTTCCCTGTCTGTGAGCAGCAGGTCAAGAAGAACCCTGCCCCTAGTTGGTTCCTCCAGCACTTGTACCAGGAAATTGTCCCCTACACTTTCCTAAAACTTCCTGGATTGTCTGTGCACTGCTGTATTTCTCTCCCAGCAGATGTCAGGGCGATTGAAGTTCCCCATGAGAACCAGGGACTGTGATCTGATAACTTCTGTTAGTTGCTTGGGGAAGCCGGACTTTAAAAATCCTGGGGCTCAATTCTGCAGTCTGTATACAGGCAAAATGCCCATTGACTTCAAACTCATTTCAGTGGAAGTGTTTCTGGGGTAAAAACTGTGGTATCTTTTGAATGTGTTGATGTCTGGCATACTGGTCTATGCTTGTTTACTGGAGTGGAATGAAGTTACCTATTAGATTAGACAGGAAATCCTGACTCTTGTTCTGCCTCTTTCAGTGGGAGATCTATGATGCCTATGTGGAGGAGCTTCAGAAACTGGAAAAGTCGAAGGAGAAAGAGAAGCAAAAACCCCTGGTTGCAAAGAAAGAGGACAAGCTGAGGGGGAGAAAGTTAACCTCTCTAGAGTCTCAGGTACTTGCCATATGTGTAATTCATGATTCTGGTCAGAGCTGGCGGTCAGTCAGGGTACATTTATAACTCCAACCTGGCTGAATGATAGCAGCTCAAACTTGCCAGGGGGTTAGCCAACTCTGAGAGCAAATAGCGACACTATGAGAAATTCAGAAATTGTTTTTGCATATGCACAATGTGAAATTTCTATTTTCAAGTTGCTGTACTCTTTATGGGAATGTAAAAAATGCCCAACCAAAACACTGATGTGAATTCTGTTCTGTGAGTGAGGTTTGTGCCTCCGTGTTACTGTGCAGTTCCGTCATTGTGTATGTTGTTCGATGATGCAAATGTGGAAGAACAGGATGAAATCAGTAGAAATATTAATTGAGATTTGCAAAACATTTTAAAGGGATTTGGGAAGTCACTCAGGTGCTTTTGAAAATGCTACCTGGTGTCCATTAAAGTTACGTTACATCCTTGGGGTGTTTTAATTTAATATTTTTGTATTGTTAAAAATATACACCTACATTTTCAAACCTGACTACTGATTTGGGCTGCCTCAGTTTTGGGATATTGAACTTGAGCTCCATTATTTATTTAAATGTAGAATTCTAGAAAAGAGACCTACTCAAAGCCTTGTCTAAACTCTATAGTGCCACTATAGCACTTCTATGTACACACTGCCTTCGTCGACGGGAGGGATTCTTCTGTTATCATAGGTAATCCAGCTCCCCAAGAAGCGGCAGCTAAGTCTGTCTACATGGAGATTTAGATCAGTTTACCTGCACCACTCAGGAGTGTAGATTTTTCACACCCCTGACAGATGTAGTTAAGCCAATCTAATTTTCTAGCACACTCACTAATTATACAATAGATTAAAATCTCATCAGCAGTAGCAAATCGATCATTCCAATGGGAGCACAGCCAGGCAGCTACCTATAAAGGGTCCATCCGGTACAGTTATCATTAGGGGAAGCATAACCTCAGCCCTCTCTGAAACCTGGTCAGACAGATGTATTTTGCAGCATCCCCAGAGAGTTGCCACACCTGGGCTGTTTCAGATCTCAGGGAGCAAGTTCCAGAATCCCGGAGCCCTCGCAGAGAATGTCCTTCCTGCTGCCCCTTCTCTTTTATAACAGGAGATCCAGCTCAAACAACCCTGTTGATGGCTGTGCCATTATGGCTTGGGGAGAACGGGAGGCCCCTCGAGTATGCTAGTGCCTAGCTTCAATATTGGAGGGCAGGTCTACATGACAGACTTATATTGGTATAACTACGTCACTCAGGGCTATGAAAAATCCACCCCCTTGAGCAACGTAGTTGTATTGACCAAACCCCCGGTGTACACAGCACTATGTCGGTGGGAAACTTCTCCGTTCGACATAGCTACCGCCTCTAGAGGGTTAACTTCGCTGACAAGAGATGCTCTCCCGTTGGTGTAGGAGCATCTTCACTTAAGTGCTACAGCGGCGCAGCTGCATCGATGCACCTGCCCGGAGTGGTTTAAAGTGTCCCTCGTAGCGCACACTGCAGTAGCCTGACCCTGAGGTGACAAAAGCATGGATAACAGTGGCAAGATTTGCATCTGAAATAAAAGGTTCCAACCTCCAGGCCACACGCAGATGGTGAAAAGCTAACTGGGTTATGGTTATAATATGATTGTCAAACAGGATCTGGGGTCTAAAATCACCCCTAAATTGTGAACTCTAGCAACTAATGGCAGTCATAGTCCCTAAGGTGAAGGGCCTCCTATTGCCTCCACCGTCTCCTCCAGCTGCTTCTCCTGACCCATCATCATCTCATTCATCTCTGGGTTAAGCATCTGTCTGCTTGCTCTCAGCCATGCCCTAATGAGAAGGACCTGATTTTCAAAAAGTACTGAGCATCCGCCCTTTGAAATTCAGGTCTTTTCCACCCGTCTTAAGTTGGGCACCCACAAACTGAAGCATCTGGAAATGAGTAAAAGGTATTATGAAAGAAAATGATCTGAGTTGACCCACTATTTGTAGGTTTTGTAGTAGAAGTGACTTACAAAGGAGAAAATATTGGGGTTCCACCCATATTTTCTCCTTTATGATGCATAAAGAAAGCTTGAAAGCTTTTTCTCAAAAAGGCAGGAGGCATGAGGGGATTTTCTGCTTGGTGTATACATTAGAGATTCGGGTCCCATCCTGGCTGAAAGATTCTGGTGGCTAGAGTACAAATGAAGTGATGACATCACACGAGTCAGGAGAGTGAAAATCAAGCATTTGAGAGAATACACTGTACCCCTGAGTGGGTTGTTAGCAGTGGGGATTGAACCGGGTACCACAGCACATGAGCTACTACTGCCCCAGCTATAAAACCAATCTCTGTTTGCTAAACTATAGCAAGTCATCAACCTGTAGGTGTGACCCAGTCAACCTGCATGTATTACAAGAGCAGAAGGGATTTTTAATCAGACTGTTTAAAACTTTGGGTTAATACCTATTTAATGTCAATGTTTCATGAACCCTTGGGAGAGAGGAAGTGTGTACACCAGTGGTGTCCAACCTTTTAATGCACAAGATCACTTTTTGAATTTAAGTGCAACCTAGGATCTACCCTGCCCTGCTCCCTCCATTCCCCCTCCCTTCATTGCTCACTCTCCTCCACCCTCACTTATTTTCACCAGGCTGGGATGGGTTTTGGGGTTGGGGTTTGGGAGGGGGTGCAGGCTCTGGCCTGGGGCTGTGGGGGTCAGAGGGTGGGAGGGGGGTCCAGGCTGAGCCTGGGGCAGGGGGTTGGGGTGCAGGAGGGGGTGAGGGATGTGGGCTCTGGAAGGGAGTTTGAGTGCAAGAGGGGGCTTTGGGCTGGGGCAGAGTGTTGGGATGCAGGAGAGGGTACGAGGTGCTGGCTCCGAGAGGAGGGTCAGGGATGGGGCAGGGGGTTCAAGGTGTGGGAGGGGGTTGGGTGCTGGCTCCAGGAAGGGGGGTCAGGGCTGAGGGTTGGGTTGCAGGCTTACACTGGGCGGCACTTACCTTGGGCGACTCCCGATTGGTGGCACAGCAGGGCTAAGGCAGGCTCCTTGCGTGCCCTGGCCCCACACTGCTCCCAGAAGCAGCCAGTATGCCCCTGTGGCTCTGGGGGCCAGCACGTGGCTCCGCGCGCTGTTCCTTCCTGCAAGCACGGCCCCCGCAGCTCTGACTGGCCACAGCTCCCCATTCCCAGCCAATGGGAGCTTCAGTGACGGTGCTTGCAGGCAGGAGCAGTGTGCAGAGACCTGTGCCCCCCCCCGCCCCCTCTCCAGGGGCCACAGGGGAGTGCTGGCCGCTTCTGGGACCAGCATGGGGCTGGGGCAGGCAGGAAGCCTGCCTTAGCCTTGCTGCACCGCCAGACTTCTTGTGGGCAGAGATCACGATTGACTGGCAGAGACTCCAGGACTGACCAGTCAGTCACGATCTATGGGTTGGTGACCACTGCTGTACACAAATGTGCACCAGTTTAACTAAAGGTGTATTTTAAAACTCATTTGATTAAACTGTAGCAAACTCCTGCGTAGATGTTCTTATTTTGGTTTAAAAGTGATTCTTTGGTTTAGCTTCCTTCCGCCCCACCCTTCCCCCGAATTAAGCTAATTCAAAGTAAGAAACTCAAAGCCAAATAAGACCATCTACACAGGGTTTTGCATTAGGTTTACTAAATAGGTTTAGACACTGATTTAACTTAAACTGGTGCAACTTCTGAGGGTAGGCAAGGCCTTTGTTAAAGACGTTACACCTCTGTGTTTTGACTTAAGGTGTGAGACCTGTCAGTGAACGCTCTGTGAGACCACCAAGCAGTCCTCCAGGAAACTAGATCGGACATGTTTGATATTTCGAGGGTATTGTTATTATTATTTATTACTGATATAGCATCACCACTGTTGATGGTGCTGTAAATAAACACATACAGACCAATCCTGCAGGATCAAAGACTGATGGCAATAGGAGTTCCTCACGCAGAAAGCTAGCAGAATTGGGCTGTCGGTTTAGACATGTACCTATCTCTTATGGTGTACTGTGTAAGGGGCTAGTTCTGCAATGCCTATGTACGTGAGCTGTCCCATAGAATGGGAATGTCCATGGGATTTTTAGCATCGGGGGTAGCCGTGTTAGTCCGTATCCACAAAAACAACAAGGAGTCCGGTGGCACCTTAAAGACTAACAGATTTATTTGGGCATAAGCTTTTGTGGGTAAAAAACTTACTTCTTCAGATGTGGGATTTTTAGTTTGAGTAAGGACTACTTGCAGGAGTAAGTGGGGCAGAATCAGGCCTCAAATCAACAATATCATTATTTGCTTGGAACTATGGGACTGCCAAAAGCAAATAATTAAACTGAAATAGAAATGAATCTACATTATACCACACTGCTGCATGCTTCAAAGAATCTTTTATGTTTACTCCTGGTGAGCAGCACCATACTCCATGAGTATGCCCACTGAAGTTACAGTATCAAGGGTATCAGAATCTGGACCTTGGGGTGTAAAGTACAGTATTGTACCACTGGCTAAGTGCATCCTGAATAGGTTTTTTTGAGCCTCCTCAGAAGCAGAGCTGGTCAAACACGTAAAGAAAAACAACAACAAAAAGGATTTGGGAATATTTGTGTACGTATAAGTGCTGATTTCAGTTCACTATAATTAATGGGGCCATAGCTGTAATTTGGAAGCACCTGGATGACCGCTAGGTATTTGTGAAAATGTTTGCAAATCCTGAATGTTAGCTAATGGTTCAGCTGAACATTCAACCCAGGAAGTGAGTGGTTTGTTAATCACTCGTTATTCTCAGTTCTGCTGTTTAAAATGAATTCATTATCCAGCCCAGTGGCAGTAACTGTCTCATGTTCATTAGGTGACCAAGGACACCACACAAACAGCTGAGAGTGAAAACGAACAGTTCATGTGACTGTCTTTAGCACTTTGCTTGTTTGGGGTGGCATGTTTGCAGGGAACAGGGCTGGCATGAGGGTCTTGGCTGTCTTAAACCCTGTTGTGGAGCTAGCCTACATGTTCAAAGTTCCTTAGAAAGCAGGGAAGACTTGTAGCTATAATGTGTTATTTGGTGGTGGTGCAGCAGTTACAGGATTGGCATCAGGGGGATTTATGTGTTCTGGATTTTTTATTATACATCAGCAGAAGCCTTGTTTCTAAGGAAGTAGCGGAGTTATACATTGTGACTGGCCTGCCGCTGAAATGTAAACATGAAGCATTTATCAAAAAGTAATATCAATGGTAGATCAAGCCATTTATTTTCAAAGCACTAGTTCATTATCCAGTCATAGCGTATGATTCCATTCACCTAATTGCTGTTCTGTAAAATACTATACTTCAAAAAAAAAATTTAGTTAGCTGGTGAACTTGTGTTTAGAGTCAGAGCCAGGCCCGAAGTGGCTTACAGAGGAAAAATCAATTTCAAATGGACCTTTAAAAAAATTTGGCCTATCAAGTCCATTGAAGATTAATTTTAATAAGATACAGAATTAATCAAACCTGAAAGAGAAAGTAACCCAATTAGAAAACAGCTTACTTTGATTTATATTAATGCCATACAGGGGTTTATTCATGGTTGTGTTACTGAAAAGTTACAACCTAACTGGCTAATAAGAAAACTGACACATGACTTTTCTACTTCTTCTGGACAGAATGTAATTGGCTCATGCTCAGTTCCTGTAAACAAAGATTTTTTTAAAAGTCAGCCTATTTCATACTCACCAAATTAAAACAGATGATCATCTTTAAGGCACGGTCTAGCATTCATCTTTGAGAGTGTAACTCTCCTGGGTGCTGTTGTGGTACAATAGAGTAAGAATCCTTTGCTGATCTTCACTTCAAAGTGCAATCTCAGACATGAAGTTGAGAAGCCTAGGAGTGAGGATGAGAGGAACATGGGCCATATTCCTGCTGATCTCTGTGAGGATCAGCAGAGACATTGCTCCTTATCCTCAGACAGTAGTACTCACGTGGTAAGAGACATTACAGGGAGAAGAATTGAATTCTTCTGAAGCAGTGAACACTGGCCTATGCTGAAGGCAGCTTAACAGAGTTGGCAGACCAATGAAGATCCAATATGGCCTTGCTTATGTTCTTCATACGCTGGTGGCATATGAATTTGTTTAATTGCTCTCTTCTTTCAATCATATCTCCAGCTTGCCAGCATTTTAACCACCGTGTCCATTAGACTTTTTCAATGCAAGATGCTGATTGCAGCCAATGGCAGGTCTAAACTTGGGTTCTCAACATTGTTAATGCTGTGGGAGCTGAACAAGAGTTAGCAAAGGTGGGGAATTGTTGAGAAATGTCTTAGTGTTGACAGGCACTATGATGACTGGAGAGCTAGTGGAAAAAAAAGACATTGCAGGAGTTGAGAAAAGGAAATTGGTGCAATTGAAGGGAAGTGATTTTTATTCAGACCTTTTACATTTTTGTTAACACACCTTTAATTCCAATGGCTAATGCATGTTTTGGAGAAAGGCAGTCTTTGTTAGAAATCCATCACCACCACCCTGCCTTGCCCCCACCTCTAATAAATTGTGAGAATACCAATACACATACTGTGAAATTTCCAAGTAGTCCTCCAGCAAAACCTAGGGCAGAGCACAGTTGGTATCAGTAAGGTACAAGCAGGAAAATCCCATTTTAAGGGTTCCTTTTTAATGTATCATAAAGAGATAAGTAAAGGGAATATGCTCAAAAAAGGGAGGAGAGAATGTGCCTCTGACAGGCCCCAAGCCCCAGACACCCAATTCCTTGATCCCTTCTCTCTTTGGCCAAGGCCGTGAAGCCCTGTCCCCTCCCCTCTGTCCCCTACCCTTCCACTCATCTCCATTTCTCCCCTTCCGCTAACTCCCCCTACTCCTCTGTCTCCTAATCCACCCCTTGCATCCTCCCAACCCCCACATTCCCTGCAGTGCTCTAGCCCCTCGCCACCTTCCCTCTTGCTGCTGCAAACCTCCACAAATTTTTTAATAAGAATCGGATAATATTATGAGAAGCTCATTTTAGGGGGGCTGTGGTTCAGGAATCCCTTAACCAATTGAACTAGTTTTCCTTTCACACTCAGTTCCATTGTTCAGGAAAGGGGATTTACATTAACCTTCCTGCTTACTCGAATATTTCTTCTTCCCTCTGTTTAATTAATGCTGACTTGCTTTGACAATACTTCTAAAGTAAAATCTGAGTCGGCAGATGAATTTCAGGGTACTTTATCCCTCTTCCATCAGAAATTTTGGTGTAAGGACAAAATTTCCAAAAGGAGCCCCTGCAAAATGCAAGGAATATGCACAAGACACATTCTCTGGAAACTGCTCTCAGGGGATGGATGCAGCTCAGGTTCAATGACCTCTGCATGTCATCTTGAACCTCCTAGTTACTGTGACAACAGACTGCATGGAAACCCTCTTGCTTCCCCAGAGCCCTGACCCAGAAGAAAACATGAAATCATCACTGATAAAGTTTGCAGATGACATAAACATTTGGGGAAGGGGTAAATAATGAAGATGACAGGTCACTGATACCAAGTTGTCTGGATTGTTAGGTAAGCTGGCTGCAAGCAACTAATGTGTGCTTTAATACAGTTAAATGTAAATGAATAAATCTGGAACAAAGAATGTAGGCCAGGCTTACAGGATGTAAGAACTTGCAGTGGGGGAGGTTTAGGTTGGATATTAGGAAAAACTTTTTCACTAGGAGGGTGGTGAAGCACTGGAATGGGTTCCCTAGGGAGGTGGTGGAATCTCCATCCTTAGAGGTTTTTAAGGTCAGGCTTGGGAAAGCCTTAGCTGGGATAATTTAGTTGGGGATTGGTCCTGCTTTGAGCAGGGGGTTGGACTAGATGATCTCCTGAGGTTCTTTCGAACCCTGATATTCTATGATTCTAAGATTGTGGACTCCATCCTGGGAAGCAGTGACTTTGAAAAAGATTTGGGGGATAATTAGCTGAACATGAGGTACCAGTATGACACTATGGCCAAAGGGGTAATGCAAAATAGGGGAATCTCGAGTAGGAGTAAAAAGCTTATTTTATCTCTGGATTTGTGTGACACTGCTAA
Organism: Gopherus flavomarginatus; assembly: GCF_025201925.1. Taxonomy (NCBI): domain Eukaryota; kingdom Metazoa; phylum Chordata; order Testudines; family Testudinidae; genus Gopherus; species Gopherus flavomarginatus. Next base: position 5,118,802 of record NC_066619.1, on the reverse strand, counting down.
AATCCTGGGTCCAGGTCTGGTGTCCACAATTCAAGAAGGATGTTGATAAATTGGAGAAGGTTCAGAGAAGAGTCATGAGAATGAATAAAGGATTAGAAAACCTGCCTTACAGTGATAGACTCAAAAAGCTAAATCTAATTAATTTAACGAACAGAAGGTTAAGGGGTGACGTGGTTACAGTACGAGTATCTACATGGGGAATTAATATGTAATAATGGGCTCTTCAGTCAAGCAGAGAAAGGTCTAACACGATCCAATGGCTGGAAGTTGAAGCTAAACAAATTCGGACTGGAAATAAGGCGTACTTTTTTAACAGTGAGAGTAATTAACCATTGGAACAATTTACCGAGGGTCATCTGGATTCTCCATCATTGGCAATTTTTAAATCAAGGTTGGATATTTTTCTAAAAGCTCTGCTCTAGGAATTGTTTGGAGGAAGTTCTCTGGCCTGTGTTTTACAGGAAATTAGAAGCGATGATCACAATGGTCCCTGCTGGTCTTGGAATCTATCAATCTAGTCTTGCTGCATATATGCATGTCACTCTTTGAGGAATGTCAGTTTGGCATGTGCCGATCTGCTGCTATGAACTTTACCTTTAATCAGGTGACCATATTTCCCAAAGGGAAAATGGGATACCACATGTGTGGGGCTAGCCCAAGCTCCCCTCCCCTTCCCACGTGCAGCTGGTATGGCTTCCTGCCCCCCACAAGGCTGGGGCTGGTGTCACTGCTCACTCAAGCCCTGCCTGCCTCCTGCCGGAGCCCTGCCTCTCCCCCTGCTTGGGGCTGGTATCACCACTCCTCCCCGCCACATGTTACTCTGCATCCCCCTTTTGTCAAAAAAGTGGGCATGTATCCCGTTTGCTCTTGCCAACTTGATCAGACAAATGCTCACTTTTGCCAAAAAAAGTCAGGATGGCTGGGACAGGGCTTAAAAAAGGGGACTGCCCTGACCAAAACGGGACGTATGGTCAACCTACCTTTAACAACTTGTTCTCTATTACTTCCCTAAAGGGGCATTGGGTGCTGGGTATTAGCTGAGATCAATCCCAAGTGACTGAGATCAGTTTGGGAAGGATCAGAGCCATAGTTTGAGCCCAACAAGTTAAAAGATGTAGATGAGTTTGTAAAATGCCAGTATTTTTGGGGGGAGAGGGGCTATACACTAGGGAATCCCTTGCTCAAATGACTCCAGATTTGGATCACTAATCCTACCCTGCATCCCAATAAAGCACAGCAAATTTCAACACAACCAAATTCATCATGTGGATTTTAGCGCACTTAGAATAGTCCACCTTTAAACAGACGGTGACGCTCAACTTGAACTGGAGAGTTAGTGCCTTGTTATAATACAAGAGTTTCAAAAGTGAGTGCCCAAAATGAGTCTCCTAAGTCAGTATTTAGGCCCCTAAAGAAATGGCCTGACTGACAGTTCCACTAAAGGCAACGTAGCAGAATGGCAGCATTTGCCTTAAGTGTCCCACCCTGTTAGCAGGGACTGATCCTGCTGGGAAAGAGTAAAGTGGGTTCTGCTGAAACACTGTGACACCTGGCTCGCTGGATAGAAAAGAGGTTGGAGTGGTTGTCTGAGGGTATGTCTACACTACGAAATTAGGTTGATTTAATAAAAGTCGATTTTTTAGAAATTGATTTGATACAGTCGATTGTGTGTGTCCCCACTAAGTGCATTAAGTCGGCAAAGTGCGTCCACAGTACCGAGGCTAGCGTCGACTTTCGGAGTGTTGCACTTTGGTAGCTATCCCACAGTTCCCGCAGTTTCCGCCGCCCATTGGAATTCTGAGTTGAGCTCCCAATGCCTGATGGGGCAAAAACATTCTTGCAGGTGGTTCTGGGCACATGTTGTCAGGCCCCCATCCCTCCTTCTCTCCCTCTGTGAAAGCAACGGCAAAAAATCGTTTCTCACCTTTTTTCCTGGATTACCCAGGCAGATGACATACCACAGCAAGCATGGAACCCGCTCAGCTCACTGTCACTGTATGTCTCCTGGGTGCTGCTGGCAGATGCGGTACTGCAGTGCTACACAGGAGCATCCCCTTGCCTTGCCTTGCGGATGGCAGACAGTTAGGTTAGGTTGGTCGGGGGTGCCTGGGAAGACATGGGTTCTCCTGGCCGGCCTCGGTGAGGTTGGTCAGGGGCGCCTGGACAAAAATAGGAATGACTCCAGGTCATTCTCTTCTTTAAGTTTCATCTAATGGAGATTCAGTCCTGCCTGGAATATCATGCCATCTGTTAGCAGCACCATGTGGTCACACCTACCCCAGCCTACCCCTTGCTCCCATGGCTCATGAAGCCTGGACAGTAGTAAGGAGCAGTTCAACTATAGGCTGAGTACGTGCATAATGGTTGTAGAATGTGCCTTTGGAAGTTTAAAAGCTTGCTGGCTCAGTTTACTGACTCGGTTAGACCTCAGCTAAACCAATAGTCCCATTGTTCTTACTGCTTGCTGTGTGCTCCACAATATCTGTGAGAGTAAGGGAGAGACGTTTATGGCAGGGTGAGAGGTTGAGGCAAATTGCCTGGCTTCTGATTACGCTCAGCCAGACACCAGGGTGGTTAGAAGAGCACAGCAGGGCACACTGTGCATCAGAGAAGCTTAAGAATATAACAGTCAGAAGATCCTACTGACCACCTGACCAGGATGGTGATAGTGACTGTGAAATGCTAAGGGAGGTTAAAGAGGCAACAAAAGCAGAAAGTACAACATTTAAGGGTGTTGTCAGCTATACTTGTATTGTCTGGGTACATGTCACCACAGGACATGATGCAGAGATAAAATTTCTAGACACCGTCAATGACTGGTTCTTGGAGCAGCTGGTCCTGGAATCCTCAAGGGAGGAGGCAATTCTTGATTTAGTTCTAAGTGGAGCACAGGATCTGGTCCAAGAGGTGAATAGAGCTGAACCGCTTGGTAATAGTGACCATAAGGTAATTAAATGTAACATCCCTGTAGGGGGGATAATACTAAAAAAGCCCACCATGGTAACATTTAACTTTAAAAAGGGGAACTGCTTGAAAATGAGGCTGCTTGTTAGATGGAAGTTAAAAGCAGCTGTCATAAGGGTTAAATACCTACAAGCAGCATGGCAATGATTTAAAAACACCCTAATAGAGTGTAGCGGGGTGGTTACCCACTCCTGCCCTTCAGGGTGGAAAACAGCCCAGGAGAGGGCTGTGGCTGGGGCAAGAAGCCTGGGCTGATTGGGGAAAGTAGACTCAGCTGTGGCCAAGCCCCAGTCAGGACCAGCTGGCCCCTATAAGAGCCTGTGAGCCAGGAGACCACTCAATCTCCCTCGGCCTGTAGAGGGAGGTGGTCCTGGCTGTAGGGCGCTAGAGACTGGGTACCTGAGTGGAGCAGGGCTGGGGAAAAGCAGAGGAGCTGGGGAGCTCCAGCCTGGAAAGCCCCAGGCTGTGGCCTAGCACAGAGGGTTGCAGAGGGCAGCCCAAGGATAGGCAAAGGCAGCAGGTCCAAACCCAATCTTGCCAGTGATGAGTGGCTGATACTGCAGTCTGCCCCAGGGTGCAGGGGCTAGATGATGACTGGCAGTAGCCTGATACTGAGATGAGGTGGGGATAGTGGGTGGGGGTTTTCCAGGGAGGGGAGACCCTGAGAGAAAGGGGTTACTGCCAGGGGGCAGCGCCCCAGCTAACAGGGCACCAGGTCCAGGAGGGACATGGGGGGCCAAATGGTAGCAGTTAACTGGCCTGCAGAGGGTGCTTTGGAGGCTGGAGAGCTAATTCCTGGAAATCACCAGCAGGAGGTGCCACAGGGGTGAGTCTGCACCTCTGCATAGAGGCTCAGACTAAATAAATACCGCAAATTAGAAAAGAAAGTAAGAGGACCAAAAGAATGCCTCCACGGCTAGCCATCAGAGTAAAGGAGGCCATTATAGGCAAAAAGGTATCCTTTAAAATTGGGAAGTCATGTCTTAAGTGCACAAACTCTGGCAGATTAAGTGTAAAAGTATTATAAGACAAGCCAAGAAAGAATGCAAGAAGCAACTTGCTACAGATGCACAAACTAACGGTGAGAATTTTTTTAGTACTCCAGAAGTAGCAAGCCTGAGAAGCAGACAGCAGGGTCACTAAGCTAACGTCTACACTGCAGTAAAACATGAGTCTCAGGGCCTGGGTCAATAGACTTGGGCTGCGGGGCTGAAAATTGCAGTGTAGATGTTTGGGCTCAGGCTGAAGCCCAAGCTCTGAGACCCTCCCCACTTGTGGGGTCTCAGAGCCCAGCCTCCAGCCCGGGATCCAACATCTACACTTCAGTTCTTAGCTCCACAGCCTGAGCCTTGTGAGCCTATAGCAGCTGACCCAGGCCAGCCACGGCTGTGCTGCAGGTCTTCTATTGCAGTGACCAAGGTGCTAACAGAGCACTCAGTGAAGATAAGGCCATCGCAGAGAAGCTAAAAGATAAAACACTAATAAGTCACCAGGTCCAGATGGTATCAGCCAAGAGTTCTGAAGGAACTCAGATATAAAATGGCAGAACTTCTAACTGTGGTATGTGCCTTGGCATGTAGGAGAATGGCCAGGCATATCTGAGATCTAGCAGAGATGGAAGGTTAGGAGCATTGGTATGCATTGTCGGGGACGCAAAGCATTGAGCATTTGTAGGATACCTGATGTTAGATACACCTCTACCCCGATATAACCTGACTCAGTATAACATGAATTCGGATATAACACAGTAAAGCAGCGCTCTGCGGTGGGAGGGGGCTGCGCATTCTGTTGGATCAAAGCAAGTTCGATATGCCACGGTTTCACTTATAACACGGTAGGATGTTTTGGCTCTCGAGGACAGTGTTATATCAGGGTAGAGGTGTATATGCTCAATATGAAGATAGTATAGACTGAAGGAAGGTGCACTGGTGTGGGAGCCAGGCATTCCTGTGTTGTATTCTTGGCTCTGCCACTGACTTTCTGTGTGGCCTTTGGCAAGTTATACCATCTTTCTATCTGTTTCTCCATCTGTAAAAGGGGGCGATGTTGCTCCCCAGGAGGCTGTGAGGATTAATTTGTGTCTTTACATGAAATAAAGCACTATATAAATTCCAGGTCTTAGTATGCCTGTGAAATGGAGTGAAGTCATGGTGAGGCTCGTGGCCGAGCATGCGTATGCCCTGGTGTTGGCCTTCAATGCCTAGCATGTTCTGACGATGGAGGTCTTTGAGGTGTTGACAGGGCTTTGATGGGGTCTGGTAATTCAAATAATAAAGATAATAATGGAGGTTCACTTAGGATGTGTGGATGCAGGATTTTGAATGGCAAAATATCAAAGCTCAGTGCCCCTGGCTTTGAGTTCTCCACACATGGGAGAACCCTAGGACTCCTGAGCATGGGTATAAACAGCAGTGCAGACAGCGAGGCACTGCTTAGGTGAGTGGAGTACAGACAGTGCAAAACTCCAGCAGTGACGAAAAAAATCTGTCAGGGGGAGGCAGTGGGGAAGGGATAGCTCAGTGGTTTGAGCATTGGCCTACTAAATCCAGGTTGTGAGTTCAGCCCTTGAGGGGGCTACCTAGGGATCTGGGGCAAAAATCAGTACTTGGTCCTGCTAGTGAAGGCAGGGGGCTGGTCTCAATGACCTTCCAAGGTCCCTTCTAGTTCTAGGAGGCAGGTATATCTCCAATTGTTAAATTAAAAATATTATATTAAAGGCTCCAACTCCCATTGCCAGAGCCTTTCCCTGCTGCCAGCCTCTGCCAGAGCCTTTCACTGCCGGATGTAGCTGCACACTTCAGTATGGGAGCAGCCTGCTTTTCACTGCCATGTGTGGCTACGCATACCCCACATGCTGCTACCAGTGGTGTGCAGTGTAGACATACCCCTCGATATATCAGTGTAACCCTGGGAGGGACCTGGAGGCAGACCTGAACTGCAGGGTTTGGACGTCCCCAGAATTCAGGGAAGGAAGGAGTTTGGATTTGTGCCCATCCCTGGAATTCCCATTAGGACAGAGCCAAAGAACTGCACATCCCTCCCTAGTCTACACAGGGTTTAACGTTGTGCAGGGCTTTATCAATGTTTGTCAACACATAGTAGACCCAGGAGTGACGGAAGGTCCCTAAAAGTGTGTGTGGTTGGGACCATCAGTGTCCAAACTGTGGCCTCGCCCCCCCAGCACCATCCCTGCTCCCTCAGTGCCCCTTCCCCCCAAGCCGCCACCCCTTCTCCCTGAGCTCCTATCCTGCACTGCCCTTTTCCCCAAGACCCAGCTCCTGTGCTGCCTCTTCCCCCCTACCCCGTTCCTCATTGCTCACCCTTATGATGGTAAAAAATGGGAGGGAATAGCCTTCTACTTTTAAAAGTGAGGGTGGGGGCATGGCCCTCTGGCCCCCCTGTTCCGGCGCCACTGGTAGCACCACACCTGCAGGATGGAATTTTCCACAGTGCTAAGCCAGTGAAGAGCCTGGTTCTCATTGACTCCAATAGGCAACTGGACACAAAGCCGCCTTTTGTGCCTTTGAAAATCTCCCCCGCAGCGTGACTGACTCCGTTAGCTATGTGCTATATCAGACTGTTGATCTGCATACAACTTAAAGTCGAGTTCCCAGAGATTTATTGAAAGACTTTAAAACCCTTTGATCTTTGCTTGTCCACATGAGACCCCGAAGCCCCTTAGACCAGAGATCCAACAGGAGAGGGGGGCTCTGTGCTAATTTTCAGGGAACCACGGCATAGGAAATACTTTCCCTTTCTTTCAGCATGTTAGTTGTAAAATTGCTCCTCATTGTTTTCCTTTTTGGCAGAGTGATGATGTAACCAAGGTGACCAAGGCAGCTAAAATAGTGGAGCGGATGGTCAATCAGAATACCTTTGATGACCTTGCACAAGGTACGGCCCCCACCGCGGGACTTTCATTCACACTCAGATGTCAGTTGTGCGGAAGAGACCAGCACACCGTTGTGACAAGGGTGCTGAAAGCTCCTTCGAGAATTCAGGTTGTGGGTTTTCAAAGCGGTCTAGGAAAGTTCTATTTAGTGGTATTTGGATGCCTAACACTCTGACTCCATTGGAAAGCCCAACCATAATTAGTTACAACTGACTGTTCTGCCCTTGATCAGTACCATACCATGCATCAAGCCCTTGATCAGTACCATGTTGCTGATCACTTCCCCAGAGAAGTCAGAGGCTACTCACCGTTATCAACTCTGTGGCCTCACCTGGCACAGTGACTCCCAGGGAATCATCACCTGTACATGGAGAGGAAGAAGATTGGTGAAAAATGTAACGGAGAAGAATTCCCGTTTGCTCTACCGGCTGGCTGTACAATGTTGATCCTTTCCAAGTCACCATGACAAAGTGCAATAGTTCATGGAATGTTACGTAAAGCCATGTCAGTCTGTGTAACAGAGAAATCTGCACAAAAGGCCACCTCTGATAGGCTGCCCTTTGCCCTAACTGACCACTTTAAGTGGTCCAAAGGTTGCCAGTAACATTTTGCTTGCTCCTTATTTAAAATCCACAAGCTAGATTCAGCCCAGGATTAGACAGACTCCCTTCAGCTGACAGAAGCCACGACACAACCTTCCCAGCAATGGAAAATCTGCCTTGGGGAGCATGAGGGCAGTATAAGACACCCAGAGTATTGCTTCCATGGGGGTGGGCACAGCCAGCCCACACAGTCCCCAACATAGCACTGGCCTGGGAAGGTTTATGGCCAGGACCATGGAGGATTTACTGATTCTATATATAGCCCATGTAGCCTCTCCTTTGGAGCCCTGAGGTCAGTTTAAAGCTTTACCTCCCTGGCAGAGACCCCAAGTGAGGGCTGCAGCATTTTATTCTAATGCCTAATGGTTAGGGCAGGGAGATGTAAGTCAGGACTCCTGGGTTCTATTTCTAGCTCTGCTGGTGAATAAGTAGATGATGCTGGGCAAACCGCTTACCTGTCCAGAGCCTCAATTCCACCATCAGGAATGTGAGGCTAGTCATATTTCTCTGCCTCCCAGGGATACTATGAGGACAAATTAATTAGTGAGAGTTTGTAAAAGGCCCTGAGATCCTCAGTGTGAAAGCACCTCAGAAGTGCCAAGGATTAGTATGTATTCGTACCGCAAGTAAAACATTGCAGTGTGCAGGTGTTACATCTTCATAACCCTAGAGAGATTACAACAGGGAATCTGGGGAGGCATTTTCTGGTGGAGTTAAATTTTGTCTTGATTCAAAGAGGAGATCTTCTGCTAACAGGAGGGTGATATCAATATAGTTGGCCAGATTCTCAGCTGGTGTAACTCAATAGAGCTTCATTGACTTCTTTGGAGGCACAGCTGAGGATCCGACCTGTCCGTCCCTAATGCAGGTTCGGTGAATTTTTTAATTGAGAGAGGAAAATTAAAACCAGACAGACTGAAAATTCAAAACACCACGTGGCCGTTTATTAACAGGGAGAAAATCACAACTTGGGCTGGGGAGGAGCACTTTTACCAACTAGCAGTATGATTAGAACAAGAACATTCACACAACTTGAAGCAATTTATTTACATCCATTAAGAAGGAACCAAATAATTCAGAATTATCTGCTCTTTAAAAATCAAGGTAAATACACCAAATTAAACGAACTGTGCGCACATTAACCAAATATCATAAAATACACCAACAATAGCTATTAATACAACAGTTCAACTTTTCATATGCTGTATACACACACTTTATACTGAATAACAACAATATACAGTTCTGCACCAAATAAGGGAGGGGAAAAAGAGGAGCAGCAAAGCAAAGCACAGAGTATTCACAGAAAATTAGAAAGCAAGTACGGTATTCCAGGTGCAGGTGACCAGCCGTACAGACACCAGAAGCATACTGAATCCGTAATCCGTAGAAGATAACTTTGAATAATAAATGTCACGTCCCGAGCCGGCTATATCCAGAGGAGACCCCTGGCTGAGGGGTTGATCGGGTCCTTCAGTCAGTATGTGGATACTCCTGCAGATTTTGGCGCGAGGTATGGTTTTATTCAAAGGCTCTTTTACACTTGTCACAATCTGATTGGTCCCTAGGTCCTTCACCTTCCAGGCTCCGAGCTGGCGCCCTCTACGTAGATAGAATCTGCACACGGCACCCTAGAAGCTGCTAGAAGCTGCACCCAGCACACTAGCATGGTTTTGCACACGACCCTAGTCTGACCGTTTGAACTGAACTACGATTGGTCAGATTGGATCCCTTTGCTCATGGCACGTTAGTATTATGCACACAGCACTAGCCTGACCCCTAGGTGACCAGGCAAAAAAAGCGGGAAAATGCACACGGCACTCTAATGTTGCACACTGCACCTTAAGATTGCACACAGCACCACGGTGTTGCACATGGTACCAGTGTGACCTCTAGATGACCAACAATTGGCCATACAGATGCCATGTTAGAACAGAGGCCTTTGGGCTACGACACGGCCCATTGCCTTGCTGACCACTGTAGGGTCTCCTACATGTCCCTGTGGCGTGGGAAGCTCTGGTCATGTAGGTATTGGGAGAGAACTCCACAATCTACTGTTGCTGTCTACCTACCTCCAAAGTGACCTGCATATAATAATGATACCTAGCTTTTATACAGCACTTGTCATCAGCAGGTCTCAAAATGCTTTTACAAAGGAGTGCAGTATAATTATCCCCATTTTACAGATGGGAAAACTGAGGTGAAACGACTTGCCCAATGTCAGCCAGTGGTAGAGCTAGGAGTAGAACCCAGGTCTCTCGAGTCCCAGGTTGACACTATCCAGTGGAATATCCGGTGCTTCACAAGATGCAGGAAGGCAAGACCACAGCCCAAAGATGCTTATTATGTAAGGGCCCAGTCCTGTGTGTTCAGTGAGAGATGAGAATCATAGAACTGGAAGGCACCTCGAGAGGTCTCTAGTCCAGTCTCCTTCACTCAGGGCAGGGTTTAAGTATTATCCAGACCATCCCTGACAGGTGTTTGTTCAACTTGCTCTTAAAAATCCCTAGTGATGGAGATTCCATAGCGTCCCTAGGCAATTTATTCCAGTGCTTAACCACTCTGACAGTTAGGAAGTTTTTCCTAATGTCCAACCTAAGCTACCCTTGCTTCAGTTTAAGCCCATTGCTTCTTGTCCTGTCTCCAGAGGTTAAGAAAAACAAATTTTCCCCGTCCTCCTTGTAACAACTTTTTATTTACTTGAAAACTGGTATCATGTCCCCTCTCAGTCTTCTCTTCTCCAGACTAAACAAACACAGTTTTTTCAATCTTCCCTTATAGGTCATGTTTTCTAGACCTTTTTATCATTTTTGTTGCTCTTCTCTGGACTTTCTGCAGCCAATGGGAGCTGTGGAGCTGGCGCTCAGGGCAGGGGCAGCACATGGAACCCCCATGGCTGCCGTTGCACTTAGGAGCTGGACGTACCAGCTGCTTCCGGGAGCCACGTAGAGCCAGGGCAGGCAAGGAACCTGCCTTAGCCTCACTATGCTGCCGACTGCATTTTTAGCAGCCGCTAACCGGAGTTGCCAGGATCCCTTTTCCGGTTGAAAACCAGATGCCTGGCAACCCTACTCTTTATCCGTCTTGTCTGATTAGAGTGTAAGCTCTCTGGGGCAGGGACCATCTCTTGCTATGTGTGTGTACAGCATCTAGCATGGTGGGGCCCTGACCTCACTTATGGGCTCTAGGCACTACTGAGTACTAATAATAAATCTCAGGCGTGAGAAGTGCCTTTGGCACAAGCTCTGAAGAGCTGTGATGGTGCCTACCCTTAGCTAGAGGAGAGGAATGATCTTATGCTCCACCCGCAGGCACTGGTTACAGGCAGACCCCTTTTGAATGCACTGATCTTCGTTTCCTCTCCTTTTAGATTTTAAATATTTTGAGGATCCCGCTGATGAATACAGAGACCAGGAGGGGACTCTCCTTCCACTGTGGAAGTTTCAGTATGACAAAGCCAAGAGGCTTGCAGTTACTGCCATCTGCTGGTGAGTTTATTTGTTGCAGATTTTATCTCATAATCCTTGGCCAAGATTTGAATGAAATGACACAATCTTGCAAGCCAGTGTCCCTGTGAATTGTCATCACTCGGCAGTGTAGCTCCGTTATCATGGCAAGAAGCTCAGCATTTTGTATAAAAACATTTGAATGCTTTCCCTGGGAACATTGTTTGGAATAATTCAATTCAACGATTATTTGTTGGTGGTGGATAAACATGCAGGTGCTTCTGGGCAGCTGGCACCTGCTGTGGTACTGAATGTGCCAGGCACATGTTCGGATTCCATTGCCCTTCAGTGGAACATGAGCACACCGCTGACTTAGTGTGGAGCACCGGGGCAAAGAGGTTAAATAAATGGAACAAATAAGAATCCCTTCCCTTGAGAATCGTAAAACCAGATTGGACAGATCTCTGGAGAACATACAGGCAGGGTCAGTCCTGCACTGGCCATGGGGGAGGTAGGAAAAGAACTATATGAGTTAATGAGTATATTTTTGGAAAGCAGAGGCTTTGGTCTGTGCACAGAAAAAAAAGAGCAGGATAAAGTGCTGATGCAATCGCATGTTCCAATTAGGTAATTGCATGTGCAAAAGGATAAGTGAGACACTTAGGATATGTCTACACTGCAGTTAAAAACCCACAGTTGGCCCGTGCAGATGACTCGGGTTCTGCAGACTCAGGCTAGGGAGCTGTTCAGTCACGATGTAGATGGTCAGGCTCAAGCTGGAGCCTAGACTATAGGACCCTGCAAGGTGGGAGGGTCCCAGAGCTCAGGCTGCAGCCTGAGCCTGAACATCTTCACCAGAGCCAGTGCTGCCATTAAGGCGAACTAGGCAGTTGCCTAGGGCGCCAAGATTTGGGGGCACCAAAAATTGGTGCCCCCCATTTTTTTTTACAGCGGTTCCTCCCTGAGCGTGCGGTCGCTGCTCCACTTCTCCTGCCTCCCAGGCTTGTGGCGCCAATCAGCTATTTGGCGCCACAAGCCTGGGAGGAGAATTAGAGCGGGGGCAGTGTTCTCGGGGAGGACACGGAGCAGAGGTGAGCTGGGGTGGGAAGGTGCTGCCCAGCTCCCGGGACCGGGGGGTGTGGGGAGCTGCCGTGGGGTGCCTCAGGGTTGGGGGGGAGCTGCCACAGGGCTCCCCACCCCAGCTCACCTCTGCTCCGCATCCTCCCTGAGCACGCTTCCCCCACTCTAATTCTCCCACCTGCCTTTGGCGTCGCAAGCCTGAGAGGGGAGGAGAATTAGAGCGGGGGCAGTGTGCTTGAGGAGGATGCGGAGCAGAAGTGAGCTGGGGTGGGGAGGTGCTGCATAGATCCCCGGGGTGGGAGCTGCCGCGGGGTGGGGTGTCTCAGGGTGGAGGGTGGGGTGGGGAGCTGCCGCAGGGCTCAGGGGGGCACAAGTTGGAAGTTTCGCCTAGGGCGCGAAACTTCCTTGCACCGGCCCTGATCTCCACTACAGTTAAACAGTCCCTTTAGCCTGAGCTCTCCCCATCCCCTCTCCCCACAAGCCTGAGTTAACGGGCACAAGCCAGCTGTGGGTTCCTAATTGCAGGGTAGACCAACCCTCTGTCTCTGTTCCAGGACAGCACTTCTAATCCCATATTGTCCATTAAGCATGTGTTTTAAGCGCGGTCCTGAGCAGAGATGCTTTGCTGAATCGGAGCCCTAAGTAGCTATCTGTATGGTTATAATGGTTGTAGTTGTACATGGCAGAGGGCCTGGCCCAATCTAGCATTGCTATCTCGGGTTACCTTCTTCTTTGTCAATCCAAAACATCACCACTGATACTTTCAGATTAACTTTCCCTTTCTAAGGTCTCATTTATTTACATACAATAATGCTCAGCTTCTCCCCAGGCCTAATTTAACTTTTTAATTGATAACAGGTGTCAGCCTCCACATAGCCTCCTTCTGTGCTCAAAAGTCTTTAGAATCCTTTACCTTCAATATAGCCCCCCGCTAAGACTTCACAGAGCTTTGCAGCCCTCTCAGCTGAGACTTCTCCTTCTCCCTGCCGCTCCCTCTGCCTGGGAGCTCAGGAAAATCAGATCTGCCCTGCTCTCCTTCAGTCCTCACTGCTTAAGATTAGTTAATGTGGCTTGTCTGATAAATCTGGAGCTGGTCATATGATTGCCAGCTGACCTGCCTCTCCGCACCCCATCCACTACAGTTCCCAGCTCCCTCAGAGACATGTCCCTACAGGCCTGTTTCTACAGGGCGTTGGGTCTTGGAACAGGGCTGGTGGGCTCAGGGTTCCCCGCTACCCATGTTACATGTACACACTTGCAAGTATATACTCTTTTGCAGCAGGATCTTGGGCTTCCATATGGGAAAGGTTGTCCCATTAGGTCTTTTCTATCTCTGACACACCTTGGGCAGAGAGAATTATTAAAGAAATTGGAGAATTATGTATTTATTATCTATTATTGATTGTTTATGGTAACACCCATGAGGAGCTCACAGTCTAAGGCCCTAATTCAGCAAGATACTTAAAGTCAGTGGGACTACTGTTTCCATAAAGTTGGACACATGCCTCAGTACCTTGCTGAATCAGGGCCCAAGGACGGAAAAACAACGGTTTCTAGTTTAATCTCATTCATGCCACTGCAGTAAGTATATTTTAGAAAAAATACTGGAGAGACAGTTGTGTGAGAATTACAGAATAAAGCTAAAATGAGAAGCAAAATAGGGAGGAAAAACAGTTTTCATGGGTATTTTGTGCTGTAATAATTACTGCTATACATCTCCAATAAGTACTAAATAAAAGAGAACAAAAGACTTGTATGTCCCAGGTATGGATTTGTGTTTTTCAAATCTTTTGTAGTGACAGTAGATCTAATGGTTAGAGCAGGGAAGTCTGGATCCTGGGTTTTGTTCCTGAAGAGTGCAAATGATCACTTACCGTCATTATTATAAGTAAAAATGGAGAGAGAAAGAAAGAAGCATTAAAATTCAACTAATACTAAAAGGATAAGAAAATATGATTTAACTGAACATAAAATTAACCTGTGGAATTCCCTTCCACATAGCCATCATTGAGACAAATAGCTTAGTAAATTTCAGAGAAGGATTAGTTATTAAAGCTTTCTATATCAAAAAGTATAGTATTGGCAGGTCAGTCCTCATGCTTCAGGGAATAAACTGATCACCAGCTGGGACAAGAAGTTCCTTGTGGAAGTGAATGGTCTTTGTAGACTGCAAGAAGGCATATGATCGTGTACCAAGAGAATTTGTTTGCTGGAGTTTGTGATGGAGAGATATGCTGGAAGGATAGGTCTGTCTTATCCTTATCCAGGTATATATGTTGGAAAGAGTATGTCGTTAAAACCACATGGGGCTACAGCAGAGGATTTCTAGTGAACATTGCCTTCCACCCGGGGTCAGCGTTGAGCCCTTTTTTGTTTGCGGATGTCTTGGATGTGATTAGTGAGAGTATATGAAGGGAGCTGCCTTGGAATATGTTGCTCAGTGGTTGCAGAGTGATATGTGCAGAAGATTATGAGACCCTGCAAGCCAGCTCTGAACAGTGGCAAGACAGTTTTGTGCATCTGGGATTCGAGTGAATGTTGCTAAGACCGAGGCTTTGATAACTGAAGGAGCAGGACCCACTATAAAGGATATTACAGGCAGAGAGCTTAGAATGGTGAAAAAAATGTAAATACCTAGGCTCAATGGTTGGTGACAATGGTGTCCTTCTGAGTGATGCCCGACACCGTACCAAAGCTGCCTGGTGCTAATGGTGGGAGCTGATCCCAGTTTTCTATGATTAAAAAGGTGCCAATAAAGTTAAAAGGGAGAATGTATCAAACTGTAATTTGACCCATCCTAATGTACAGAACAAAGACTTGGCCAGCCACGAGAAGAGAAATCAGTATGCTCTCCACCATGGAAATGAAGAAGTTGAGATGGTCAAATGGTTGGACGCTCTGTGATAGGAAACAAAATGAGATTGCGTGGTGCGTAATGTGGGTTGCCCTAACTGGAAACAAGTTGAGGGAGGCTAGGCTACGTGCCCAGGGGCATGTTCAGCAGAGATATGAGAGCAGTTGTGGAAGGATGGCCCTTGCAACGATTGTGGATGGAAGACGAGCAAGGGAGAGGCGAAAGACTCAATACATGGACCAGATATCAGCAGACCATACAGAGACCAATTTGCATGACAGCCTGGCATACAATCATGAATTTTGGAAGAAGGCTATAAAAATCACTGAGCCCAAATAGGGAAGTGGCAAAGACAAAATCTGTGTGAACGATCTTATGTTGTGGAACTTATATGCCTTCCTCTGAATCACCCCTCACTGGCCAATGCCAGACAAGATAAGTGAGTGAGTGGACCCTTGTTCTGATATAGTTTGGCAGTTGCTATGCGCCTGTATCCACAGTGGTGGAAACTGAGACTTCTTCTCTCTTCCTCTAAGATATATGGCTTTTTAAAAAGCATATTTTCAGTGATTGTGAAATGTACAAGGCAGGGAGCCCTGGAGACTGAAATTTTATTGTTGTCATCTTTGACGTAGCCCTTCCTTATCCACTCCATGTGTTGCCATCATCCTCTGTTGTCTGAGTCCACACATAGGTCTTGATCCTGTGAAAAATTAGGTACATGCAAAGCTTTAGTCACATGTGTAAGTGTCTGCAGGATCAAGCCGTAGACTGTCCGCTCTTTTGAGCAGGTAATCTGGCTTTATTCCATGAAGCCCATGCACATCTGTTGAGTTAGATAATTAATAATTAATACTCTGTTACATTTATTTTCTTGTTACAGGAATCCGAAGTACAAGGATCTATTTGCAGTGGGACATGGCTCTTGTAAGTTACAAATTAAACAATATAATTCAGCGACCTGAAAGGGACATTTCCAGGTTAAATAATAAGATACAATTTTAAAATGTTGCTCTACTATAGATGTGTTTACAACGATTGCACACACCATCATGATGGTTAGAAATCTGGAATGCTGGCCCAAATTTTCTTGTCCCTGTGTTATTAGCATCACTTTAGATCATGCAAATCTAATTTTTTTTCAGAAAAATCAAACAAATTCATGCCATTTTGCGGCTCTTTTATTGGTTGCATTTAATTCAATTTGTACAACAAAAGGAGGGTGTTCGGTTTCCTTTTTGTTTGAGCAGACTCTTTAGTCAGTTTCATTAATGGGTTTTCATGCACTCGCACACTCATGCACCAGTCTGCAACTTTTGTGTTGCAAACACCCTAGGAGAATGTCAAATCCAAATAGAAGTCTGTTTTAATTGAAATGGCTGCATGCAGTTGGTATCTACAATAGGGTAGCAGCTTAAAAGAAAGCAATTGTCAACAAGTGTTGCCCTCAAAACAGTTCCTTGAGAGTGCCATGCTATTATCTTTGAATAACCTCACTATCTGTATCAGCAGCCTTGCATGATGATTAGGTTTTCCTCCTTCATGTTAACTCTTTGTCATTGAAAAAGAAACAACCCCTTCTCTGCTGTACACCTCTATCCTGATATAACACGGTCGTGGGGAGCCAAAAATCCATACCGCGTTATAGGTGAAATGCCGTTATATCCGGGTAGCAGTGGCAGGGCTGCAGCGGTGATTCGAAGAGCCCAGGGCTCTGGCTGCGGGGAGCCCCAGGCCCCTTAAATTGCCCGCCGAACCCCACTGCTGCAGCGCCGGGGTAGCGGCAGCAGGGCTTTGGCAGTGATTTAAAGGGCCCTGGGCTCCCTGCAGCAGCCGGAGCCCCGGACCCTTTAAAGCGCCGCTGGAGCCCCGCTGCTACCGCGCTATACGCAAACCTGTGTTATATCGGGTCACATTATAGTAGGGTAGAGGTCTATTTTGAAATTCTATTGACTTGTACTCTGCCTCTCTTGGCTAGTAAATAGGCGGACGGGAGCCGAATCCGGACTGCCAGATGCTTTTGAACGGGTCCCAAATCTTTTTATTCATTTATTTATTACTGTTTTCTCTGGAACCTGGACCTTGACTAGACCTTGCCCAAGAAATTTGGACCTTGCCAAAAAATAATTGACTGCCTGTCTGGGCTGGGTGATGACGCCACTGAAAAGTCTCTGTATAAATATCCTCTTCCACCCTGCCACCCGCCCACTCCTCCAGCTTGAACATGAATCCTTTCTATAGCAAACAGGTCTTCTGTTCCACATAGAATGCTCACAGGCCAGGATCAGCTCTTTCTATAGAAATACTGCCCTGAAGCAGTTCCTGGGTGGAGCAGGAGCCCCACACTAGTTTTTCTGGGATCATTCTGCGAGGCATGGGTCTGTGAGAATCTGTGACTCATGTGACACCTGATTCTGGGAGATCACCCTGGGAGGCTCTTCTAATGCAGAATGGTCAGCCGTGTATCCCAGAACCCCGCAAGTGCTGGCTCTGAAGTCCTCTGTGGGTCTGTTTGTTTCCCTTGCAGCATGGTTTCAATATAGGATTAAAACTAAGAGCAGAAGTAGCATAAAGTAAATCAGACTGTCAAATTCTGTCAGTTTTATTAATCCAATGTAGTATTAATAAGATATTAAATTTAAGGCTCCCGTATATGGTTAACCAATTTGTGTCCGTCCAACTGAAACAAACCCTGTTTCATCAGCAAAGAATGTTCACAATGGATTCTAACTTCATCAGCCTGAATTACACTGTCCCATTACAGATACAGCATTATCACTTCAGCAATCTCTGAATCCAGGTGCTTAAGTGGCTTCCACCAGTTCACTGGTGTGACTTTCTTTAAAACATCATCAACAAACATATATTTCTTAAATGGTTCACCCTTCTCTCTGCAAAGTTTCAAAAAGTTCAATGTTTGTTGGGGGCGGAACAGATCTGACAAGGAGAAGAAGTCTGGAGATAACTGTGAGGAGGGAGGGACAGGCAGTAGAAACGTAAGGGAAACTGTTTGAGCAGCATATTCCAATAGTCTTGAGGTCTTTTTGAGTGTAGCCTTCATTGATTTGAGATCTCCCATTACATTCTCTCACTAGAAGGGAAAATGTACTCAGGACTTGTCTACACTTAAAACTTTGCACCGGCACAGCTGCAGCAGCACTTCAGCGAGGATGCTATCTATACTGGTTGGAGAACCTCTCCCATTGGTGCAGATATTCCACCTTCCCAAGAGCCAGTAGTTAGGTCAATGGGAGTGTTCTTCCAGTGACCTAGTGCTGTCTACATTGGGAGTTAGGTTTGTTTAAATGTGTTGCTCAAGGAGGTGGATTTTTCACATCCCCGAGTGATGCAGTTGTATCAACTTAGGGCTTGTCTACACTTGCAAGTTAGTGCGCATAAAGGAGCCCTGGGCACCATAGCTCACTCCCTGTCCTCGCTGGCAAGGCACGTAGAGCACTCTGACTCTGCGGCTACCTTGGCGAGAGGAATAACGTTTGCTGCACCTTGGCTACAATGCACGGGTGTCAGTGTGAACAAGGTGTTGGGTTATTGCTCTCTGATCGGCCTCCGGAAATGTACCATAATCCCCTTAAGTCAAGTGACCACTCTTGTCGTGGTTTTGAATCGCTGCAGGAATGCGGAAGTGCCCTTTGAAAGCTCCATTTCTGACAACCGGCTGCTTATCTGCTCCAAGACAAATCAACCATTCGTGTGGAATGCTGTGTGTGTGAGAGAGAAGCAGGGGGGCGGGGTTCTGCTGCTGTCTGAACTTACAAGACAGCATGCTGACATGCTCTCAGCCCCCCAAAAACCCACTCTCTCTCCCCCCACATACACACAACACACTCCCTGTCACACTCCACCCCTCCCATTTGAAAAGCACGTTGCAACCACTTGCATGCTGTGATAGCTGCCCATAATGCACTGCTCCCAATGCTGCTGCAAGTGCCACAAATATGGCCATGCCAATGCGCTTTGAAGCTGTCAGTGTGGCCAGACTGCAGTGCTTTCCCTACTGCGGTCTCCGAAGTCTGGTTTAACTCAAAGTGCTCTACTGCAAGCGTAGCCATGCCCTTAATTTCCTGCCGTAGAGCAGCCCTCAGTATCACAGCTAAACACAAGGTGGAACAGATTGTTTAGCTTAAGTAGCTAACACATATTTCAAGGGACCAGTCAAGGTGAAGTGGCCTGTCTGATCAGAGTTCACCTTGACTAACCCCCTGAAATGTGTGTTAACTACTTAAGCTAAACAATCTGTTCCACTGTGTGTTTAGCTGTGACGCTCTGAGTACATTTTCCAGACCTGAAGAAGAGCTCTGCGTAAGCTCGAAAGCTTCTCTCTCTCACAAATAATTTTGAACAAATAATTCATTTAGCTCTAGCTTCATTTTGGCTGGTGGGTGCCCATTCTATTGGAAGAATCCTAGAGACTCACTCACAGAGCCTGTAGATCCATTGAGTTCGATGGGAGTTAAGTGCCTACGAATGAGGATCAGGGCCAAGGTGTTCTCCTAGGAAAGAACAAGCCTATTGGAAAGTTTTCTCAGCTGGGTCTTCGGCAGCAGCGATAGGAAACAGTGGAAGACAACTGGAAGCATCATTAGAATAAACAATACAAAATGATGACAAAGGGGCAAAAGAAATGTGAAAGAAATATGTCTTGTACATCAAGGCAGTACTAGGAATGTTGCAAGACAAGCAGAAACTAAGTGAGCAGTGAGATTTCAAAGATTTCAATCTTGTCAAATTAAAGACAGAGCTTGCTGGTATGTTCTGATGGTGGCAGAGCCGTCATTTTGAAAGGATTAAGTTTCCCATTATTTTCCTGATGGTATTTGGTCACCAAGAGCAGCTACCAGCGGAGATGATGGCTCCTGCCATCTCAGCTGAGGAAAGGTTCCCTTTTCACTCACCTAGTTGAGGTGCCTCCTGTGGGCCATTAAGATTTGCTGTTGGCTGTGATACAGATCACACCCCTGAGTTCAGCCATGTGGATGGTAAACTCAGCTGACTGGTTAAATCAGATCTACCGTCTACCTTGCTGTTTGAAGTGGTTAATCAGCCCAATACCTACTGAAATTTAAGAGCTTTAAAATCCTTGATTACAATGTAGAGTTGTGGTTAATTTCTCATTGCTATAGACCTGTGGCTGCTGTGAGGGAGTTGTTCTCAAAAACATCTTGATCATTGTACCAAAGTCATCTGTCCTGGATTCTGCTATGGATTTCCTCTCTGATAACTACTGCATCTCAGGTTGCAGTGGGGGAGGTTTAGGTTGGATATTAGGAAAAACTTTTTCACTAGGAGGGTGATGAAGCACTGGAATGGGTTCCCTAGGGAGGTGGTGGAATCTCCTTCCTTAAATGTTTTTAAGGTCAGGCTTGACAAAGCCCTGGCTGGGATGATTTAGTTGGGGATTGGCTCTGCTTTGAGCAGGGGGTGGGACTAGATGACCTCCTGAGGTCCCTTCCAATCCTGATATTCTATGATTCTCTGCATGCTTAGATATGACTATGTGATCTGCATCTTTCATTTTCAGTCCAAATCTTTGAAGCTACAGGAACTACTTTAAATGTGAATCCTTTTGTGAAACCCACAATTTGGTGAGCAGTAATTCCCTGGAAAGAAAGGACTATTTTTTGCTATGGAAAGCATTTGTATTTCAATCCTGAGATATGGAGTGTGCTGCAGGAATTCTTAATGAGCCCATTGCAGAGGCATGATAGATGTATCAGTTTGAAATGAAATTTGGTATCTTTCAGCCCTAATGCTTTAGCACTCAAAACCTTGCTTTTCCAGTCAGTTTGTTTGTGATTGATTACTGTCTTTTGTGACAATGCTTTCTTATCTCTACACTGAGAGTAAATCATCTGCCTTGGCTCTGATTGTATTGGAGGAAAAGATACCACAAAGCATAAAGGGCTAAGGGCCTGATCCAAAGTCCACTGAAATAAATGGGCTGATTTCCTTTGACTCAAATGGACTTTGGATCAGGTGCTATGTTCAGAGATAATATAAATAGTGGTGCAAACATAGAAGGCACTGTGGCCAAAGGCCTAGGTCTTGGCTGTGGACCTCAGAGACCTGGGTTTCAGTCGTGGGTCTGGCACTTAATATGCTATGGATTTAGGTGCTCCGATACCAAGGCGATGGGTGTAAGTTACATCCAATACGTTGGCCTAAATCAGCATGGACTGGTGTGAGTCATGTACACATTCTAGGGTGAGGCTCTGGCATGAAAAACAACCCACAGGCATGTGTGAGATAAAATATGGGGTCCGGGTTTCTGTATCTTCTGCGAGATGCTTGTTGAGGTTGCACCTCAGTTGCACATGGTGATTGCTCTCAAATACAAGCCCACATTCTATACTAGAAATCAGCACGGTTATGCATTCCTTCTGTGAAACAGAATCTACTGTATTCTTCTCAGGAAACAGCAATTACAAGCACTTTACGCAAAAAAGTAATTCTGTTGATTGACAAATGTATTAATTGATAGTATTTTCCTTTTAACGGCATCCCTTAAAGGAAAATATTTAGATTAAAACACCAATTTTGGGGTCAGAATTAAGATGGTTGCACTGTGATGAAATCTACATAAAAGAAGTGTATTAATGTTGGTTTTGTGGCCAGTGTAAACATTTCTGATGTGCTTAGGCATGAATATGGAGAACAAGAACACTCACTTAGAATAGTGACTGCTAAAAGAGTATTGGAAGGGGTAATAAATCTCATGTTTCAGGGCATAAGGCAACCTCTGGCTACTGGGGGTTAGGAGGAAACTTTCCCTGGGCCTGCCAGTGTATGCAAGGGCTCAGAAATCACAAGGCAGGCTCCCACAGTCATGACTCCAGGAGCTGGGACTTTAAGAAAAACTCCACATAGTGTGAGACTCATAATAGAATTGCAAGACTTGGCAACATTGTCACAGGTACCGTTCTTGGACCTTCCTCTGAAGCAGTTGGTGCTGCCCATTGTCAGAATCAGGCCACTGAGCTAGATGGACCATGGGTCTGATCCAGTTTGGCCATTCCTATGTTCCTAACTATTCATTCCTTTGCTTTAAAGTTCTTTAGTACCATAAGCAAAGATATTTAATAGATTCATAGCACAGAGCCCATAGCTACACCCTCCAAAACTCTTCTGTTAGCTGCCTCTGTCTATGGCTGGTAACTTTATTGTTATCACTTAATGACTTTATTTGTTTAAACAAAGTTTTCTGGGTTTGGAATGCATTAAAATCCCCTTGAGAACCAGTGAGTTCAGCTTAGGGGAGGAAAGCTTTGCAAATTTGAACATTTTGTGTAAAAGGTTCTAGAGCTGTCTAGCCAAACCCCAAGTCACCCTGGTGTCCCCCATCTGTGCTTCATATCGTAGAGCTCAGCTCCTTCCTGTATGTGACACAGTGCATGGCCCCTCTGACAGCGCTCTGATCCTTCCACTCTTCACAGCAGGCTCTGAAAATTGCAATTTCCTTTTCTTCTTTGAAACAAATTCTTATCATTTCTTGCACATGGCATTACAGCTGGCAGGACGTATTCCCAGGCCGAATACTAAGGCTGTAATTCAGTTTCTGAGTTCTGCTGTTCTTCTTCGAGTGATTGCTCACATCCATTCCAGTTAGGTGTGCGCGCCGCGCGTGCACGTTCGTCGGAAACTTTTTACCCTAGCAACTCCAGTGGGCCGGCAGGTCGCCCCCTGGAGTGGCGCCGCCATGGCGCTCAATATATATCCCTGCCGGCCCACCCGCTCCTCAGTTCCTTCTTACCGCCGTGTCGGTCGTTGGAACTGTGGAGCGCGGCATAGCTGTCCTCCACGTCCCTAGCTCTCCTTGTTATCTCTCTTTATTGTTATAGTTGTTAGTTAGATCGTTAAGTATAGTTAGTAAGTAATTAAGTGTAAATAGTGTTGTAAATAGTTGTTCACCGGGGGCTGTATCCCTTCCCGGCACCCGGCACCGGGCTCATGCCTGGTTCACCGGGCTTTAAGCAGTGTGCGGCCTGTAAGAAGCCTATGCCTACCAGCGACCCCCACGACGCGTGCCTGAAGTGCCTGGGGGAATCGCACAGATCGGACAAGTGCCGCATCTGCAAGGCTTTTAAGCCCAGGACAAAAAAGGAGAGAGACCAAAGACTCCGGACTCTCCTCATGGAGGCGGCACTTGACCCGGCGGCTTCGCAGGCCGTGATCTCGGCGCCGGCACCGGATCGCACCGGCACCGGGAAGACTCCCCGGCACCGACCTTCTCCGGCACCGGGTGCAGAGCCAAGACCGTCAGCGTCTGCTACTCCAGCCAGGCAGACCCGACTGGAGCACCCGGCCTCGACATCGGCCGCTGCGCCGCCGGCACCGTCGACTCCGGGCCCGGCGGGTCCGTCGAGTCCGGTGCCGCCAAGCTCCCCCATAAGATCTGGGGTTGAGATATTGGTCCCATCCACGCCGGAGACCTTCGCCTCGGCACGGGACCTTATTGCCTTGACAGAGCCTACTCAGCTGCCACCCCCGGTACCTCCGGTGCGGGTCGCATCTAGAGGCAAGCCCATGATGTCGGCACCGTCTCGGGACTCGCGCTCGCGGTCCAGGTCCCGACGTCACGGCAGGTCAAGATCCCATCGCCGCTCGCAGTCCCGGCACCGCTCCCCTCGGCGGTACCGGTCGCACTCGCGGCACCGATCGACCTCCAGACGGTCGCGGTCTGACTCCAGCCGCCGATACCGGCACCGTGACTCCAGGAGCCAGTCCTGCCGTCACTCGCCGCACCGGTCGACCTCCCGGCACCGAGCTGGTGGCAGGTCCCGGTCCCGATCGACCTCCCGGCACCGCGTCGGTGGCAGGTCCCGGTCCCGATCCCGGCACCGAAGCGGCGGCCGGTACCGGTCCAGATCCCGGCACCGAGACAGAACCCGGTCCCGGTCCCGATCTCGGCACCGCTATGACTCCCGGTACCGATCCCCGGCACCGAGAAGATCGTCGCTGCCGACCCGCGCAGACCCTTACCAGCCAGGGTCGGCCCCGCCGTGGCCTTCTAGGCAGCCGTTGGTGTCTTCGCAAACGGACAGCGGGTATGCGCTGGGCACCGACCGGCAGGCGGCGCTCTTTCAAGACCCGCCGCAACAGGACCAAGGCCCGCAGCAGTGGGGGTTTTGGACCCCATGGGCATACCATCAAGCCCAGGGCCCCCAACAGCTTCCTGCTAGGCCTGCGACGGCGGAGCACAGGGTGCCGGAGGCCTCGTTGTCTCGCCCCCCTCCCTCCCCGGATGGAGAGGAAGGGTCCAAGCAGCAAGACTCCGCTCTAGCTCCTGAGGCAGAGGCGAGGGCCGAGGGGGACCCCCCATTGGACACTTTCTTGCCGGGGGTCTCCTCATCCTCCTCCCCTGATGAAGCGGTGGCTGGCACCTCCTCCAGTAGCCCCCCCCCGCTGGATCTCAGGGCACACCAAGACCTCCTTAGGCGAGTAGCTCAGAATCTGAGCCTACAAGCCGAGGAGGTCTCGGAGATCGAGGATCCGATTGTCACCATCCTCTCGTCGGATGCTCCCACCAGGGTCGCCCTACCCTTCATAAGGACGATCCAGGCCAACGCCAATACTATCTGGCAGTCACCGGCCTCCATCCCCCCTACGGCGAGGGGCGTCGAGAGGAAGTACATGGCCCCCTCTAAAGGCTATGAATACCTCCATGTCCACCCGACACCGTGTTCCCTGGTGGTACAGTCGGTGAATGACAGGGAGCGTCATGGGCAGGAAGCTCCAGCCCCCAAATCCAGGGAGGCCAGGCGTATGGACCTCCTTGGACGCAAAGTATACTCGGCTGGGGCGCTGCAGCTCAGGGTTTCGAACCAACAAGCCCTGCTCAGCAGGTACGCGTTCAACTCATGGGTGGCAGCGGACAAATTTAAAGAGCTGCTGCCGCAAGACGCCCGCCAAGAATTTGCGGCCATCCTAGATGAGGGCAAGAAGGTTGCGCGTACATCGTTGCAAGCTTCTTTGGACGCTGCAGACTCGGCTGCCCACACCCTCGCCTCGGGGGTAACGATGCGCCGTATCTCCTGGCTGCAGGTCTCTGGCCTTCCTCCGGAGCTCCAACATACCATCCAGGACCTCCCGTTCGAAGGCCAGGGCCTGTTTTCGGAAAAGACAGACCCCAGACTTAAGAGTCTAAAGGACAATCGGGTCATTATGCGCTCCCTCGGGATGCACACGCCGGGAACGCAGCGCAGACCCTTCCGGCCACAGCAGCAACAGCAGCGCAGGCCATACCCCCAGTTCCGCCAACGGCAGGACCTCAATAGGCACCGTGGCAGAAATGGAAGGCGTAGGCATTCGGGGAACCAAGGGGGGCAGAATCAAGGCTCCTCTAAGCCCCCGCCTGGACCCAAGCCTTCATTTTGAAGGTGCGCCCGAGGGCGCAGTAACAGTTTTCCCCACGGATCCTTCCCCCCCGTTTTCCAACCGCCTTTCGTTTTTCCTCCCGGCGTGGACCCAAATAACATCGGACCGCTGGGTCTTACGCACGGTGCAGACGGGATACCGCCTGCAGTTTATATCATTTCCTCCTTCCCGCCCCCCTTCCTCGTCCCTCTTCAGGGACCCCTCTCACGAGAAATTCCTTCGGCAGGAGGTACAGACGCTCCTCAGCAAAGGAGCTATAGAGGCGGTTCCGGAAAACGAGAAAGGCAAGGGGTTTTATTCCCGCTACTTTCTGATCTCCAAGGCCAAGGGAGGCCTCAGGCCTATCCTCGACCTGCGAGAGCTCAACAAATACCTGGTGAAGTTGAAGTTCCGCATGGTATCCCTGGGGACCATTATCCCATCCCTGGATCCGGGAGACTGGTACGCCGCCCTCGACATGCAGGACGCTTATTTTCACATTGCCATTTGGCCACACCACAGACGTTTCCTTCGTTTCGTGGTGGGCCCCCTTCACTACCAATTTGCAGTCCTCCCATTTGGCCTTTCTACGGCCCCGAGGGTATTTACAAAATGCATGGCAGTCGTTGTGGCACATCTTCGGCGCAGTCGTATCCACGTGTTCCCTTACCTAGACGATTGGTTAATTCGGGGCACGTCGGAACTGCAAGTTTGCAGCCACGTCCGCGTGATCACCGGCCTGTTTGCTACCTTGGGCCTCATGATCAACATGGACAAGTCCACCCTGATCCCCACGCAGAGGGTGGAGTTCATCGGGGCTGTCCTGGACGCCACCGTGGCCAGGGCTCTTCTGCCGTTGCCGAGGTTCCAGGCATTGTCGGCGATCGTTCAACGACTGCGGGCAGCCCCCTTGACATCAGTGCGGACATGTCTAACCCTGTTAGGCCACATGGCAGCATGCACGTTCGTGACCGGTTATGCTCGGCTCCGCATGAGGCCCCTCCAGTTGTGGCTCATCGAACATTACCGGCCAGCAAGGCAGCCGCTAGACATGCTGATCACAATCCCCCAAGGGGTGTTAGATTCTCTCGACTGGTGGCTAGACCAGTCCGTAGTGTGTGCGGGGCTCCCTTTCCACCCACCTCAGCCCTCGGTGTCCCTGACAACGGATGCCTCAGATCTCGGCTGGGGGGCCCACCTGGGAACCCTGAGAACGCAGGGCCTGTGGTCCCCGCAGGAGGTGAGGTTGCACATCAACATGCGGGAGTTGAGAGCGGTCCGCCTTGCTTGTCAAACGTTCTGTCACCAGCTTCGAGGTCGTTGGGTCGCGGTGTTTACCGACAACACGACGACCATGTACTATATCAACAAGCAGGACGGCACCAGATCCTCTCCCCTATGTCACGAGGCGATGCGACTCTGGGACTTTTGTGTAGCCCACTCCATTCACCTCACGGCTTCCTTCCTCCCCGGAGTACGGAACACGCTGGCGGATCGCTTGAGCAGATCCTTCCTATCGCACGAGTGGTCCCTTCGCCCGGACGTCGCCCTCTCCATCTTCCAGAGGTGGGTTTATCCCCGTGTGGACCTCTTCGCGTCCGGGGGGAACAAGAAGTGCCAGGCGTTCTGCTCCTTTCAGGGCAGGGAGCCCGGGTCTATAGCGGATGCCTTCCTTATTCCGTGGACGACCCACTTGTACTACGCGTTTCCCCCGTTTCCTCTGGTCCACAGGGTCCTTCTGAAGGTGCGCAGGGACAGGGCTCGCGTGATCATGGTAGCCCCGGCGTGGCCCAGGCAACATTGGTACCCCATGCTGCTGGACCTGGCCATAGCCGACCCAGTTCCCCTGCCCCTTCACCCGGACCTGATTACCCAGGAGCACGGGACTCTCTGTCACCCGGACCTGCAGTCGCTGCACCTAGCGGCGTGGTTCCTGCGTGGCTGACCGGCTCTGAACTGCGCTGCTCCACACCGGTGCGGGAGGTGCTTTTGGGCAGCAGGAAGCCTTCCACGAGAGCGACATACTCGGCCAAGTGGAAGCGTTTCTCCTGTTGGTGCGTGGAGAGAGGTCTCCGCCCTATGGAAGTTTCGGTGGCCAATATCTTAGACTACGTTTGGTCCCTCAAACAACAGGGTCTGACGATATCGTCGTTGCGGGTCCACCTGGCAGCTATCTCCACCTTTCACCCGGGTGGGGATGGTCGCTCTGTTTTTTCTCACCCGACGGTGTCTAGATTCCTTAGGGGGCTGGAACATTTATACCCTAACGTCCGACTTCCTGCTCCAACCTGGGATCTTAACCTGGTGTTGTCTCGGCTCATGGGGCCCCCCTTTGAGCCGTTAGCTACTTGCTCCCTACTTTATCTCTCTTGGAAGACTGCCTTTTTAGTAGCTATCACCTCAGCTAGGCGGGTGTCGGAACTCCGGGCTCTTGTGGTAGACCCCCCGTATACAGTCTTCCACAAAGATAAGGTGCAGCTGAGGCCACACCCTGCCTTTCTCCCCAAGGTAGTCTCGACCTTCCACATCAACCAAGAGATATTCCTTCCGGTTTTTTTCCCGAAACCTCACTCTTCAGGCAGGGAGCAGCAGCTCCACTCGTTTGATGTCCGTAGGGCTCTCGCGTTCTATGTGGAGAGGACCAAACCCTTCCGCAAATCCCCCAGCTTTTCGTGGCGGTAGCGGACCGCATGAAGGGGCTTCCTATCTCCTCCCAGAGGTTATCCTCATGGGTAACGTCCTGTATCAGGACCTGCTATGACTTGGCCCACGTCCCTACGGGCCGGGTGACTGCGCATTCTACCAGGGCGCAGGCGTCGTCGCTGGCTTTCCTCGCCCGTGTGCCCATCCAGGAAATCTGTCGGGCAGCGACCTGGTCATCGGTCCACACCTTTGCTTCCCACTACACCCTGGTCCAGCAGTCAAGAGAGGACGCGGCCTTCGGATCTGCAGTGCTCCATGCCGCGACTTCTCACTCCGACCCCACCGCCTAGGTATGGCTTGGGATTCACCTAACTGGAATGGATGTGAGCAATCACTCGAAGAAGAAAAGACGGTTACTCACCTTTGTAACTGTTGTTCTTCGAGATGTGTTGCTCACATCCATTCCACACCCGCCCTCCTTCCCCACTGTCGGAGTAGCCGGCAAGAAGGAACTGAGGAGCGGGTGGGCCGGCAGGGATATATATTGAGCGCCATGGCGGCGCCACTCCAGGGGGCGACCTGCCGGCCCACTGGAGTTGCTAGGGTAAAAAGTTTCCGACGAACGTGCACGCGCGGCGCGCACACCTAACTGGAATGGATGTGAGCAACACATCTCGAAGAACAACAGTTACAAAGGTGAGTAACCGTCTTTTTTGCGTTAAACTGCTTCAACTTTATACTGCTGATAGATAATCTTAGTTAATTTGGGGACCAGGCTTTGTATTGGCCTCCAGAGTTACGAGTCTCATTCTTTTCCCATTTGAAGGCCTGTTTTTTGAGACGGTTAAAACACGACTGTCCCAAATCCCCATTGCTAAACATGATTATTTTTCTGTTTTTGTTTACCAAAATATTTATTCAGATCTGCAGAGTTGTTGGTAGAAAATGGAGAGGAATTGTTATTTTCAGCTTAAATGAAAAAAATAAATGGTCTTCAGTTTGTGAACACTTGCTGAGTAGTTGTTCTGGAGATCCTCTGAAGTGACTGTGATAACTGCACATTGAAACTTACCTATAGAGCACATACAATTCTTCCTACTGCGTGTTTCTGGACATTGCATTCTGTACTATGCAATATGAGAGATGTAGACAACGGATGATATCTAAAATATCTTGGGCCAGATTCTTATGTCCACCTCTCTTTTATCTTGCTGTAACTCCATTGATGCCCATGGGTTACAGAGATCAGAACCAGCTTCACTGTTTTCAATGGGAGATTGCCTGGTAATATAGACACTGTATCCATTCCATTGGTGGTTCATTGGCACGAAAACTCTGGGTATGGTCTACTCTGCAATTAGATACCTGCAGCTGGACCCTGCCAGCTGAGTTGGGTCACTGGGCTCGGGGTATGGGGCTGTATCATTGCCATGGAGACATTCAGATTTGCGCTGCAGCCTGAGCTCTGGGACCCTCCCACCTTGCAGGCTCCTAGAGCCCGGGCTCCAGCCTTAGTACAAATGTCTACATGGCAATTAATCAGCCTTCGAACCCGAGTCAGCTGACACAGGCCAGCTGCAGGTTTCTAATGGCAGTGCCTACTGCCACTCACTTCAGCCCTTTCGGGAGTCCAGCACCAGTGGCTGAAGTAGTTCAGAGCAGGGCCTGCACTCTCCTCCCTGAGAACGGCTGTTCTCTGCTCTGGGGCACAAAGGCTAGAGAAGACTCATTGCATCTTCTCCCTTACCCCACATCGAGTACTTTACTTGCTCAGTGCCAGCAGCACTCCTCCGCCCCTCCCCTGCCCTTAATTACAATGTCTTTCTGTCGTCGTTATGATGGGTGGAGTGTAAAAAAAGCAACCCCCCAAGGCTGTAATGTTTGGGTGCTGAAATGTTTGTTTCATGAAAAACCCACATGCTGCAAGTCAGACTGTGAGCCGGTTGGCAGACTCACCAGCTGGGGAAGGAACAATACAAATCCAGCTACCTTTCATGCCACATCCCTTTGCTCAGGGCTTGCTTTGTTTCCAGCAACAAAACTCAAAACCAGAGCAAATCAACTCTCATGACTGGATAGTCATCGCCTGAGGCTTTTCCAGCTCCTGCCAGCTGCGAGGAGAGAGGATCCATCCTTTCCACAGTAGCCTCGTTTGCACTAGATTCCCCTTTTCTTTTATAGCTGTGTCCAGACCCGCCATGCGACAGGCAGGAACCAGGGAACCCCTTACAGGCTGGATTGCCTTTATGCCTTGTCACAGACATGTAGAATATGCCTTTAAAACTCATCAAATAGATTGGACCAAAATCCCCCTGCTAGGGAAAAAGAGCCTTTGGGGAAAACCCTACTAGGGAGATGCTTTTTGAGAATGCAGACCTGCTGCGTAAAACACCTGGGGGAGGGACGCTTTTGGTCAGTTGCTTCTCAGGTACATTCTTCCTTATGAGGGAGGTTTTCTACCAAGAAATCCAAAATAAACTACAGGGTCTTCTACAGAACCTCATATTCACCCATTGGATCCATTGCTTTGAAGTAATACACTGCTCAACTTGTAAGGGGAGATTCAGTAGAGAAGGGAGTTATGGGCCACATGCTAAAGTAGCTAAGTCACGGGGGTTCTACCAGTCACTGCTGCGGTGTCTCCTGGTGGCATCCTCTAGGGATTAGCTCTTGACCAATATGACACCCCCTCCTTTGGTAGCTCACCTCATCTCTCTCTCTCTCTCTCTTTCTCTCTTAATTACTCCCTCTTTGTAACTCAGGGTGCTCCCACTTCATGGCTGGGCCTCTCCAGCCAGGTCACTATAGTTTTTCCCCTTCTGGGCTAGTATCAAAGTCCCACTGGATGACCATCTCAGGCAGTCTTCCGCCCCACTGCCCAGGTTATGCCACGTCCCTAGTGCCTGGTAGGGTGAGCCCGGGGCTGCCTACTACTCCACATTCCAGCTCCGTGACCCTATAACCAGCAACTACAGTCTGCCCTTCCTATATCCCTTTCTCTGTCTTCTGGCCCATCACTGGGTTACCTCTGGAGCCTCCTCTGTTCCCTGTGGTTTCTTCACCCTCACTTCAGTTCTTGCCAGAGTCTCTATTCCCAGGCAGGATCCTAGGGTGTACTCCCCCCGAGGACTCCTCCTTGTCTCTTGTCCACTTCCCTCCCCTCCAGGGAGTGAGGACAGTGCTCTTTCTTGCTTGCCACTTCCTGGGCTTCCTCATTAGTTAGAGCTTAGCAGCCCTGACTCTCTTCCAGGTGCAGCTGGTCCCAGGGTTAATTGGCCCTTCCTACCTGTTCAGCCCTTGTGTGGGGTCGACACCCTCCCTCCCCCTGCTAATTTTACTGTCCCATCTGTGTACTATAAATATCCTGACAGGGCAGCGGGGCTACATTAATTCCCACAGGCCCCCATACCAATGTTAGTCACTCTTCCTAATCAAATATTTTCAAACAAACCCGTCATGCTCACTGGCCTCATGAGGAGGCTCCCAGAAAAAAACCATTCATTTTCCTCACCACAGAGTCTGCTGATTAGATGTTTTGTGGAGGGAAGGGCCAATATGAAAGCACAAAGAGGAAAACAACAATTCTTCTGCCAAGTTTTACAGCCTGTTGCTTTCCTTTGCTGACTGGCTGTATTCATTTGCCTCACAGTGATATAAGTGAGAGAAGCTGATTGGAAAATGATTCATACTGTGGCAAAGTGGAGCATGCAAGTACATCCCCTCTGCTTTCCTTCCCCTCCTCTCTCCTCCGGTGTGCTGAGTGACCAGTCCCTTCCTCCAAACTCCCTTACCTTGGTCAGCTTTCCAGTGTTCAGTTCCAGCACAGTCTACTCCCTCTATGGGACTTGACAATGAAAAAAATACAAAGAAACTAACATGAAGGCACCTTATAATAAACATGGATTCGTCCGAGTGTGTTCACTGTGTGTGAAGGCCAAGCAAGGGTGAAGAGGGAAATAACGGGGGAATGTGCAGCATGTTTGCTGTACTTCAAATCTCCTACCAAAGCTAATTTTGTTTGCGCACTAACCTGATGCTGGAGTTGTGCAGGTTTATTGCACTGGCTGACTTCAAAGTCTTTGGATATGAGGGCTCTTCGGAGTTGGCTTGTGGTTGCACAGTCAGCGTATCACATCATTCCCATGAGGTAGAGAAGTTCTATCGCCCCCATTTTACAGGTGGGGAACTGAGGCATGGAGAGACTAGGTGGCCTGCTCATGGTCACCTGGGAAGTCTGTGATGGAGTCCATTGTACTCCACATTCATGGCCAAGGGGCCTTTATGGGACCTCTTCTTTCCAGAGCTACCTTGGCAATGGATTCTGCAGAGGTATGGATGTGAGGGAAGCTCCTGTGAAACTCAGCCGGTATCCTTCTGGATCTCTCATTTCTAGGACTCATTTTCCATAATGGTTGCTCAATGTGGAGTTCTGCTTTTCCAGGCCAGTCTCCTCCCTTTGGACATTGTTCCCCTTGGGAGATTTGGCTTATTTCCCCCCCGCCCCCCCGCCGTGGAGAACAGGAAACCTGACTCCTTTTGCCAGCTGGGATCTGATCTAAATGCTTTGGTTGTGTTGGCAGCCTCTTGAAGGAATGATTTGTAGGAAGGCCTACTCTTCTGCAGCTCTTATTTAAGAACTACTAATTACAGGGACTTATGAGTTGCTGCTCCCTCCGTACTAAGGTAGTCCCCTGATTCTGGCATATTTAAGAGTAAGAAGAGATTTCTTGAGACCATTAGGGGAAGACAAGTTACTCTTGAAGGGCCTCTAATATGATATATGGGATATATTGACTAACAGCAGACTATTGGGCAGGAGAAGGGAGGCGATACTGCATTTTTATAGAGCACTGGTGAGACACTGCTGGAATACTCTGTCCAGCTCTGGTGTCCACACTTCGAGAAGATTGTTAAAAGATGGAGGTGGTTCAGAGAAGAGCCAGGATAATGATTGAAGGTCTGGAAAACCTGGCTTACAGTGAGAGACTTAGGGCTCGTGTACATGGGCAAGTTTCTGCGCAGTAAAGCAGCTTTTTGTGCTCAAACTGCAGATGTGTACACACTGCCAAGCCACGTCGTGCGCAGAAACTCCTCAGCTGCAGCGCTGCAATAAACCACCTCAACAAGAGTCGTAAGGCTAGTTGCGCAGAGGCTCCAGCGCTCTGTTGCCAGTGTAGACACTTGATTGCTTTCTATGCTGTAACTGGCCTCCAGAGCTGTCCCATAATGCCTCAAGTGACTGCTTTGCTCATTGTTTTGAACTCAGCTGCCCCGGAGACATGCACCCCTCCCCTTTCAAAGCACTGTTTCTGACAGCTGTTGTGTGCTGTGCTGATCTTCTCTGGGACACAAAGCAAACCATTAACGTGGAACACTCATGCTGTTGAACACAGAGGCATGGGTGAGAGGGAGGGTTGTGCAGAGAGTCCAGGGAGGGAGGCGGGGACTGATGTCAGGGTTTCCCCCTCCCCCAGGACTGGTTGTTTCCTGCCACCATCTAAACTTACAAGACAGCATGCTGACACTCTCCTCCTCCCCATACACAAACTCCCTGTCACTCTCCCCCCTCACACACATACACACACTTCAGTTGAAAATCAGCAGGCAATGTAGTAGGGTGCCCATGGAAACCTGCCTCATGTTACACTGTGCCTGCCCCATGAGGCATTGCAAACCCTTCCCAAAGCATCCTGAGGCCAGTTGCACAGTGGGATAGCTACCACAATGCACTGCTATCTTTGCCATTGCAAGAGCTGCTAATGTGGATGTGCTCCAGCATCACAAGGAGCACAGTGTGGACAAGCAACAGCTGTTTAATTCCAGCGTTTTAATAAAAGTGGTATAAATTGTGGCACAGAAACTTGTCAGTGTAGACATACCCTTAAAGAGCTTGATCTAGTTGAGCTTATCCAAAAAAAAAAAAAAAAAAGGCAGTTTGATCTTTCTATGGTTGTCTATGCGGGGAGGAGATATCTAGCTCTTCAACCTAGCAGACAAAGTCAGAACAAAATCCAGTGGCTGGAAGTGGAAGTTAGCAAAATTCAAACTGGAAACAAGTTGCAAGTTTTTAACACAGTAATATCAATCCATGGAATAGCACAGTGATCCCCTCTGACCTTGAATCTATGTTGGATTTCAGTCTGTTATTACCTATAGTATTTGTGTGTGTGAGTAAACTGGATTGTGAACTCTGGGGGCAGCAGATTTTGTTATTATCTCTAGGGCATTTTAGGAAGGAATTTTATATAGCATTGTACAGAAAAGATGTACAAAAAAAACAAATTAACAAATCTTTTCTACAAAGACTTTCCTCCCCTGCCTTCTCTTCTGGAAGTGAGCAAGGATCATATTTGAACAGAGGGCATTTGTAAACCTCTAGAGAAAATCTGTGCAATATATTGTTTTCAGCAGATCTGAAGCTCATGGTATCTTCAAGACCTGTTTAGCTCTGACCTTTGTCTGTCATCACAGCTCAACAGAAACATAACATTTTCTCTGCTGATCCCCACTTTAGGAGCTCAGTGTCTCAGCCTGCCACTGGCCATTCCAGGCTTGGAAGGAAACTCACTAATCTGTTGACCCCTCAGAATATGCCCAAAGGAGTGTTTTGCTTTCACCCTTCGCTGACTGTTATAATATGAACAGTTTAGGTCGGGGACCCCCTCTGGAATACTTCAAGACTTCCAGTCTTTGGAAAGTTGAAAGAATCTAGAATATCAGTCTCTAGAAACTTTAGAAATTCTGGAGAGACAAAAGCAGTAGGATGCTTGCAGGTCACTGTCCATTATAAAGGCAATGGCTTATCATTACTATTTATTGTGCCCGAAGGAAATGAGCCATCACAGATTGGCAGAAATTGACTACAGTTTAAAATCAGGCTGGCGCACCATGCTTCATGAGTTGAATCTGGTGGAAGATTTAATGAACATATGTATTTAATATGCAACGGCAAAGATGCAAGTGGCTGAAAATGCAGTTACCAAATTGTTAGAAGCTTGTCCTGTCACTTCTGCATTATGGGAACGTGTAGAAAGACAATCAGAAGAATTGCAAAAGCAGAGAATAACTTCCCCTGTGGAGTTCAATGAGTGTGAATCTGCAAAGATGGTGGAATAGAAGAATGTGTGGGGACTATAAAGTCCCTATAAACCCCAGATTGGAGAGGGATCAATATCCAACCTCAGACCTTCAGATTTATTTGCTAAACTAGCAAGAGAGTTCAAGTTCACGGACCTTGACCTCTCCCAAGCACATCATCAGGAACAAGGGAAATTCCTTACTATGAACACAGACAGGGTTGCTCAGGTACGGAGGTTACTCTAGGGCATAGCCAACACACAAGTAGTATTTCTGGAAAAATGGATCGGGTGCTTTGGGGGTTAGGTTGTACCGTCTGTTACTTGGATGATAGGTAGATAACTGGGCAAGGTACAAAGCAGCATATATAATACCCCAAAGAAGTCAAACATTTTAAAAATCTTTCCAAAGAATGTTGTAGGGGTTGATATATGGGGAGGATGTCAGAAGCAGTGAGGGATAAAAAGGCATCTTTTAAAGAGTGGAAGTCAAATCCTAGTGAGGTAAATAGAAAGGAACATAAACACTGCCAAATTAAGTGTAAAAATGTAATAAAAAAAGCCAAAAAGGAGTTTGAAGAACAGCTAGCCAAAAATTCAAAAGGTAATAACAAAATGTTTTTTAAGTATATTAGAAGCAGGAAGCCTGCTAAACAACCAGAGGGGCCCCTGGATGAACAAGATACAAAAGGAGCACTTAAAGACGATAAAGTCATTGCGGAGAAACTAAATGGATTCTTTGCTTCAGTCTTCGCGGCTGAGGATGTTAGGGAGATTCCCAAACCTGAGCCATCTTTTGTAGGTGACTAATCTGAGGAACTGTCACAGATTGAAGTGTCACTAGAGGAGGTTTTGGAATTAATTGATAAACTTAACAGTAACAAGGCACTGGGACCAGCTAGCATTCACCCAAGAGTTCTGAAAGAACTCAAAAATATGAAATTGCGGAACTATTAACTATGGTTTGTAACCTGTTCTTTAATCTTGTCTCGCATTTGTTCCCCTCCTCTAGAGACAGGCAGAATCCCACTGAATACAACCTGAGCCTCTGTTTCCTTAAGCATCTTCCCCAACCTGGCATAGTCTCCCTTGATATGTTCCACGAGAATCTAGCTGTGTCATTTGTTCCCACGTGATGGGTAGTCAGTGGATTCTTTCCTGCTCCCATTAGGATCCTCTTCAGTGTCAGGTCCACAGCCCATATCTTAGCTTCCGGCAGACGGAACACCTTCTGTTCTCTGGGTCAGCTCTGGTGACAGGCCTCTCTGTTATTATTAGACACAAAACAGAAAAAACACAAAACAAACAGAAAAACATCACTCACAGTCCCTAAGGACCAGGGGCTTGCCTCCTCCCTTCTCCTCAGGGGCGGCTCCAGGCCCCAGCACGCCAAGTGCGTGCTTGGGGCGGCATGCCGCAGGGAGCACTCTGCCGGTCACAGGGAGGGCAGCAGGCAGAGTGCCTTCGGCGGCATGCCTGCGGAGGGTCCGCTGGTCCCGCGGCTCCACTGAAGCCACGGGACCAGCGGACCCTCTGCAGGCACGCCTGTGGAAGGTCCACCGGAGCCATGTGAGCGGCAGAGCACCCCCCGCGGCATGACACCATGCTTGGGGCGGCGAAATGTCTAGAGCCACCCCTGCTTCTCCTCCAACAGAACTCTCACCTAAACTCCCCTGTTCACAGCTCTGTTTACTGGCTGTTGTGGGTTATTATTATTTGGCATTTAGTTCTTCAGAAATGTAATAGACAGGATACTGGATTAGATGGACTTGTTTAAAGGATGTCTCTTTCTGAAAGCCATGGGTGTGTGGTCAAAGTGGAAACTATTTTGCATCTAAAAAGTGTGTCTAGAATTTTTACACTTTTATCAAATTCAAAAACAGCAAATGGGATTTTTTACACAAACTTCCTATAAAAATTAACTTTGGAACAGCGACCAACCATGGAGGTTTTCAGTCTAACAGTCCCCAGCAGTCTTTGTCTCTTGGATGACCATCACAGCCAAATAGAGCGGGTCAACATTTTTCACTGAAACTTTTTAAAATGTGAAAAATGGCTTTTTTGACCAAAATGAATGGTTTTCCAGGAGATTTCCATTTTGGTCAATGTTTTCTGGTTCTTTGACAAAAATCCCCCAAAACACACTAACAGCATAGTACCCACCTCTTACGAGCACCCCTTCCGGTCACATGTGTCTGTGTTCTTTAAACAGTTCTAGCCCAAGTATTGGGCCATACCCCTAGGGCTTCTTCCCTGGAAGCAATGGTTTCACCTCTTAGCCTGTTCTGGCCCTAGCTCTCCAGCTGGGCCACTAACAGTTCAGATCCCCTTCTGCGGGTTTATCGCTGTAAGCCAGCTCCCCAGTGGCCTATGGGGGGGTGGGTGGAACCTGGGCCCACCCACTACTCTGGGTCCCAGCCCAACGACCGTAAGAATAGCAGCCACACACCACCATGTCCCTTTAACTACACTGCTTTTAGTTCCCTGGGGCACTTCCCCACCCATTGCCAAATCTTTACTCTTACCTCAGAGCTTATCTAAGTTCAGGCCCAGCAACCAGTCAGGAGCCCTTCCTCGCTGCCCTGGTCCCCGCCAGTCTTGAGCTGTCCATGGTGCTTCAGTTTCCTTTGGTCAGCCAGGAGCACCATCTGCATTCCTCTGGCTCCAATGAGAAATGGATTGTCTCTGAGTTCACAGCTCCTTTTGTATGACTCTCCTAGGCCCTGATTGGCTGCTCCCTGCAGCCTCTGTGATTGAGCTGCTTCCCCTGTAGCCACACTAGGCTGCTTGGAGGACTCCTGTATTGCTCCTTTTCTGGGATGGGTCTGACAGGACTCTGAGGTTTCCATCAAGGCAGGGCTGGCTCCAGGCACCAGCTCAGCAAGCAGGTGCTTGGGGCGGCCAAGGGGAGGAGGTGGCAAGTCGGGCTCTTCGGCAGCAATTCAGCGGCTGGTCCCTCGGTCCCTCTCAGAGAGAAGAACCTGCCGCCGAATTGCCATCGAAGAAGAAAGCAGCACGGTGGAGCTGCCGCCGATCGCGATCGCAGCTTCTTTTTTATTCCCTGCTGCTTGGGGTTGCAAAAACCCTGGAGCCAGCCCTGTATCAAGGAGTCTCTGGGCCTAGTCCACCCTGTCTGCCCTCCCTTCTCCCCCTCTGCCCCCTGTCACCAGGCATCCATCTGCCTTCAAGAGGCCACAAAGTCAAATTACAAACACTAAAGATTCTTGAACTTTGGAGAGCATCAGCTCACTGCTCATTCAGGGTTCCTTGAACACATCAGAAATCTTAAAATGTAGGCAGCACGAATTCATCTGCAATAATAGCATGCAGATATGGTTATACAAGATAGGCACTTTTGTAGATATCTAGTATCTACCACTACCAGACTGATACCTGGAATTGTAGAATGCAGCATGTATGCTAGAAGGCAGTCTGGAGCTAACAAACACTTGACCGCTTGATGGCACTGTTAAATATTTAGTCAGTCAAGAATTCAAAGCAAAATCTCGGAACAATGACTGAGGAAAGAAACCCACAAGTCCAGCAGGTATTATACTACTATCGAGTCTAACTTAAGCTGAGTAAAATAAGGGAAGGCAGGAGCAACAGTTCAGTTTTAATTCATCTCATTGTGCCTAGTTGCTGGTTATGAATGTGTAATAATAATACTTAGTATTTGTCTAATTCTTCATTTCTCCAAAGTTCTCTGCAAATATTATTTAGTCCTCACCTGGCCTGTAAGGTAGATAAGAGGGTTTCTTAGGGTATTTTTTTTAATGTAAGTGGGAAAAAAATAAAGTCAAAAGCTGCACAAGAATTCTACCTAAACTGCTGGCGTGGCTGTAGATTGGCTTAAATAAATACAAAAAAAAAAAAAAATTGCAATACTGCTGTGATAATCCCGGGGCCAGGGAGTAGGGCTAGAATGGGGTTCTCAGGACAAATTATTTGATGGCTTCAGACTGCAGCCACCAGCTCTTGCTGCTGGCCGCTCTCACACTTTTTCCTAAAATACTTAATTAGTTTTAGGAAAAACAAATAAATATGCACATATAGAGGTCCAGATCATTATAATTATTTATTGCTAGCTAGTAAGTCCGTTGTGAAAAGTGATATTAACAAACATACAAGTATCACTATTCACAGCAGACTTACTCAGCCCCAGCAAACCTGGGGCCAAATTTAACCCTGGATGGGGGGGGGGGGGGGGTTGGGGAAGGTGGCGGGGGGATGGAGCCCAAAGCTGTGTGGCCAGAGCCTGGGGCCCACTACCCCAGGGTGAAGCCTAAAGCTTCAGTGAGCCCCCCCCCCCCCACAGGAGGGTGAGGAACTCACCAGCTGCCTGCTCTTCCAGCATTGTGCCCAGGTGTCTCCAGAGGAGGGCAGGGCCCAACTCCTGCTGGCAGCCCCAGCAGTCAACACCAAGACAGTGCATCCAGGAGCATGAGGGAGGAGGAAAGGGTGCTGCTTTGCCCCCTCTGCCCTCCAATTATAGCCCAGGAGGCTGTGGCTAAGAAAAGCCCCAGATGGCTGCATTTGAGATTTGCTGGGCTAGATGCTGCACCCATTGTAGTCAATGGTAAAAGTCTAACTCTGATGGTGTAGGATGTCCCTTAATTGGGTCTGATACTACCTGAGTGTGAAGTGGGGTTAGGGGTGCAGGTTCCAGGCGTTGCTTACCTCAAGCAGCTCCCAGAAGCAGCAGCATGTCCCCCCTCCAGCTCCTATGCGGAGGCGCAGCCGGGCAGCTCTGCGCGCTGCCCCATCCGCAGGGGCGCAAGGAGTCTCCCTGCAGCCTGGTTTTAGGTGCCTGTCTCTGAGAGAAGGGTGGGGCTTAGCACACATCCCTCTTGTCGGCCTTGCCTATTGGCTGGTTTAGGCGGCTCCTGCCAGCTAATGTGCTGGCTTTTGTGCATCGCATTTTTAATCACCTGTCTCTCCCCATTCATTGTATGGACGGCCCAGGTGCCTAACTCAGCTTTCTGGATTGCAGGTTTGTTCCTGGTTTTTCTAGGTGCCTAAAAGTTAGGCACCGTGACACTCAGGATTGCAAAGCCAAAGTCCCTTCCTTGAGCCCATCCTTGGTGTTTGTTGGCCCTCTGTGAACAATAATACCTCACAGGAGTGTTAGTGATTAGTCAATGAGTGTGTGCAGTGCTTTATTCGTAATCATTTCTTGAGTGCTGACACTGTGTGGAGCACCGTACAGAACATGCAGTGAGATGCAGTCCCTGCCCTATAAAAGTAGCATGGAAGAATGCATAGAGGACAGGGCAAGGTGAGTCTAAAAGAGGTGTGGTCAGGCACGAGATATTGGCACTGCGAGGGTATAAAAGTGGAGGTCAAAGATGCAGGCGGAATGGAGCCTTGAATCAGGACATGGTGATGGGAAAGTCTGTAACGGGATTCAGGGAGGCAAGTGAAATGGATAATGTGGGAGGCTAGGAAGATGAACTTAAGAGCAGAATTTTGGAAAGGCTTCAGAGAAGAGCTGCAGCAGTGAGGGGGGCCAGAGAAGAGAAGGTTGAAGCAGCTGGGATGAGAGAGTTTCACCACTTGGAAAAGGGTTTTAACCAAAGGAACAGAAAGGAAGGCATGGAGTTTTTAGAAATGTTGGACAGCAGAAAGCGATAGCATTTGGCCACAACTTGTATGGGGGTGGACAGAGAGGTTGAAAAGTACACCAAGGTTGAAAACTTGCATAGCAGAAGAGATAAGGAACACAAGAACATAAAAATGGCCATATTTGGGCCAGACCAAAGGTCCAGCTAGCCCAGTATCCTATCTTCCAACAGTGGCCAGTGCCAGGTGCCCCAGAGGGATTGAACAGAGCAGGGAATCATCAAGTGACCCATCCCCTGTCACCAATTCCCAGC
Organism: Gopherus flavomarginatus; assembly: GCF_025201925.1. Classification (NCBI taxonomy): domain Eukaryota; kingdom Metazoa; phylum Chordata; order Testudines; family Testudinidae; genus Gopherus; species Gopherus flavomarginatus. The sequence goes on along the minus strand of NC_066619.1, from coordinate 5,077,998 downwards.
TTCTGGCAAATAGAGGTAGTAGAGTTGTCAATGATGGCTGAGAAAGGAGGGAGAAGAGGAGATGTTTTGGGGGAAGGTAGCTCACAGCGTGCCATATCTGGTTTGTGCTGGCTTTGCTGAGTATTATCTGAGTCCATAATGAGAGATCATTTGGTCACGGTTTCTCTGACAGCTGATAATGTTCATAATGTCATGTCCATAGTATGTGTGTACGTAACATAATGGTGGTGGAACTACTACTATTTTCAATGTAAAGTAACAGTTTTTAAAAATAGCTTTTTAAAAAAAGCAGATCAAAAAAGGGATTTCTATCACCCCCCCCCCCAAAGAAAAGCCTGTTCAATTTAAGAAAAAGACCAGTTCTGACATACAGCCTGGAAAATTCAGCCCTGTAACATATTCCTTCTCCCTTTCTGTTTTTCAGCCTTGATTCCTAATTAGACACAGATCTCATTTTTATGTCCTGGGAGTGTAACTCCAGAACAAGACAGGCATTCCCACAGAGCAGTCACTGTTTTCAGGAATGCACTTTTTTGGCCCTTTTTGCCTCTGTTCTTCTCTACTTCTGAGCCTCTTCTCTTGATTACAATGACAAATATTTGCTGACCCAAACATTACCTAGATCTCTCATTTCCGTTGCCCCTGCTGGCTCAATGTCTCCTATGTTCATTTGCCAGCCAACATTTAGAGCAGGAGTAGGCAACCTGTGGCACACCGTGCCGAAGGCGGCACGCGAGCTGATTTTCAGTGGCACTCACACTGCCTGGGTCCTGACCACTGGTCCGGGGGGCTTGGCATTTTAATTTAATTTTAAACAAATCTTCTTAAACACCTTATTTACTTTACATACAACAATAGTTTAGTTATATATTATAGAGTTATAAAAAGAGACCTTCTAAAAATGTTAAAATGCATGACTGGTGCACGAAACCTTAAATTAGAATGAATAAATGAAGACTCGGCACTTCTGAAAGGTTGCCAACCCCTGATTTAGAGTATGAAGTATGGTTCTTTGACAGCTTGTTTCTTTAAAAGTAGGTTTTATATATTGATCCACATGACTTAGATGGGTGGCCTCCCATGTGTGGCAGAGCCCATGGCAGAGTTATTAGGTCTATGGCAGAGCTCAGGAGGTGCATAATGACATCCTGCCATGTGAGCTGTCAGCTTCTTCTCTTTTGAAATGTCCAAAGCACTAACAAATTCCTATTTCCCCTCCCTCCTGCGTCACCATTACAAGTTCTGTGCTTTCTAAACAGAGTCACTGACAATAACTTTCATTTAATGAGAAAGACCTGAATTAAAGCCCAGGGGGAGTGTTAAATTATGATCTTCAAACATCTGAATAGCATAATATAAAACAACCCAGAGTTTGTCTACAGCAAATTAATTTGATGCATTAGAGTTTGCAGTTCTTGCAGTGCCACATTTTACTGACTAGAATGCGGGAGCGTTTTCTGATCATGGGAAGTATTCGTGCTCTGTGAATTCCACTCATAGTCAGAGGGCTCTAACAGTGAGATGTAACTTCTAAACACTGTCCAAACTGGCAGATTTCAGTAAGTACTCAACAACAAAGAATTGCCATTGAAGGGAGTTTCTAGTAATTTTCCATGGTACTGGACCCAATGCTATTCAATATTTTTATCTGTGATGTGGAAGTATGTATAAAAATCACTGCTTATAAAATTTGCAGATGACACAGAGATTGGCAGAGTGGTAAATAAAGATGCCAGGCTGGTCATACAGAGTGATCGGAATCTCTTGGTAAACTTGGCCTATTCAAACAAAATGAGTTTTAATCCCACCAAATGCAAATGTATACATCTAGGAACGAGGAGTGAAGCTCATGCCTACAGAATAGAGAACTGTATCCTAGAAAGCAGTGACTCTGAAAGGGACATAGGAATCATTGTGGACGAGCACCTTAACATGAGCTCCCTGTGTGATGTGTGACAAAAAGAGCCAATGCAATAGTTGGATGAACAAAGGAGTAGAGAGTAGGAGTAGGAAGGGAATTTTACCTTTGTGTTTGCTAGCAGTGAGACCAGTACTGGAATACTGCGTCCAGTTCTGGTGTGCACATTTTCTAAAGGATATTGGAAAATTGGAGAAGGGCAGAAAAGGGCCACAACTGTGATTCCAGGGCTGGAAAAAAATGCCTTACAGTGAGAGACTTACAGAGCTCAATCTGTTTAGCTTGTCAAAAAGAAGACTGAGAGATGACATGATTATGATGTGTAAGTATCTTCACAGGGAGAAATAGGAGGTACTAAAGGTTCTTTAATTTAGCAGAGGAAGACATAACTAGAGCCAATGGTTGGAAGCTGAAGCCAGGCAAATTAGAAGTTGGACACAAATTTTTAGCAGTGAGTTTGATTAACAACTAGAAATACTAACCCAAGGAAGTGGTGAATTCTCCATCTCTTGACATCTTCAGATCAAGGCTTCATGCCTTTCTGAAAGATATGCTTACGTCAAACACAAGTTATTGGACTCATTACAAGGATAGCAATGACATTCTCTGGCCTGCATTATACAGGAAGTCAAACTAGATGATCTCATGGTATCTTCTGGCCTTAAACTCTATGACTTTATGAATTACCCAAGTATGGAGTTTTTTTTTAAAATTCTGGAATTAGTTTTGCTTGGCTATGGTATGTACTGCATGTGCACAGATCCAGGAACCACAATTATCCATTAAGGCTTGCGTCACCTTGGCATAGTGCTTCTGCTCTGGTTGATGGGGCAGAAGCACACATTGGGTTCTAACAGTGCCTCCTGTTTAAATCTCTCTCTCTCCTGGACACTGGCCATCTTGTTCACATATCACTGAGATGCTCTGTTAGGCAGAGCATAGTGGAGGAACGAGCACAGGCATGAGCGTTCAGGAGAGCTGAGTTCTCTTCCTTTAACTCTCTGTGTGGTCTTGTGCAAGTCGCTTCACGTTACCTTTCTCGGTTTCATTATCTGTAAGAAGGTGATAATACTCAACCTACCGTCCCTTCAAGGGATTAACTAGTTTAGAGTCTGTTCATGTTCAAAGTACTGTAAAACATTATAAAACTGCTGATTATTATTATTTCAGCAACCCTTGAAAATGAGCTCAGCACACTGTCAAACTTTCTGCACTCCTCGGAAAGGGTCATTCTTTTCCAATTCTGTTAGGGCAATTGGACTACAGCAAACTCCGTAATGTTGGCCAGTTCCTTCCTTAGGTCCTTCTGCACTCACAGTGCTTCTAGCACTATGTGATGTTTTGTTCATTGGGGGGGAAATGCGTAGGCATTCACTTAACTTCTGTTGTCAAAGTAGTTTTAAGGCAAGTGTAAATCTCTGTCATTCATAGGGGCACCATAAACTTCTTAGTCTTTTGAACTGATCCTGCTGGTAAGTAATGGGTCCCGCTTGCCATATCTCTCAAGCACATACAGTAGCTTAATCCCTTGGCTTTTGAAGAATCAAAGCTTGCAGGACTAAACACCAGCAAACAGAGTCATCAAAGAGTGAACACATCTAAGGCAGACAACAAAAGTCAAATATTCATGGGCAGCTGTAGAGCTCAGACACAGGCAACTGTTTACGAATGTGCTTCCCTGTGTTGGTTTTCTTTTTAGAGGCTGGAAAGGGCAGATTTTCAGCAATAGCCAGAATGTTTTGATGTAGCCTGGAGATTTCTTGAGCCATGTTGATGAGAAAGCTTTTCTTTCCTCTTGCCTTCACATGATTGGTGCATGGTGTGTCTTGGATCAGAGTAGGCAGAATGTGAGATGTAAAGGTATAATATTCTGGATTATTGAGCCGTAGAAAGGGGATGATGGATGTACTTATCACACTAGGAACCGTACGATTGGTTTATTAATTCAGGAATCTCTTCTTTGCCTCAGGGACAATAGAGACCATTCTTTGAAAAAATCTGCTTTGATGCAAGATTCATCCCCAAGCACCATGGCGTCTGTCTAAAAGATATAATGTTGGCAGTGGTAGTGTAGCCACGCTGGTGCCAGGATGTGAGGCAGACCAGGTGGGTAAAGTAATATCTTCTATTGAACCAACTTCTGTAGGTGAAGGAGACAAGCTTTCAAGCTCCACAGAGTTGAAGAAGAGCTCTGTGAAGCTCAAAAGTTTGTCTTTCACCGACAGAAGTTGGTCCAATAAAAGATATTTTCTCACCCACCTGGTCTGTAAAAGATATAATTGCACTGAGCTCATTGGTATGAGAACAAGGTGTTTCTCAAGGAATCAAGGAGAGCTTTGACTGCTTGTTTGAATTCCATACAGGTGTTTGACTCTAAAGCTATAGATTTACTTCATTTTTTGAAAAGTTCAGATTCTCAGGAGAACTCAGCATTTATGAGGACACTTCTGTGCAGTGGCAATGAATGCATTATAAATGCCTATATGTTGTATGCAGTGTTGTTGTAGTAGTGTTGGTCCCAGGCTGTTAAAAAGACAGAGTGGGTGATGTTATCTTTTATTGGACTAACTACTGTTGGTGAGAGAGACAAGCTTTGGTGCTTACACAGAGCTCTTCTTCAGATCTCTAAGTACATTTACTAGACCTGAGGAAGAGCTCTGTGTAAGCTGGAAAGCTTGTCTCTCTCCCCAACAAGAGTTGGTCCAATAAACATATTACCTCCCATCTTGTCATTTTAGAAATGCCTACACAGACGAATGTTTTAGACTGCAGCAGCAGTTGTTTTTGAAAGCTAATTCTGATTGTAATGTTAGGGTTTCACAGGAGAATCTTGGGTTTAGACAGACTCTTTAAAAGTGAAACATAACATAAAAGATAAACATTACTCACACCCTGTCACGGACTGTGGGGAGTCCAGTCCTGCACCCCTCTTCCTGGGACCCACAGTGACTCTTAGCCAGCCAGTAAAACAGAAGGTTTATTGGACAACAGGAACACAGGTTACAGCAGAGCTTGCAGGCACAGTCAGGACCCCTCCATCGAGTCCTTCTGGGCTTTCAGGGTGCTTGGATCCTAGCTAGGATACCCTGAATTCCACCCACACAGCCCCAAGCCCAAACTCAAACTGCCTCCCTCCTGCCACTCCCTTCCTTTGTCCTCCTTCCCGGGCAAGGGTGTTGACCTTTCCCCTCCCTTACCTAGCTCAGGTTACAGGCTCCGGTATTGTCCATCCCCTAAAGTCCTCCCCTGCTCTCCCATTCCCCACACATACAGCCCCTACTCCATCACACACCCTAATCACTCTTCTTTTCCTTCTATCCATTCTCTTAAATGGTTCAGTGGCTCACATCACACCTTTGATTTTCTATGTAGGATCTTGTGTCTTCCATCACCATTATTTCTGAGTGCCTTGTAATGAAGGCTACCTCACAAACTGAAGTAGTGTAGTGCCACTCTAGCTTGTTCCCGGGAATGGGCTCTGGATTTGTTGTTCTGACCGTGAAGTAATTGAGACATGTAATATCATCAGTTGCTGTCAAGTTATTATTTTTTGAGCCACCAGAATGTGCCCCCGTGTACTGAGTTGGATTTCAATACATCAAGAGCTTCAGTCTTCATATTGGGCACTGATACATGCATGCGACTGCTTCCAGACTCCTAGCTGTCAAGTGCGAGACCAGTATGAATGGTATCTGAAATGTTCTGTAGTGGATCTTCTCTTTCCAAGTGATGGCGTTCACAATTACACTTGTTCTATCTATGCCAAAGGTCATAAATTTGGCCTGAGCTCAGGCAAACATTGAGGAGTCCCATCAGATACATCCCTTCTTCATTGAAGTTGGGTATTCTGGATGCGTTCCTTTTATTTCTGTTGTTGCCTCATGTTGTATTGAAAGCAAGTCAAGGAATAATCCATATGTTTCTAATAGTGTTGGCTCGGGTCCATCAGACATGGTATTCAGACTTTGCTCTGTCAAAATAACAATCTCCAATTATAAATGTCTCCAGACCTTCTACCTCAGAAAGGAAGAGAGATTTTAATTCAGACCCAGCGTTGCTTCACCTCGTGGCTTGCATCTTGAGAGCTTCACTGATCAGGACTTTGGATACTCTGATCTTCTGGGTTATACTGAAATTCTGCAAGCCTTCCCCTTGGAAGAGCCATGATTTAAAATGGCTTTATAGTAGGGCTCAGTGTCTCAGACATTCCCAGTCCCAGCCATTCTGGAATATTTAATATTCCTGATGAAATCAGGGTTGTCTTTGTTAATTGTTGAGTATCACCTTGTAGCTATGACAGTTTAGCATTCTTCTGTCATCTCTCACCCATCAGTGATATTACTCCTGAAAGGATTTTTCATCTATATGCACTAGTTCATTGTGCTACTGAAGTGTGGGATCCAGTTCAAGTCCTTACTACATTTACTTACAGTCCATTTGAGCCAGTTGTGGAATGTTCTCGTCACTCTACTTTTCCTTAAAATTAGCCTCACTGGTGGCAATTATATCTGTAAAATTCAGGCTTTTGTGACTTACTTCCATTCACAATTTTTTCATAAAGCTAATATGATAGTGTCTCGTCACCCCAAGTTTCTACTGAAGATTGATCTAACTGAGGTGAAATTCAGAAACCATTTCCTTTGTGGTCTTCTTAGTTATTATTTGTACAGAACAAAGACCTTTAGGAAATCATTCCAGTTATTCATCACATTCGGGGAGAAGGCAAGGGGTGACGAAGCTGAGCTCAAAAGCTGTCTAGCACATTCGACTTCTTAGTCGATCACGTTGTGACCAGGTAAGGTTACAAGCGTTGGAAGGACTCAGAGCTCATTCTGTGAGAAAAGAGGTCATCTCACCCGCTTTTCTTACCATCCATTAGTGTTTCTGTCTGAGATTTCTAAGGCTGCTGAATGGAGTTGAAGCCTTCACTGAGCACAATCTTCTCAATACTGGAACCAAATCGCACGTCAGCTTCAGGAGGGCAGTCTTTCACTCACCAGTAAACTAGATGATAAGAGTGTCAGAATCTTGCCTTTTTCTAAAACAACAAAGCCCATTTGAACAATGAGGAATCCGGTAGCGCCTTAAAGGCTAACAGATTTGTTTGGGCATAAGCTTTCATGGGTAAAACCCCCCTTCTTCAGATACCTGGAGTGAAAATTAGAGATGCAGGCATAAATATACTGATACATAAAGAGAAGGGAGTTACCTTACAAGTGGAGAACCAGTGTTGACAAGGTCAGTTCAATCAGGGTGGATGTGGTCCACTCCCAATAATTGATGAGGAGGTGTCAATACCAAGAGAGGGAAAATTGCTTTTGTAGTGAGCCAGACACTCCCAGTCCCTATTCAAGCCCAAATTAGTGGTGTTAAATTTGCAAATGAATTGTAGCTCTGCAGTTCCTCTTTGGAGTCTGCTTTTGACATTTTTTTGTTGAAGGATGGCTACTTTAAAATTTGTTATCGAATGTCCAGGGAAGTTGAAGTGTTCTCCTATGGGCTTTTGTATGTTACCATTCCTGATGTTTGATTTGTGTCCATTTATTCTTTTACGTAGAGACTGTCTGGTTTGACCAATGTACATGGCAGAGGGGCATTGCTGGCACAGGATGGCGTATATCACATTGGTAGATGTGCAGGTGAATGAGCCCCTGATGTTGTGTCTCATGTGGTTAGATTTTCTGATGGTGTTGCTAGAGTAGATATGGGGACAGAGTAGGCAACGGGGTTTGTAACAGGGATTGATTCCTGGGTTAGTGTTTCTGTGGTGTGGTGTGGTGTGTATTTGCTGGTGAGTATTTACTTCGGGTTGTGGAGCTGTCTGTAAATGAGGACTGGCCTGCCTCCGAAGGTCTGTGAGAGTGAGGGATCATTTTCCAGGATAGGTTGTAGATCATTGATGATGTGCTGGAGAGATTTTAGATGGGTCTGTACGTGATGGCCAATGGTGTTCTGTTATTTTCGTTGTTAGGCCTGTCCTGTAGTAGGTGACTTCTGGGTACTCATCTCACTCTGTCAATCTGTTTCTTCACTTCCTCAGGTGGGTACTGTAGTTTTAAGAATGCTTGATAAAGATCTTGCAGGTATTTGTCTCTGTCTGAGGGACTGTAGCAAATACAGTTGTATTTTAGGGCTTGGCTGTAGACAATGGATCGTGTGATGTGTCCTGGATGGAAGCTGGAGGCATGTAGATAAGTATAAAGTAGGCCTCCAGATTCCCACAGAACTGTATCATGTGCGTGGGGGCGGTGGGGCAGAAAGAGAGTCCCTGAGATAGGACAGACTGTTCTGCTGGGCTAAGTGTGTGGTTGGATAGATTAACAGTGTTGTTGGGTGAGTTGAGGGTACCACAGTTGTAGCCTCCTGTGGCGTGTAGGAGTTTAAATAGTTTACTGTCCTTTTTCCTCTGTAGAGAAGTAAAGTGTGCGTTGTAAATGGCTTGGCTCGTTTTTGTAAAGTCCAGCCACGAGGAAGTTTGTACGGAAGGTTGGTTTTGTGTGAGAGTCTCCAGTTTTGAGGGCTCAAATGAAGAGCTTATGCCCAAATAAATCTGTTAGTCTTTAAGGTGCCACCGGACTCCTCGTTGTTTTTGTGGATACAGACTAACATGGCTACCACTCTGATAAAAAGCCCATTTGCTTACCATTCCCTGAGGTACAACACCATTGAAAGGAATGTTGCATGTTTAGTAGATTAATATATATTTGCAATACTTGCCCTTATTTGTAATAGTTTTATCAATGAATGGGCGGCTTCACTTATTCTTCAGATAGTCTTCAAAAGTATTCACACTTGTATGTAGTTTGTTAGAGAAACTTCATTACAGGCTTGAGTGTAGATCCAGAAATACTATATTGCTAGAGAGGAGAGTGTTCCGTGCCTGCTGGGAGAGTTCTCTGAAGTTACTGTGATCTGTGGGATACACACTCAAAATATCAGGCAAGATAGGAAATAATATAAAAGGACCTTACTGTTGCCATGGTGGGGCATATGTTTATGTGCTTAAAAACTAAAATCTTTCTGTAAACAGAAAATTTGTTCTCCATATAGCATGTGCCAAACAGCACACAACAGCAAGAATATATCTGTAGATATGGCTAATACACCCTCAGAGAAATCTGTTTCAATAGATTATTATAGCAATGCTCCTTCTTTGCCTCTGGTGAGCTCATGGACTCATAGGCTTTACAGTCAGAAGGGACCATCGTGATCATCTTGTTTGCACATCGCAGGCCACAGAATCTCACCCACGCACTGTTCCAGAACTTCACTCCTCTGATGGTTAGAAACCTTTGAAATTAGACAAACCTAAACTTGTTGATGGTCAGTTTATATCCATTTGTTCTTGTGCCAACATTGGCCCTTAACTTAAATAACTCTGCTCCCTCCCTGCTGTTTATCCCTCTGATGTATTAATAGAGAACAATCATATCTCCCCTCAGCCCTTGTTTTGTTAGGCTAAACAAGCCAAACTCCTTAAGTCTCCTCTCATAAGGTACGTTCTCCATTCTTCTGACCATCCTACTGGCTCTTCTCTGCATCTGTTCCAGTTTGAATTCATCCTTTCTTAAAAATGGGAGACCAGAATGAGCTTCTCTGTAGCAACACCTTTTCTACTCCCATTGAGCATGGGAAATTTTCTCTTAAATTTACGAAGAACAGAGAACTGTAGCAGACAACCTGGTCATGGAGGGAGGGGCAAAGAAGAGGCCAAAAGCTAAAAAAGAGAAGGAAATAGACATTTCAAGAGAGCGGAGTTAACATCAGACCACACAATGGAAAGGAGAAACTAGGTAGGAAGGGAAAGAGTAGTTTTAGAGGCAAGAGAAGTTGCAATTACAGAACACAGATGTGAGGTTAAACAAACAAATGAGAAATGAAACAGCAGTGACTTGGGCATTACATTTATATTTTAACGTGTTGGGTGCTAGATGCTATAGATGATTTATTAAATGTTTTCCACTGCAGGGAGTAAAGGAGATGATATAGTTCCTCTTTTATATAGAGGTTAAAAGTGCATCCAACTGGAGCTCAGCAAGGTTAATAAAATCCATATACATCGATCAGAAAGCTCAAACTCATTCTCCCAGATACTCAACCCTCACTCTTAGAACAAAGCAGAGGAAACACAGGCCTTTCATCATGACCAACTCCAGGCTCTGGAGAACCAAAAGAAGAAGTGCCTCCAGAGCTGAGGACCCCTCAGTAAGAATGGCAGGCCCCCTTAAAATGCCTTTATGATATATATCCCTCTGCTACTCTGGTTCTGAGTTTATTTCTAGGATGATGATTGCCATTGTACTGTGTACATCAGTGACTACAGAACTTGGAAGGAAGGAGGCCTGTGCTCACTGTGAGGGGTTAGACCCCTCTTCTGGGATGCCACCTGATGTACTGGGATTTCACTGAGCCTGCCTGCTCCACTAGCCTGGCCTCCCTCTCCCTGTTTTTCTGAATTAGGCTCTCCATCCTCGGGCAGTGCACACACACAGGTAGGGATGCACCAGCTGTCACAGAGACTGCAAACAGCTCTCTATGAGAAGACAGCCAGGAAATCGCCCAGCACTCAAATGCAGCTTCCCTCTGGAAGGTACGCCCAAGATAGTATTGTCTTGCACTGTAGAGAAATGTGTACAATGTAAGCTCATAACTTTGTCTCCTCCCTCAATGTGGAGGAAGATATACACAACTTGCCCTCCCCTCAGTTAGAAATTGCACAAACTGGGTTTAATAATAAACAAAACAAGTTTATTAACTATAAAAGGCAGATTTTAAGTGATTATAAGGGATAGCAAACAGAACAAAGCAGATTACCAAGCAAATAAAACAAAACATGCATACTAAGCTTAAGATCTTAAAGAGACTGGTTTCAGCAAATAATTTCTCATCCTAAATGTTGTTTTAGGCAAGTTGCAGAGTTTCTGTAGCTTAGAGTTCCAGTTATTTCTCTCTACTGACTAGTCTCCTATTTTAGTCTGGACTCAGCCTTTGCCTTTCCCACTGCTCAGTTCCTTTGTCTCTTCCGGTATTTTCAGCAGTCTTTCTTCCTGGGCAGGAAGGCAATGGGGAAAATTCCTGTTTGCCTTACTCCTCAGCCTTAAAAAAGATTTACATAAGGTGGGAATCTTTTGTTCCCCAGTCTTGACCTCCCCCTCTTTTTAGTTGAAAATTACTAGAAGTTCAAGATGGTGTTTAGTACCAGGTGACAGGACCATCTGAGCTAGTGGTGTCACACCTACGTCCCAGGATGCCTCTCAGGAAGGAGAGAGATTAGTATCTTCAAATTCTTCTTCGAGTGATTGCTCACATCCATTCCAGTTAGGTGTGCGCGCCGCGCGTGCACGTTCGTCGGAAACTTTTTACCCTAGCAACTCCAGTGGGCCGGCAGGTCGCCCCCTGGAGTGGCGCCGCCATGGCGCCCAATATATATCCCTGCCGGCCCACCCGCTCCTCAGTTCCTTCTTACCGCCGTGTCGGTCGTTGGAACTGTGGAGCGCGGCATAGCTGTCCTCCACGTCCCTAGCTCTCCTTGTTTTTCTATCGTTATCTCTATTGTAGTTGTTAATTAGACTGTTAAGTTAGATAGTAGTAGTTAAGTGTTAAGTAGTTGTAAATAGTTTTTCGCCGGGGGCTTAGCCCTTCCCGGCACCCGGCACCGGGCTCATGCCTGGTTCGCCGGGCTTCAAGCAGTGTGCGGCCTGCAAGAAGCCTATGCCCACCAGCGACCCCCACGACGCGTGCCTGAAGTGCCTGGGGGAATCGCATAGATCCGACAAGTGCCGCATCTGCAAGGCTTTTAAGCCAAGGACTAAGAAGGAGAGGGATCAAAGGCTCCGGACTCTCCTCATGGAGGCGGCACTTGACCCGGCGGCTTCGCAGGCCGTGATCTCGGCGCCGGCACCGGATCGCACCGGCACCGAGAAGACTCCCCGGCACCGACCTTCTCCGGCACCGGGGACAGAGCCTAGGCCGTCGAAGTCCATTACTCCGGCCAGGCACACCCGAGTGGAGCGCCCGGCCTCAGCATCGGCCGCGGCGCCGCCGGCACCGTCGACTCCGGGCCCGGCGGGTCCGTCGAGTCCGGTGCCGCCAAGCTCCCCCATGACATCTGGGGTCGAGATAGTGGTGCCATCTACACCAGAGACCTTCGCCTCGGCACGGGACCTCATAGCCATGACCGAGCCCACTCAGCTACCACCCCCGGTACCTCCGGTGCGGGTCGTGTCCAGAGGCAAGCCTATGATGTCGGCACCGTCCCGGGACTCTCGTTCTCGCTCCAGGTCCCGACGTCACGGTCGCTCCAGATCCCGCCGCCGCTCGCAGTCCCGGCACCGCTCCCCTCAGCGGTACCGGTCGCACTCGCGGCGCCGGTCGACACCGAGACGATCGCGGTCAGACTCCAGCCGTCGTTACCGGCACCGCGAGTCCAGGAGCCGATCCAGACGTTCGCCGCACCGGTCGACCTCCCGGCGCCGAGCTGGTGGCAGGTCCCGGTCCCGGTCGACCTCCCGGTACCGAACCGGTGGCAGGTCCCGATCCCGGCACCGAAGCGGCGCCCGGTACCGATCCAGATCCCGGCACCGTGGCAGAACTCGGTCCCGCTCCCGGCACCGTTACGACTCCCGGCACCGGTCCCCGGCACCGAGAAGATCGCCCGTGCCGGCCCGCGCGGACCCTTACCATCCAGGGTCCGCCCCGCCATGGCCCTCTAGGCAGCCGTCCGTGTCTTCGCTGGCGGACAGTGGGTACGCGCTGGGCACCGACCGGCAGGCGGCGCTGTTCAGCGAGCCTCCACAGCAGGACCCAGCCCCACAGCAATGGGGTTTCTGGACACCCTGGGCATATCATCAGGCCCAGGGCCCCCAACAGCTCCCTGCTAGGCCGGCGACTGCGGAGCGCAGGGCACCTGAGGCCTCGTTGTCTCGCCCCCTTCCCTCCCCGGATGGGGAGGAAGGATCCAAGCACCAGGACTCCACTTTGGCTCCTGAGGCAGAGGCGAGGGCCGAGGGAGACCCCCCTTTAGACACCCTCTTGCCGGGGGTCTCCTCATCTTCTTCCCCTGATGAAGCGGTGGCTGGGACCTCCTCCAACAGCCCCCCCCCGCTGGACCTCAGGGCGCACCAGGACCTCCTCCGGCGAGTAGCCCAAAACCTGAGTCTACAAGCCGAGGAGGTCTCGGAGGTAGAGGACCCTATTGTCACCATCCTCTCGGCAGACGCTTCCACCAGGGTCGCCCTGCCGTTCATACGGACCATCCAGGCCAACGCCAACACCATCTGGCAGTCTCCGGCCTCCATTCCTCCCACTGCGAAGGGCGTCGAGAGGAAGTACATGGCTCCTTCTAAGGGCTACGAGTACCTCCACGTACACCCGACTCCGTGTTCCCTGGTGGTCCAATCCGTCAATGATAAAGAGCGTCATGGTCAGGAGGCTCCAGCCCCCAAATCCAGGGAGGCCAGGCGGATGGATCTCCTCGGCCGTAAGGTGTACTCGGCTGGGGCGCTGCAACTCAGGGTCTCCAACCAACAGGCCCTGTTAAGCAGATACGCCTTTAACTCCTGGGTGGCAGCAGACAAATTCAAGGAGCTGTTGCCACAAGATGCTCGTCAGGAGTTTGCGGCCATCTTAGAGGAAGGCAAGAAGGTCGCACGCACGTCCTTGCAAGCCTCTCTGGACGCTGCGGATTCGGCTGCCCGTACCCTCGCGTCGGGTGTAACAATGCGTCGCCTCTCCTGGCTGCAGGTTTCCGGCCTTCCGCCGGAGCTCCAGCACACAATACAGGACCTTCCCTTTGAAGGCCAAGGGCTGTTCTCGGATAAGACAGACCCTAGACTCAAGAGTCTAAAAGACAACCGAGTCATCATGAGGTCACTGGGGATGCACACTCCAGTGACGCAAACGCAGACCCTTCCGGCCGCAGCAACAGCAACAACAGCGCAGGCCGTATCTCCAGTTCCGCCAGCGGCAGGACCTTAACAGGCGCCGCGGCAGGAACGGAAGGCGCAGGCACTCGGGGAACCAAGGGGGCCAAAACCAAGGCTCCTCTAAGCCCCCGCCTGGTCCCAAGCCTTCATTTTGAAGGTGCGCCCGAGGGCGCAGTAACAGTTTCCCCATTGGATCCTTTCCCCCCGTTTTCCAACCGCCTTTCTTTTTTCCTCCCGGCGTGGTCCCTAATAACATCAGACCGCTGGGTCTTACGCACGGTGCAGTCGGGATACCGCCTGCAGTTTGTTTCATTTCCTCCTCCCCGCCCCCCTTCCTCGTCCCTCTTCAGGGACCCCTCTCACGAGCAATTCCTTCGGCAGGAGGTGCAGACGCTCCTCGGCAAAGGAGCTATAGAGGCGGTGCCGGAGAACGAGAAAGGCAAGGGGTTTTATTCCCGCTACTTTCTGATCCCCAAGGCCAAGGGAGGCCTCAGGCCCATCCTCGACCTGCGAGAGCTCAACAAGTACCTGGTGAAGTTGAAGTTCCGCATGGTTTCCTTGGGGACCATTATCCCATCCCTGGATCCGGGAGACTGGTACGCCGCCCTCGACATGCAGGACGCGTATTTTCACATTGCTATCTGGCCACCCCACAGACGTTTCCTTCGCTTCCTTGTGGGGTCTCTGCATTACCAATTTGCAGTCCTCCCATTTGGCTTGTCCACGGCCCCGAGAGTATTTACGAAATGCATGGCAGTTGTTGTGGCGCAGCTTCGGCGCAGTCGTATCCACGTGTTCCCGTATCTGGACGATTGGTTGATTCGAGGCACGTCGCACCAACAAGTCTGCAGCCATGTCCGTGTGATCACCGACATGTTCGCCGCTCTGGGCCTCTTGGTGAACACAGACAAGTCCACCCTGGCCCCCACACAAAGGGTGGAATTCATCGGGGCCGTCCTGGACGCCACTGTGGGCAGGGCCTTGCTGCCATTGCAGCGGTTCCAGGCCTTGTCGGCCATCGTGCAACGGCTACAGACAGCCCCCTTGACGTCAGTGAGGACGTGTCTAACCCTGTTAGGCCACATGGCGGCCTGTACTTTCGTGACCAATTACGCTCGGCTCCGCATGAGGCCACTCCAGCTGTGGCTCATCGGTCATTACAGGCCGACAAGACAGCCACTAGATATGTTAATCACGATCCCCCAGGGGGTCTTAGATTCTCTCGACTGGTGGCTGGACCAGTCAGTGTTGTGTGCGGGTCTCCCCTTCCACCCATCTCAGCCCTCGGTGTCCCTAACAACAGATGCCTCAGATCTCGGCTGGGGGGCCCACGCAGGGACCCTGAGGACGCAGGGCCTGTGGTCCCAGGAGGAGGTGCGGCTTCACATCAACATGCGGGAGTTGAGAGCGGTCCGTCTTGCTTGTCAAACGTTCTGTCATCAGCTCCAGGGTCGTTGTGTCGCGGTGTTCACCGACAACACGACGACCATGTATTATATCAACAAGCAGGGCGGCACCAGATCCTCCTCCCTGTGCCACGAGGCGATACGACTCTGGGACTTTTGTGTAGCCCACTCCATTCACCTCATGGCTTCCTTCCTCCCCGGAGTACGGAACACGCTGGCGGATCGATTGAGCAGATCCTTCCTGTCACACGAGTGGTCCCTCCGCCCAGACGTCGCCCTCTCCATCTTCCGGAGGTGGGGTTATCCCCGGGTGGACCTCTTCGCGTCCAAAGGGAACAGGAAGTGCCAAGCGTTCTGCTCCTTTCAGGGCAGGGAGCCCGGGTCGATAGTGGATGCCTTTCTCATCCAGTGGTCGACCCACCTGTACTATGCGTTTCCCCCATTCCCGTTGGTCCACAGGGTCCTTCTGAAGGTGCGCAGGGACAGGGCTCACGTGATCATGGTAGCCCCGGCATGGCCCAGACAGCACTGGTACCCCATGCTGCTGGACCTGACCATAGCCGACCCAGTTCCCCTGCCCCTTCATCCGGACCTGATTACCCAGGAGCACGGGACCCTCTGTCACCCGGACCTGCAGTCGCTGCACCTAGCGGCGTGGCTCCTGCGTGGCTGACTGGCTCTGAGCTGCGCTGTTCCACGCCGGTGAGGGAGGTGCTCTTGGGCAGCAGGAAGCCATCCACAAGAGCGACATATTTGGCCAAATGGAAGCGCTTCTCCTTTTGGTGCGTGGAGAAAAATCTCCGCCCTATGGAAGTTTCAGTAGCCGACATCTTAGACTACATTTGGTCCCTCAAAGGGCAAGGTCTGGCCATATCGTCGTTACGAGTCCACCTAGCAGCTATCTCCACCTTTCACCCGGGTGCGGAGGGTCGCTCTGTTTTTTCCCACCCGACGGTGTCTAGATTCCTTAAGGGGCTGGAACGTTTATACCCTAACGTCCGTCCCCCTGCTCCAACCTGGGATCTTAACCTGGTGTTGTCCCGGCTCATGGGGCCCCCCTTTGAGCCGTTAGCTACTTGCTCCCTGCTTTACCTCTCTTGGAAGACGGCCTTTCTAGTAGCTATCACCTCAGCTAGACGGGTGTCGGAACTCCGGGCTCTTGTGGTAGACCCCCCATATACGGTCTTCCACAAGGACAAGGTGCAGCTGAGACCACACCCTGCTTTTCTCCCCAAGGTGGTCTCAGCCTTCCACGTCAACCAAGAGATATTCCTCCCGGTTTTTTTTCCCGAAACCTCACTCCTCAGGCAGGGAGCAGCAGCTCCACTCGCTTGATGTCCGTAGGGCTCTCGCGTTCTACGTGGAGAGGACTAAGCCCTTCCGCAAATCCCCCCAGCTTTTCGTGGCAGTAGCGGACCGCATGAAAGGGCTTCCTATCTCCTCCCAGAGGTTATCCTCTTGGGTAACGTCCTGCATCAGGACCTGCTATGACTTGGCCCACGTCCCTACGGGCCGTGTGACTGCGCATTCTACCAGGGCGCAGGCGTCGTCGCTGGCTTTCCTTGCCCGTGTGCCCATCCAGGAAATCTGTCGGGCAGCGACCTGGTCATCGGTCCACACCTTTGCTTCCCACTACGCCCTGGTCCAGCAGTCTAGAGAGGATGCGGCCTTCGGATCTGCTGTGCTCCATGCCGCGACTTCTCGCTCCGACCCCACCGCCTAGGTATGGCTTGGGATTCACCTAACTGGAATGGATGTGAGCAATCACTCGAAGAAGAAAAGACGGTTACTCACCTTTGTAACTGTTGTTCTTCGAGATGTGTTGCTCACATCCATTCCACACCCGCCCTCCTTCCCCACTGTCGGAGTCGCCGGCAAGAAGGAACTGAGGAGCGGGTGGGCCGGCAGGGATATATATTGGGCGCCATGGCGGCGCCACTCCAGGGGGCGACCTGCCGGCCCACTGGAGTTGCTAGGGTAAAAAGTTTCCGACGAACGTGCACGCGCGGCGCGCACACCTAACTGGAATGGATGTGAGCAACACATCTCGAAGAACAACAGTTACAAAGGTGAGTAACCGTCTTGTCTTATTGTTTCTTCCTAATGGCCCATCAAGGCTGATGGACTGTTGCCTGGTGGGTGTCTCCCACACATGAGTTAATTTGTGACATATTTAATATTCCTAACTGTAGATACGAAATGATACATGCCTACAAATTGGATAATCACATTCAGTAAAATATAACCTTTCCGATGATACCTTACAAGACCCATCTTGTATAAAATAGATCTCAGTTATGCCATATCCGTATCATAAGCATATTTCCATAAAGAATATGGGCTGTAACGTCACACTCACATCATGATGTGGATCTTCCTTTCTCTAGATGACTTCATGAAGCAGAGCCGGGGCATGCTCCTTCTGTACACTATGAAGAACCCCTCCTTCCCCGAGTACATCTTCAGCAGCGAGAGCGGCATCATGTGCCTCGACATCCACAATGACCATCCCTATCTTCTTGCTGTGGGCTTCTATGATGGCAACGTGGCCATCTACAACCTGAAAAAGTTGCACTCACAGCCAGGCTACAAGAGCTCTGCCAAGTCAGGGAAGCACACAGACCCCGTGTGGCAGGTGGGTGCCCCAGCAGGGGTCATTCATTTCCTTTTTCCTACAGCGATGTGCAGTTAGATCAAGTTCAAACAGCCCGGTGACAAGCCTGGGATGGAGGGACGTGTGCTTTGGCCCTGTATGCATGGTAACACTAGCTACTGATTGGTAACTTTCGGGGAGCATAATAAATCCTATTGCAATGTACGGGAAGGAAATAATGAGCCAGAACAGGCACCAAAACTTTGATTAAATAATTACTTTTCTTTTACTTTATTTGAGATTAGGGACTGACTTCTCTTATTGGGAGCAGCCAATCTCCTTTGTATATTATCGATGTCACCCTGACATCCTGCACGTAAGGCTATTTATCCTGTAAAGGCAAAGGCAAAGGACCGGATTCTGGCAGGCACCAGGAAGTGGGCAGGATGTACAGAATGATTAATCAGCAGGAAGTGACAGTTGTATTCTGGCAAGATCAGCCCAGTGACAGCCCGTTGTGCAGTTGACTCTCAGGCCTGGTCCACACTACGCTGTTAAACCGATTTTAACAGTGTTAAATCGATTTAACGCTGTACCCGTCCACACTACAACACACTTTAAATCAATTTAAAGGGCTCTTAAAATCAATTTCTGTACTCCTCCCCAACAAGAGGAGTAACGCTAAAATCGATATTAACATATTGATTTAGGGTTAATGTGGCCGCAAATCGAAGTTATTGGCCGGCTAGTTATAGTGATAGCTACCCACAGTGCAACGCTCCGGAAATCGATGCTAGTTTCGAACCAGGGACGCACACCGCCGAATTAATGTGCCTAGTGTGGACGCATACAATTGACTTTATAATATCTGTTTAATAAAACCGGTTTAAGTTAATTTGAAATTATCCTGTAGTGTAGATGTACCCTCACTGAGACCAACAATACACTGCATTGGGGCTGAACATAAAGGCTTTTGCTGGGTCATTGATCATGACAAGCAGACCATGCCCTCTCATTTTAGGCAATGCCCCACAACAATGGGTGATGTTTTATTGGGGCCAAAATGGGTGCGGTTGATCCTGTGCTAGAATCTGCTGGCTCTGAGTTTTCTGGCATAAACCAGACAGAATTTAACCCACAGTAACGGTTACATGTTATTAACAGCTTCCGTTGAATAAAGTCCAAGAAGCGAGGAATCTAATTGCAGGGTATTCCCATGGTTTTCCTGTACAGCAAGTGACATTTATGTATTATTATCGTGTATTATGTCAGTTAATGCATCATACAGAAAGTTTGGAATTTTAAGGTCACTTAAAAATGTTCCTGCAGCAAATGTATGTAGTGATCTCTGGACCGGTTTACATGGGCCCTTTGCCATTGATGCTTGGCCCCGCATTGCACCTACTCCACAGACTGAGTGGGAGAACATTCCCCATCACCATCTCCTTCCTGCTGCCATTGGAACTCCCTGTTACCACAACAGTTGGGCCAAAGTAAAATAATACACTTCTCAGAATGATTGACAGGATCCCTCCTGATGAAGGCTTCCTATAAAGGGCTGAGAGAACTCAGTTGGCCGAGAGCTACAGGAACCAAGCTGGCTCCTGTGGTGGGCCCTGGAGCAGTGGGGAAGAGGCGAGGGAAAAGGCATCTGGGCCCCCACTGCCTGCTTTGGTCAGAGGAATAACTTTGTTACACCACAGTTAAGTATTTGAAGACAAAGTGTGCTCTGAAGGAAGGGTCTGTACAGACTTTTGGGCCTGGACTAACCTTCCTGGGCTGGAGAGACACGCCAGCAGCCTGCTTTCTTGTTACCATGTTTCCAAAGTGCAAAGAGCCATTTCAGGATGTCCCCCTCTGCTGAAGAGTGTCTGTATTTTTAGAGTAGGACTCGACAGGCTGAGTAACTGCACTATAAAAACAAGTGTGGTGCTAGCCTGTTGCACAGTTGTCGGGAGAATGGATTGTGTGCGCACAGGTGAGGGGAGACTCTGAACTGCAGACATGTATCAGTGGCAGTGTTGTTTCCTCACTGGAGAGAAAAGGAGCCATGAAGTGCCCTTTGATCTGAGTGGAGCACTTGTTGCTTAATCCTCATTCAGCACTAAGAGGTACTATAATTTTGCCAGTGTAATTTAAGGACACTCGTGTTCCCCTAAAAAGCCTTTAGCTAGGTTGGGTACTATTTCTCCATTTGGCCCAAATCCTGCAGTCCTTACCAAGGCATTACTCTTGGCAGGGACTGCAGAATTTGGCCCATGACTTTTATATAAGCATTAGAAAGGTAATGGGAAATTTTGCCAAAAAATTGAGATGCGCTGTTCTGATCTTCTGCTCTGAGCTGCCTGGCTCTTTCTTTTTGAAACAATGCATGTATTTTAGCAATAGAGGGAGAAGTAGAAAGTGAATGTTCTTCGGAGTAGAATAGAAAGTCTGACAGTTCTCTCATTTTTATCACTTAGTCTTCAGGGAATTAGTATTATAATAGGAATCACAAGCATTTTCATAAAACAACGCCAGTGTTAACATCACATTATTACATGTAAAAAGCTATGGCTAAAATTTTCTGACTCCATTGCTTAAGATGACGAAATATAGACTTGCTCTCTTAACATCAGGTCCCTACGTTTCTAGCTTGTACAGTAATGGCTTCCTTTATATTGAGAAAGACTCTTACATGTATTGCACTCTAGCTACTCCAATATAAATGAGAAAGTTCTGGTTTATGGCAATGCAATGTTCAGGTTACACGTTCAGTCACAAAGGCCAATAACATATTAGGCCACTCATTTGTCACCATAAACAGGGACAGAAAACATGTATACCTGTAGACATATAGAATATCTGTGTAATGCAGCCAAATTAACCTAGCTGTTGGAATTTTAGCTCTAATACATCCTCCTGACTCACTGAGATTCTAACTTTGCAATGTTACAGTAACTTCTGCTATCCTAAGGCCACGTCCAGACTAGGAATTAAAATCGATTTTAGATACGCAACTTCAGCTACGTGAATAACGTAGCTGAAGTCGAATTTCTAAAATCGAGGTACTCACCAGTCTGGACGGCGCGGCATCGATGTCCGCGGCTCTCCGCGTCGATTCCGGAACTCCGTTCGGATTGATGGAGTTCCGGAATCGATGTAAGCGCGCTCGGGGATCGATACACCGCGTCCAGACTAGACGCGATATATCGATCCCCGAGCAATCGATTTTAACCCGCCGATGCCGCGGGTTAGTCTGGACGAGGGCTAAGATACAAGGCAAAAATCACCCATTCACAGGAGGTTGAAATAGTTCTTTGCCTTTAATTTGCTAGTCTCTTCATTAAAAAGGGAGAGAAGAAGATTGCCTATGTTTGATAATGGTATTTAATGTTAATTAGACCTTGAGGCTCACATCTTATGTGAGGTGAATGGGTTGGGTGGGGGAGGGACAAGGCCACTAATTACCCACCTTTACTGGTGTTATTGTTTGGCTTGAGAGCATGTGCTGGAGTCGTGACTGGAGGGCAGCTGCCTAAAGAGAAAATGCATCTTGGAGCAGGATTAGGGGAAAAATTCATTTAAATGGAAATAATGATCCAAAAGATCAACACCCTTGTTTGTATCCAGTCCAGGGCTAGTTCCAGGGGGCTTGTCTTGACTTAAGCTCTCTAAGGAGTATGCATCCCCCTTTCTCAAGCCAGGGGTTAAGTGCCGCAGTCTGGTCCCTAAATGCAAAATCTGTGATGCAAAAGAGGCACAGATTCTATAGGCTGAGCTAACCATCTCTGCAGATGTCCTCTGAGCAGCCTCCCCAGGCCGTACTGTCGCCCACCAAGAGGATGTTCTCCTTGGCAAGGACTCTCTCTCCTCGGCAAGTTTCAGACTTCAGCCGTTTTTTCTTTGGCCCTGGCTTTTAAAAAAGATGATGACTAGAATTTTTTACAGTGGGTAAAAAGTGTGTTTTTGTCACTCTCCCATCCCTGCAAAGCAGCTGAAGGGACTTTGTTCAAACCTTCCAGAATAAGTCACCTTTAGGCACACATCACTCATGGACATGTTCAGCTCAAAAGGTTTCGAAAGTTTGGAGTCTTGAGCATATGAAAGAGGCGTTGATCGTAGAAGCTGTTTGCAACTGCAAAGTGTATTTCTGCTGTGCAAAATGGCTTGTAATACAGCTTCGTACTCAGCAGAGCTACCACCTGTGTATGGCTCTAATCACACGTTAGCCTCCGAACCAAGGTTTTAGTACTACTCCTGGTAACAATGCAGAGCCAATGCTGTTTTGGGAGCTGGACTCTGATGCTGCTTTGCTCATCAACACAATTTTAACCAAGTTCCAGTTGCCGAATGTTGACCCCCACGCCGCAGAAAGGTGGACGCTTCAATCAACTGCGTTTATAGTATGTCTCAGTCGGGGCTCACTAGGTCGACAGGACACAGCTTAATTTTTGTACCCAATTTGAGTTTCCAGAGCTGCCAGTTAGAAAACCCACTTTTCTACTTCACATATTAAATCTGATGAGGACTCAATGAGGCAGCCTAACCACAGGAGCCCAGCCACTCTTCAGGGGAAAGATATGTACTTTAACAGGGAAATGGCCTTACTCTGAGGTGTAGGAGCTTGTGCAGTAGTGTCTCCATAGGAATTGTGGAAGCCCCATCTTTTAGGACTCTGAAATAAAACACACTTGAGACTCTTATAGGGAAAAGTTCAGATGCTAAATGATATTTAGGCATCAACTCTCTTTGAAATCAATAGGAAGTAGGTGCCTAAATACCTTTGACGTTCTGGGCCAAAGTTCCTACAGTGACAAAGACAACGAGATCTTTTGCATCTCTAATTTCTAGGCTCTGGCTAGGTTCTTGCATGATTCTATAATGAATCTTGTGTCTCACCAAGCCATTCCCAGTCCCATTTAAAAAGATGTTCACTCTTATTTCACTGATGTCAATAAATTGGTTCAGTTACAAAACAGGATCACAGTCAGCATGTACCATTGTCCCCCTTTCCTCTCCCCCTGCCTCCCATTGAGCACAGCTGCACAATAACAGCTTTCCTTAGTGCCGGTTGTATGAACTGTGCTTAAGAGTAGGATAGGTGCTTCATCAATAACCCACTGTCGCACCAAGTAACCGTTACCCTTCTGATGACTGGCAATTTCCTTCTAAATCTGTCACATTAAAAGCCAGTCAGACAAATGGCCTCTGTGGCTGGTTTTTGTTTATGAGATAGGATCCGAAGCAGCAGAGCAGTTTGCTCTTTCAGCTTCAGGCTAATGAGGAGTTTGTTGGGAAAACAGAAGGGAAGAAGGAAAGGTTAGAAGGTTGGCAGCAAGGTGAATAGATAAAGATTAGCATTCTGGGAATGGTCTCAGCTCTCTCCATGCACGCTTGCAGTTAATAGAGCTGTTTGTAGGGTCTCCCTGGTTACTTTGCAGACACATCAAGCCACAGTAACCTTTGTATATATTTAACTGCCACCCCCAAAGCTTAGTAAAAACAATGAGGAGTCCTTGTGGCACCTTAGAGACTAACAAATGTATTTGGGCATAAACTTTCATGGGCTATAACCTACTTCATCAGATGCATGGAGTGGAAAATACAGTAGGCAGGTATAAATATACAGCACATGAAAAGATGGGAGTTGCCTTGCCAAGTGGGGGATCAGTGCTAATGAGGCCAATTCAATAAGGGTGGATGTGGCCCATTCCCAACAATGGATAAGAAGGTGAGTTACTTAGCTTAGTGTTACTAGGGGGTCTTTACCACAGAGGGCAAGACCTGTGCAGACAGTAATTTGGAGAGGAGGGGAGAGTCTGAGAGATATGAAATCAGTAAAGCTGGAAAACAGTGAGGTGAGGTTCAAGCAGACAGGACTTCTTGGGT
This sequence comes from Gopherus flavomarginatus, assembly GCF_025201925.1. Lineage (NCBI taxonomy): Eukaryota > Metazoa > Chordata > Testudines > Testudinidae > Gopherus > Gopherus flavomarginatus. Next base: position 5,054,286 of record NC_066619.1, on the reverse strand, counting down.
GGGCTTTAAAGCTGGCAAATAGGTGAATGTAAACAGGTGGGATGACAGAGCAGAGCCAGCAGCAGTAAGGTAAGGACTGTGAAGCAGGAGAGAGTCTACATAAACAAATCAGAGTAAGATAAGTAAAAAGAACATCAGATAAGGATTCATCTCAGAGCCTCCACTGGGAGCCCTGCTTTCCCCTTTGTCTCTCTCCAGTAGCTTTTCTTACAGCCCTAGCCTTGAACATCCAGTCAAGGGAGGGGAAAAGAGAAACTAAAGTTAACCCTTTGTGTACTGGGGACCAGGTAGTGCCCCTGTATCCTGTCACAGACATTTTGCTTAACTCAGTCTGGCATGTGCACAAAACTGCTGAAGAATGAGGAGAGCATTCATGTGCTAAAGGAGGATGGTCTTGGAGCTAAGACACTAGACTGGGTGTCAGGAAAACTGTGTTTGAGTCCTGGCTCTCCCATTGACTGGCTGAGTCACTAAAGCCATTCACAGCAGCACTACTCATAACAGTAAGTGATACCTCCAGTACTAATCAACTATTCTACACAGGTTCTTATACTGCCCCCATGGAATCTGAGTGCCTTCCAGTAGTGCATTAAGCAATATAACAGAGAGAAGTGTGTACAGGGGAGCCTTTTGGTTTTGAAGACACACACACACACACACACACACACACACACACACACAGCTGTATGTCTATGTTAGAAAAGGCAGGTCTTGGCGCATAAGGTGGGTAGGGTTGGGATGCTCCTCAGAGAGGTGATGCCACAGTCCCTGAGAAAGTTCTGTCTCCCACACAGGTGAGCTTTACCTTGTTGCGGAGCATTCCGCTGGGCCAGAGGAATCAAGTTGTTGACCATCCTAGCGCTTTAGTCTATCTTTTAAATATCCTGAGCCTAGGACATGGAGCACTTTGAAGATAAGGACTGAGACTTTCAACTTGATTCAATGTTCTATGGGAAGCCAGTGTAGAGAACAAAGGACAGGTCTGATGTGTTCACTGGGTTGCTGAGGAGATGTGCTGCAACATCCTGTACCAGGTGGAGTTCCCTAAGCACAGAAGGCTTTGTGTCCAGGTATCGCATTGTTCTAGCCCAGCCGAGAAGTGACAAAGGAGTATGAGGTAATCATTCACAGTGTTGGGATGAAGTGTCCTAGCCAACCAGAGATGACACGAAATGTTGGACATGAATAGATAGAACCTTTCGAGAAAATCTTTGCAGCATTTTGATTTCAAAATTTTCTTTTCTTAAGGAACTTTTGGACCCATTTCACTTTAAGGTTAAATGAGATAAAGTGCCAGAATTTTTCTCTTAAGTGTCTTTGCTGTTAATGAACAGGATCTCTGATCTTTAGCGCAGATGTTATATTTTATCAAGGCAGTGTGAGGCCGTAGCTCCTGAAGATTTAGATTTTATACTTGATACAATAGCTTTTTGTTAAACCACAACTTGGATACACATTCTGTCAGGTCTGAATTCTCTTGTAAACCACCAGAAGCCTTCCTGGAACATCATGTAACATTTATCTGAAAAAGGAGTTCTGCTCTGATGAGTTTTTTCCCCTCTGTATTTGCATACAAATGCTGGGCTTTCTGTCCTGCTTCTGATCTGGCTGCTGCTAGATCAATAGATTTTTGTTTTGTGCTGCTTTGTCTTCCTCTCCATTCTGACCTAAGACCTAAAGTACAGATAATTACCGGATTGTGGCTCTTTCAGATTTGGGTTTCTTTATTAATGTCCATGTTCTAGTTATAAGCTTTTCACCTTCACTTAGTAGTGGTAGTAACAATATTTCTTGAGGCTCTGATTTGCAAAGGCTGGAAAATCTGAGCCTGAAAGTTGAAGGTAACAGGGGAAGAGGCGACTCATTCATTTCATTATAAGGAAGGATGTCTGGAATCCTGAATTCAGGACTGCTCCTATCTAAACCTCTGGAAGTGGATATAGGGGGTCAGATTCTAGGAGCTTGCATAGAGATTCTCCTGAGTCATGCTGGCAGTCAGACCAGGTGAGTCTTAAAAACACCAACCTAGGATGCAAAAAAGTTTTCCTGTTTCTCTGAGAGAGAGAAGTCGAGGCAGGGACAGAGGAATCCTGCAGGGAACACAGCTAAGTGCAAGCTTTGGCAGAAACTGTTACGTAAAATTAACAATAAAAGAACCCTCAGGCAGGGGTTAAGTTTGAACTTTACCCAGAGTGTGCAGGTGTGTGTATTACCAATAAGATGGGAGTGCGACCTGCATGCAGTGCTTTCTAGATACAATAGCAAAACAGAACTGGCTGGGCCTGATCCTCAACTGGTGTAAGCCTCCACACAGTCTGTGGATGCTAGTGGAGCTACACCCCACAACCTCTCTCTAACCTCAAGACAACCTTTGCCAGGCCAGAATCCTGTGAGGTGCTGAGCAGCCTCCACTCAGTGCTGGGCAGGAGGCACGACTCGGCACCTCGCAGGCCAGCCACCTGACTCCCTTGCTGGTGATGCCACAGTCCCTGAGAAAGTTCTGTCTCCCACACAGGTGAGCTTTACCTTGTTGCGGAGCATTCCGCTGGGCCAGAGGAATCAAGTTGTTGACCATCCTAGCGCTTTAGTCTATCTTTTAAATATCCTGAGCCTAGGACATGGAGCACTTTGAAGATAAGGACTGAGACTTTCAACTTGATTCAATGTTCTATGGGAAGCCAGTATAGAGAACAAAGGACAGGTCTGATGTGTTCACTGGGTTGCTGAGGAGATGTGCTGCAACATCCTGTACCAGGTGGAGTTCCCTAAGCACAGAAGGCTTTGTGTCCAGGTATCGCATTGCTACGGTGGAGGCTTTGTGTCAAACACCATTACAGACCCTGCCTCTGATTTCCATAGCATCAGTCATCCCCAGGATTTGGATGCAAGCCTTCCTTCTGTGCGCCGTTTGCAGTCCCTACACACAGAGGGCGAAACTTAATATTTGGCCTGTAAATTGGAACTCCTGTTCATTGAGCAGAGTCAGAATTGGGCGAGTGAGCCAGGAATTGCAGCTGGTTAAATACATAAGAGCAGTGCTGGCCTCTGTTGTACGGGATGTTAGCTGCATATCATATCTAGGGTGCCATAAGTACTCCAACCACTGATAAGGACAAATAAGTGAGAACCTAGTTTCCTGTTTCCTTGCTGCTCCTGCTCCGTGGCTATAAGCCAAGCCAGTACAATAGGAAGTGCTGTGTGCTAGGAGGGGATAAGCAAATAGGCTCTTAGTAATATATTGTGTGAACTCACAAACCAGAACAGCCAAATTCCAGCAGGAAGAAAAACTGAAAGTGGGGTCTGCCTTGTCTCGCTCTGTTTATAGCTGAGCCACTGCTTCCCTTAGCTAAATCTCAGTTTCACAAGCTCAGTGGTCCCTCTTCATTCTCAGTTCCTGCTCCTTTTCTGCTCCTCCATAGGTGGTACCTCAGATTATCAAAGCAGCATGCTGGAAATCTCTCCCTCCTGGTTCTAGGGTTGCCAGTTTTCTAATCACACCACACTGAACACTCATGCCCATGCTCTGCCCCTTCTCAGAGGCCCTGCCCATGCCCCATCCCTTCTCTGAGGCCCCATCCCCCCTGCTTGTTCCATTCCCCCCTCCCTCCACTTTCACTGGGCTAGGGGAGGGGCTATGGACTCTGAGCTGGGGGTGCAGACTCTGGGGTGGGGCTGAGGATGAGGGATTTGGGATGTAGGAGGGGGTTCTGGGCTGGTCCAAGGGGTTGGGGTGCAGGTGTGTGTGTGCGGGGTCCCAGTGATGATTACTGTGGGCAACCCTACATGCCCACTGCACCAATTCGCCACTCTCTCCAAAGGCCAGGTGCTCTCATGTCCCCTTACCAAACCCATGAACCACCCTGGCCCTCTTTATCTGGGATGTTTATTAAAAGGAAAGCCATGGATGCTAAGGACATCTGTTAAGGACAAGGTATTTGAGTGAGTTCCTAAACATACTGTAGATAGCATTGGACCTTTGGAGCTCAAAGGGGTGTATTAAACCTGCCAGACAGATGAAGAAAGCACACGTGACTGAGAAGTAATGGGACCTTTGGATGTCTGTACATTTATCAAGAAGCAGAGAGGAAAGGTAAGTAAATTCTAGAGTCTAAAGCTTTTTCTCCCTAAAGCAGACAGTATAAACAGACATTTAAATATTACTGGTTCACATAGTGGAAGAGGCATTCACAGCAGACAGCCTCTATTGAATGGTTACTGAGGTGGGGAATGTTTACTTTATAAATGCGCTGAGTGGATCCATTCTGTCATGTCTCATAATTTTACAGTAAACCATCAGTGTATGCTTCGATAAACGACGGCAGCTCATCCGAGAATTCTGCTCTATCAATCTGTTCTCTCATCTGCGGATTAATGTCATAGATGAAAACGTTTGCATTTGAAAGGGTATCTAGACTTTCACTGTAGGAATATTTTTCTATTGCATATGTTTTTGGAGTTTTTAATGTAAATCAGATTAATTATTTATATATGCATTGCTCCATCAGTCTCCATTCAGGGTCATAAGACATATTTACTGTACAAAGAAGACTGCTGAAATCTAATCTAGTGAGTGAACAAAGCAGTCACGATGTGGTTAAACATGATATGAGGCAATTCATGCTAGGTGAAACCAAATTTTAAATTGGATAAAACATCCATTTCTGAAGCTAGGAAACTACTTATTTTCTGAGGCCCAAAGATGGGGACAAAGAATGAGGTAGCTTCAAAATATTAGACTTCCATTAGGGATCTGAGAATAAATTCAAGTCAGTTTTATTTGCAGAGATTTCATGGCCAATACCTGCTTATGGCAACACTGGCCATTATATTTCATCTGCTTTTGTTCGTACTGCCTGTACCATGACCTGACAGGGTTTCTACCTCCAAAACCACATGTAGTAGTGGGGATGATATTCTAAGTAATGATGTGACCCCAGCCATGTCCCTGTGACTTAACGAGATATTGTGACCTAATGTTGTGGGATAGTTATCTTCAATTAACTATCACAACCATGTAAAGTCCTTCCTTAGCTTCTGAGTCAAAATGAGCCAGTTGGTCTCATCACAGCCTTTTCCTTTATCCCAAACCCACTGTGTAACATATGTCTCATAGAGAGGGATGTCCCTCATTTTAGTCCCAAACTTAACCTAATTTTGGTACCCCCTCACTTCTTCTGGTGAAAATTATTTACAGCAGAAATAAAGACTTATGAGGCTGAGCATATAGAGAAGAGTTATTGATATCATAGGAAGGAATTGCACAGCATTTTAGATTTCCTACATGAATAATCTTTGTTTTCCTCAGTGTGTGTCTGTCACACATTGTCTCCCATTTAGGGCCTTGGCAGGTCAAGAGGCATGCCGTACAGTTTGTCACGATCGCAAGATTCTGCGAGAGGGGTTCATGCCTGTAATAACAGGTGTTCTCCTCAGAGATTGAGAGGCATTGGCAGAACTGTGGAGGGGAAGTATCACAGTGGCTGCCTGCAAAGAATTGAAGTCAGACATACCAGGGAAAAATGTGGCCAATTATGTTTTAATGAAGCTAGCGGCAAACATCCTTACATTTAACAAATGCTAAACTTGCTCACCATTTCTTGTAAAGAGACACTGTCAAGATGATAGAAATTTTCATACTCATTCAGACAAGTGGTCCACCTAGTCTGGTATCCTGTCTCCAGAAGTAACCAGTAGCAGCTTCTTCAGAGGAAGGTGCTAGTATCCTTCTAATAGATTAGAGAATAATCTGTTTATAGGGGAAGTGACTTGCTAACCTTGATGAGGATGAAGGTTTATACCCTTTATTTTCCTTTTATCCCATCAAGTGTAACTTTATGTATTGTCATTATCTGTATAAATATTCAGTCCTTTTGGAATTCTGGTAAGCTCGTGCCTCAACTGCAGCTTGTGGCAATGAGTTCCACAGACTATTTATGCATTGCACAAAAATAGGTTAAAGAGCACATTAAAAGGAAAAAACAAACACGTTTCCTTGCTTGTTACCAATAACATCTTACTCACTAATGCTGAATAATTTTAAAAATCTCATTGACTCTTGTGCATTAATTTTATTTGTTACTCTAAACTTGGCATTTGTTTGAGCTGCCTGTTCAGTTTTGGTTTTATTTACGGACAGGTTTTAGGCAATTTCACTCTCAAGTTCTCACAAACTGTCTGGGTTGAAAACAAGGGTGTCATAAACAGATAGTTAAGAAGTTAAACAGATAGTTAAACAGATAGTTAATAGAACAGAAGTACTTCATGTCTCTTTTGCCTGGAAAGGGTTAACAAGATCAGTGAGCCTGGCTGTCACCTGACCAGAGGACCAATCAGGGGACAGGACACTTTCAAATCTTGAGGGAGGGGAGTCTGTGTGTGTGCTGTTAGGGTTTGGTGGTTGTTCTCTCTGGGTTCTGAGAGTGACCAGATGTGCAAAAGACGGTTACTCACCTTTGTAACTGTTGTTCTTCGAGATGTGTTGCTCACATCCATTCCAGTTAGGTGTGCGCGCCGTGCGTGCACGTTCGTCGGAAACTTTTTACCCTAGCAACTCCAGTGGGCCGGCAGGTCGCCCCCTGGAGTGGCGCCGCCATGGCGCCCAATATATATCCCTGCCGGCCCACCCGCTCCTCAGTTCCTTCTTGCCGGCGACTCCGACAGTGGGGAAGGAGGGCGGGTGTGGAATGGATGTGAGCAACACATCTCGAAGAACAACAGTTACAAAGGTGAGTAACCGTCTTTTCTTCTTCGAGTGATTGCTCACATCCATTCCAGTTAGGTGAATCCCAAGCCATACCTAGGCGGTGGGGTCGGAGCGAGAAGTCGCGGCATGGAGCACAGCAGATCCGAAGGCCGCATCCTCTCTAGACTGCTGGACCAGGGCGTAGTGGGAAGCAAAGGTGTGGACCGATGACCAGGTCGCTGCCCGACAGATTTCCTGGATGGGCACACGGGCAAGGAAAGCCAGCGACGACGCCTGCGCCCTGGTAGAATGCGCAGTCACACGGCCCGTAGGGACGTGGGCCAAGTCATAGCAGGTCCTGATGCAGGACGTTACCCAAGAGGATAACCTCTGGGAGGAGATAGGAAGCCCTTTCATGCGGTCCGCTACTGCCACGAAAAGCTGGGGGGATTTGCGGAAGGGCTTAGTCCTCTCCACGTAGAACGCGAGAGCCCTACGGACATCAAGCGAGTGGAGCTGCTGCTCCCTGCCTGAGGAGTGAGGTTTCGGGAAAAAAACCGGGAGGAATATCTCTTGGTTGACGTGGAAGGCTGAGACCACCTTGGGGAGAAAAGCAGGGTGTGGTCTCAGCTGCACCTTGTCCTTGTGGAAGACCGTATATGGGGGGTCTACCACAAGAGCCCGGAGTTCCGACACCCGTCTAGCTGAGGTGATAGCTACTAGAAAGGCCGTCTTCCAAGAGAGGTAAAGCAGGGAGCAAGTAGCTAACGGCTCAAAGGGGGGCCCCATGAGCCGGGACAACACCAGGTTAAGATCCCAGGTTGGAGCAGGGGGACGGACGTTAGGGTATAAACGTTCCAGCCCCTTAAGGAATCTAGACACCGTCGGGTGGGAAAAAACAGAGCGACCATCCGCACCCGGGTGAAAGGTGGAGATAGCTGCTAGGTGGACTCGTAACGACGATATGGCCAGACCTTGCCCTTTGAGGGACCAAATGTAGTCTAAGATGTCGGCTACTGAAACTTCCATAGGGCGGAGATTTTTCTCCACGCACCAAAAGGAGAAGCGCTTCCATTTGGCCAAATATGTCGCTCTTGTGGACGGCTTCCTGCTGCCCAAGAGCACCTCCCTCACCGGCGTGGAACAGCGCAGCTCAGAGCCAGTCAGCCACGCAGGAGCCACGCCGCTAGGTGCAGCGACTGCAGGTCCGGGTGACAGAGGGTCCCGTGCTCCTGGGTAATCAGGTCCGGATGAAGGGGCAGGGGAACTGGGTCGGCTATGGTCAGGTCCAGCAGCATGGGGTACCAGTGCTGTCTGGGCCATGCCGGGGCTACCATGATCACGTGAGCCCTGTCCCTGCGCACCTTCAGAAGGACCCTGTGGACCAACGGGAATGGGGGAAACGCATAGTACAGGTGGGTCGACCACTGGATGAGAAAGGCATCCGCTATCGACCCGGGCTCCCTGCCCTGAAAGGAGCAGAACGCTTGGCACTTCCTGTTCCCTTTGGACGCGAAGAGGTCCACCCGGGGATAACCCCACCTCCGGAAGATGGAGAGGGCGACGTCTGGGCGGAGGGACCACTCGTGTGACAGGAAGGATCTGCTCAATCGATCCGCCAGCGTGTTCCGTACTCCGGGGAGGAAGGAAGCCATGAGGTGAATGGAGTGGGCTACACAAAAGTCCCAGAGTCGTATCGCCTCGTGGCACAGGGAGGAGGATCTGGTGCCGCCCTGCTTGTTGATATAATACATGGTCGTCGTGTTGTCGGTGAACACCGCGACACAACGACCCTGGAGCTGATGACAGAACATTTGACAAGCAAGACGGACCGCTCTCAACTCCCGCATGTTGATGTGTAGCCCCACCTCCTCCTGGGACCACAGGCCCTGCGTCCTCAGGGTCCCTGCGTGGGCCCCCCAGCCGAGATCTGAGGCATCCGTTGTTAGGGACACCGAGGGCTGAGATGGGTGGAAGGGGAGACCCGCACACAACACTGACTGGTCCAGCCACCAGTCGAGAGAATCTAAGACCCCCTGGGGGATCGTGATTAACATATCTAGTGGCTGTCTTGTCGGCCTGTAATGACCGATGAGCCACAGCTGGAGTGGCCTCATGCGGAGCCGAGCGTAATTGGTCACGAAAGTACAGGCCGCCATGTGGCCTAACAGGGTTAGACACGTCCTCACTGACGTCAAGGGGGCTGTCTGTAGCCGTTGCACGATGGCCGACAAGGCCTGGAACCGCTGCAATGGCAGCAAGGCCCTGCCCACAGTGGCGTCCAGGACGGCCCCGATGAATTCCACCCTTTGTGTGGGGGCCAGGGTGGACTTGTCTGTGTTCACCAAGAGGCCCAGAGCGGCGAACATGTCGGTGATCACACGGACATGGCTGCAGACTTGTTGGTGCGACGTGCCTCGAATCAACCAATCGTCCAGATACGGGAACACGTGGATACGACTGCGCCGAAGCTGCGCCACAACAACTGCCATGCATTTCGTAAACACTCTCGGGGCCGTGGACAAGCCAAATGGGAGGACTGCAAATTGGTAATGCAGAGACCCCACAAGGAAGCGAAGGAAACGTCTGTGGGGTGGCCAGATAGCAATGTGAAAATACGCGTCCTGCATGTCGAGGGCGGCGTACCAGTCTCCCGGATCCAGGGATGGGATAATGGTCCCCAAGGAAACCATGCGGAACTTCAACTTCACCAGGTACTTGTTGAGCTCTCGCAGGTCGAGGATGGGCCTGAGGCCTCCCTTGGCCTTGGGGATCAGAAAGTAGCGGGAATAAAACCCCTTGCCTTTCTCGTTCTCCGGCACCGCCTCTATAGCTCCTTTGCCGAGGAGCGTCTGCACCTCCTGCCGAAGGAATTGCTCGTGAGAGGGGTCCCTGAAGAGGGACGAGGAAGGGGGGCGGGGAGGAGGAAATGAAACAAACTGCAGGCGGTATCCCGACTGCACCGTGCGTAAGACCCAGCGGTCTGATGTTATTAGGGACCACGCCGGGAGGAAAAAAGAAAGGCGGTTGGAAAACGGGGGGAAAGGATCCAATGGGGAAACTGTTACTGCGCCCTCGGGCGCACCTTCAAAATGAAGGCTTGGGACCAGGCGGGGGCTTAGAGGAGCCTTGGTTTTGGCCCCCTTGGTTCCCCGAGTGCCTGCGCCTTCCGTTCCTGCCGCGGCGCCTGTTAAGGTCCTGCCGCTGGCGGAACTGGAGATACGGCCTGCGCTGTTGTTGCTGTTGCTGCGGCCGGAAGGGTCTGCGTTGCGTCACTGGAGTGTGCATCCCCAGTGACCTCATGATGACTCGGTTGTCTTTTAGACTCTTGAGTCTAGGGTCTGTCTTATCCGAGAACAGCCCTTGGCCTTCAAAAGGAAGGTCCTGTATTGTGTGCTGGAGCTCCGGCGGAAGGCCGGAAACCTGCAGCCAGGAGAGGCGACGCATTGTTACACCCGACGCGAGGGTACGGGCAGCCGAATCCGCAGCGTCCAGAGAGGCTTGCAAGGACGTGCGTGCGACCTTCTTGCCTTCCTCTAAGATGGCCGCAAACTCCTGACGAGCATCTTGTGGCAACAGCTCCTTGAATTTGTCTGCTGCCACCCAGGAGTTAAAGGCGTATCTGCTTAACAGGGCCTGTTGGTTGGAGACCCTGAGTTGCAGCGCCCCTGCCGAGTACACCTTACGGCCGAGGAGATCCATCCGCCTGGCCTCCCTGGATTTGGGGGCTGGAGCCTCCTGACCATGACGCTCTTTATCATTGACGGATTGGACCACCAGGGAACACGGAGTCGGGTGTACGTGGAGGTACTCGTAGCCCTTAGAAGGAGCCATGTACTTCCTCTCGACGCCCTTCGCAGTGGGAGGAATGGAGGCCGGAGACTGCCAGATGGTGTTGGCGTTGGCCTGGATGGTCCGTATGAACGGCAGGGCGACCCTGGTGGGAGCGTCTGCCGAGAGGATGGTGACAATAGGGTCCTCTACCTCCGAGACCTCCTCGGCTTGTAGACTCAGGTTTTGGGCTACTCGCCGGAGGAGGTCCTGGTGCGCCCTGAGGTCCAGCGGGGGGGGGCTGTTGGAGGAGGTCCCAGCCACCGCTTCATCAGGGGAAGAAGATGAGGAGACCCCCGGCAAGAGGGTGTCTAAAGGGGGGTCTCCCTCGGCCCTCGCCTCTGCCTCAGGAGCCAAAGTGGAGTCCTGGTGCTTGGATCCTTCCTCCCCATCCGGGGAGGGAGGGGGGCGAGACAACGAGGCCTCAGGTGCCCTGCGCTCCGCAGTCGCCGGCCTAGCAGGGAGCTGTTGGGGGCCCTGGGCCTGATGATATGCCCAGGGTGTCCAGAAACCCCATTGCTGTGGGGCTGGGTCCTGCTGTGGAGGCTCGCTGAACAGCGCCGCCTGCCGGTCGGTGCCCAGCGCGTACCCACTGTCCGCCAGCGAAGACACGGACGGCTGCCTAGAGGGCCATGGCGGGGCGGACCCTGGATGGTAAGGGTCCGCGCGGGCCGGCACGGGCGATCGTCTCGGTGCCGGGGACCGGTGCCGGGAGTCGTAACGGTGCCGGGAGCGGGACCGAGTTCTGCCACGGTGCCGGGATCTGGATCGGTACCGGGCGCCGCTTCGGTGCCGGGATCGGGACCTGCCACCGGTTCGGTACCGGGAGGTCGACCGGGACCGGGACCTGCCACCAGCTCGGCGCCGGGAGGTCGACCGGTGCGGCGAACGTCTGGATCGGCTCCTGGACTCGCGGTGCCGGTAACGACGGCTGGAGTCTGACCGCGATCGTCTCGGTGTCGACCGGCGCCGCGAGTGCGACCGGTACCGCTGAGGGGAGCGGTGCCGGGACTGCGAGCGGCGGCGGGATCTGGAGCGACCGTGACGTCGGGACCTGGAGCGAGAACGAGAGTCCCGGGACGGTGCCGACATCATAGGCTTGCCTCTGGACACGACCCGCACCGGAGGTACCGGGGGTGGTAGCTGAGTGGGCTCGGTCATGGCTATGAGGTCCCGTGCCGAGGCGAAGGTCTCTGGTGTAGATGGCACCACTATCTCGACCCCAGATGTCATGGGGGAGCTTGGCGGCACCGGACTCGACGGACCCGCCGGGCCCGGAGTCGACGGTGCCGGCGGCGCCGCGGCCGATGCTGAGGCCGGGCGCTCCACTCGGGTGTGCCTGGCCGGAGTAATGGACTTCGACGGCCTAGGCTCTGTCCCCGGTGCCGGAGAAGGTCGGTGCCGGGGAGTCTTCTCGGTGCCGGTGCGATCCGGTGCCGGCGCCGAGATCACGGCCTGCGAAGCCGCCGGGTCAAGTGCCGCCTCCATGAGGAGAGTCCGGAGCCTTTGATCCCTCTCCTTCTTAGTCCTTGGCTTAAAAGCCTTGCAGATGCGGCACTTGTCGGATCTATGCGATTCCCCCAGGCACTTCAGGCACGCGTCGTGGGGGTCGCTGGTGGGCATAGGCTTCTTGCAGGCCGCACACTGCTTGAAGCCCGGCGAACCAGGCATGAGCCCGGTGCCGGGTGCCGGGAAGGGCTAAGCCCCCGGCGAAAAACTATTTACAACTACTTAACACTTAACTACTACTATCTAACTTAACAGTCTAATTAACAACTACAATAGAGATAACGATAGAAAAACAAGGAGAGCTAGGGACGTGGAGGACAGCTATGCCGCGCTCCACAGTTCCAACGACCGACACGGCGGTAAGAAGGAACTGAGGAGCGGGTGGGCCGGCAGGGATATATATTGGGCGCCATGGCGGCGCCACTCCAGGGGGCGACCTGCCGGCCCACTGGAGTTGCTAGGGTAAAAAGTTTCCGACGAACGTGCACGCGCGGCGCGCACACCTAACTGGAATGGATGTGAGCAATCACTCGAAGAAGAACCAGGTTTCTCTCCAATCTCCCTGATACAGTCTCTTATATGTCCAGAATAGTGAGTACTAGGTAGATAAAGCGAGTTAGGCTTACGTTTGTTTTCTTTATTTGCAAATGTGTATTTGGCTGGAAGGAGTTCAAATTTGTATTTTGCTGAAAGGATTTTAATTTGTACTTGTATACTTAGGTTGGGAGGGTATTCCCAGTGTCTATAGCTGAAAGACCCTGTAACATATTCCATCTTAAATTTACAAAGATAATTTTTACTGTTTTTTCTTTCTTTAATTACAAGCTTTTCTTGTTAAAGAACCTGATTGGTTTTTTTTTTTATTCTGGTGTGAGATCCCAGGGGACTGGGTCTGGATCCACCAGGAAATTGGTGGGGAGAAAGGAAGGAAGGGGGAGAGAAAGGTTAATTTTCTCTCTGTGTTAGGATTACTTTCTCTCTCAGGAAAAGTCTGGGAGGGGGAAAGAGAAGGAGGGGGAAGGTGAATTTTCCTCTCTGTTTTAAGATTCAGGGAGTTTGAATCACAGTGATCTTCCAGGGTAACCCAGGGAGGGGAAGCCTGGGAGAGGCAACGGTGAGGGAAAGGGTTTACTTTCCTTGTGTTAAGATCCAGAGGAACTGGGTCTTGGGGGTCACCGGGCAAGGTTTTGAGGGGGGACCGGAGTGTACCAGGCACTGGAATTCCTGGTTGGTGGCAGCGCTACAAGTACTAAGCTGGTAATTGAGCTTAGAGGAATTCATGCTGGTACCCCATCTTTTGGATGCTAAGGTTCAGAGTGGGGAATTATACCATGACAAAGGGAAAGTTTTAAAAGATATAAAAATGAACCACAAAATCCTTTTAAAGGATGAAAGATTTGGAAAGGTCACAGTACAAATTTCTCCATTTCTTCTTTCTGCCCCAAACCAGACATTGTTTCTATTATGAATTACAGTAAAAATACTTGTGTCCATGTTCGTAAATAAGGAGAAAAGCAATAAATCCTTGATGAAATTTGTACTAAATGGATGTGTTTTTTTACAGCGCCTGGCACAGTGAGCGGCTGGTGCACAACTAGGGCTCCCAGGTGCTACCATAATGCAAATTATAGTGATTTTTAGCTCAGGAGGCAAAATTTTTTGTATTTAGTAGCAAAAAATTGTGCAAACACTTCAGATGTGGTTCTTCCTTGTTACCTACGTTGTAAGTGAACCTTTGTGTATATTATCATGCTGCCAAAATACTGGATCATTATCACATGCTTATATAAGGAATTAAGTTCTCAGCACATACCTTGACACCTTGTGTGCTAGTAAAATGATTGCCATGACACACCCAGCATGGATGCGGCTAATGAAAGGAAGTTTATCTCATGTTCCCAAACCCCCGGTAAGAGGGGACAGACGGGCAATTCTGTTCGAGTATCATGAAGGCTGTAAATGAAACTGGCAAAAGTTTATGGGATTCCGGGAGCAGCAACACCTCCTTCCCCTGCCAAAAACAGTGAAGGTGTTGGAGGGATTGAGTTATGAAGGAAAATTAAAAGAGCTAAGTGCCTAATTCTGCTTTCTAAAATTCAGTGGGAGGGGCTGGTGCTCATCTGAGGACAGAATTTGGCCCTCCATGTGCAGACTTCAGCCCAAGAGTATTCAAAGTGTGCAAATACCAGGGCCGGTGCAATGTTGTATAGGTTGGGGCAAGGGGTTACAGCTTTGAATAATGGAAGGAAATTGTTTGGCTGGTCAGCTCCAGATTGGAACGTGTACTGTGCACACATGGCTAGGACTGCATCTGGAGACTCGGTGAAACTTCAGCTAGTGTGTAATGTGGCTGCTCACTTGCTCGGGCCATGGCTACACTTAAAACACTACAGCAGCACTGCAGCTGCGCCGCTGGAGCACTTCGTTGTAGATACTCACTACAGTATGGGAGGGATTTTCCTGTCACTGTAGTTAATCCACCTCCCCAAGAGGCAATAGTTAGTTAATGGAAGAATTCTTCCGTTGAAATTAGTGCTGCCTATACTGGGAGCTAGGGCATGGTTACACTTGCAGATGTAGAGCGCTGTGAGGTAAACCCACCTTCGGAGAGTACAGTAGGAAAGCGCTGCAGTCTGTCCACACTGACGGCTGCCAGCACACTGGTGTGGCCACATTTGCGGCACTTGCAGCGGCATTGGGAGCGGTGCATTATGGGCAGCGATCCCAGCATGCAAGTGGCTGCAATGTGCTTTTCAAATGGGGGCGGGAGTGGAATGTGACAGGGAGTGTGTTGTGTGTATGTGGGGGGAGAAGTGGGTTTTTGGGGCCTGAGAGCATGTCAGCATGCTGTCTTGTAAGTTCAGACAGCAGTAGATCTCCCCCTCCCCCCCACCTCTCTCTCTCTCACAGCATTCCACACTAATGGCTTGCATGCCAGCTGTCAGAAATGGAGCTTTGAAAGGGCATTTCCACATTCCTACAGGAGTTCAAAACAATGACAAGAGTGGCCACCTGATTTAAGGGGATTATGGGACGTTTTCAGAGGCTGATCAGAGCTCAGTAATGCAACACCCCATTCACACTGATGCCCGTGCGTTGTAGCCAAGGTGCAGCAAACGTTATTCTTCTCGCTGAGGTGGAGTACCAGCAGCGCTGTAGCCGCGGAGTCAGAGCGCTCTACGTGCCTTACCAGTGTAGACGGGGAGTGAGCTATGGTGCCCGCGGCTCCTTTATTGCGCCGTAACTCGCAAGTGTAGCTGAGCCCTTAGGGTAGCTTAACTACATTAAGCCAGTGTAGCTGGGTAGACCTAACTTTTCAGTGTAGACCAGCTTGTCTACACAGGGACACTGATAAAAGTCAATCTGAATTAACTAAAGCTGTGAATTTAAAGTGGATTCATTCAATCCCTGTGTGAGTGCTCTTTTTCAGAATTAAATTGGCCTTAATTTGGTTTAACTAAACTACTTGAAAAGTTAATTCAGGTTAACTTTTCTGAGTAGCCCCATGTAGACAAGTCGTTAGTGCTGATCCTTGTAAGGAGCACAACACATCTGTGCTCTGTATCCATACTTTACATCCAGATACAATTCAAGTTGTTTTTGATCTGTAAATTCTAAATATTTTCTGTCTTGGCTACCTTAGAAACCATTTTCTCCCTGTGTGATCCTGCACCGAGACTCTGGAGTGAACGGCCCTCTTGTTTAGGCAGTAGTACTTTGGTGACATGGTGGCAGGTCTTTTCTATGAGAAGAACTCAACTCAGGATGTTGCTTCCCTGACTTCAGTCTGAGTCAATTAACCTTAAAGGCTTCTCTGTTTCCCCAGGCCTTTGAGGAGGACATGGGCTGAAGAAGGTGTACGTGAGTTAAGGGGTGGGAGGATTACCTCAACGGGTTGGACAAATGAAGAAGAGCTTGTTATATGATGATAAGTTAAAGTTTAGGCTCCATTTTCAAAAGCAGCCTTTAATTTGCGGTATCTCCATTTTAGGTGCCCAACTTTAGATACCTAGGGCCTGATTTTTAAAGCTGTCAGCCACCAGCTGGCCTTGCCACCCCTTCACTAATTCAGAGAACAGCTTAGCAGGTAGCATACGTGAAGCAACCGTTACGGAGAGCATGACAGAGACCGGGTAGAACATACTCTCAATCACACTTCCTGTAACAGTATTGACAATGGATCTGGCTCATCTTCCTTAGCATCAGATGAAGGGATCTGACTAAGGGAGTATCCAGCACTGACAACCATTGTCATCAACATGTGCTGCCCTAGGTAGATGGATCTGAAATGGATGCTCTTAGCAATTTTGATGCATTGCAAAACAGCGCTCTCGGTACGCAGCATTGAAAAGAAGCGACTCTAACGTAATTAGCACTTTTATTTTTGGGTATATCATATTGTGCAATTCCATTTATGCAAGATAGAACAGAGCAGTGCTGGCAAGTACTGCCTGTGACTTGCAATAGTTGCCACTCATACGATAGCCCTTCTGGTCCAAGAGTTATAAGCCTGCTACTCTGTTTTCAATCATTTGTCATGGCCATATAGGGAGCATATCAAAATATGCTGAAATGGATTTCCTCAACTTTCATTTTTAGTTCCTCAGAACAGTGTGTTTTTCACTAGAGGATTAATTTGTCTTCAGTGAGTCTCTTGCTTAGTTTTCATGCTCTATGGGGCTTCACAGTACAAACAACTTTTTTTTATAGGATCAACACTTTTTTCCCCAAGGGAGCAATACCAAAAAACCAAGTACCCATAATTACAATATTGAGAATACAGCTTCCTTTTTGGAAATAGATGCCACATAAATAGATTGTCGTAGATGAAATATTTGGTATGCTCTGCAATAATCCGATTAATTTTTAATGCATGATGTTTAGAGAAATCTTCTGTGGTACTTGGACAGAGACAAATACCCCATTGAAATCATAGGAGCAGTCTTTGTAAGATATTGTGCCCATGCTCTCCTGATCGATGCCCCCAGAACTGTAAATGGGCAGATGTTGTGACAGGTCATCCTTTACTCTTCAGTCTTATTGGATTTCAGGATCAGAAAATTGGATCAATCTTGGTGCTTTTGGTCTCACTGAAATGTCTCATAAATCTCAAAACATTTATCCCTGTTCTAATCTCTGTTGCTGAGCAGTCACATTCAAAAGGCAAATCTTAGGAGGCAGATAAATGCTCTGAAGTAGTAGAGAGAATTTACCCTTTTTATTTATTTATTTATTTATTTGAAGGGTGAAATTTCCTCTAGTGCAAGGCCTAGGCACCCCTTATGCCCCTTGGGTCCCTCTGCACAGGACTGAATCTCATTCCTTGAGTGTAAATGTCCCAATAGACACCACACAGGGCCCCATCCTGTTTTCATTGAAATCTATTGCAATGCTCCTATTGACTTCAACAGGAGCTGCAGCCAGTCCATCAACAGCAATTTATTTATACTCTGGCATCTGATCCCTCCTGCAATACATTGAAAGATGTCTTGATTCTTCAATGTATTTCTTTACTTGCACTTAACGCTTGCAAAGGGGCCCAGGCTCTGAAGTCCTCCCATCCAGGTACAGGTAGAGCAAGGGCAGTAACGCAAGGGAAAGCGCCAGATAAATCAGCTATGGTGTTTGTGCATCATGGGATATTTGAATAATGAACACAGGCTGGTGAGGATGCCAATCCTCCAGCTGTTTTCTGTGAGCTCTTGTGCAGGACCCAGTCTGGTAAGCTTGTTTAGAGCACGCCTATTGGACCAGGCCCAGCAGGTGAGCCGAGCAGAGGCGTGGCTACCTTCTCCTGGACTGTGCATCACTCTGCGGTTTAGCTGCCCAGGTGACTGGTGTGGGGTTTCAGTGTATTTGCACAGAAGCAGAAACATAGGCATTTGCAGAACCTTTACTGCAAACATTCAGGCAATAAGGGAGTTTAGACACCTACAGTGTTTGGGGGCAGCTGAGAGGGGGTTTTGTGGGGACTGATTCAGGGATTTAGGCACCTGAAGTGGCAATTAGGTGCCTAACTCCTTTTGTGAATCTAGTGCTAGAATTTTTCCACAATTGTGATCGTGTTCAAAACCCACTGCTGGTAGGTGCTGTAGAGACGTGGACAGCACAGGCCATATCCTGGTGAGCCTATAAGCAAAGTCCCTGATTGTTCAAGCAGCATTAAAACACCAGCGCTTTCTTACCAATCCCTTAGGCCCCCATCCTGCAGTTTGAGCTGTACAGGCGGATGCTTGCCTCCCATTGACTTCAGCTGGATTCTGTGGGTGTGTAAAAGATTGCCCAAATGGAGTGCCATTGAAATCAATAGAGCCTCACATGAGTGCAGGGCTCTGTCTGCATGGATTGGATTGCAGGGTCAATGCACTGCAGAGGGGGAGAGTGGCAGAGGGTTTCAGTATGTGGAAGAACCTCTTGTGTCTCACTTCTGTGGCAAGTCTGATCTGGGATGACTAGAATCTACCTCTGATATCACAGCTGGAAAGAACTAGCCACAAGAGTGCCAGAAAGAGGGGCTGATAAGAAGGTTGAAATACTGTATGATGTTGGCTGCTTATAAAACTGTCTAGGAAAAACAGGTGAATGTGAATAGGACCAAAGTCCATGCCATCAGGCTCCCTTTAATGTCTTCAGCCCCTAGTCAGCTGCAAGAGGGGGTGCCAGTGGGGGTAGTGCTAAATGTGGAGTGCTTCAACTGAAAGGAAACTCATTCATTTATGGGGGGAAGGATAGCTTAGTGATTTCAGCCTTGGCCTGCTAAACCCAGGGTTGTGAGTTCAGTCCTTGAGGGGGCCACTTAGGGATCTAAGGCAAAAATCAATACTTGGTCCTGCTAGTGAAGGCAGGGGGCTGGACTCAATGACCTTTCAGGGTTCTATCCAGTTATGTGAGATAGGTATATCTCCATATGATTTGAAACCTCCATCTTACCAACTGCCCTGTAGTTATCCCCTGCTGAGTGCTTCCATGCCAACAATGAGTGTTGTGTTTGCCCTTTTTAGGTCAAATGGCAGAAGAATGACCTGGACAATAATTTGAACTTCTTCTCCATCTCTTCAGATGGGCGGATAGTATCATGGACTTTAGTTAAGGTAAATGTTATGTTTTGATAATTTCTCCCTTGCCTAATTGAAGCAAATTATTTACAAAGTTCAAAAGTAATAATATCAAGTGCACTAATGACCTCAGCCACCTTGCCTCTCATTATTATATCTTTTATTGGCTCAACTTCTGTTGGGAAGGCCCAGCCCTGAAGAAGAGCTCTGCATAGGTTGAAAACTTCTCTCTCGCCAACAGAAGTTGGTCCAAGGAAAGATATTACCTCCCCCACCTTTTGTCTTTCATGTCCTGAGACCAACCCAGCTTCATGAACACTGCAAACAACAGTGTTATAATAATGAGTTAGGCATGAAAAGAAGAGGTTGTTAATGATCAACAGTTCTAATATGAGTCTTTAAAACTTGTCATTGGGTTTTAGTATTAAACTACTTGAAGTGAACAGGGACAACCCACACCTCTTTGAGCACCAAACCCTTGGTCCTGCATGCAGCACTGGTAAGCAGGCTGTGTGCGGATCAGTGGGCTCTCAGTGGGAACCGTTGTCTTCCACCAGGTTGCTTTGAAGTTGCCGGAATCCAGTGTGATTCATTGCACAGAACATCTACCATTAATGCGAGAGCTGACTGTAGAATGGACCTCTTCCTATTTTTCCCTCCACTACCAAAAAAATCACCCTTTTAGGAAATGGTTAACTAAAGAGGTCAGATTTGTGAAATCCAGGAAGTGATTGGGAAGGCTTCAACTTGCTCAGCAATTCAACTAACTTTTGCTTTTGAGGGTGCAACTTAGGAAAATTGGTTTGGCAGTTTGTCCCAAAACCACCATACCCCTTCTTTTCTTGTTGCCACTAAATAAAAAATGGCTTCTTGCTTGAGGATTTCAGCGTCCTTTATTTCACAATCAACTGGATAACCTTAAGATACATAGAAGCTTAAAGCTCTGAGTAAGGGTCAGCAATCTCTGGCACGCGGCTCACCAGGGTAAGCACCCTGGCAGGCCGAGCCAGTTTGTTTACCTGCTGCATTGGCAGGTTCGGCCGATTGCGGCTCCCACTGGCTGCGGTTCACTGTCCCAGGCCATTGGGGGCAGTGGGAAGCGGTGCGGGCGAGGGATGTGCTGGCTGTGACTTCCCGCCACCCCTATTGGCCTGGGACGGCGAACTGTGGCCACTGTGGTCACGCGGCAGATAAACAAACTGGCCTGGCTCACCAGGGTGCTTATCCTGGCGAGCTGCGTGCCAGAGGTTGCCGACACCTGCTCTAGAGCTACATCCTCAGGGAAGCAAAGAAATTTCTTTATAAGGGGTTCTCCTGTTGGTGTAGGTAATCCATCACCCTGACAGGTGGTAGGTAGATTGACAGAAGAATTCCATTTCAGAGTATTTATTTGCCTCATCTCTCTCATGTTGATGGAGTTGGGCACAGTAATAGCACTGTCAGTTAGAAATAGACAAAATCACTATGGCAAACTTCATGAAACATCAGAACATGTGTTTCATGACGGTGTTTCCCGTAATCCTAGCCTGTCTCTGGAATACTGAGCCACTAGGCAGCTCTACTTTGTCCCTGAAATGTTGTGCAAAAGGTCTGCAGTTAGATCAGTGGGTTTCACTGGCTTGGACCTTATCATTCCCTACCAGAAGCAACAGTTGTGGGAATGACAGCACAGCTCTGATTGGCTAGTTGATGCAGTCTGATTAAGGTCCAGGACTAGGAGTTCAGTTCCCAGCTCTGATACAGACTTCCTGTGTGAACTTGGTCCACATTACTCAACTGCTCTGCACCTCATCTGTAAAATGGGGATAATGGTACTTCCTTCCCTTAGGGGAAGTATTAGAGGCTCACTTCACTAATGCTTGTGATGTGCTCTGAGATTATTAAATTAACATACAACTATTGTCTGGTATCCCTGGAAGTGCATTGGACAGCGATTGTCAACAATTTCTTTTCCCTGTGGAATTTCTGAATGGCTTATGCAATAAACAAGCCCCAGGAATGTATTGTTAGGGACCACACGTCTCAAACCTCAATCCATAGGGTGCTTAAGAGCTAGTAAGTTCCAACTTGCCACCCCATGATGGGCTAATAATCACCAAAACTAGAAGCTTGACTTCAACCTATGACTTCAGTCCTGGGATTTCATTGGTGGAGCTCTGAGGGTTCTGATTGGTTCCTTGCTTCTATTTAAAGCAAGCACAGGAACAGGAAGTTGTCCATGCATCTAGGTTCACCCTGCTTAGGACTGCTACCCTTGCACTACATGCTGCTACTGCCTAATTCTGATTTCCTGACCCTTCCTGACACCTGACTCAGTCTGACCTCTGGCCTGTCTTGAACTCTGATCTCCTAGTATCTCACTCAGCCTGTCTCCTGACCCCTTCTCCAACCACTAGGTCAGACTACCAACATTCTGGTCAGGACCGTATGCATGGACCACTTAGCTCACAGGAGTGATCCTGGAGCCAGTCATGGCAGAATGGACCTGGCTAACCCTTCAGGAGCACGAGGCCCACATGAGTAGTACAACCAAGCCCTGCAGGCCCAGGTCATCAGGCTGACCTCGCATAACCAGCTGTTGCTAGAGCAAGTCAGACAGTTGCATGCTGAAAAAGTTGCACTCCAGACATGGCTTGCACAGCCCTGTTACACGATGCATCTGCCAGAAAAGTTTGATGCTAATTACCAACGATGCCAGGGTTTTATAAACCAGTGCTACCTCCTGTTCATGATGCCATTCTCAGTTCTATACTATTATAGAAAGGTGATTCTGGTTATCAGCTTGCTGTCTAGGCAAGCATTACACTGGACCTCCCCCTACTAGGCATGCGACAGCCCAGCACTGTCGAACTGGGAAGTCTTCCTCCAAACCATGTCAGTGCTATTTGACAGCGTCCCAAACCCAGTATGGCAACTATGAATATCTGGTAATGCCCTTTGGGCTGACCAATGCCTCGGCCACCTTACAACATAAATGATGAGTTCTGAGACATGTTGGACCAGTGCATAATAGTTTACCTAGATGACATATTGGTCTTCTCTGATGATGCAGAACAGCGTACCACTCCCATCGAAATGGTGCTGGATTGCTTACGGCAGCCTAGCCTTTATGACGAGCTCAAGAAGTATGCTTTCAGTTAGGCCTCCACAGAGTTCTTCGGCTTTGTCTTATCCCCAGAAAGGATCCAGATGGACCCACACAAGCTCCAAGCTGTTCATGATTGGCCAGTTCCCCACTCTGTATGTGACCTGCAACGCTTCCTGAGGTACATCAATTTTTTCAAAACAAATGGAGCCCCCTCACTGCTCTCCTTTGGAAATATGCCCTATTCTATTAGTCTTCTAGTGCTAGCATGCATTAAATCAGCTGAAACTTCCCTTCACTACTGGACCCATATTGGCTCATCCAGACATCATACGAGCCTTCATTGTAGAAGCTGATGCTTCCAGCATGTTGACTGCGGCTGTCCTCTCCAAATGATTTGGTCCCAAACAAGCATTACACCTGTGCACTGACGCTCACCTCCACAGAGTTAAGCTATGAAATCCTGGCTAAGGAACTTCTGGTGATTAAAAAAAACTCTGTTGCAGAATTGTGTCACTGCTTCGAAGGAGCTCACCGCCAGGTCCAGGTATTCGCTGATCACAAAAATACAAAGTACCTCCATGGGGCAAAGGCCTTAAACCAGCGACAGCTTCCGTGAGCCCTGTTTTTCCTCATGATTTGATTTTTGTCATCACATATGGCCACAAAACCAAAAACATCAAGGCTGATGCCCTGTCCCAAAGATATGGTATCAATCCAGAAGCCCCCACCCAGGGACCAACCCTCATTCTCAAATCCCATAACTTTCTTGTCTTAGCTGTTCACCAGAATGTGCTCATATTGATACACTCTGCCTCAGGAATTCTGCCTGATGAACAAGTCATTATCAATAAGCAACTGCATGAGTCCCAGGAAGGGATCACATACATGAGGGACTGCATTTATGTTCCCCTGGGACCTGCAAATGTTACAGTCCTGCAGCTATTCCACGACTTTCCTCTAGGAGGACACTTTTAGGGCTTTAAGACCGAATGATTAATATCCCACCTTTTTAGTGGCCCATGGTGTTCCCCATGATACAATCATTCATTGCCGCCCGTGCCAGCACACCATACCACAAGCCCTGCAGTCTCCTCCAGCCCTTGGACACCCCATCTAAACCCTGTGCAGCTACCTTATTGTAGAATTACCAGAATTACTGTACAGATTTACAACAGTTTTGACAGAAGTGGGCTACTTTGCCAAAATGGCCCACTTCATACCCTGCACAGGCTTCTTTCTGCTGCAGAGACAGCCCAGCTATGGATTAGTGATCCCATTCGCCTCCGCAGCCTTTCAGAGCACATCACCTCCCACCAAGGGTGTCAGTTCATGGCCTGGTTCTGGCGCAAGGCCTTGTGCCCGCTGGTGGTCTGCACATGTCTTTTCTCCACTTACCATCCCCAGTCAAAGGGCCAACCAAATCCTCAAGCAGTATCTGCGACATTACATCACTCAGCACCAGGATGATTGGTCCTCACATCTCCCTTACACAGAGGTTGCGTAGACACATGGTCTGCATTGTTGTAGGGTCAAAGCTTTTTTACCAGCTATGCATATCACCCCCGATTCCACCTGCAGTAACCCCCAATTACCCAGCTGTCTCAGCCTAGTAAAGAGGATTTGTCGGGCCCAGAAACAAGTGAAAGAATAGCTGGTCAAAGCAAGAGCAGACTGTATGCAGACCAGTACTGATACCAAGGGCCCACCTGATCAGTGGGACAAAAGGTCTGGTTCTCCACGGAGCACATCCACATGGACAGATCTGCTCTCAAGCTGGACTTTTGGTTCCCTGGCACTTTTAGGATCCCGTGACATGTTAATCCAGTCACATTTGTATTTCAACTACTTCGCTTTCTGAAGATTCATCTGGTGTTTCGTGTATTGCTTTTGAAATGTACAAGGAAAAACCTTTCCCTCCCAGGACCCAGCCATCTCTTCCACCAGTACAGGTACAGGGCCACAAGGAATACGTAGTTCTCAGAATGCCCAGGCCATGAAATCTAAACATTGCATGAAAACATCCAACCTCAGGCCCTGGTGCTCACTAATTTAATCTGTAATTCCTTGTTCTTTTTATCACCACCCCCCTGCAATGTATTCTCATTCATTACGAGTTCCCATTATGCAGAAATACACTAATTCCTGAATAGACTAACAGATTGTTACACTATCTCATTGTTTCATTATTATTTTTTCTTTCCTTGTATTCCTGCCATCTGTCTGTCTGTATCATGTGTTGTCTCTCCTCTTATACCCAGATTGTTCCTGCCCTAAAGAGCTTGCAGTCTTTTTGTTCTGTATTGGTACAGAACACAGTGTGGTCCTGTCTATTATTAGAGCTCCTAAATGTTATGATAATACAAACAAAAATATACATAGCATTTATTTCTGAGGGGGGAACTCCTATCTGTGTGTTGCTGACACTTGATTCTCAAACAGTGACGTTAAGCTGCACGTTACCTAGATGGAAACAGGGACATTTTAAAAAATAGGCAAGGTCCTAACAGAGCCGGATTAACCCTTTGTGGGCCTTGTGCCAAACATATTTGTGGGCCCCCATGGAGGCAATGGAGCATGATGGGGGGAGCTCTGTCCCCGGAGCGAGGGGCCAGCCAGGGCAATGGGGCATGGCATGGTGAGGGTAGCCCCGCTCAGTGCAAGGACACTGTTTACAAACTGGCAGTCACCAGATCGATGCACACTGGCCTGCCCAGCCCTGTGCTGTCAGCGTGCCCCTACCCCTCAGGGGCAGGACCATGCCTCACCACCCAATGCCTTCACCCAACATCCCCTTACCCCATATGCCCAGTGCCCCACAGACTCCCCCACCACAAATGCACAGCATCCTGCACCCCCATCCCTGCCTAGCGCCCTCTGTCCAAACCCCACCACAGCTGCCCAGCACCTGAAACAGAACCTCCACTCCCTAGTATCCTAACACACACAAACCTCCCCCACTGCCCAGTTCCTCCTGCCCCCTCACAGACCCACTGCCCCACACCTTGCCCTGCTCTGCACTCACTGGCCCTGCTGAGCCATCACAGAGCAGGGATCCGTGCTCAGAGCACAGTTCTAGGAGGCAGGACAGCTGAAGCCCAGGAGCACAGAGCAGCTCCATCTCCCGGGGTCCCACTCATCCCTGCCTGCCTGGCCCTGGTGGTGCCCACGGCGAGGAGGCGTTTCCTTGCAGGGGCAGGGGAGGGATGACAGCCACCAACTTCCCCAACCTGCTACTTCTGCAGAGCGTCAGTAGAGGCGAGCCCCACCCCCAGGGAGCCCGAAGCAGACGGGCCTGGAGAGACAGGCTAAGGGCTCCTCTCCACCCCCATCACTGGCAGGCCACCATCAACAGCTTTCTAGTGATGGAGGTCAAGAGGAGCCCTCAGCCAGCCGACTGCATGCCAAGAGGAGTGAGCAGGGGGTGGGGGTGGGGGTGTGGGCGAGGGACCAGGAGGTGGCAGGGAGCCAACAAGCAGGGCCATGGGGTGGAGGGAAGCCCTGGGCCAGCAGGCTGGCTGAGAAGAGCTAGCAGTAGGGAGGGAGGGGCCGGGGGTAGAGAGGAACCAGCAGCTCAGGGTGCAGGGCAAGTGGAGCGGGCTGTGCTGGGGCCCCTTTTGAGTGTGGCCGGGCACTGGTGCCCTTTTAAACCTGGTACTGGGTGCTAATTCATAGGCTTTAACAATTACAGTATTAATATGGTTTTGCACAAACAATGGCCCACTTTCTACTCCCCATTACACTGGTGGGACACAAAGCAGAAGTTGATCTTGCCAAGTACAATCGAACCTCAGAGTTACGAACCCCAGAGTTACAAACTGACCAGACAACCGCACACTTCATCTGGAACTGGAAGTGTGCAATCAGGCAGCAGCAGAAACAAAAAGGGGAAAAGGCAAATCCAGTGTAGTACTGTGTTAAAAAAATAAAAGGAAAGCAGCATTTTTCTTCTGCATAGTTACGTTTCAAAGCTGTGTTAAGTCAGTGTCGAGCTGTAAACTTTTGAAAGACCCAAAACCTTTTTTCAGAATCATGAACGACCTCCATTCCTGAGGTGGTCGTTACTCTTAGGTTCTACTGTAAATATTAGTATTATCCTCGTGGCACTTATGGAGAAACGGATATAGATTTTAATGGCTAGATAGATTAAGGCTTTCATTTCCTAAACCTTTTGCTCATACTGAGTGCCTCTCTTTTTTAATTGGGGAGGTGGGGCTTGGGCGGAACGTGCCCAACCTGAAATACCATCAGCCTGTTTTTGAGAGACACTGAAGTCAACAAATGCTGCAGGTGATCAGGATTTCTGCAAAAAAATCAGGCCCTTAATGGGTGCCTAAATGATGTAGTTGTCTCTCCCAAGTTTGAAAATTTTGACCCAAGAAACGAGGGTGTGTGTAATCTGGGTGTGTGCACATGGGTGTCCAGCTGTGATAAGGTCCCAATAGAGTCCATGAGTGGTAGAGACTCTCTATCCTGGGAAAGGGAAGCAAAGTTCACAGTAAGTAAAACACAGCTTTAGCAAGCTGCCGACTGCTGGCACGAAGTGATAAGTAATTTAATGTTTAGCTTTTTAAAATTCTTCAAGAAAACGTGCTATTTCCAAGCAATGACAGTCTCTGTATTGTCACCACAAAGACACTTATTAATCTGAAGTCTCCTCTGCCTGCAGAATGAGCTGGTTCATTCAGATGTCATCAAGCTGTCAGTAGAGGGAACAACGATGGAAGGGCCAGAGGGACTGCAGCTGCAAACAATTGGTATGAGCCCAAGTTCTCACCATCCTGATAATCAGTGACACCAAACCTCTAATCACCCATCCATAGAAATTAAAGCAGAGAGCTCTCCCAGTGTGAGGAGATGGGAGAGAGACTCTTAAAGAAAGGTTACTCCTCTTGCCTGTTAGCTGATCTAAGTCTACTGCATGTGAAGGGGTAATTGTAGGGTCGGCATGCCCACTCTAGCTTCAATCTAGCTAGCTCATGAGAACGTAAGACTTGCCACCCTGGGTCAGACCAATGGTCAATCTTGCCCAGTATTCTGTCTTCTGACAGTGGCCTGTACCAGAGCTTCATGTGGCATGTTCAGAACAGGGCATTTTTTGAGTGATTCTCTGTGTCTTCTACTCCCGGCTTCTGGCAATCAGAAGTTTAGGGTCACCCTGAGCTTGAGGTTGCATCCCATCCAACTTGATTAATTGCCATTGATGGATCTGTCCTCCAGTAACTCAACTAGTTTTTTTTCAACTCAGATTTGATTTCAGCCTTCACTACATCCCAAGGCAATGAGTTCCGCAGGTTAGCTATGCGTTGTGTGAAAAAGTACTTCTTAATGTTTGTATTAAACTTGATGTCTATTAATTTCATCAGGCGACCCCTGATGTTTGTATTGTGGGACAGAATAAATAACAATTCTCTAGTCACTTTTTCCACACCATTCTTGATTTTATAGACCTCTAGCATATCTCCCTTTCTCTAAGATGAACAGTCCTAATATTGTGTTCTCTTCTTGTATGAAAGCCATTCCATACTCTTGATCATCTTTGTTGTCCTTCTCTGAACCATTTCCAATTCCGCTGTATTTGTTTTGAGTTGGGCTGATCAGAACAGGACACAAAGTACTCACGGTGTGGGTGAACCAGGGATTTATATACTGGCATTATGATATTTTCTGTTTTATTATCTATCCCTTTCCTAATAGTTCCTCACATTCAATTAGCTTTTTTGACCTATTCTGTGCATTGAGCTAAAGTTTTCAGAGAACTGTCCATGGCAACTCCAAGATCTCTTTCTTGAGTGGTAACATCTAGTTTAGAACTCATCATTACATATGTACAGTTGGGATTATTTTTTCCAATGTATATTACTTTGCACTTATTAATATTGAATTTCATCTGCCATTTTGTTGCTCAGTCTCCCTAGTTTTGTAAGATCCTTTTGTAGCTCTTTACAATCAAATATGGACTTAATGATCTTGAGTAATTTTTTTATCATCTGCAGATTTTGACACTTCACTGTTCACTCTCTTTTCCAGATCATTAAAGAATATGTTAAACAGTACAGGTCCCAGTACAGATCCATTGGAGGGATCCCGCTGTTTACTTCTCTCCATTGTGAAAACTGACCATTTATTCCAACCCTTTGTCTCCTGTCTTCCAGTTACTGATCCATGACAAGACCCTCTCTCTTATCCCATGACTACTTAGATCTTAAGAGCCTTTGGTGAGGAATCTTATTCAAAGGCTTTCTGAAAATCCACATGCACTATATCTACTGGCTCACCCTTATCCATGTTTGTTGACGCCCTCAAAGGCATGATTTCCCTTCGCAAAAGCTGTGTTGACTCTTCCTCAACAAATCGTGTTGGTCTGTGTAGCAGGGTGGTCACCTGCTCCTGCCCTGAGGGGTTTAAAACAGCCCAGGAGAGGGCTGTGGCTGGGGCAAGCAGCTCCCAGGCTGACTGGGGAAGCAGGCACAGCTGGGGGCCATGCCCCAAACAGACCTCAGCTAGCCCTTATAAAAGGGCTGTGAGCCAGAGGCAAAAAGAGTCTTCTCTAGCTGTGGAGGAGATGAGCTTGGCTGCTGGGAAGCGTGCCAAGTTACCTGAGGTGGAGCAGGGCTGGGGAAAGGCGAGAGGAGCTGGGGAGCTCCTGCGGGGCAACTCCCCAGGCTGCTGGCCTTGTGCAAAGCCAAATAGGTACTGGTGTTGCAGGGGCAGGTCCAAGGGTAGGCGGAGGCAGCAGGTCCAAACCTCCCTTGCGTGTGATGAGTGGCTTGTAAACTGCAGTCTGCCCCAGGGCGTGGGGGCTAGATGGTGACTGGCAGTAGCCTTATTCTGAGGTGAAGTGGAGATAGTGTGTGGGGGTTCCCCTGGGTGGGGAGACCCAGAAACTGTTGGGGTACTGCCAGGGGGCAGCCCCCAAGAGAAAGGGGCACTGGGATCTGGGAGGGACACTGGCTGACAGGGGGTGCTCCGGAGGCTGGAAAGCTAATTCCCTGGACAACCAATGGGAGGCGCCACGGTGGTGAATCTCGCATCTTTACAGTCTGATAATTCTCTGGTACTGAAATTAGGCTCACTAGCTTGTAATTGCCAGGATACCTCTGGAGCCCTTTTCAAAAATTGATGTTACATTTGCTATCCTCCAGTCATCTGGTGCAGAGGCTGTTTTCAGGGATAGGTTACAAGCTATAGTTAGTAGTTCTGCAATTTCATGTCTGAGTTCCTTCAGGCTAGCTGCCTGAGTACTTATCCATGGTCCCAGGCAGGCTTGTGCAGCCCATGCTGAAGCCAGTGGTGTTGTGTCTTCATTGCTCTTGGCACCTGAGCTATCCAGATTAAAGCTAGCATAGGTATGCCTGCATGTGCTGCAATCACATCTCCAATTGCAGTTGTTTCTGTCTAGATGTAGCTAGTCAAGCTCAACAATGTTACCCATCTCCCTCTCACCTAAGGTTGACCTCAACTAGCTGCAACGAGGTATAAACTACCAGTTCCTTGCCTCTGTCACACGAACAGAGAACATAACAATGGCCATACTGGATCAGACCAAAGGTCCATCTAGCCCACTATCCTGTCTACTGACAGTGACCAATGCCAGGTGCCCCCAAGGGAATGAACAGAACAGGTAATCATCAAGTGATCCATCCCCTGTCGCCCATTCCCAGCTCCTGGCAAACAGCGGCTAGAAACACTTCCCATCCTGGCTAATAGCCATTGATGGACGTATTCTCCATGAATTTATCTAGTTCTTTTTTGAACCCTGTTATAGACATGGCCTTCACAACATCCTCTGGCAAGGAGTTCCACAGGTTGTGCGTTGTGTGAAGAAATACTTCCTTTGGTTTATTTTAAACCTGCTGCCTATTACTTTCATTTGGTGACCCTTAATTCTGTGTTATGAGGAGTAAATAACTTCCTTATTTACTTTGAAGGAACACAAAATGGACACCGTGTAGAATCAAGAATCTCCACACCAGTCATGATTTTACAGACCTCTCTCATATCCTGCCATAGTCGTCTCTTTTCCAAGCTGAAAAGTCCTAGTCTCATTAATCTCTCCTCATAAGAGCTAAGCCGGGTTAGCTGTCTTGCTGTAAAAACATACCTATTTTTGGCAGAGAAGACATAGCCTTACAGAGCTTGCAGAAGGAAGTTCCCTCTGCATATAAGAATCTTTCAGAGTTAGCAGTTTGTAGAGGGTGTAATATATTTGAGAGAGGGAATTACTTTGATACATACTGATGGTGAGTCACAATATAGGATATCCAAGGTAAATCAATGTGTTGTGAAGTTCCATGTTGCTTTTATATTATTATGTGTTAATGTTACCAGGAAACAGATTTTCAAAGAATGTGCATGGTGGGGTGAGAAATAGCTCTGGGAATGAGGGAGGGAACTGGGACTGGCTGAGCAAGGAGACCGGGAGTGGGGATGTAGGGAGACTGGGAGAGTGGAGGGAGGAAACTTCACCTTTTGGGGCAATGGGACTGGGATATACGCCTGAGGAGTAGAGACTGGCACTAGCAGAGTGAGCAGAATGGACTGGGGTAAGGAGCCAGTGGCGGCGGGGGGGGGGGGAGTGGGCAGTGTAGAGAGATAGAACAGGGACTGATTGCATGGAGTGGGGTAGAAAAGTCTGTGCCCCTTAGAGCACACTCCCATTCAGATCCTGGAGTGGGACCCTATATTCCTGACTTGCCTTCTGCTGTTAGCAAATATTTGTGAAACCCAGTGGTTAAGTGTCTCATCCCCTTCTAGGGCTGGGCCACATAGAAGATATCAACCTACTACTGCTATCAGTTACTTTGTTAACTCAAGTGGCAGAAGTCTTGTGGTGGATCTAAAGGTCCCAACCCTTCTGATATATCAAGTAGGTGTCAATACGATGCTTACATGATGGAATTTCATTGGGGGTGAAGGAATTCCAGATTTAAAAAAAAAAAATCTAGGAACTTACACATAAACTACATTTAAAGAACATTATTTAAGTTACAAAGTCGAGCACTCAAGAGTTAGGAAATGCCAGAATTAAGGCTGCAGTGCAATTTTGATCCCTTCCTCTTCCCTCCCACATGTGTATGAATTATTAATGGAGCCCTACCAACTGTGAGGGTCCTGTTCAGGGGCAGTTCTAGCTTTTTTGCCACCCCAAGCACGGCAGGCAGGCTGCTTTCTGCGGCTTGCCTGCGGGAGGTCCGCCGGTCCCTTGACTTCAGTGTACCTGCTGCCGAATTGCCATTGAATCCACGGGACTGGTGGACCTCCCGCAGGCAAGCCGCCGAAGGCAGCCTGACTGCCACACTCGCAGGGACCGGCAGGGTGCCCCCCGTGGCTTGCCTCCCCAGGCAGGTGCTTGGAGTGCTGGTGCCTGGAGCCGCCACTGGTCCTGTTATTATGTTACAATTTAAGATGTTTCCTTTCAATCTAAGTGAATGCAACAGCCAGTGTTTAAAATCTCAAGTGAGATTGATTTCCAAGATGATGTCGCATTCTGCTACAGCAGCAGAGCCTGAAAGATCTCAACGAATCCTGCACACTTACGACTGATAACCTCTTTTTAACAAAGAACACAACATCCTTGGATCCAGAGATGCCAAGGTGGGGCTGGAAAGAGAAGACTTACTCTCTTCCTTTCTTTAAGGTCATCCTGGGGAAGGATCTGTTCTTGAAACAGTGCAGGTCTGGTACATGTAGATTCTACTACTATGCCCATTGCCGTGCTGAGTGCCTTCCAGAGTTAAAAATAAACAAGGAAACTTGTATGAGTCACATGAGCTTTCCTTTCCATTCCTCCCCAAGCAGGAAAAGTCATGTGTGTGTGTATGTGGTTTTTTTTTGTTTTGTTTTTTTTAAAAGATACTTATTAAATGAATACACTATGTGTTTCTTAGGAAGAAAACAAGGTCCTGGTGAGTTCTTTATTTGGCTCAGAAAGTGCTGAGGTTTGTGGTTCTAGATTCCTTCAGAAATGAATTCCACAGCCTTGAACCAGATTCTAGAAAAGAAACCTTGCCTCCAGCACACACCAGTTTTACCTATGAGTTAGATGGTTCTATTGTTCTGGATTGGAGCTGCCAAGGGCAGCAGAAGTTCCACAAGTGAACAGGTCATTTAGGGATCCAGGGCCCACACCATGTAGAGTCTTGAAATAAGAACTGAGATTTGGCAAATTTGATGAGATGTTCTGTGGGAACATAGTGGAGTACAGGGAAAGTACATCTCTGATATAGTGTCCTGCTGAGGAGGGGAGAGGCTGCCGCCTAATGCTGACCTGGAACATAGACGCTGAATCAGTGGGTGCTCCAGGGCAAGAGCACCCATGGAAAAAAATTAGCAGGTGCTTAGCACCCACCAGTAGCCAAGCTGTTCTCCTTCCCCCCACCACTCCCGCCCGCCGGCAGCCCCCGCTAATCAACTCCTCCTCCTCCCAGCGCCTCCTGCATGCCGCAGAACAGCTTTTCCGCAGCATGCAGGAGGCACTGGGAGGGAGGGAAGAGAGCGTGGCCAAGGCACGCTTGGGGTAAGGGCTGGAAAGAGGTGGGGAAGAGGTAGGGTGGAGACAGGGAAGAGGTGGAGTGGGGTTTGGGGGAAGTGGTGGAGTTGGGATGGGGCCTGGGGTTGTGCATCCCCAGGGAAAATTAGAGGTGCCTGTGCCCTGGAATACCTGGAAGCATCTTTGAAATTGTATAGGGAAGAGAAGGCTCAGTTTGTTCTAGAAACTGAAATCTTAGAGAAGATGTGGGAAGCATTTTCAGGAAGAGGTCTGACCTATACTTACTGTGTGAGAGACTCACTAAAAGCATTTGAATTATTTGGCTGGAGTCTGACCCCAAAGAAAGAGAGACAATGAGTCCTAGTTACTGACCCTAGAAATATGCCAGAGTAAACTTTGGCTCCAATACCGTAACTGCACATCTTAGACTGTTGTCTTTGTAGTTCGTCTAGCAGATATTTCTGATTAAGGTTTTGTGTCTGCCCTTCCTCCTTTTCAATTGGAGCTTTTGAAGAGCGGTCTCTCTGTTTTCAGTTGTATGTGATTAATGGTGTCCAGGTAGCATTGTTACATTCTGTACAGAGTAATGCCATCTAGGGGGGAGCTGTGGGATACTCAGCACTTTAGAACATGAGGCTATATTTTTGGTGTCTGTATAAGAGCCTGACATTAGGCACCTGGATTTTTTGATTCAGCTGATGACTTACACAGTGTGCTGCTGCTCTGCAGCTCTGAAGACCATGAGTTCAAATCCTTTCACCAAGCGACTTCTGTGGCCAGTTGGCAAGGCAGCATTTTATAGTGGCTAGTGCACTGGACATGGACTCAGGAGATTTGGGTTCTGCCACTGACCTGCTGTGAGACTTTGGCCAATTCACTTCCCCTCTCTGTGTGTCTGTTTCTCCTCCCACCTTTTGTCTAGTCAGATTGCAAATTCTGTGGGGCAGGAACCATCCCTCACAATGTAGTTATACAGCACCCCTGGCAGTGGGCCCCCAAATTCAACTGGGGGGCTCCAGATAATAGTGCAATATGAAAAATTATTTTTTCAAAACCTTCACTGCTGGAATTTGTGCAATAACCAAGAAATCTATGCTTGATGTCATGTCTGTCTTTCTGATTGACAGCTCTTTCTCTCTCAAATAGGTTGTGGTACTTCCTTTGATTTTCACAAGAAGATTGATTATTTGTTTCTCGTTGGCACTGAAGAAGGGAAAATCTACAAGGTAAAAACCATTACAGAGAAACCTGTTTTACTTCTCATCACTGCTTATTATTTTATAGGGGTGTTGTCTTAGTCATTTTCCCAGAATATGTAATAAAATGCAACTTCAGTCCTTCAATCAGATCTCCATCGGTGGACTCCGATGCCTATGGGAAATTCTGGTGGGTCTCTGGAATATGCTTGAGCAGAGGCAATTGCAACTGGGGCCTAAAAGACCCTATATAGCAGGATTTCTCAAACAGGGGTTGCTGCCTGTGTAGGGAAAGCCCCTGGTGGGCCAGGCCAGTGTGTTTACCTGCCCCATCCACAGGTCCGGCCGATCACGGCTCCCACTGGCCACGGATCGCTGCTCCGGGCCAATGGGAGCTGCTGGAAGCGGCACGGGCCGAGGGACTTACTGGACACCGCTTCCAGCTTCTCCCAGGGGCTTTCCCTACACAAGCGGCGACCCCTGTTTGAGAAACCCTGCTATATACAATAGAATCTTGTAGAAAGGGTTTTTATACAAACTGCAGCCCAGAATGCAGGTGCAGCACTAAAAAGGATTGGAGAGAGAGAAATGAAGAGAAATACAGCCCCTGCCCTCGTGACTATGAAATAGCAGGACTAATTTAATGTGTTTTTTTTTTAATCATAGGGGTTTCTAGCCCTTTCTTTTGTAGAGAGCCTTGAAAATGGAAACAGTATCCAGTGATACTTAGAAAGGGAGATCTGTTCCCTGTCCCCCACCATTTCATGCAGAGTTCCCCCAGTCTGACTTTTGGGATCTATTAAAATTATAGCCACAGAGCCTTCGGTTTGGGTGCGAACCTTTAGCCTGTATGTGGCTGGTGGGGCAGAGCTGTCCAGAACACAGCTATGGCTGCCGCAAGCTCCTTCCCAGCCCACTGCCTTCAGCAGACTCCTCTGCTGAGCCGGAGGATATTCTGATGTGACTCTCCCTCATGCCCCTATTGAAGTTGCTCCACTCTGAGCCTGCCCTCTGGAGCAGACCCCTCACGCGAATTGGGCAGGTCCATGGATCGCTCTAGGGCTTAGACTAGCGGTAAGGGCCTGGACACTGAGAGTGAGGCAACAGTGCACATGCTCAGAGGCAGAAACTTGGGACCCTAGGGAACTTTTGATGCAAAGATTTAGGTGGTGAGTGAGGTTAGGCAGCAGCTGAGTGGGGGGCTTGTGGGTGTCAGTGGAGCCTAAAACATGGCCTTCGGCACCTAGGTACCTTTGTGGGTCTGGGCCCTCATGTTTCCCCATTGTATAACGAGGACATTGATCTCAGCCTCACTGGGAAGATGTTGTGATTAAGGCCTTGATCTAGCAAAACGCTTGAAACTGTGCTTTCCTGCTTTGCTGGATTTGGGGAGGGACGCCTTTGGGCAGATGGGGACATAGCAGGTCACGACCTTCAGCATATCTGGGCAGTTAGTTCTTGCAAAACTCTCAGAAATGTTGGCAAGTGTCCAGAGATCATCATTCCCTTTGCCACCGTAGTGTTAATTAGAAAAAAAGGTGTAACTTCAAATATTCAAGAACAAAGAATCAAGGGTAAACTCCTCTCTGGATGGACATGCCTATAGGCTATTTGTTAAACTGTTTTAAAAAGTGAGTTTGTGAAAGCTTTTATTTTTCCAAGCGGTTAAAACTTCCTAACAAGCAGCGGGATAATATGTTAATTTTTTAGCTGCAGAACAATTACAGTGAATTTCAGAAAATAGTGTGGTTAATAGCATTTCTGAAGCCAAGAAATCATTATCTTAATTACACACTGGTCTGTCTACTGCCCTTTTACATAGAGGACAAACTGTTTCTGCATTAATATGAACATAAAATGGAAAACAGCCTCTTTGCATATTACCCACTGTTTTATGAATTGTTTAGCTCTGTGTATTGAAAGAAAAGCTGCAGTTATACAGGCCCTGCAAGTTCACAGCAAGTATTTTAAAGTGACATTAATTATGAGCTCGAGTCGTGGGATAGAATTAGCGCTCAGCCAATGTGTGTGTCAAGAGAAACTTCAGTGATATAGTTAGAATAAGTTTGAGAAGGAGAGAGATCTAGCCGAAGTTTTTGCTTGGGTTTTACTTAGTCCTTTCAGAAAGAGTTTGCCTGAGAAAGGACTAAAAAAAAGCTAACTTAGCACCTCAGGATCTGGCTCATAATAAATAACAGCAAACCCCTGAACCCTTTTCGATTTTTTTCAGCAGTTTCTAATAAGATCTGAATTTTCTCAGTCCTAATCTGCCTGAGGCTGTCAAGATGGTTGCAGCCTATTTGATTTGTACTGTTTGTTCTCCATTATAAGCCCTCTTTGAAAAAAACGGTTTCTTATATTACCTTGATACATAGCGTTTCTGTAAGTAAATTAAAGAAACCCACCAGGATTCTGAAGACACCCATAACTGTCCACTTGTGTGGGGAGAAATGGAAGAGTTCTGAGGCCTATGTGTTTAGTGCAAGCTGCAATGCTGCTAGCTAACATTACAAACAAGTGCTGTAGCCTCCATGAATTCTTTTTCCTTCTCCATATTCTATAGCAACGTCTTGTAACCCTATAGCCAGCTGTCTTACTACAATATTCCTGTGCTGGTGTTAATAGATTCTTTGTTTTACCATCACAACTTATCAGAGGGGTAGCCGTGTTAGTCTGGATCTGTAAAAGCAGCAAAGAGTCCTGTGGCACCTTATAGACTAACAGACATATTGGAGCATGAGCTTTCATGGGTGAAATTACATCCGACGTCATGCATCCGACGAAGTGGGTATTCACCCACGAAAGCTCATGCTCCAATACGTCTGTTAGTCTATAAGGTGCCACAGGACTCTTTGCTGCTTTTACATCACAACTTAATAATACTACTAACTTTCCGAGAGCACATCTATCAGCAGCTAAATAGGAGAAAAACATACTAAGCAAATTGGGGACAGCATTCTGGAAGAGGAAACGGATTCCGCACATTCTCAGTTTGGGTCTAATCATCCTCTTCCTCGTCTTCAAAACTTTCACGTTGACAGTCAGACTTCACCTTTTTCAGGAGTGTTTGATTCTGAAATGTGTAATAAGCAGCCTCAGTGAATAGGCGAGTGAGGGGAAATACTTGCCGATTTCTTTCTGTTCCAGACAGCCTAGAAGTTCTTTGTAACTTCAGTAGGTATCAATTTCAGACAGAAATCTGATTTTATTTTCAAACTGGAAATAAAGCACACATTTGTAACAGTGAGGGTGATTTACACTGAGAACAAAAATCCACAGAAGAGGTGCTTTAGTCAGACACGAGTTACTGGGCTCAATACAGGGGTAGCTGGGTGAAATTTAACAGTCTGAGATATACAGCAGGTAAAACTAGATGATCTTATGACCCCTTCTGACCTTAAACGCGATGCAGTTGTGGAAATGAATTCTAACCTGACCCCACACCCCATTAATATCTGAACTCGCAAGATACCAAGCACCATAACTCCCTTGGAATCAGTGGGAGCTGAGAGCACACAGTGCCTTGCACAGTCAGGCCATGTTTCCTACCCTTGCAAGGGGAATGGGTCTTTTCCATCTCTAAGTTCTAGGAGCCTGGCATCTTAGTTAAGAGTAAAACTGGCATGTATTGTAATAAATGTCCAATAGAAGTAGCCAGGTCAGAGAGGATAGACATACCACACATTAGAGCAGGGAGATAGGGGTAGGGGCTCATTTTCTGCAGAAGTCTGGCAGGGTTCTTCCCTGCAGCCTGTTTTGCCTGCCAGTTGGAGAGAGTCTTCCCAGTTTTAGGGTCTCTGAGAGGGAAGGAGAATGGGCTTTTCCTCCCTCTACTCTTGGCCCAGGGAGCAGTGGAGGCAGAGCCTGCTAGAGCCAGCCTGGCTGAGAGACCAGGAGAAGCTGGGGAATGAACTGCTCTGTCTCTGCCTGAGCTCTGCACTCTGTGATGGCCAGGGCCAGGGCTACAAGACTGCTTGGTTTCTTGTTTAGAAGGACGGGAAGGAGCCTGCCACGAGTGTGGTCACGGATTCCTTCCAACAACCCAAATCTGAGAGAAACAGGAGTTTCTTAAAGAGGCTGAAGCCTTAATGAGACAGCCTTGTCTTTGGGCATATTTCCTTTCTCATATGAGCCTGATGCTACAGGCCTAGACCAGTCTCGCATAACCCATCAAACAACCTTGTAGGCCAAGACACCACCGACCCACAAAACTGCCTCCCACTGCAATGACTGTGTTGTTCCTTTGATCAAAACTGTATCAACTTCTGTCTAGACAGAATCTCTGAAAATATTTCCCTGAATATTAATTCCCCATGGGATCCAGACAGCCCTGGATCAAGACTCTTGTTGATTAAAATTCTGAGACATTAAGGGTCTTTCAAGTCAATAACTTTC
Source organism: Gopherus flavomarginatus (assembly GCF_025201925.1). Lineage (NCBI taxonomy): Eukaryota > Metazoa > Chordata > Testudines > Testudinidae > Gopherus > Gopherus flavomarginatus. The sequence continues at coordinate 5,016,041 of NC_066619.1, read as the reverse complement.
AATGAGAGATGAATAAAGTAGCTACCTACACCTCTCAAATTACCCAGGAGCTATTTGTCTCTTCACGGCAGTCACTTTAAAAAACAAACCAAATACAAATCCCCGTTATGACTGAATGTTAAAAAGCACGAAGCATTGATACAGCATGTACCATTAAGGCAAATTCCAGCAATATAACAATATGCAGAACTAGCAGCTCAGTGAGAGAGCATTTGTACACAATCATATTAGCAAACTTCAGATGACACTGACTGATAAACCGAGGTAACCCAATGATGATCACTCTCCTGAATTCAGAAATCTCTCTCTGGGGCAGGTGACGTGTTTTTGTGTGGCTAGGGTCTAACACGATGGGACCTCCAGTCAGGGTTGGTGCCTTAGGAGCAAGTGCAATACGAATATTTAATACTAATTAATCTTGTCCCTTTTCTGATATGTGAAGGCGCTGGAAGTGCAGAAAAGTTTGAGTACCCAAACGGTGAATGTGACTTTGTAAGAAACTGAGTTAAGCCTTGTAATTTTGATTAATTGGAGTCTTTGGAGTGCAAGAATTAAATTCCCATAACACTTTAGCGAGCCTCCTGTTCTAAGCTAAATGTATTCAGCATTTGTTATGGTAATGATGTGCATTATGAGCCTTATAGGTGGCATACTGGCCTGTATTTGCAAACATGGGATCTTAAATTGAACCTACAAAATGTGCACACTTGTTGCAAATACAGTTACGTGTTTTGCACATGCAGACAAGAATGATGAGTTTAGTTTCCATAGAAAGATCTCAGGTGTTAATGAAATAAGTGTCTGTGTGTGTGTGTGTATATTATCCCAGTTTTTCAGATGAGGAAACTGGTGCTCAGAAGTCCATTGAGTGGCTATTCCAAGGACCTCACAGAAAGACCGAGGCAGTGCTGGGAATAGAACCTAGTCCAGTGTGCTAAGCGATGCTGCACTTTACCACATGCAGTTGGAGGCTTAGTGTGTGCAACACTTGTGCAAACTTTGCTTGCACAATGGCACCTACACTTGCAAATTGGGGTTACAATGGCTGTTATCATAACGGAAGGTTCTAAATAAATTCAGCAATAGTCAATAGGTGAAACATTGCATGGGTTCAGTTACACTTCCTCATGAAAACAGCAGCAGCAGAACAGAAATGGCACCTGGCCCCTCTTTTTGAATGTCAGCTTAAAAACCAAGATGTTAGCTGGTGTAATTGCTGTGGGCATTAGTTGTTTCAATAAGATGATGGAATATGAAGTAATCTCTGGCCAGGGTTGTAACTTCAGGCACCCGCTGGGTACTCAGCAGAGCTTAGGGCTGAACAGCTCGGGGCGCATTGAGGGAGAGCGTACAGCAGCAGTGTCACAGTTGCTTTGGAAAGGTGTCGTATGTGCTCACCGGCATAGGTTTTGCGATGCTAGCAGGGTGGAGGAGGTATGGCAATCTTCCTTGCAGCCATGTCATGCTGTTAGCCATGCTAGCTAGTGCTTGGGAGCGTACTGATTTGTACTGTGTCCAGCTCCTGTACTGGTGCAACAGGGAAGAGGTGCCCAGCAGCCTTTTGTTCACCCAGTGCAGGGGCTGGCAGAATTTGGCCCTTTGTCTCAGAGTACGTGGAAATGACCAGACAGTGGGAACATTAACTTTGAAAGCCAAAGGCGCTGACTCTGTGGGTGCTCCGGGGCTGGAGCACTCACGGGGGGAAAAAATAGCGGGGCCTTGGCAAGGAGATGGAGTGGAGGCGGGGCATTGGGGCAGAGGCGTAGTGGAGTACCCCTGGGGAAAAGAAAAAGTGCCTATGTTGAAAGCCAAAGCTCAGCCTGCCTATTTAGAGGCTTGTCTACACTTGAAATGCTACAGCAACACAGCTGCTCCCCTGTAGTGCTTCCATGTAGACACTACCTGCACTGACGGGAGGGGTGCTCCCATCAGAGTAGGTAATCCACCTCTTCCGTCGACCTACTGCTGCCTACACTGGGGGTGAGGTTGGCTTAACTCCACCACCCGGGGGATGTGGATTTTCACACCCCCAAGCAACATAGTGAAGCCAACAATTTGCTAGTATAGACAAGTTCTAGGAAAGTAGCAGAGCCTGCAGCATAGAACGTCTGCACTTCGCAGCCTGTCATTCACAAGATAACTGCTCCCCTGGAGTTGTTTGGTATTTATGGTCTGTGTAACCATGAAGTATAATAGCTGATGAGAATGCCTGTGGGTAAACAGCCAGGTCCTCCCACGCAGAGCTCTCGCCCGATATCACTGAACATGTGTTCAAAGGCCTCACCATGCCTGTCCTCAACGAGGGACCTTGCCAGCAGGAACTGGCTGGCTGTCTCACTCATTCTTGCAGTGTCTAGCTTGTCTACATGCCAATGTTGTACAGTAGGTCTGCACATTGCATTACAACCATGCCTGTACCTGTGGATTCTCGGGCTGCTGATGCCCATGCTGAGAACAAGGACTTTGGGAGGAATGTCCAGATTTGAAGCTCTGCCATATGAAATGTGGTTGGGAGGGACCGTCCAACCAGTGGTTTCTTGGAGTGCTTTTTGTTTCTTGCAGACAGGCCCAAAGATCGACCACCTCTGAGGAAGGGCTATGTGTGAAGGACTTTCTTTTTGGTTTAAGTGATTCTTTTTCTTCATAACCCTCATATATTGGTGCCTTTGAACCGGTGCCCACAGCAGCAGTTACTGAAAGCTAAAGTCTACCTCTGCCAGTGGCTCTGTTTTCCCTGGGGTGGTAATCTTGCATTGCCACTACAGACCTCAGAGCAAGCCCTTCATGTACTAAGCAGCTGGCAGTTCTATGTAATAATTCATCATTTTGTACTTTTGACATCAGCCCCCTGAGATCTAGTCACTGAGTCAGCAGTGTGTGAATGTGTCAGCTCAAGGCAGCAAGAGCAATTTGCAAATGTGTCCTCACTCGTCGGGCAGTAGCGTTAAGGAGCTGGTGCTCTTGTTCAAATGATTCCTCCACGTTTTAGCTTTTTGAATCCATGGGCGTTTGGAAAAACAGCTTCTTTCTCCTGTGATGTCCAGACCTATCCCTAGCAGTAAAAGAATAACCAGACTAATTAGCAATGTGTCACATTTCTACAGCACTTTACAAACCATACCTAATCTATCCTCACAATAGATGGTGCTGACTGCCAACAGCTGCCATTGACCTAACTGCAGGCACCTGTGTTTGAATATTTACGTTTAGGTGTTCCATTACTAAGTACTTTCCCCAAGACCACCCAGCGTACATAGCACAGCAGGGATTCTTCAAACTTCCAGTCCAGGGCTTGATCCTCTGGTTTAATAAACGATGAACCTGTCACTAACAGAATTTAGGGGCTGCCACACGCTGTTTAAATGCACGTTGATGGGGCAGGGAAGGTTTCTGTACTAGTTAGTAGAAGCAAAGTGGATACTAAAGTGTCTGGCTGCCAGCTAGGAATGCCCCAAAGAGCAGGAGAGTCTGAGGACTGATCAATGGCAGGCTTGCTAGACCCAGATGTTTACAATCTGAGGACTAGCCACAACCTTTATTCCCACCCAGAACTACTCACAAACCCTGTTCCCAAGGCAGACGAGCCCTTTTCCTCCATGTGCATTACAGCACCATAGCTCCTGTCAGTAAAAGAGCCGGGATTGGAGGGTTATGACCCTGCTCTCACACGCACATTCGGATATTAACACTGACCTCGATGGATTTGTCATAGTGTACCAGCAAAGCAGACGTTTCAAGTTTTAAAAAATACCAGCGCATTCCCATTCAGGTTAACTTCCCTGACAGCTAGAATCATGGTAGAGGGCGGGAAGTTGTTACACTCAGAAGGGCTCCATTTTTCTTACCAAAGGAGAGAGAAACATTTTAAATGAAGCTTAGGTCCTGTAGAAAAGGTCAGAACTCCTGCCCCCCTAAAGAAGCAGCTGGGAGGTGCCTCCAGGGCGGAGAACCACCCTTCTAGAGCAGCCAAATGATTCTTATTGCCGGTACCTGGTTCATTTGCAGTGTTCAAAATCCTATTCAAGCCAGTTTCTGGACACCTTTGATGCTCACCACATGGCTGTTGATGCAGTGAGCTGGAACCCCTACCACATGAAAGTCTTCATTTCCTGCAGCTCTGACTGGACTGTCAAGATCTGGGACCACACCATAAAGTAAGTCTTGCTGTGTTCTGGCCTTGGCAGTAGGAGAGTGTGATTTATGCTCTCACAGTGTAAACATACACCACGCAGCTAGCTTTGTCTGCTAAAATCTATGGTTACTCTTTCACCATTAGGTGGATTTATTGCTTATTACTCTCTCTTATCCTCCTTGTTTGCTTTTTCCCGAGCGTAGCAGTTCCTTCAATAATAAGAGCAGGTACAGCCCTAGATTGCTGCCTACGTACATGTATCTAGGACTAGGGTGAGATGCCCTTCAGTCCATGATTTGAAAACATTAACAGAGCTACACCAGGTACTAGCCCTCTGGCTTTGATCCAGGTCAAAACAAAGCACTGCAGTTCAAGGTGGCTGCCCTGATGTTTCAAAGCCCTGTGTGGCATTGGACCCGGCTACCTCACAGATCCACTCTCCTCTGCAGCCAGGACCTCTCATCCCCGCTGTGTCCTGCTGTAGCAATGATACTGTTAGCCAACCTTCCTGGAAGTCAATCAGAGACTAGCAAACTCACTGCAGGAAGAGATGACTGACCACTAGTCTTACCCCATTCAAACATTCACTCAAACTTTCCCACAATAGCTCCCTCATTCTCTCAAACACAAAATCCCCTAACCCTGCTGCTTGGCAGCACGGGAGAGAGAAGGAGAGCACTGTCAGCTGTGAACTCCTGCGGGGAGACAATCCAGTGCAACATGGATGAGGGCTCAGCTGCTCTGACCAGCACAGGCTGCCTGGGGTATAGCATCAGAGTGTTTCATCTTGAATGTCTTCTTCAGGAGTGACATGTAATCGGTCAAGATCTTCTTCACTCCAGGCCTTTCTTTCCAGGACCCCGATGTTCATCTATGACCTGAATTCTGCTGTGGGGGATGTTGCCTGGGCCCCTTACTCCTCCACTATCTTTGCTGCGGTCACCACAGATGGGAAGGTAAGAGGCTTTATTTTAACTGGGAGGGGATTAAGGAATCTAATGTGGCACTACAGCTGACCGGCTGCTGGTGGGGTGAGCTGGGTGGCTTCATTTGGGATGGAGCTCAACGGCTGAGGAGTCGGAATCTGCCGTGCGAGTTAGTCTGGGGGTGGGGGGCCTGGCATGGAAGGGGGCTCTCTCCAGGGAGAGGAGGAACACTTTGGTGGATATTGGCCCTGTGCAGGCTTAATCTCTCCCTTCCCACCCCCAACTCCAGAGCACACTGGTGTCTTAAAGCAACAGTGCTGTAGAAGCTAGGGGCAGCAACACTTCTCATTCTTTCTCAGGCACCTCAACTCCATTTCCATAGAACGCTCACCCAGGCCAGAAATCTTTAGCAGACATCCAAGGTTTCTTCTGCATAGCAGTGCAAACTCCTCAGTTCGTCTTAAACGGAAGTCAAGGGCCCTTTGGGGGACATTAGTGATCAGGTACATAACTCAATATGGCCACGCCAATCTCATTGGGATAAAACCAGCATGTATGTATCTCTCTTTGTATACAGTGTATACGGATTGACATGGACAGGAGGGGAGTACCCTCTCCACCACATGGCATTTCTAGCACTCTCCTCTGGGTATTCAGTGGATGTGCAAGATCAGCATGGGGTATACTTCTTTGGGGACCAAACTCAGCCCTGGGCATAAGCAATCGCAGCTCCCATTGAAGCCAAGGACATTACACCTGTGACGGGTTAAGTCACAGAAACCCCCTTGCGACTGCCACCTGAAGTGCTGAGACTACGTCTGAGCCTGTTTTCCCTGCCAGCTTGAGACTTCAGTACCCTGTCTTGTTGAGCCAGACACACTAGCCAATTGCAAACACAGACCCAGGTCTGAACTACATCCCCCAAAAGCTGCAGACTTAACTGAAAGCAGCTTAAGAAGTGCTCCTGTCTCTAGCACCCAGACACCCAGCTCCCAGTGGGGTCCAAACCCCAAATAAATCCATTTTACTCTGTATAAAGCTTATATAGGGTAAGCTCATATATTGTCCACCTTCTATAACACTGATAGAGTGATATGCACAGCTGTTTGCTCCCCCAGGTATTGATTACTTTGGGTTAATTAATAAACCAAAGTGATTTTATTAAGTATAAAAAGTAGGATTTAAGTGGTTCTAAGTAATAACAGTCAGAACAAAGTAAGTTACCAAGCAAAATAAAACAAAAATGTGCAAGTCTAAGCCTAATACAGTAGGAAACTGAATACAAATAAAATCTCACCCTCTGAAATGTTCCAATAAGCTTCTTTCACAGACTGTATATCTTCCTAGTCTGGGCCCAGTCCTTTCCCCTGCTATAGTTCTTGTTAGTTTCAGCAGGCATCTTAGGTGAAAAGCAGGGGATTTCTCATGACTGCAGCCCCCTTTGTTCTGTTCCACCCCCTTTTATAGCGTTGGCACAAGGCAGGAATCCTTTGTCTCTCTGAGTCCCCACCCCTCCTCCTAAATGGAAAAGCACCAGGTCTAAGATGGATTCCAGTACCAGGTGACATGGTCACATGTCCTTTGAGACCCCAAGCCTTCATTCTTCCTGGCCTGACTCACAGGACAGCTTACGGGTAAACAGAGCCATCTACAGTCAATTGTCCTCAGTAATGGGAGCCATCAAGATTCCAAACCACCATTAATGGCCCACACTTTGCATAATTACAATAGGACCTCAGAGTTATATTTCATATTTCTAGTTTGAGATAAAAGAATGATACTTCATACGAATAGGATGACCACACTCAGTAGATTATAAACTTTGTAGTGATACCTTACAAGAGACCTTTTGCATGAAGCATATTCCAGTTACATTACATTCACACACATTAGCATATTTTTATAAAATCATATGGAGTGCAACGTCACAACACCCTCTTAATCTAGGGGTGAATGGAGCCTTTTGAGCACTGGGGATAATGCAGGGCAAGGTAAACCAGAGGGGTGAGCAGACTGCTTTCTTCTATACCTTTCTCTCAGTTACTTTTCCTGCTTTCTCTTACAGCAACTGGGCATGTAATTCACTCGCTTTGAATCCTACTGAATGCCACATTGATACAAGTACATTGCCTCTTACATCTTCTTCCTGACCAACTTCTAACCACCTCGACCCAGTTCTGTTCCCACTGAACTGAGCCCAGTAGCCTCCATGGGAGCTGCATCTACTTACATTAGATCTGAAACTGGCTCATTAACTAATCCTCACAGCCCTCCTGTGGGTAGATGCTATTATGCCCATTCTACAGATGGGAAAACCTTATACAGCTGGCATCCGATCATTATTGATCAGAGCTTCCAGGGCACAGGGAAGTAATACTGTAAAGTTAATAACAAAAAAATCAATTGTAGTAGTGTGTCCAGAGCTGACCAATACAGCTTTGCTATAATTAAATGGTATGAAATATAGTATTTTTCACATCGTGCTCAGGGGTGGATGTCTCCAAGAACAATGACTTGCTAACAAAGTACTTAGAATAATCCTAATGTTGAGTTGATGGGAGATATGTATTTGCCCCCAACCATCCATCTAGCATCTTGTACAGTTAATTCAGTCCTGGCAGACTGCCTGCAACACTTAGCTAGCCATCATTCATTAGTGCTTCTATATTACTTTAAGACCCCATTGCTTTAAAGCTGTGGGCCAGATTCTCCGCTGGTGTCAGTCGGCACAGTACTGTAGAAAGTCAGCTGGGCTCCATCAGATTGCACCAGCAGAGAACTTGGCTCTATGATTTCTTGGCTGCTATCATCAAGTCAGCATCAGCAATGATTTCATTGCTATTTAACCTTTAAATGATAGAAGAAAAATCAATTTCATTTATATATCGGTGAAGTCTAGAAGCCCTGCCACTGTACCAGCTGAGGTTGAGGACCTAGCGCATCTCACAAGCTTGGGAATGTCAAATATAGTCCATGCTGAAGCAGCCGTCAAGGAAAACCCAAGATGCTGCAGCCCTCAGGAAATGGTGCTCTTACTAAAGATCCCCTGGCATTTCCCCCAAGAGGTGTGTGAGCCCAGAAGGCCTGGCTGCATTCCACTCTGGGTACATAGTTCAGCCTAAATGCTGGCACAAACTGAATACACAGCTGATGCCTGTGAGTACAAAGCATCGCTATTTTGCCACTTAACCTTTAGCGATGAGATGTAGATATCTCCAGATGAATGCAGCCGAGTGACAGCGATATGCCAAGGGCAGTGTTCTAATGGGAAGAGAACGTAACCCCAGATCTTGGCTCCCTTCTGCTTCTTGTTCATGGTATCTCCAGTGGGGTTTAATCCTCATAGATTGTGTCAGATTCTCTGTCAGAGCTCTACCAGCTGGGCAGTTGTTCCTTATATTTAGCTAAATGTTGGTGCCACAAGATCTTTCCATCAAACTTTCCCCTGTTGCCTGCTCCTCCCCCCGCCCTCCCCTAACTTGGTGGATTCATTTCCCAGAGCTCTGCAAATGTGACGATTTGACATATGTTGCTGCACTTTCATGACCACAGGCTCACTCCTGCCAGCACTTAGTCACCCAGACCATCCCACTGCAATCAGACAACTACTCATGTGATGGAGGGCTCTGGCATTGGGTTCCCAGGCAGGCAGGGCACAAACTACTGTCAGCTTTGTATCACTGCAATAAGCAATTTGCAAAACCCAATCTCTGGAGCCTGCAGTTCTTGGCACTGCAATCTGCAGATTGTTCTTGTCTGAAACAGAATAAACGGCCAAGTGATTCGATCACAGATAGAATTAGAAATTGTCTGTGGGGGAATAACACAGTAGACTGGGTCGAGTTGGCTGGGTCACAGGCCAAGGTGCTGTGGTACGAGCATAGGTAATGCTATGTTAACGCATGCCGCCGCCTCGGCAGAGTCCTCCCTCAACCAGTTACCTTCCCAGTGTAGGCCACCATTCCAGACCCCTGCCCCACCTATCACTCACCTCCTCCATGTGGATCCCTGTCCCAGAAGTTAGACATGGATAGCCAGCCACCTGCCTCTCCACTGCAGTCAGACACCTACTTTACATGCTGACCTGATTCTTGGTGATGCATGGTGCTGGTGGTGGTTGGAGGAGGAAACAGCCTTCTCTGTGAGGGGGAAGGAGAGGCCTTTCAGGGTAAGAGCCTTGTGCCAGGGTGGAGGGTTCCCAGTATACAAGGAGTTAACTCCAGTTCCCTTTCCCCACCCAGGTGCAGATGTTCAGGGGATAGGCTATGAGCAGGAAGGGGGAGAATATCTAGAACCTGGGTCTCTACCAGTGTCCGGGAGAGGACTTGCAACTCCAGGCAGCCTAGGACTCTGAGCACAGCTGAGCCACAGCAGGGCTGCTTGACCGACCACTCCACCTGACAGGCCAAGAAAGTCAGCAGTGACCGACCTCTCAGTGCTCAGTGCACATGCCTGCAGCTTCATTCCCAGCCTCCTCCTTGCCCTGCTCCAACCCCGCTTGGTTCCTGACTCTTGACCCTGGGTCTGACTTCTGCTTCATGTTTCTGCCTCTCTTCCCTTGGGCCTAGATACTGGTTTTCTGGCTCCCACTCTGACCACTAAGCCTGACTGCCCACATCCTGGTTTGTGACAATTGAGGCTCTAGGCTGATCCATAGCTTCTTACTCTTTTTGCTTGTGTTACCCCGTGTGGTTTGTGTCTGTACAGAACCTCCTGCTGAAGTGACCTCCTTGCTTGCTGCTGGAGTCAGATTGAGCTCCAGCAGCCAGCCAGCTTAAACCTACATTCATACCTAGTCTGTACAGACCATTTATTAGAAAAGCCGGATGCTCTTGTTCTCCCCAGCACGCTGGGCCAGTCTGCTCCTATACAGAACCATCTTTTGAAACATGCAGTAGGCAAAAGTTACAGAAGACACTTGGGGCATCCGTCTGTACCTGATGTAGAATGGGATCGTTATGTTATATTAGTGAGTTTTGAGGTATTGTATTAGCATATAACATTGGTAGCAGATCACTGTACCATGATCCTGTTGCCGGCACAGAGTGCCCAAGGGTGGCAATGGTTGGGTCCGTTGCCCGGTGTGCTTCTCATCCGATTAAACTCACCAGGGTGGAGAAGTAACCAAACTTTATTTGAGCTCAAATAAGACGCCTGGAGCCACACAGGACTCAGATGAAGTGCGCCAAACAAACAGCTTACCTAACTATTTATACTGGAACCAAAACTGATACACATTATAACATGACCTGTCACTCGCACAATCCCCACCCAAGGCCAAGTCTGCCTAGTAACAGTTCAGTTTCCCGCCCAAAGGTTAAATCTGCCCAGCTACAGAGGGAGTAGGAGTAGCCCCTCCCAACAAGGGCAACCTGAGGTCAAACATGGAGGAGTAAACTCAAAATGGAGGAGCTGGTGCACTATGGCTCAGAACAAGAGAACTTCATCGGCTCTCACGGCCTTCCATTCTCCCGAATTACCTGGGTTATGCCAAGTGCGTCCCCAACAATCCTGTATGGAAGCAAATAGTTACATTTGCAGATTATTAGTGTTAATATTTATTATCATCAAGTGAGTGCTAGGATGGGAGCCTGCTGCCACATCCACCAGCTCTTCACTGCCGAGGGCACAGGAACAGCCACTCTGCTTTTGGGGCAATGTGCCTCACATGCTGGGGCTTCCCCATCCACCGTGAGCTATCTTGCCCTCAGTGTTAGGATGACTTTGGGAACATACACACATCAACCACCTCTCCATGCACATCTCTTCCCTGATACCCATCCTCTTCCCTCCCCCACCCCCCGATACTTCACTTGGTTCCCGACTGCTAAGAGCAGGAGTTTGCTCTGAGGAAATATGCAGCAGCCTTAATACTCCAAATGATGGTCTGTTCATGCCATGGGTACAGACTCCATCCCCAGCCAAATGATAGCCAGCTGTGCGCCTCAGGCTGCACTTTGTCCAACTGGCGCTTGGGGTTCTCAGCTGCGTCTCAAGCTCTCAGCTTTGACCAGCTAATCAGGAAATGATGTGCCTCCCTTATTAGCTGGGGCTGGTCTTGGTTTTGTGAGCCTCGAGTAGATTTCTGTAATCCCGGTAGTACATCTGAGGATTGGGTTGGCAGCTCGGGAGCCAGGGGTACATTTGGCTGGAGGAGCTAGTGATAAAGCAGACGTAGGAGGTTGCTGGCAGGTGGGGGAAAGGGTACTGTCATGTGGCATTTCTCGGTGCTTTCACAGTGGCTGGGATTTCAAAGGGAAGGTGCAGCACTTAGGGCCCGGGTGCAGCACTTAGGGCCCAGCATAAAGGCAGCTGGAACCTAGTTAATCTTACAAGGTGTATGTAGGGCATGGCAGTGGGTAGGGGAGGTGATGGGTGTATGCAGTGAAGGGGATCTGATAGAGTGACAGCCCCAGAAGTGCAGCCAGATGTGTGGGGTTGGGAATCGTTACTGCTTAGGTTGCAGTCCAGCTTTGATTTTTGCTGATATAAGCTAGCTTGACCATAGCTCATTAATTACTAAATGGTCCAGGGCCCGTCGCAAAATTCACTTACAGGGGCTTATTGCTTTATTCCAATTCACTGTAGTAATCTACACAGAGACCAGGCTCTGCCTCAAATGATCACTCCTGACTGGTGTAGTTAGTGTGTATCTGCTGTGAAAATGATCTATTCAACCATACCAAAACAAGCAATGACAGCTCTGAAATATATCCCATGAATCACTCTTTGATCCTATGGGCCCAATTTACCATTGCTCTGCGCCTGATCTAGCCGTTGAGGTCAGTGGAAAGAGGATGTAAAATACTGCTCAGTCAGAACATAGCATTTTCCAGACACTGGGACTGCACGGCAGGAGATGGGTCACTCAATAAATTGCCCTGTTCTGTTCATTCCCTCAGAAACACCTGGCACTGGCCACAGTCATGACCCAGTATGGCCATTCTTCTGTACTCCTTCTGGTGTAAATGATGACTCAGCAAAGTTGGATCTGGCCTTCTCTGTTCATGCCATGCTCATCACTGTGGTGTGGCATCGGAGTCTCTCTTAATGTTGGTCAGTTTGGTACATACGGCCAAAATGTGTTTTACAAAATGTGGTCTGTGGATATTGTCATTCAGATTTGACAGAGTGACAAAGCTGAATTTCTAACATGATGTGATCCCTGACGTTGTTCCACAGCCCGAAGTCAAAAGGAGCTCTGCAAGCAGGGGAGCTGCTGGCTGAGGCCTGGTTAAATTAAGCAGCATTTTGAACTCCATAACCTAAGTGAACCACTGAGTGAACACAGACTGGTCCTGTGGCACCACACTGAGGTGCTGCTTTTGAGGTGACTTCTGAAGCCAGCACCCTCCTGGGTTTTAAGGCCTGAAAGGACTTTTATTATCATGTTCTCTGACCTCCCGTACAAAAGGCCAGAGAATGCCACCAGTGATTGTTGCATCAAGCCCAGTCATCTAGTTCAGTGTTTCTCAAACTTAAAACAGTTGTGTACCCTTTTTGAGACATTTATCTTACTGGCGTACCCCTTCTCCGGTGAAGATAATTGAGGTGGGGGGGTAGCCGCATTCTTATAACACACTCCTAATTTGTTTCATGCTGAATTAAATGTTTATTAGAAATAAATACAAAATTATATTACATACAGTGGAAACAAAACTTTTAATAGAAATAATAGTTACATATAGAAATAGTACTAGAAATTAAAATAATAGAAGCAAATCAACAGTCTGGCAGAACAGCGTGTATGTATATATATATATATATATATATATATATGGTGAATTTGTATCATTCTGAAATTAAAATACTCTGGTTTGGTTAGGTTAGTGAAGAAAGCACTAGTTTTAATATTTACTATTTCATTACTGAAAAATTTTCAGTACAAACCAAACTATTCAGTGCAGGGGATGGAACTGCTTTTGACCAGACACTATCGCGGGGATATCTGGCTCAATGTTTGTGATCTTAAGACGAAAATGGGGCTCCACGACAATAAGACAGTTTCGTTTTTTTTGTTTTGATGCCAACCAGCACAGAGAATCTGATCTCGCACAAATACTAGGTGGGAAAAGGCCGAAGATACTTCACAGCTTTGTCCGATAGAGCTGGATATTGAGAGCTAACCCCCACCCAAAATGACTTCAGGGTATTTTGCTTAAATTTTGTTTTCAGGAAGCTATCTGAAGCCAGCTCCAAGAGCTGTTGTTCTTCTGAAGCAGAAAGGTTATTTGGCAATATCTGAACATTGCTGATAAAAGGGTTCCTTATCCATTCAAATGTGCTGTCCAGTTCAGGGAAGTACTTACGAAGATCTTTCTGCAAGCTTTCCAAATGCTGCTTCATGATTTGCAACACAACGCTATCAAGTTCATCTGCAAATTTGACACCATCAGCTCAGGATGAAACAAAGACTGTGAATGGCTTGCCAACTACAAAACCAGTTTCTCCTCCCTTGGTTTTCACACCTCAACTGCTAGAACAGGGCCTCATCCTCCCTGATTGAACTAACCTCATTATCTCTAGCTTGCCTGCATGTATGTACCTGCCCCTGGAAATTTCCACTACATGCATCTGACGAAGTGGGTATTCACCCATGAAAGCTCATGCTCCAAAACGTCTGTTAGTCTATAAGGTGCCACAGGATTCTTTGCTGCTTTTACAGATCCAGATTAACACGGCTACCTCTCTGATACTATCAAGTTCGTTAGCTGAGTTTATTACTAAGTCATGAAGAGATGGAAAGGAATCCAGTTCACGATGACTAAGATGTTTATGCCACAGTTTCAGTTTTGCGACCATGGCACTCACTTTGCTTGAACATGGACTATGGATATGAGTTTCCCTTGCAAGGATAGATTGAGGTTGTTTAAATGAGCAAATATATCTGCAATATATGCTATTTTGCATAGCCATTTCCAGTCATGTATACGGTCTCGCAGGTTAAAGGTTTCATCTAAAAAAAAACTTGCAGTTCTTCTCGCAGCTCAAACAGGCGATTCAGAACTTTTCCACGTGAAAGTCAACGCACTTCAGTGTGAAATAGGAGTTGTGTGTAATCACTGCCAATCTCATCACAAAGCTAAGAAAACAGCCGGGCGTTCAGAGGGCAGCCTGTCACAAAACTGATTATTTTCACAGCTTCATCCAGTACTTGCCTTTAGATCTGTCTGCATGTTCTGGGTGGCGAGAGCTTCCCTATGAATGCAGCAATCAGTCGATTTTGCTTCTGGCACAATAGCTTGAATACGTGCAACAGCGTCTTCCTTCGAACCAATCATGGCTCTGGCGCCATCCGTGCTTATTCCAACACAACAACTCCAATCCAAGTAATTGTTTTTGATAAAGTCATCAATAACTTTAAAAATAGCTTCTCCGGCTGTATGTGTTGCCATAGGTTGGCAGAACAAAATATCATTGTGGACTTCACTATTCAGCTCGTATCTGACAAACAACAAAAGATTAGCTAAATTCACAATATCGGTGGATTCATCCACTTGCAGTGCATAGTAGCGACTCTTTTGTACTCTTGACAATAATTGCTGCTTTACGTTTTCTGCCACATCTGTGATTCTACGAAGAACAGTGTTATTTGAGGGGGGGACACAATCTATAGCTTTGCTAGCCTTGTCTCAATCATCACTTGCACCTTTACTTTGCCTGCAGGTTTTACTAATGTCTCGCCAATCACTTCAGCAGCTCCGGACTTTGCAGTTAAGTACGCCACACTGTATGAAGCTTCCAAAGCTTTCATATTTTCACCTCCCGTCACATTACGAATTGTTTTCTGGGACTTTTGGAGATCTTTGCTCCTATTTTCAAAGAATTCTACAGGTTTTCTCTCATATTCTTTGTTTGCTATCGAAATGGCATTTTAGGTTGGATGGTTTCATACTTTCATTTGTGAGAGTCTCGTAACAAATCACACATAGTGGAAAAGGCTCCACCTCATCGCTTGTCCACAAAAATCCCAGTTTAAGATATGCTTCAACATATTTGCGAGCTTTTTTCATTTTCTTTGCAGCTGATACATTTAATAAACTTACAGATGGTTCACACCGTGCACTAATTTTGTCATCACAATTGTCTGATGTAGCCATATCACTGCATTTTTGACACAATTATCACTAACATTCGTATTTCCTTCATAATTTTCTTTTGTATGTTTCAACTTTCCCATTTTTAGCCAGCGATCGATTGTAAATAGGTTAAATAAAAAGAGAAATTTTGTATATTAATACACACTAAGTATATACTTGTTATGATATTTAGATTACTACTAGTAGTTATTCACTTTTATCTTTTATCCATCAGTATGACTTCTGTACATGCCACAAAGGCAAGTGTATTGCCCGAGCCGCGGTAACGTGCACACGTGGTTTGCGTCGGATCTGCAGCGCTCTTAGATGTTACTGAACGCGTTATCATATTAGTTACAATATAAACCTGTGTGTATTTCTACTGTACAAGTGTACACCATTCTTATATATTACATTTTAGTGAATTGTTTTCTGCTGCTAAAAAAAAAAAACTATGATAAAGTAAAATAAAAAATTCTGCCGTGTACCCCTTGAAATCTTTTCACGTACCACCAGGGGTATGCATACCACACTTAGGGAAACACTGGTCTAGTTAAACTAGGCTTTGGTCTGTCTGTATCCATCTGTAGTCTCTTGTTTTATCCTTACGTCATAAGCCCCGTGGGGCAGGGACTGTCTCTTTGCTCTGTTTGTACAGCGCCTAGCACAATGAGGATGTGGTACATAACTGGGGCCACCAGGTGCTATGGTAATACAAATCATAAATATTAATACATTGAGAGATACATTGGGTCTTGATATAAAGACTCCAAATGATGGAGAATCTACCACATCCCTTGGTAGATTCAGTGTTTAATCGCTTCCAGACATTGGATCTCATTCTTCTTCTTCTTCGAGTAGCATCCCTATGGGTGTTCCACTCTAGGTATATTTGCATCCCTGTGCCTCACATTGGAGATTTTAGGTAGCAGTGTCCAGTGTGTCCACACATGCACTCTCCCCATCTCGTGCCCTGCCTCAGGGCTATATAGTGCTGCGTGGGCAAACTGCCCTCAGTTTCTTCTCAGTCACCTTTGGCCTGAGATGGAGTTTCAGGAGCGTCCAATTTGAGAATTCCTCATCTATATCTTGCTTTCTGTTTTGAGTTAATAGTGTTAGTTCACTTTCTTCCCCCCCCCCCAATTTTTTCCCCATTCTTTTGTTGTTATTATTAGAATAGTCAACTCCCTGTCCTTAGTTAGTTCTTCCTTGTTTATTCCAGTATTGCAGACATTTCATTTTTCTGGAGACTTACTGGTCTCAGAGATGTCTGACCCGTCCCTACTCAACACTGACACGATCTTGGTACCTGCCACATCTCAGTCCCCTGACATACATGCAGTACCGAAGGAGTCTCCCTCAGCATCCATGACTGCTCCATCTCTGATGATGATGATGATGATGATTTATCTTCACTCTCTGTGGAAGGTTGCCTGTTTCAATACCAAGGAGCGAGTCACTCCGAAACCTCTACAGAACCAGTTAACTACCACGAAAGATGCAGCCCATCCAGTTGACATTGACACCCTTCAGTGCCCCCTCCCCCGCATGCTCTTTGCACCTCCTCAGTGGCCATCCTGGGACCCATAAGCAGCCTATAGGTACTAATTCTTGAGGCCCCTTTGTCACAGCATTCCTTCTCAGATCTGAACCTTAGAGTTCAGAAAATGAGATGCTAGCACCTAAATCCTCTAAGCTTAATTACTAGCTTAGATCTGATAGCACTGCCACCACCCAAAAAATATAGTGTTTTGGGGCACTCTGACCTCCCCAACCTTCCCTGGGGACCCCAAGTACCCAGATCCCTTGGGTTCTTAAAACAAGGAGAAATAAACCATTCCCCCACCTTTCCCCCTCCCAGAATTTCCCTCCCTGGGCTATCCTGAGAGATACTGATCCAACCTCTTAAATCACCACACAGAGAAGCATCTCCCTTCCCTTCCACAAAGAGGCAAACAGATTCAAGGAAAACAAAGAGAGATTCTATCTCTCCCCCTCCCGTCTCCCCCCCACCCGTCCTGGTGAGTTATCCCAATCCCCTGGAATAACACAAGGGAAACAAGGAAAAAAAATCAATCAGGTTCTCTAAAAAAAAAAAAGAAATCTTTTAATAAAAGAAAAGAAAAAGTCAAGAATTATCTCTGTAACTTCAAGATGTAAATCTTACAGGGCCCTGTAGCTTACAGACACCAGCAAGAGACTTTCCCCCCAGTACCAATACAAATCAAAATATTCCCAGCAACTACACATATAAAAGTTAACCAGCCAGATCCACAATTGCAAATAGAGTAAAACAATCAAAAAACCTAAACCGCCTGTTTTTACTTACTATTGTCATAAACAGATAGCTAAGGGTTAATGTTCTTTTACCTGTAAAGGGTTAACAAAAAGTGACCTGAAACACCTGACCAGAGGACCAATCAGGAAACAAGACTTTTTCAAATCTGGGTGGAGGGAAGTTTTGGGTGTGAGTTCTTTGTTCTTTGTCTTGGTTCGGTGACCCTCTTGGCTCTGAGAGTGATCTTTCTATCTCCAGGCTTTCTAATCTTCTGTTTCCAAGTTGTAAGTACAAGGATAGTAAGACAATAGATTTATATTGTTTTTTTGTATTTACATGTATGTAGTTGCTGGAATGTGTTAAATTGTATTCTTTTTGAATAAGGCTGTTTATTCATTTTTTCTGTTAAGCAATTGATCCTGTATATTGTCACCTTGATACAGAGACCATTTTATGTCTTTTCCTTTCTTTTTATATACAGCTTTCTTTTTAAGACCTGTGGATTTTTTTTTTAGTGGGGGCTCAAGGGGATTGTGTCTGCAGCTCACCAGGGAATTGGTGGGAGGAAAAAGACAGGAGAGAATAGAGAATCTCTTTGTGTTAGATTTACTAAGCCTGACTTTGCATATCCTCTGGGTGAGGGGTGAGAGAGAGATTTGATCTCTCGGTACTTGTGTTTCAAGGACTTGAAGCAGGGAATCTCCTAGGGAACCCAGGGCGGGGAAATCTGGGAGGAGGTAAAGAGGGGGAAGGGAAGTGGGTTATTTCCCTTGGTGGTGAGACTCAGGGCATCTGAGTCTTGGGGTTCCCCAGGGAAGGTTTTGGGGAGACCAGAGTGAGCCAGACACTGAAATTCTGGCTGGTGGCAGCGATATCAGGTCCAAGCTGGTTATTAAGTTTGGAGGTTTCATGCTAGCTTCTCATGTTCTGAACTCTAAGGTTCAGATCTGAGTAGGAAAGTTATGAAAATTATTAGAAAAGAAACTTAGAGAGCCTGTAGTAATGTCTGGTCTCTCTCAGACCCTCTGAGAGAAGAACACACAACGGACAAAAAACACACACAAAAGCTTCCCTCCGCCCAAATTTAAAAGTATCTTGTCTTCTGATTGGTCTTCTGGTCAGATGTCCCGTTCTCTACTTGTAACCCTTTACAGGTACAAGAGACATTAATCCTTAACAATCTGTTTATGACACCCTTAGTGTCACTCATCGGGATAGGGGAAGGCAGTCTCTTTCAGCTTCTCTATCCAGACCTCCTGATCCACAAGAGGAGATGGTTTGGGGAACAGGAAGTGAGACTAGAAAAAGAGATTACTCCAACAACTAATATCTCTTCATCCGCGTCTGATGAACCATTATGTCTCCCCTACCAACCCTGGCAGACAACATCAGTTTCAAGATCTCATTAAGAGAGTAATGGATTCCCTACAAATTCTGCTTGAAGAAGTGAAGGAGTCCCAACACAAGCTGCTTGACATCCTACATACTTCATCATCAGCTCGCTTTGCACTCCCTATCAGACATCAGCCACAATAGCTCCCACATGCAAGAGAATGGACAATAATATTATGTTCCCTCTAAGGACCTGGACTTTTTATTTTCCCATTCATCCTCAAATGCCCTTGTCGTCAACACTGTAAATGAATGTGGCAGACAGCACCATGCTAAATCGACATCCTATGACAAGGACTGGAAATGACTGGATTTATTTGGCTTGGGGAACAGGAAGCAAGACTAGACAAAGAGATTACTCCAAGAAGATGTCACCAAGATCCCAGGCTGCTCAATGGCCTTCTCCCCACTGGCATTATGAACCAGGACGGAAAAGACAATGACTACAGAAGCAGAGAACAGCTGCCCCACAATGATCAACATCACAGCCATCTGCGTCTAAACACCAGTTCTGATGTGATGGTCAAGGCCCTGAGTTACCACCCCCTTTTTTGTTTGCTGCAGCAATCCAAACATCTCCACCCATTCAGCAGCCACCTTACTCTCTCTTGTCAAAACTGTGGGCGTATAACCACAGACAAGTGGTTATTGGAGATCATCTCCACAGGATATTCAATCCTTTTTATCTCCCTCCATCTGCCCACCCCACTTTCCTATGGGGGTACCAGCACATAGGGCACATTGCCCCAAAAGCACAAAGTGGCTGTCTCTGTGCCCACGGCAGTGAAGAGCTGGTGGATGTGGCAGCCAGGCTCCCCTCGTAGGACCTTTTTCAGGGACCCTTCTCATGAGCATCTTTTACATCAGAAAACAAACGATCTTCTGAACCTAGGTGCTATAGAACCAGTTCTCACTCCACACAGAGGCAAAGGCTTCTATTACAAATACTTTCTGATATTGAAAAAGAATGATGGTCAGAGACCCATTCAAAAGATTTGCAAAGTTCTAACACTTCAAAATGGTTACTTTGGCAGCAATAATCCCATCTCTGGACCCGGGGAACTGGTTCTCGGCTCTTGAAGCTTACTTTCATATCACAATACACCCATCCCAAAGGAGGTTTCTAAGGTTCACTCTGGACCAAGATTCACTTTCAGTACAAGGTGCTTCCATTCGGAGTATTGTCAGCACCAACAGTGTTCTTGAAGGTCCTTTCTGTGGTAGCGACACACCTTCACAAACAAGACATTCTGATATTCCCGTATCTAGACAATTGCCTGCTCAAAGCACATTCCTTCGATGCCTTGAGAGCCACACAAAAGCCAGAAAATGGACCTATTCTTACAGCTGGGACTACAACTAAATGGCCAGAAGTCCCCTTTAACTCCAGGACAACATTAGAATTCGTAGGGGCTTACTGAGATGCAGTCTTCTCCACTGCAGACAGATCTAAGCAGGGCTGGCTTTATGAAGGGTGGGGCCTGATTTGGACACCCGGCGGCGGTCCAGGGCTTCGGCAGCACTTCAATGGCGGGGAGTCGTGTCTGGGTCTTCCGCGACACCAAAAAACCCCCTGGCTGCTGAAATGCCGCCAAAGCCCCGGCACGGACCCCTCCCCCACTGAAATGCCGCCAAAGCTCCAGAGCGGACCCCTCCCTTTCCCCCCCACCCCCCACCGAAATGCTGCTGAAGACCTGGAGCGGACTCCCCCTGCCATCGAGTGAGTTTAAAAAGAAAATGTAAAAGTTGCCTAAGGCGCGGGGCCTGATTCCGGGGAATCGAGGGAATCAGCGTAAAGTTGGCCCTGGATCTAAGGGATCCCCAATCTCTAAACAAAGACTCTTTAGATGGATATCAGACTTCATTACCTATTGCTATCAGGCTCCCGACCTTCAACCTTTTCTAGAGTTCATACTCACTCCACAATATCTCTTTCCACTTCCATTGTTTTCGTCAAGAACGTTCCAATAACAGAAATATGTGAAGCAGTGACTTGGATATCTGATTGCACATTTGCTGAACGTTATGTAGTCACACACGACTCAGCGTTCCATGCCAGATTTAGTCCACTGTCTTATCTTCAATATTAGACTTGACTCTGCTTCAATTTCACCCTTGGGTATCATCCAGGGGTCCAGAACAAGATGGCCTATGCATTCCTGAAAAGGGGAATATCTTGCCAGTCGAGAGCTCCCCCACTTTGAGTCCCCGTGCATTCTTAAGCCCTGGAAATTCCTGGACGCCACAATTCCCTAAGAACTCATGTCACTGGTCTGCTTAGCTACAGGGAAGGAGCCCGTTCCCAAGGAACTTGAGACAGCAAGCCTGGGGCAACACCAGGTCCAGGATGGCTTGCTCTGTGTCTGAGACCTCATTCAGACCCTGGGCAGCCATTACCCTAAACTTGATAGTTGAGCTCCCTGCATCTAACGGCCACCCCATAATCCTCACCGTGGTCAATAAACTGACAAAAATGGCCCACTTTGTCCCCACTGTGCACTTGTCCTCTGCAGAAGAAACAGCCCAGCTCCTGGTGACTCATGTCATCCATCTCTATGGACTCCCAGAACAAGTCACAACTGTTTGAGATCCACAGTTTGTGTCACAGTTTTGGCACAAAACCCTACAATTGCTCGAGTGCACACTTACACATCGACTGCCTATCACCCACAAACTGATGGTCAGCCTGAATGGGCAAATCAGGAGTTAGAACAATACTTGCACTGCTTCACAGACTTCCACCAGGACAACTGGTTGAGCCTCCTGCCCCAAGCAGAATTTGCTTACAACAATGCAGACCATGGCTGGATCAGTGGGTAGTGATCAATTTATCGCGTGTAGTGTAGATGCGATAAATTGATCCCCGATTGCTCTCCCGTTGACTGCTGAACTCCAGCTCGGCGAGAGACAGAAGCAAAGTCAACGGGGGAGCTGTGGCGCGCCATGAGGACGCGAAGTAAGTAATTTTATTTGATCTAAGATACGTCGACTTCAGCTACGCTATTCTCGTAGCTGAAGTTGTGTATCTTAAATCGATTTCCCTCCTCCCTCCCAGTGTAGACCAGGCCCATGTCTCCACTAGGCAGAGTCCATTCTGGGCAAACTGTGTCTTCCACTCCTGTCTCCACCCGGCCACACCTGTCAACTCTACCAATCCTGTCGCCGCTGACTGGTGTGGCAGATCCATGAGGCTCAAGAAGAGCTTAAGATCCATTTGGACAAGACCAAGGAGGACTACAAGTGGTACGCTGACTGCCGGCCCCAGGAGGGTCCGGCATTCACTCTCAGGTGAAGAGTGTGACTCTCAGTCCAAAATATCTGCACCACCAACCATCTTGTAAACTGGTCCACTGATACCTCAGGCCATACTCCATCAGCCAGGTAATCCATTCAACGACTGTGACCCTTCAGTTACTCAGATCCCTCAGAATACACCCAGTATGTTCATGCATCCCTGCATCAACAATCCATCTGCTCACCTGGCTGAAGCACCACCCCTGCCGGGGTGGTTGCAAGGAGATGATGAGTGTGAGGTCCATGTAATACTGGACTCAGTCAGATGAGGCTCCCTCTGGGACCTTGTAGACTGTGAGGGCTATGGCCTAGAAGAGCAATTCTGCGAGCTTGCATCCCAAGTTCATGCTCTTGACCTTGTGGCAGCCTTCCATGGAGCCCATCCTGACAAACCTAGGCTGGTGGGGAAAACGTAAGGCCCCATGGATCTAGAGCCCAGGCCTGCCCAGCTACTAGACAGCTGACATCTCCAGGCTGCCACCCAGCAACAGCTGTAGCCAGACTGTGCTCTACTTCCTGTGATCCACTGTGGACACCAGACCATGGGAAGTTCCACCTCAGTGGTTTGACAGGTGGCCGCTTCATGGTTCCTGATTGGCTCCTTGCCATATATAAACCCAAGGGGCACTCCAGGAAGTATCAAGGCAGCTGTGTGGATCTTTAGTCGCTACTATGACTGTCCCTTGCTCCTGAATTCCTAGCTTTGACCTCGGTTTGATCTGGACTTTGCCTCCTGACTTGAACCCTGAAACCCGACTCAGACTCTGACCTTTGGTAAAGACCCTGGCCTGGAACCCAACTACGAACTCCTCTGTTACTCCTACCCTTGGGTTTGTCCCTGCTCAGACCATTGGCCCTGACTGCTCTTGTTGGGTTCCTGACATTCATGGAGGATGGGTGTGGTCCCAGAGGACTGGAAAGGTCTAACATAGTACCTATCTTTAAAAAAGGAAACAAAGAGGACATGGAGAATTATAGTCTAGTCATGCTAACTTCAATACCTGGAGACATACTGGAAAAACTATTGGCAATCAATTTGTAAACACCTAGAGGGTAATAAGGTAATAAGGAATAGCCAGCATGGATTTGCCAAGAACAAACCATGCAGAACCAACATAATTTCCTTCTTTGACAGAGTTACTGACCTAGAAGATTATGGGGCAGCTGTAGCCATGATGCATCTTCATTTTAGTAAGGCTTTTGACACAGTCCCATGGGACATAAGCAAACTAGGGAAATGTAGTCTAGCTGAAATTTCCTAAAAGGTAGGTGCATAACTGCATGAAAGACCATTCTCAAAGAGTAAATATCAGCGGTTCACTGTCAGACCAGGGGGCCAGATCTTGTCGGCCCCTCAGGGTCCGTCCTGGTTCCAGTACTAGTCATTATTTTCATTAAAGTCTTGGAAAATGGACTGATAAGTGTGTGTGTAAAATTTTCAGATGACTTCAAGCTGGGAAGGGTTGCAAACATTTTGGAGGATAGGATTCGAATTCAAAACAGCTTTGACAACTTGGAGAATCTTTCTGAAAGCAACAAGATGAAATTCAGTAAAGACAAGTGCAAAGTGCTACACTTATGAAGGAAAAATCAACTACACAGCTACACAGGGGAATAACTGGCTGGGTGGCAGTCCTGCTGAAGAGGTTTCGAGGGTTACAGTGGATCACAAATTAAGCATGAGCCAATAATGTGATGCAGTTGCGAAAAAGGCTAATATAATTCTGGGGCATTTTAACAGGAGTGTAGTATCAGGTAGTAATTGTCCCGCTCTGTTTGGCACTGTTGAGCCCTCAGCTGATGTATGCTTTAGGAAAGAGGTGGGCAAACTGGAGAGAGTCCCCAGGAGAGCAACAAAAATGACAAAAGATTTAGAGAAGCTAACCTATGAGGAAAGATTTAAAAAAATGGTTGTGTAAAGACTGAGTGAGGTCCTGAAAACAGTCTTCAACTATGTTAAGTACTGTTATAAAGAGGACAGTGATCAATTGTTCTTCATGTCCCCTGAAGGCAGGACAAGAAGTAGTGGGCTTAATATGCTACAGGGGAGACTTAGATTAGATATTATGAATAACCTTGTAACTCCAAGGGTAGTTAAGCTCTGGAATGACTTCCAGGGGTGCTGTGGAATCCCCACCATTGGAGGTTTTTAAGAACAGGTTACACAAATGCCTGTGTCATGGATGATCTAGGTTTACTTGGTCCTGCCTCAGCTCAGAGGCTGGCCTGGATGACTTCTCAAGGCCCCTTTCAGCCCTATATTTCTATGGTTAACACCTTCCGAATCTCATTTGAAGCTGCTAGTGCTGCCAGTACTGAAAAGTAGCCAACCATATGAATGACTCCTGGCTCCACAAATCTATGGGCCCCTTTTCCTTTTCCCCATGGATTTTCCAGGATATGTGCAATTAGAAGGCCCTATACCCTGCTTTTGTCATGAAGCACACTGCCTTGATAGAGCACAGTGTGTTTTAGGCATTGCTAAATCATGGCTTGCTTTTTTTTTTTTAAACCTTTTATATTTCACATCAGTGTAGTAGATAATTGTTTACAATCTTCTTATTTTGGAAACCTTCCACTTAATAGCCCGACTCAATTACTGATGATAATTTTATATAGCTGTCTAATGAGGCTTCATTAATACTTGAAAGAAATCTACATTAACAAGATGCACAAAATGACAGGACATGCAGCTAGAGAGTGAGGCATTGAAGGTGTCATGTTCAGAGACAGCCTCCAACTTTTCACCCCAAATAATTGTGCCTGCAAACTTGAAGGCTTCCTGAAGGCTCTTTAAAAAATAAAAATAAAAATAAATCAGCCCCTAATTGTACTCTTAAAGGGATACTGACGTATTTGAAAGAATGTACAACCTCATGTTTATAGTGTTTGTTAACCACAGCCCTGAAAAATCATGAGATTGATGTGGAAATCATGACATTTAAAAAAACAACAACACATTTTGGAGACTTTTTCCTTCCTTTCTGCATTTTGAGCTTTTACAGGTCATGTTTTCAAGGTTTATTTGCAACCATGAGCACCAGAAACTATTTTTTAAATAAAAGCTGAGATTTTGCTCTAATCACATGACTCCTGGAGCTTTAAGAAAAGCACTAAATATCATGAGGTTTGTGATAAATTAGGAGAGTTGGCACCCAGGTGTGTCATAGACAGCATCTTAGTTAATTAAAACTGAAAGAACTTTAAAAAAGCAAGTCTGCATTTTCTGTGGCTTGGACTGTGAAAATAGACTACACAAGTTTTTCGTTTTTGTTTGTAGTCGTTTCTAGGTCATGAGTCTCAGAAAATTACCTATCTTCAGTGCAGTGGGTCAGAAATAGTGGAAGGGAAAGCTTGTGTTTAAAAATGAACAAGATTGTTTGTAGTGGAATTCCAATAAAATAAAAATTATCCCAGAGAGAGAGACATTCAGGCCAACATTGTGTAGAGTTAGCCTCTTAAATCAGTACTTCAGCATCTAAATAAGTGACCTGACTTTCAAAAGTGCTGAGCAGCCAGCAACTCTTACTGAAGTTAGTTTCTGTCGAATTATCACAGGAGTTGAATGAACTCAGTTCCTTTTGTTTTTCCTCATCAGTTTTCTAGGTTTGATGATATGGGGGCTCTACATACAACTTCTGAGTTCTGGTTGACTCTATAAATTATTGTCTTCGAATACATCAGCAGGAGGTGCAGTCAGATGTCTGCTCTTAGACTGGTGTCCTGATCCTCCTGGACCAGGGACAATGGAGAATCTTTAACATGTACTGCTCCCATTAACATGGAAGTACCTTAGGATAATGGGCTTCAGCTGAAGCCTAGGGAAGCCAGTTTGACCACATGTGTCTGCAGGGGTCGGGGGTTGGAGTAGTAGAATTTCCCAAAACCAGGTGTTGCTTCAGTCCTTTAAAACAACCAAGTCTGAGAAGCTCAAGAGGGAAAGGAGCAAAAGGACAGGTTTTAGAGGGTGAGGGAACTCTTGACTGTGGGACCAGCCAAAGCTAGAGAAAGCTGACTGTAGCAGTCAGAGGGTGACGCTGTGATTCAGAAGAGTGGACTCCCAGAGAGGGTCCTGGGATCTGAAAGGATGCTGACCCAAATCCTAAAGAATGCTCAAGAGTGGTGAGGAAACTGAGTCAGGGATTTGTGTGTGGGTGTTTCTTATTTTGCCCACATCTGCATATGTCTTGGGCAGTCTAAAATAGAATGATTAGGTTAGAAACCCTGTATAAAGCCTGTCTATAACTATCACATGTCTCTGAAAGGGTAAACTGTAAACTGTGGTGCCCACAAGGTTGTAGCACTATCAGTGCAGGAGATAGAATTGTCTCTGGGTATGATCGGAAACTGTGGAATGAACTTCCTCAGGAATGAAGAACCATCCCAAACCTCTCCATCTTCCACTCCATCTGCAAATTGCATTTCTTTGACCTGCATTTCTGCCAACACATAGCAACATGTATGTGTTGTAAACAGAAAATTCC
The DNA here is from genome assembly GCF_025201925.1 of Gopherus flavomarginatus. Lineage (NCBI taxonomy): Eukaryota > Metazoa > Chordata > Testudines > Testudinidae > Gopherus > Gopherus flavomarginatus. The sequence goes on along the minus strand of NC_066619.1, from coordinate 4,989,456 downwards.
AAAACAAAATGCTCCCCTGCACACTGTTCTTCCTCTGGAGAGAGGATGTGAGAGCCAACAACACATGCTAGATGTGTAGTCACATTGCTGGATCCACTGCTGGAAGGTGCTCAGATAGAATGGTGAGGAGCACAACATAAAAATCTCTATCGACTAGAATAGGAATTGGGTGCTTAAGCTCGTAGTAAGTCTGGGGGGAGCCAGCACAAGTGTGAGGGCTTAGGCAATTGGACTGGTGGGTTCCAGCTCTGAGGAAGGGGGCCTAAAATGAGGCTCTGTACACCGAGACTATGCCTAGACACCCAAAGCAAGGAGGGGTGCCTTGATTCTGCTAAAAATCAGCAAGCCAAAAGCATGCAGTATTGGGATCTAAACAGAGCAGCCTGAGGGTTCAGCGTGGGAGCTTGACTGAGGCCGAGACACTGTATACGAAGGTAGGTGAGGTGATATCTTTTATTGGACTGACTTCAGTTAGTGAAAGAGACAAGCTGTTCAACTATAGAGAGCTCTTCTTCATCATGAGATGTTTGAGTTCAGGATCCTGACAAAAGGAAGAAAGGAGACCAGCAGGATATGGACCCTGAACTTCAGAAAAGCAGACTTTGACTCCTTCAGGGAACTGATGGGTAGGATCCCCTGGGAGGCTAATAGGAGGGGGAAAGGAGTCCAGGAGAGCTGGCTGTATTTTAAAGAAGCCTTATTGAGGGCACAGGAACAAACCATCCCACTGTGCAGAAAGAATAGCAAATGTGGCAGGCGACCAGCTTGGCTTAACAGAAAAATCTTTGTTGAGCTTAAACACAAAAAGAAAGCTTACAAGAAGTGGAAACTTGGACAGATGCCTAAGGAAGAGTATAAAAATATTGCTCGAGCATGCAAGGGTGTAATCAGGAAGACCAAAGTACAATTGGAGTTGCAGCTAGCAAGGGATGTGAAGGGTAACAAGAAGGGTTTCTACAGATGTGTTAGCAACAAGAAGAAGGTCAGGGAAAGTGTGGGATGCTTACTGAATGTGGAAGGCAACCTATTGACAGATGATGTGGAAAAAGCTGAAGTACTCAATGCTTTTTTTGGCCTCGGTCTTCACAGACAAGATCAGCTCCCAGACTGCTGCATTGGGCATCACAGTATGGGGAGAGGTGAACAGCCCTCAGTGGTGAAAGAACAGTTAGGGACTATTTGGAAAAGCTGGACATGCACAAGTCCATGGGACCGGATGCAATGCATCCGAGGGTGCTGAGGGAGTTGACATGTGGTTGCAGAGCCATTGGCCATTATCTTTGCAAACTTGTGGTGATTGGGGGAGGTACCAGACGATTGTAAAAAGGCTAATGTAGTGCCCATCTTTAAAAAAGGGAAGAAGGAGAACCTGGGGAACTACAGACCAGTCAGCTTCACCTCAGTCCTCGGAAAATTCATGGAGCAGGTCCTCAAGGAATCCATTTTGAAGCACTTGGAGGAGAGGAAGGTGATCAGGAACAGTCAACATGGATTCACCAAAGGCAAGTCATGCCTGACTAACCTAATTGCCATCTGTGATGAGATAACTGGCTCTGTGGATATTGGGAAAATGGTGGACATGACATACCTTGACTTTAGCAAAGCTTTTGATACAGTATCCCACAGTATTCTTGCCAGTAAGTTAAAAAAAGTATGGATTGGATGAATGGACTATAAAGTGGATAGAAAGCTGGCTAGATCGTCTGGCTCAGCAGGTAGTGATCAAAGGCTCAATGTCTAGCTGGCAGCCGGTATCAAGTGGAGTGCCCCAGGGGCCAGTCCTGGGGCCAGTTTTGTTCAACATCCTCATTAATGATCTGGATGATGGGATGAATTGCACCCTCAGCAAGTTCGCAGATGACACTAACCTAGGGGGAGAGGTAGATACACTAGAGGGTAGGGATAGGGTCCAGAGTGACCTTGACAAATTGGAGGATTGGGCCAAAAGAAATCTGATGAGGTTCAACAAGGATAGGTGCAGGGTCCTGCACTTAGGATGGAAGAATCCCATTCACTGCTACAGGCTGGGGACCGACTGGCTAAGCAGCAGTTCTGAAGAAAAGGACCTGGGGATTACAGTGGACAAGAAACTGGATGTGAGTCAGCAGTGTGCCCTTGTTGCCAAGAAGGCTAACAACCTATTGGGCTATATTAGTAGGAGCATTACCAGCAGATCGAGGGAAGTGATTATTTCCCCTCTATTCAGCGCTGGTGAGGCCACATCTGGAGTATTGCATCCAGTTTTGGGCCCCCCACTACAGAAGGGATGTGGACAAATTGGAGAGAGTCTAGCGGAAGGCAACAAAAATGATTAGGGGGCTGGGGCACATGGCTTATGAGGAGAGCCTGAGGGAACTGGGGTTATTTACTCTGCAGAAGAGAAGAGTGAGGGGGGTTTGATAGCAGCCTTCAACTACCTGAAGGGAAGTTCCAAAGAGGATGGAGCTCGGCTGTTCTCAGTGGTAGCAGATGACAGAACAAGGAGCAATGGTCTCAAGTTGCAGTGGGGGAGGTCTAGGCTGGATATTAGGAAACACTGTTTCACTAGGAGGGTAGTGAAGCACTGGAATGGATTACCTAGGGAGGTGGTGGAATCTCCTTCCTTACAGGTTGTTAAGGCCCGGCTTGACAAAGCCCTGGCTGGGATGATTTAGTCGGTGTTGGTCCTGCTTTGAGCAGGGGATTGCATTAGATGACCTCCTGAGGTTTCTTTCAACCCTAATCTTCTATGATTCAGGTACTCACAGTATCATAGATAAGTACAAGGTCAAACAGATAGTTCAGCATAAGTAGTTAGCATGTATATTAAGGGACCATTCAAGGTGAAGTGGCCTGTTCATACCCCATTTCTGTATCGAAGCAGGTTCTCTCTGGGTATCTGGATGGCAAAATATGCTTCAGTACAGAAATAAAACCCCCTCCAACTACACACCCTTAGTTGTCACCTATCACCTCACACTAGTACCCATATGAGGTATCAGCAAACAACTGCAACCCATATTCAATGGGGACCCCATCCTGAAAAATCTCTCCTGAGCCCTCTCTTCTGGCCTGCGACCAACCCGCCCACACCCAACCTCTCCAAGCTTATCACCAGAAGCGAGCTCCCTACAGACCAGGACGCACCTACTCAAAGCGGTGCCAGACCCTGCCAAAACAACAGATGCAGATATAGCTCCACTGCTACAGTGATTAACACCTCCCACAACATGCCTTTCAAGAATCACGGGTCCTACGCATGCCCGTCACAACATATGGTGTACCTCGTCCAAATGTCCCCAAAACAGCTGTGGGTGAAACCTGACAGTCACTACACTCTTGAATGAAGCCACACAGGAAAACAAGACAAAATCAACTTATCATGTGTTGGTGAGCACTTTTCACAAAGCGATTCCTCTGCATCTAACCTCTCAGCTCTCATCCTTAAAGGAAATCTGCACAACACTTTCAAAAGATGATCTTGGAAGCTTTAAATTCATAACTTGGCTAGACACTAATAATCATGGTCTTAATAAAAACATTGGATTTATGGCTTATTACAACAATCTGTAATTCACTTAAGCTCCCTTTTTGTTCTGTATTTAGCTGTGACACTGAGTACCTTTCCCAGATCTGAAGAAGAGCTCTGTGTAGCTTGAAAGCTTGTCTCTCTCACCAACGGAAGTTGGTCCAATAAAAGATATTACCTCTCTCACCTTGTCTCTCCAATATCCTAGCACTACCACAGCTACAACAACACTGCATGCACACTAGATGTGTTGCATTTTTTGCAAGGTAACTGCATTTCACTTCGTGCTTATTTTCTGTGAAGAGCCCACAATGGTTCGTTTTAAACAGATATGTGGACTGATATTTTTATTTTAAATCTGAACTCCAGATTTCAGTATTTGAGAATTCCAATAGTAGCAGCAGAACAGATGGAAACATATTGCAAAAAATAATCTTGAGATCTCTTCCAACCTTGCTGAAGGTTTAATTGCAAAAGAAGATTAAGATGCACTTGTCACTCTCACAACTTAACATTAGAAAGGAAACTAAATGGAAAATAATGATGTGACCTTTAAGAGGTTAGACTATTAGCAGCCCATGCACTCTAGATAATCTCCAAGAGAAGAAAGCAAAGACTAGTTGCATTGAAAAGCAGTGGAGAAATCTCATTAAAATAAACAAACAAACCTCACCAACCCAAAACCCAGGTCTTGGGACAAGGGAAGCAATGTCATTCATTAAGTGCACGGATATTTGCTTTCATGTTTTTGTGCCTTAGCTACTTCCTGATGCGAATGCAGCGAAGGCAGAGTGGTATTACACCTGTCTCCTGTAAATATGGATGGCCTCAGGATAAATGACATCCTGCTGCATATGCCTTGCAAAGAACACTTCTTATACTGATGCTCCCAGGGCATTTTTCCCCATCTCTAAAGGTATTGACCTTTCAAGATATGAAATATTTTAAACTACACAATCTTCTGAAAATCAGCTAATACTTCCTGACACTTTACAAGTGAGTTTGCCCTTTTCTGCCTTTGTAAACATACTTTACTGAACAATTATTTTGTATAACAAACCTCAACGATCAGGTTCCTTGTGTATCTTACAGTGAAGCCTTCCCTGAGATGCTGATAGGAGAGGTTTATAATCCATTATGGTACCTGTCCTTTCCTGGGCATGGTGATGAATACTTGGCTCTAGCTGGCATGTATATTTATTTTGGAAACCATTTTAAGGGGCTGTTACCCACTTAAGATTAATCAGAGGCAAACACTGGTGTCTGCGATTAGAAGTGTGAAGGGTTTATCAGTGTAGCACGGTAGTCACCTGCTCCTGGCCTGAAAGGGGTTAAAAGCCAGCCCTTGGAGAGGGCTGGGGCTGGGAGCCTTAGGCTGGGCTGATTGGGAGGCAGCCACACCCCAAACAGACTCAGCTGGCCCTATAAAAGCCAGGGAAGCCAGGGGCAGACACACAGTTTTTCTCTAGCTGTAGAGAGAGACAGACCTGGCTGCAGGGACCAGACCAGACCAGACCAGACCAGACCAGGGCTGGGGCGCGGCAGAGGAGCTGGGGCACTCCAGCCTGGAAAGCCCCAGGCTGTGGCTGGAGGAGTCCGAAAAGAAGCGGGGAGTAGTGTGTGGGGGTTCCCTGGGGAGGGGAGACACTGAGAGAAAGGGGTTACTGTCAGGGGGCAGCACCCCAGATAACGGGGCCTGGAGTTCAGGGAGGGACATGGGGGGCCAAGCGGCAGTGGAACACCGGCCTGCAGAGGGTGCTCCAAGGCTGACAGAGCTAATTCCTGGAAGAGACCAGCAGGAGGCACCACAGGGGTGAGTCCTGCATGGTTACAATCAGGTAAATGGTTTCAGAAACTTTCTAGCTTTAAAAACACTTACTAGGTGTGTTAGACCCAATCCTGCAACTGCTATGCATGCAAGTATCACATTGGGCTTGATTCTGAAAGGTAACAAGCAAGCTCAACTCTCATTCACTTCAATAGGAGATGTTGGTGCTCACCACTGCTTAGGGGAGAATATGTGGCAAGGTGGGATGCTCTATGCTCTAGGATTTATTTTGGGGCAGTTCTCTGGCCTGTGCTATACAGGAGGTCAGACTAGATGATCACAGGGATCCCTTCTGAAATTGGGATCTATGAATCTATATATATGTCTTGGACACATCTTCCCACATGGTGCTGAAAAGTCAGTCCAAAATGCTACTACCGAAAATTATCCTTCCCTTTACACATCCTGCCTTCTGAATCCATTCATTGGCTCCCTATCATCCTACATGCCAAGTTCAAAGCCCTGCACCTTTCCTCTTTGGCCTACAGCTTTAATCTTGAACCCAGCTGCTCTGGAAACGTCTTGATGCCCCCATTGGTTCTGATCTCGCCTTCTGCCTTAATGCTTTTTCTGTACTTCCCATCACAGTGGGTATGTCCTCCCCATTCTGCTCAACTCACCACCACACTCTCTTCAGTCAAATTATTCAATCAAGCTTAACTTCAGTACCTGGAATGATGACAGAGCAAATAATTAAGTAATCAGTTTGCAAACACCTAGGAGATAATAAGATAAGTAACAGTCAGAATGGATTTGTCAAGAACAAATCATGCCAAACCAATCTAATAGCTTTTTTTAACAGAGTAACAAACTTTGTGGATAGGGGGAAAGTGGTAGACATGGTATATCTTGACTTTAGTAAGGCTTTTGATGCTGTCTTGCATGACCTTCTTATAAACAAACTAGGGAAATACAACCTAGATGGAGCTACTAAAAGGTGGGTGCATAACTGGTTGGAAAACCATTCCTAGAGAGTAGTTGTCATTGGTTCACAGTCAAGCTGAAAGGGAATCTCGATTGGGGTCCTGCAGGGATTGGCCCAGGGTCCAGTTCTGTTCAATATCTTCATCAATGATTTGGATAACAGCATACAGAGTACACTTATAAAGTTTGCAGATGACACCAAATTGGGAGGGGTTGCAAGTGTTTTGCAGGATAGCATTAAAATTTAAAATGATCTGAACAAACTGGAGAAATGGTCTGAAGTAAATAGGATGAAATTCAATAAGGACAAATGCAAAGTGCTCCACTCTAGGAAGGAACAAGCAGTTGCACATGCACAAAATGGGAAATGACTGCCTAGGAAGGAGCACTGCGGAAAGGGATCTGGGGGCAATAGTGGATCACAAGCTAAATATGTTGCAAAAAAAGCGAACATAATTCTAGGATGTATTAGCGGGAATGTTGTAAGCAAGACACAAAAAGTAATTCTTCCTCTCTACTCCACACTGATTAGCCCTCAACTGGAGTATTGTGTCCAGTTCTGGGTGACATATTTCAGGAAAGTGGTGGACAAATTGGAGAAAGTCCAGAGATGAGCAACAAAAATGTTTAAAGGCCTAGAAAACATGATCTATGAGGGAAGAATGAAAAAACTGGTTTTGTTTGGTCTGGAAAAGAGAAGACTGAGAGGGGACATAAAAAGGTTTCAAGTACATGAAAGATTGTTACAAGGAGGAGGGAGAAAAATTGTTCTCATTAGCCTCTGAGGACAGGACAAGAGGCAATGGGCTTAAATTACAGCAAGGGTGGTTTAGCTTGAACATTAGCAAAAACTTCCTAACCTCAGGGTTTGGGACTAAGACATCCCAGAGCAGGGTCTGCCTAAATGCAGAATTCACCAGGCCCATTACCTCTGTTCCATTTAGCTGAACAGGGACCATTAAGCACTGGGATAAATTGTCTAGGGAATTTGTGGAGATTTTTAAGAGGCTGTTAGACAAACACCTGTCAGGGATGGTCTAGATAATGCTTAGTCCTGCCTTGAGTGAAGGGGACTGGACTAGGTGACGTCTTGAGGTCTCTTCCAGTCCTATGGTTCCTCAAACTCACTTGGGTCTTCTTGCCAGAAGAGAGCTAATTAAAAACAGTGACAAACATCCATGGGATGTGGCAGAGCCTTGCATTAGGCATGTGGCAGAACAGACTCAGTGCTTGGCCTCATCACTGGGACCCTCGTCCTTGCTCAGTCCCCTTCCTACCTTGTTGTCTGTCATCTCCTTGTGTGCCATGTAAAGTAGATTGGAACCGCTTCAGGCAGGAACTGTCTATTTCTCTCTCGGGGTTGCAGGGCCCAGCACATTTTTGGGGTGTGAAAATAGTAACAAATAAAGGGCTCTGTCCTCCTGCTGCACCTGCCCCCCCGGCACGTTCGGCCCCTGTCCCTGGCAGCCGGGCCTGGGTGGAGAGGGGGATGAAGCCAGCTGAGGATGGCCGCTCAGGGTCGCTGCTGTGTGAATGATGGCTGCCTATGACAGCCTGGCTGGGGAGGTGGCGGCGGCATGCCCCTTGCCCTGAGCAAGCTAGAGCCCCCGGCACACTCCCTGGAGCGGCAACCCTCAGTGGCATGAGAAGCAGCTCCATCCCGCTCCCTGCCCGGGTTCAGCTGACATGGAAAGCGAGCTGGAAACATGCCGAGGGGAGACATAGTGGGAGAAGGACAGAGCCCCCTCTTCAGGCTGGGGCAGGGAGAGCTTGATGGCCCCAGGTTGGGGGGCTGCTGGGGAAGGTGCCAGGAGCAGGTTCCCTGGCCTTTGTTAAGCTGGAGGTAGGGGCATTTCCCACACCCTATGCCTTCCCTGCTGAGATGTTCACGAGCTCCGGGGATACATTGTTGCTGTGTGTCTCCCTGGGTCCCCAGGCAGGCCCAGAGGCATATGCTCTCCACTCCTGTGGCCACAGACCCCCAGAAGCTGGTGGGATTGGTGGCCCTGGCCCAGGGAGGTGGGGCTGGAAGTTCCTCCCAGAGGCGACATGTTGTACAGTCTCGTCCCTCCCTTTACATTGTGCCCCCCTCCTCCTACAATATCAGGAAGAACAAGTCGTTTATGCCTGAGTCAGAAGGCCTGCTTAGTGCAGCATGGACGCGGTAGTGTGGCAGTGAGACCTGGGTCCAGCAGTTCGAAACCCAATGTACTACGCATGGGCTTGGAAACACGGGGTCTGCAAGTGTGGGTTCCACAGACCCGGGTTTACAATGCGGTGAAGACAAACCCTGAGAGCACCTGGGACTCCCTAGGCCAATATGCTTTTGGAGCACAAGCCTGTTTTTAAACTAGGGGCTGCAGCTCATGATAACTCAAGGCCATGCTTGCCGGACAGAATGAAGAGGCATGGCAGAGTGTTATGAATTCAGGATTAGGATGTGGCACTTGGAGAGTTAAGGTCAAGGCTCCATCCCTTGGGTTAATGCTGCCCTGGGTTATACCCGCACAGCTCTCTGCATCCAGTGCGCTCTTTTTTTATCATGGCATCTGCTCCGGACTCCACAAGCTTTGAGCCCCCTCCCAGTGGTCAGAATTCTCCCCCCTCAGCAGCGGGCTCCTTGGGGAGGAGGCTGGGAAGACTCTAGTTCTTTAGGCAGAGTCCAGGCCTAACATCTGTGGCTCTGCATGTCTACACCTGACGTGCTCTGATGAATCTTGCTGCAGACCTCATCAAAGCAGTGCCCCATCCCTGCCACAGAAAGGGGCTGTAAAACAGATGATACTACTTTAAGATCTGTCAGAATGCTGTAAATGCAATGAAAAGTTAGGGGGTTAGTGAGCAGCTGGGAAATGTTACATGCTAAATCCTCAGCTGAGTCACTGAGCTCTGACTTCCGTGGCGTTACAAGGGTTTACTACAGCTCACTATCTGCCTCCAGAAGTCTACAATGCTGTACCAGGGCTGAAAAGAGCCACCCTTTGCTTTATGCTAATAGTATGTCTACGCTGCATTGTACTCCGGGTCTGGAGACCTGGGCTTATGCATTCAGTGTTTCCGAGCCTGTGTTAGTGTCCACAGTGCACTTTAAACCTGGGTTTACAGTTGGTGGACTCAAGTATCACAGCCATACTAGCAGATCCATACTGCACGACACCCACTATCTGTGCTTTGAGCTGCATCCATACTGCAAAGTGACAGGGCTTGAACCCAAGTCACAGACTTGGGCTCTGTCCCACCCTCCCCCCTAGCAGAGTCCAAGGACTTGACCCAAGTCAGACTGATTTGTGTGTGGACAGAAGGGGGACTTGGGCTGAAACCTGTGTCAGAATCCAGGCTTAGTGGGCAGTGTAGACATCCCCAGTCACAGCTCTGTTTAGATACTAGCAGGAGCGGCTGGGAAGCCTCATTTTTTGTGAAGGAGCCTTCCCCCAATGAGCTGTTTTTAATGATGAGTGGCACAAGTGATGTCAAAAGGATTTTGCACTGATGTAGGTTTTGAAGTGGTGGTTCAACAAGGTACTTAGATTTCCTTTCAATCCTATCAGTTCTTCCATTTTCCTTTCCTTGAATCCTTGCTTCATCGCATATCCAACCTGACAGTCTAATAGAACAAAATTATGTCCCTAATAAAAATATAAGGACACCATGTATATTTCTAAGACTACTTTTAAATATATATGTATATGGAAAATCGGTTTCTCTTCCACATCCTTTGGGGGCTGACAGGCGACGAACTCTGTTTAGTACTGAACTGTAAGGCAAGCAGGAATCTGTTCTTGAAGAGATGTGTGAAAAATATGAACTTACCATTAATGGTAACACATCTTATTCCGAAGCATGTTGCAAACGTGACAAACTGTTTTACAGATAACCTGTAAGAATCAATTTAGCCAAACTGGACTCTAGCCATTTCGGGGGTGGAAAACAGCAACTATTTAACAGCATACAAAAACACAACAGGTTAGGACTGTGACGTGAAGGGGAATCACATATTGATTTGAAATGTCAAGGAGAAAGCAGGTTGGCAGAAATTAGTTACTCAGGTTGGAATTTGGCCAAGATAAACCACCATATTCTTAGGGGGGGGAAGTACCTGGGATCTTTAAAGAATACAAGCAGTTGGGATCTCAGTTCCTCATCCTGTCTGAATGAGACTGTTGAGACAGCACCTCCGCTGGGTATTGGCTTGGTACTGACTCACTGGGTCTGATTCTAATCTCACTTGCATAGGATTAAAATGGGAATTCAATGGAGTTACAGTGTGGTGTGGTGGGAGATCAGGATCCAGCCTAGAGAGAAGTGTGGCTTACTGAACCACCATCATCACTTGCTGTAGCACTCAGGGGCGGCAAGTTATATGGGCCCGTGATGCCCATGCTTCAGGAATATTCACAGCCTGGGGGCCTGGCTCCACCAATGTTCGGACCCGGGTCTCTCCCCCGGCCCCACCTGTCACCCCTGTGCACCTCTCCCAGAGCGATTCCCAGCTCCTGGGAAATTTAAAAGAGGCTGGGGCCCCCCAGCTGCTGCCACTACCAGCAGCGCAGCAGGGTTAAGGCGACTTCCTGCCTGACCTCGCTCTGCGCCACTCCCGGAAGCAGCCGGCATGTCCCTGCGGCCCCCGAGTGAGGCAGTGTCTCCGAGCGCTGCTCCTGCACACTGCCCCTCCCCCCCGAGCGCAGACTCCGCAGCTCCCATTGGCTGGTAACAGTAGCCAATGGGAGCTGCGGGGGCGGTGTCTGTAGGCAGTGGCACGCGGAGACCCCTGCCCCCTCATCTATGAGCTGCCAGAGGGGCGTGCAGGTCGCTTTTGGGAGCCACCCAAGGTAAGCACTGCATCCCTCATCCTCTCCCAACCCCCTACCCCAGCCCAGAGCCTGCACCCTGCACCCAAACTCCCTCCCAGAGCCTGAACCCCACAACCTGCCTGCACCTCAACCCCCTTCCCCAGCCCAGAGCCTGCACCCCAAACCCCCTCCCACACCCAACTCACCTCCCAGAGCCTGCATCCCACACCCCCTCCTGTACCCCAACCCACTGCCCCAGCCCAGAGCCTGCACACAGCACCCAAACTCCCTCCCAGAGTCTGCATGCCTCCCACATCCAAACTCCTTCCCAGAGCCCGCACCCCCTCCTGCACCCCAACCCCTGCCTCAGCCCAGAGCCTGCACACAGCACCCAAACTCCCTTCAAGAGGCTGCACCCTCCCGCACCCAAACTCCCTCCCAGAGCCTTAGGCAGGTGGTGGTGGTGGTGGAGACTTGGACCCGTTCTGGGCACTACCAAAAATTATAACAAACCTGCTGCCCCTGGCAGCACTCAGCTGTTCCATGAGGTCCTCACCTCAAAGCACTGGCCTGAGCTTAGTTTGAGAGCTGGCAGAATCTCAGTACCATGTGGTGGGGCTAAAAGAGCTGACAAAAGAGTCTCTTTTTACACAGCTGAAACTGTGCTGATGTCAGCAGAGTTACTCCTGGTTAACACAGCCACCGGCTCTGCAGGTAGCAATCGATCTCTCCAGGATTGATTTATCACATGTAGTGTAGATGCGATAAATTGATCCCCAATTGCTCTCCCGTCGATTGCTGAACTCCAGCTTGGTGAGAGGTGGAAGCAAAGTCGACAGGGGAGTGGTGGCCATCAATCCCGTGCCGCGAGGACGCGAAGTAAGTGATTCTAAGTTGATCTAAGATACATCGACTTCAGCTATGCTATTCTCATGGCTGAAGTTGCATGATCGATTTTTCCCCCCCAGCGTAGACCAGACCTAAGTGACTAACCCCAAGTCTGAAGGGACAAACTGGCTCGATTCTCCATTGGCATCAGAGTAAATCAGGAGTGAATTCACCAGGGTGCTACACAGGTTAAAGCTGGTGTAGGTGAGCCCAGAATCAGGCGCTCGGCTTTTAACCAGCTCAGCCCCCATGTAAATTCACATTGCTTCTTAGAACCGTGAGCCTGATCTTCCTCTACCTCTTACCTTGTATCATCACTTTCATATGTGCAAAGAGGGTATAAAATACTCCCAGGTCAGAATGCTGGTGCTTTACCTTGTTTTGCACAGGTGGTTACAGGACGAGGATGCAGTGAGGACCAGACCCAGTGAGTACAAAGCCCAGTCACGCTTCAAAAGACCTCCAAAGTGCAGCAGAGCAGGAGCAGGACAGAGTTTCAGGGTATGTCTATACTGCACTCACAGGGGTGTGATTCCAGCTCATGTAGACATACCTGAGCCAGCTTTAATCTAGCTAGCTCCAGTCCTGGGGCAGTGACGCTGCAGCAGCACATTCTACAGCAGAGGTAGCCCTGCGAGTAATCACCCAGGGTTCCAGGCAGGCTTGTACATCCCATGCTGAAGCATGTGCAGCCTGACACCTTGCTCCAGTAGCCAAGCTAGCTAGATTAAAGCTGGCTTGGGGACATCTACACAAGCTGCAGTTACACCTTGTTTTTACAATATAGACATACCCTCAGGCATCACTAACTTCTCCTGGTTTTTCCGGGTTGAAGCCCATCTCTGGATGTGCCCATAGTATGGATTTTGTTGGTTTATTTCCTTTTTTAAATTTGCAGTAGTGTTAAAACACAAACAGAAAACCTGTATGTTTAGAGGGGCCCAACTGGTGTTTGGGGGTGCCTCTGGGTCAGCATTCCTTTCTCGAGCCTCTGCTGCTTTCATAGCGGCCTTACCAAGGCCAGTGCTATTGTCCTTCCTCCCAGGGCTCCTAATCCTGCTCTGTGGCTTGAAGAGGAGCATTTAATAATTCTTTACTGAGTTTACTCTAGCTGGTGAACTGTGTGCATTATTCAGTGCAGATATCTGAGTCCACCTCTAGGCTGAACAAAAATTGAAGGAACGCTGCCCGTTTAAGAGTAATGCTTAGCATTTGCAGTGTGTGGCCCTTCTCATGGCTAGATCTCAATGGCGCAGATCCTCAACGGTACGTAGGTGGCCAAGTCCCATTGAAATCCTTGAAATAGGAGTTAGGTGCCTTTGGGGATCTGGGTCCAAGTGCCATACAAACGTGGCCGAGTTAACCCTCAAATATAGGCTCCATAAAAGCAAGGCTTTACAAAAGATCGTAAAAACACGTCTCTGGATTTTATTTTATATTTTAGTGCAAAGAGTTTGGATTTTAAGATCTCCTGTGGTTTATGCAACCCAGACGTTGCAGCCTTGTGCGAGTGCACGAGAACCAGAAAACAAAACTAGCTAGAAATAAGTGAAACTCACTAGCCTTTTTCACTGGCCAGGTGAGTGACTTTCTGAAGACAAACTGGCTGAAAAGCCCACTTGAGCTTTAAAATGTCTTCATTTGTGACATGATCAGTAAGAAGGGAGCATGCAGACAGCCTGAGCCACCTCGGCTGCTCATGCCGCCCAGATCCTCAGTCTCTCTGACCTGTGCTTGGTGCAGAACCTGGGAGGGGTGAGGGACCAAGATGGCTCAGGGCCACCTGCATGCTCCCTGATCCTTTGGGCAACCTGGGGTTTCATCAGCACCTGGTGTAAGTTAGAGCAGCCCCAGTACAACCCCATCCACAACAGCCTCCTAGAGGGTGTTTCACCAGCCCAGGATCATTGGATCTCTGATCATATCATCTCCCTCCTTTGACACTCCCTCTTCCATCCCCCACATCTACTGTAGGATCAGGAACAGAGGGTGTAGAACCAGCTCTGCTGGCTCTAACTGGGTGAGGATTTCCCTCCATAAGGAGAATCCTTAGCAATCCTTTTCTGGCCCCTTCGCGCTCCAGAACGGGGCTGACCTGGGGTCTGAGGATTGGGCCCATTTATTTTTAACTCAACAGTGGGTTTTTTGAGTGAATATTCAAGTTTGACTAGTGTAGCATATAAGAAGCTGCTCAGCCTGTCCTGACCACATGGTCCCAGTGAAAACAAAATGGCTTATAACAAGGTCTCGAGTTGCAATAGCAACTTTCTCTATCCAAAGGTGGTCCTGCTTTTGTCTGAAGCCTTCTGGACGCTGTGGCATTCTAGCTGATGTCAGACAGTGTCTAGCGGTTCCATGCACAGTCAGTTGCTAAATTTATTGCATCTCTGATCTGCCGTCTGTGCTGATTTGAAATCCTCCTTGGATTTGCCAGAGTTCTGATTCACTGTAGGAGTTTTAAAAAAAAAATCCACCACAAGGGTGGTGGAAGCTGGGCAGTAAGAGATATGTCAAGACATAAAGGGCAGCTCAGTATTAAATCAGTCTTCACTTTTCATTCCTATATCGATTTCATTCTTTGTTGCCAAGTTACCAGATAGCTATAGGAACAAAGCAGGTTATCCTCCTGCTTATCTTTGCCTCTTATTGAGCTGACAGAAGAGCTGACGACACAAGTATTGCATAAACCGCGGTTAGCGATCTTAGGGTCTCAAGTCCTGAAGAAAACCAGCTTTTCTCAGAGCTGCGCTTCGGGACAGCAGAGGCTGTGTGCGTTGCAGATCATGGGCCAAGCCCTTTTCTCAATTACACCTTGCTGCCTCATTGGTGTCCATAGGGAAGCACAGGTATAAGTGAGAGCAAACCTTGGCGCCATTGCTCTGTAGTAGAGGGACTGGGGAAAGCCTGTCACTTTTTTAAAGCATGACCTTCCATCTCCTAGGCCTGGTCTATACTGGGGGTGGGGGGATCGACCTAAGATACAGAACTTTAGATACGAGAACAGCGTAGCTGAAGTCGACGTATCTTAGTTCGACTTACCTCGCGTCCTCACAGCGTGGGATCAATTGCCGCGGCTCCCCTGTCGACTTTGCTTCCGTCTGTCGCCGAGCTGGAGTTCAGCAGTTGACAGGAGAGTGATTGGGGATTGTTTTATCACGTCTACACGACACGTAATAAATCAATCCCCAATAGATCAATCGCTACCCGCCGATCCGATGGGTAGTGTAGATGTACCTTTAAAGAAGATGAGTTCACTTTTCAGTTCCAGGGCCTTATGATGTAGTAGAAAATGCCAGTCACTTCAAAGGAGGGTGAGAAGGTTGAAAATAGAACAGAAGATGTTTGGTATAAAAGAGAGTAAGCGCATGATTTCTGAAGATATATTGGAATTGGAAAAGTTGCAGAAAAGGGCAGCAACACGCACAGCTTCCATGTGAGGAGAATTAAAAAGACTGGAATTTTCAGCTTGGAAAAGAGGTGATGAAGGGGGGATATAAAATCATGACTTGTATGGAGAAAGTGAATAAGGAAGTTTTATTTACTCCTTCACACAGCACAAGAACTAGCAGTCACCTGATGAAATTAATAGGCATCAGGTTTACCACAAACAAAAGGAAGTATTTCTTCACACAACACATAGTCAACCTGTGGAGCTCCTTGCCAGAGGATGTTAGACTCATAGACTTCAAGGCCAAAAGGAACTAACATGATCATCTAGTCTGACCTCCTGCACATCGCAGGCCACAGAACCTCACCCACCCGCTCCTGTAATTGACCCCTAACTTCTGGCTCAGTTACTGACATCCTCAAATCACAATTTAAAGACTTGAAGTTACAGAGAATCCACCATTTACACTAGTTTAAATCTGCAAGTGACCTGTACCTAATGCTGCAGAAGAGGCAACCCCTCCTTTCCCTCTGCAGGTCTCTTGTACATCACTAACAGGAGTGGTTAGACTTGTGTAACTCTGGTAAAAGCAGTGGGATTACGCAGAAGTCACTGACGACAGATTTGGAAGACAGTGGGTGCTAATAGGGTCTTACAGAATCTTTACTGCCAATGATGATAGTTGAGAAGGCAAGAACCGCTCTTGATCCCAAATGCCAGGGTAAGTGCAGAGCTGGCTGTCAGTGAGAACAAAATATATTAAGCTCTGAGCATATTTGACTCAGCAATCATTGACACCACAACCTTGGAATCACACAGCACCCTTTTTAGAGTGGCTTGATAGATGCACTTTGAAGTCCAAGTTGGCTTTGGAGGGTGAAATGAGTTTTCATAACTCATAAGTGGAGCAGATGTTGGTGCCTGTGGACAAGGAGGAGTTGGAGTTCAGATCAGCCCTTCTCTATTCTGGCATTAAGCACCTTGTTTTTATGTGAGATGTTTTTCTGCACCTATAGTGCAGCACAATTGTATCCTTTATTAATGATACATTATGAAGCAGTGAAGTTACTGCACCCTCCAAGCATGAAGGCTTTATACTTTATCTGGAGGTAATTAAATAAATTGCTTTTATACAATATGCACTTACACAGTCTATAAGGGTTATCAGATCATGGCTAGAAAATCTATCAGTCAGACATAATTAGCCTTAGTTCTATCATAAGAAGGTAAGAATGACCCTACTGGGTCAGACCAAAGGTCCATCTAGCCCAGTTCCTGTCTTCCAACAGTGGCCAGTGCTAGGTGCCCCAGAGGGAATGAACAGAACAGGGTATCATCAAGTGATCCATCCCCTGTCGCTCATTCCCAGCTTCTAGCAAACAGAGGCTAGGGATACATCATCTTGTGAATCATCAATACATCTAGTTTGTTGATGTGAATCATCAATACAATTCAGGAGATCGGTTCTTCTAATGTCTATCTGAAGACGGACTTCTAATCTCTGTCTGAAGCGTCAGCCAGCCTGACAATTCAGCACATTGGTGCCACATATATTGATTCCCCAGTGGTAGTTATTGATGTCAGACTCCAGATCATAAACCAAAATGCCATGCTGAACTGCTTGACCAGACAGCTGGGATTCACCAGACTCCTGAGGCTCCCCTTAGGATACAGTCTGCACAACAGATTTTATTTGATTTTCTTTAATAGCAATAGCCTTCATGGTTATCATTATTGGCCAGTATCTTGGGTGCCTAAAGTTAGGGTCCTAAATCCATATTTAGGTGTCCAAATAAGTGGCCTGATTTTTCAGGTGCTGAGCACCCTGTGGTTCTTACTGGTCAGTGGGCCAGATCCCCAGCTGATGTAAATCATCATATTTCCTCCGACTTCACTGAAATTAGTGGAGCTACAATAAGAACATAAGAACGGCCATACTGGTTCAGACCAATGGTCCATCTAACCCAGTATCCTGTCTTCTAACAGTGGCCAGGTGCTTCTGAGGGAATGAATAGAACAGGGAACCATCGAGTAATCCATTCTCTGTCATACAGGCCCATTTCTGGCAATCAGATGCTTAGGGACACCCAGAGCATGGTGCTGTGTCCCTTACCATTGGCTAATAGCCATTGATGGACCCCATGAATTTATCTAATTCCTTTTTGAACCCAGTTATACTTTTGGCTTTCACAACATCAGCTCAGGATCTGAGCTTTTGTGACAGTTAGCAAATTATTGTTGTGGTGGGTTACCCCCCCACACACACATACCTCTGGGGTGCCATCTGATGTTCTAGATTCCCACTGAGTGTGCCCGTTCCACCAGCCTGGACTCCCTCACCCTGTCCTGCTGTGCCAAGCCCTGAAGCCTCCTTGCAGTTTAGAACTTCAGGTATTCCTTCACAGACCAGACACCTTTTCCAGCCTTGGTCCAGTCCTTCCTTCCCCAGATCAGTCTTAGGTGTTTTCAGCAATCAGCATGGGTGAGGATTCAGTGAAGAGCTAACCCTGATTAACTCACTCCCCAGCCTTAAATAGGATTGGCATATGGCGGGAATCCTTTGTTTCCCAGTTTGATCCCCAACCCCTAGTAGCGGGAAAAATACGAAAGTAGTCCAAATTTGAGTCCAGTACCAGGTGACATGATCACATGACCCAGCAGTGTCAAAGAAGCATCCCAGGAAGCTTCTCAGGAAGGTGGGAGATTGGCATCTTCGAAGTCCTATTGTTCTCCCTAGTGGTTTATTGACTAACGAGCCAGACTGATTGCATTTTGTCTGATGAGCTGTAATTCATACAATGTTAATATGCCTAACTTCAGAGACAGCAATGATATATGCATACAAATAGGATAATCACATTCAGTAAATCATAACCTTTTCAATGATATCTCACATGACCCATCTGGCATAAACCACATCTTAGTTATTCCAAAATCATATTATAACAGTACTTCTATGAAGAATATGGGGCATAGTGTCACAATTGTCAGTTGTCTCATAGTGTTAATTCGAGATGGCCCTGAGCTCCCTGTTTCCCCCATGTGCTGAGCACTCCTGCTGGGGCTCATGGTTCACCCTGTTATAGTGATTGGTAAGGCTACGTTTTAGTCACAGATATTTTTAGTAAAAGTCATGGACAGATCACGAGCTGTAAACAAAAGTTCATGACCCGTGACCTATCCATGTCTTTTACGTAAAATCCTCACTGTGACTGAAACTTGGGTTGGGGGCACCATGGGTGCTAGGGGAGGTGGCCCAGGACCCCCGCTGATGCTGGGAGAGCCCGGTACCCCAACTGGTGCTGGGGTGGGGAGGCTTGGTGGGGCTGGAAGGGGCTTCCTACCCAGCTCCATGTCCCTGCAGCTCCTAGGCGGCAGACACAGGGGCTCCGCTGCTCCTGCCACAAGCGCTGGCTGCCGTAGTTTCCATTGGCCAGGAATCACAGCTAATGGGAGTTGTGCAGGGTGGGAACTGTGGGTGCGGGCAAGACCCTCCACCGCCTAGGGAGCTGCATGGGGGCCATGCTAGTGGGATCCAGGGAGCCCCCCCCCAGGTAAGCACCCCCCGCACTCCCCAACCTGCTGCTCCTAGCCCTGAGCCCCCTCCCACACAGCCAAACTGCTGCTGCTGGCCCAGGGACTGTCCACCTCTGGCAGCCCCTGAGCCAACACCAGCCACTCCAGAAGTCACAGAGGTCACAGAAAGTCATGGAATCCGTGACCTTTGTGACCTCCATGACAGACTTGCCACCTTAGTGATCAGAGAGTGTGTCCTTTCTGGCTGTTCCCACCATTGAGTTCCTGTTCCTGCCCCTGATTATCTCTTGCCTCACCTCCTCTGTGGAGTACTGCCTCCTTAACCCCCACCCCCAAATCTGGGTATCCAAAATGCTCTTGCTAAAATCCAGTCTCATTTGCCACTTCATCTGCTGTTCAGACCCCTCCACTTTCTGCCTTTCTCCTCCTGTATCAAATCCAAGTGCCTTGTTTTCACCTTCCAGCCTAGTCCCTGCCAGCCTCTCTGCTGGCCTTCTCACTTCTGCCTCACCCCCTCCACTGCACTCCACCTGCACTGAGTGATTTATCCCTCCCCCTCCTCCTGCCTATATCTATGTCTGTGTTATGCCTGTGTCCCCTCACGTGGGGTCCTGTAATTTTGATTGTTTTCATTTCCAACCCTATTAAAGCAGCCACAGGGAGGTGTGGGCAGGGGAGAACCCTTGTGTTTCTGCTTCATACTTTCCTGCTTTCATCTGCCATGTTTAGCATGAGACCAGTTGCCTTAGCAGCGCATTCAGTAACTGGGCTTGGAGAATAGCTATTTCCCCTGTCGTTATTGTTAACATGAAGGGTTGAATTTTGCTCTGTCACACCTGTGTAAATCCATTATTAAGGTTCTTCCAGATTTGCACTGGTGTGATCAGGAGAAGAATGGTACTTGCTTGTTATCTTGAGCCAAATTCATCTGATGTAACTCCATAGAAGTCATTGGTGTTTCATCAAGAATTAATATGGTCCTTAGACTGCAAATACATTCCCTTGAGAATATTGCAATATTTTTTATTAGACCCCCGTTAGTCAATGCTGGCTTTTTGAACTTCAGGCCTTAATTCATTAATTGGGTATTATATGGTTCCAATGCCCAAGTGGCAGTGTGAGTTATTGGACCGAGTATGGCACAGGGATCTAAGGACATCCTGAGTGCTAATTATGGCTATGCCTCTGGTTTACTTTGTAACCTTGGGCAAGTCACTTAAACTCCCTGTATGGCAATTTTCCTGTTAGTAAGATTGGAACAGTGTGAGTTGTCTGTTTTCCAGGAGAGTTATGAGGGTTAAA
Organism: Gopherus flavomarginatus; assembly: GCF_025201925.1. Classification (NCBI taxonomy): domain Eukaryota; kingdom Metazoa; phylum Chordata; order Testudines; family Testudinidae; genus Gopherus; species Gopherus flavomarginatus. The sequence goes on along the minus strand of NC_066619.1, from coordinate 4,969,291 downwards.
GTAACTGTTAGGTGCTGTGTGAGTAATAAGTATAATTATATTGAACTGTTCCTGGAGATCACACTCCATGGTAATGAGTGAGGAATTAATGCCTACACAGATAGAAGCAGGCCTGGAGTTTGATTAGTGGGAACACAGGAAGGTGTAACTCATTCTGTGATGGCAGGTGTATTAAGAGCAATGCTGCCGCACAGACTGAAACGTTACACCGAACATCAGTTCTCAGCTGCAAAACGATACAGCAACAGCTGTCTGACAAAATGTCCAGGTAGCTTTTATCACCTCATTGATGGATTGTAGCTTTGGCAGCCCTCACTATGCAGTAAGTGGGCATCATTTTTAATATTAAATGACAATGAAATTCCTCTGTCAGTCGTCCGGACTGCCACATTTAGACTCAGTGCGTTCATACTGGTTAAGGATAGCACAGTGGGTACTTGAGCAATTTATAGAAGCCACTGGACGCAGAGTTTTATCATTGCTGGCAAAGAGAAAGTAGCTCATATTTTTGTAATAGGTTACACTGTAGCAGCCAAACTTTGCCTGGTTAAGGGCCATGTTGGCAACTTGTCATGAGTTCAAACATCATACACCTCTACCCCGATATAACGCTGTCCTCGAGAGCCAAAAAATCTTACTGTGTTACAGGTGAAACCGCGTTATATTGAACTTGCTTTGATCCGCTGGAGCGCGCAGCCCCGCTCCCGGAGTGCTGCTTTACTGCTCTATATCCGAATTTGTATTATATCAAGTTGCGTTATATTGGGGTAAAGGTGTACCTATTTTGCATAAAATAGTCAATTGCAGTCACCCTACCCCTCACCAGAGATGAGCAGGCTGTTCAGCATACATCCAGCAAAGTGTTGGTTGAGGTAGTTGCTGCAGCTTGCTGGTCTGCTTTGAAGAGGAGCATGGCTATTGACTGCTTTGGGGTATGCCTTGGCTGTCCAGGATACACTTTTGGACTGAGCCAAAGATTCTAACAACAGAACAAACTATTTCAGCCAGAGTCTGATCACACACATCTATGTGACTCCATTGAAGTCTGCAGAATTACTCCTGATTTACACCAGCGTGAGAGCAGAAGGAGGCCTAGAGTTTCTGGTTTCAGGCCTATGAGAGAATGATGCGGTACATCCACTATTTGAGCAACCAACTACTGGCTGGTATGATTAAGAACAGCTGTCTTTGTATTAGACAGAATAGCTAAGTGCTAATGCAGAGTTTCTCTACATTCATGAAATAAATTTGTAGCCTGGTCCTGTAACCCTCATCAATATGCAAACAGAACTATTGATACAATAAATGGAACTCGTTGCATAGTTATAGGTTCAGACTCTTAAATTTCTTGAGTAAAGGGACCTGCCTAAACCATGAGGCCAAGTGCTCAGCTGGTGTAAAAATTTTTAACTCCATTAACTTGTGGAGCTGTACTGATTTGTACCAGCTCAGGATCTGATCTCATGTGTTTTGTAAAGCGCTGTGTAGCTTTAAGAAGCCATAGAAGTATCCGTGACAGTATTCTTTGTGGTTGCCCTGGGAATGCTTGGGGACTTCTGTGCTGATCCTGGTAAAAATAATCTCGTTTTAATACAAATGCTTTCTGCCCACTTAGACCACACACTGTGGAATGACTGCTAGCTGCATGCGCGATTGACATTTCTAGCAGAAGAACTAAAATAGCTCTTTCTTTTCCACAGCCACATTGACAAATGAAAATAGCCCTGTGTTTGGGAGCTCACAGAAGTTGGTCTTTATAGTTGGAAAGTTCATAGCCTTGATTACATTTGACCTGCTTCACATTTCCAGCATTCTTCAGTGCTTGTCCCAGGCATTTTGCTTGTGCATTTGTGACACCCTGCTTGGGGTACCCAGAATTGTGAGCTCCTGTGTTATCCCTCTCAGCCTCAGCAAATGAGAGTTTTGCTGCTATTGTGCTAGTGGTAGCTCCTGACAAATAGCCTGTCTGTCTTGCCAGCAAACTCGTCAGGACTCTGTTACCACAAACCCCAGTTCCTGAGTTCCCCAGCGACGTCTCCCTGCTGTGTCCAGTCCCTCTCACTGGGCACTCACAGAAGTTATTAAGTTCACAGCTCCAGAAAGAGAGAATATGTGTCACAGCGTTTGGGTAGTGGAGGACTGACAGCGCCCTCCCCCTCCAGTTTAATACACAGCACTGAGATGGTTTAATAAAACAAGAATGAGATGTAAGTGATAGTAAGTACGAACAGAAGACAGGTATGGTTACAAACCAAACACTCTTTCTAGTGACTAAACCTTAATTTCAGCAAGTTGCAATCTTTGTTTAAACAGATTTCTCACTTACATTAAGTCTCCCCAAACTCTTGCATTTCAGGCCAAGAAGATCCAGCTTTCATACGCTCAATGGGTGCTGTGCCCTTATGAAAAGGTCTTTTTTCCTCCCCTTATATTACTCAAAGTCCATTGTCTCTGCCCCAAGAACCAGGAAGGCTTCCTGGGGTGAAGAGTCTGTCCCCCGGCATGATTGTTAAAGGATCTTCTCTCTCTCTTATTTAGCTTGATGGCTGTGTTTACCTTATATGTAAATGTACTTCTATTGTCCTCTGCCTGCAGCTAAGCTGCTCAGACAGGTAAATACAGATCCCTTTGTCTAGGGCAGACTGGGTTCATGCTCGGCCTCCCAAGCATATTTTAAGAACATATTTCCAGCGCACATTTATAACTCTTTGTACACAGTGATTTTTAGGACCAGCGTGTCACCACATTACATATGATACCTTACACGGCACCTTTAAGATACATATTATGACAACAGTGTGTTGGGACAAGGAGTGTGTCAGGCCTGATGTTTGTTACAGTATAATGGGCCCTCTGCCATTGTTCACTGATGGGATTCCAGGGTCACCGCATGGCAGTTGGTGGCATTTTGAAATGACTACATTAGTGGTTTTCAGCCTGTGGTCCGTGGGCCCCTGGAGGTCTGCAGGCTATTCCTAAGATTTCCAAAGGGGTCCACACATCCATTCAATTTTTTTTTAGAGGTCTAAAAATGAAAAAAAAGGTTGAAAACCACTGGACTACATCGTCTATAATAATTTGTGTTTATAGATTGCTCTATGCTCCAAAACAGCATCCTACAGATGGCTCTGTCTTAGGCTTGGTCTACACTATCCTGTTATTTCGGAATTAGCCGAGTTATTTCGAAAAAGAATGATTCCATCCACAAGACCAAACGGGTTTTTTTTTAATTTAAAGGGCTCTTTAATTCGATTTCTGTACTCCTCCTTGGCAAGTGGAGTAGTGCTTAAATCAAGATCGCAATCCCGGGTTAAAGGTATTGTGGATGCAATTTGACGTTATTGGCCTCTGGGAGCTATCCCAGGATGCTCCCTTGTGACCGCTCTGGACAACACTCTCAATTCCAATGCACTAGCCAAGTGATCAGGAAAAGCCCCAGGAACTTTTGAATTTCATTTCCTGTTTGGTCACCAGCAGCACAGGTGACCAGCAGCACAGTCCACCATCACAGGCAACCATGCAGAGTCCACCATCACAAGAGATCGCGCAGTCCCAGATTTGCAGACGAGCTCCAGCATGATTTGAACAGGAAGTACTGGATCTCATTGCATGCTGGGGAGGTGAGTCTGTTATGGCAGAACTACGTTCCAAAAAAAGGAATGCAAATACCTACGCTAAAGTCTTCAGGTCCATGACAGAAAGCGGCTACTCCAGGGACACAGAGCAGTGTCGTACAAAAATCAAGGAGCTCAGATGCCCAAGTACACAAGGGGGGAAACTACGAGGACCCACACATTCAACCCCAGAGGTTTGCCCAAGCACCAGAAAGCTGGCATATGCGAACTTTTGATTTGGTTCCTGGACTTGTCTGTGCCTATTTCCTGGGCCCAGGATCGACGTTCCACAGCATGAATCTGGCCCAATGCCACCATGATCTCCCAATCACCACATGCCATGCTTCTAGGAACGTCTGTGTCTATGTCCTCATCAGTATAGTAATTGCACTGTCATCGCTTCCTGGCCCAGTTTTGCAGGTAGTGAACATACTGCTGGATAATGCGCGAGGTATTTACAATGGTCAAAACTGCAGCAGAGATATGAGCAGGCTCAATGTTTGCCGCACAATGGCACCTGCACAGGTAATCCTTGAAAAAGGGCGCAAAATGAGCTGTTCGGTTCAAGATGGCTGATAAAAGGCAGTAAATGGTTGTCTTTTGTAGCTTCCATGGGAACCCAGGACAGCTTCCGCCGCTTTCTCCAGATTGTCTGTGCGGCTCTGTTCACGATGGCCCAGAAACGGCAGGGAATTGTTGCCTTCTGTAGCTTCCACAGGAGCCCAGGACCGACAACATGGCAAAAGCAGTGAGAGCAGAGTTTCTGGCGAAAGCTGTGCAGCTCTGTTCACGATGGGCGAGAAATGATGGGGAATTGTTGCCTTGAGGTCTTTAAACCATGATTTGAGGACTTCAGTAACTCAGACATAGGTTAGAGGTTTGTTATAGGAGTGTGTGGGTGAGATTCTGTGGCCTGCATTGTGCAGGAGGTAAGGCAAGATGATCATAATGTTCCCTTCTGACCTTAAGTCTATGAGCTTCCACGGGAGCCCAGGACAGACAATCTGGAGAAAGCGGCTCTGTTCACGATGGCCGAGAAACGGCAGGGATTTGTTGCCTTCTGTAGCTTCCACGGGAGCCCAGGACAGACAATCTGCAGAAAGCAGTGGAAGCTGTGCAGCTCTGTTCACGATGGCTAAGACACAGTGGGAAATGGTTAGATGAAAGAGTAGATAGAAAGAGGAGAGGACATTCGAAGTGGATTCAACATACCAGGAGACAGGTGGTGCACCGTGCTGCACGGTCTGCTGGCAGCATGGCATCTGCCGTAGCTTTCACGGAGGGAGAAGCAAGTGATGGCACACACCCAGAAAAACCCACGAGAATGTTTTTGCCCCATCATGCACTGGGAGCTTAACCCACAATTCCATTGGGCGGCAGAGACTATGGGAACTATGGGATAGCTGCCACAGTGCAACACTCCGCCGTTCGATGCTAGCCTCGGTACTGTGGATGCACTCCACCGAATTCACGCGCTTTAGTGGAGACACATGACATCGAATGTATGAACTCGATTCTGGAAATTCAAATAAAATAACTTCAAATTAATTTTGTACTGTAGATGTACCCTTAGTTATGACTGGAACCTTGAGTGCTATGTAAATGTCATGCATTATCAGCACTATAAAAGTAGCTGATGCAAAATATTGCAATTGGAAATAAAGGTTATTGTTAGTTCCTTCTTGCCCCCCATGGATCTAGATGAATTGACTACTTCTTATACAGTAACCGTTTTCCATGGTTCCTGATTCTTGCATCACTTAGCCTCCAGCTTGTGTCATCAGGGGTAAGAGTCATAGCTAAGTTAATAAAAAATTACGCCAAGAAGCCAAACAATTAGACCCTCAATATGTATCTTTCATGGGGTGTCTTGTAAATAGGCCAGGGAGCCTGTTCCTTTCCAGGAATAAAGTGAAGACATAGGGCAGCAGCTCTTATTTATGCTGCGATGTGGGTTGGGGGGATATTTAGCACTGACTTACATACAGCACTCAAGGTCTAATTTGTCCTTGACAGTCTATGCACAAGGAGAGTCTATGCACATTCTTCTAAAATCTCAAACAGCTCAGAAACATGCGTAGTGGGAAGGGATTTTCAGTCCTTCCTTGATACTGAGAAATAGAGATGAGTCTGAAACAAAATCCTAGATCCAAGCAACTTCTGAATTCTGTTGGGGTTCAAAATCTCTACCCAAATGTGAAGCTATCTCCTATCACTATAATGGGCTAAATCTCAGATCTGAACACCCTCAGGCTTTGTAACAGAGGGGGCTCAGGGTCCAGATCCAGACTTTGCTGATAGAATCTCACATTTACAAGGGGCTGAACCAAACTCTTAGATGCAGACTCCATCCCAGAAGTTTGGCGGGCAGAGCTGTTCAAAATGTGGCTCCAGGTCTACATCTGAATGTTGTGGCATGGATCATCTCTAATTAGAGACAGAAATTCAGTTACTTTTATGGATGAGGAAACTCCCCCCTACCCATACTAGACTATCTCTTCACTGGCTCGAAAAGACCTATTACCTCCCAGCCAGGGGGGAACATTTACATTTGCCAGTGGTTCCCATTAGCATTTGACATTATCACAGTCTGCTGCTTCAAAATCTTTGTGTGACTTCCTGACCACCCCCTCTCACCCCCTGACCCACCTCTTCACAGATGAATCACTAGGTATTAGGTCCCTTTGAAACATGCATTCAAGTTGGCAGGGCCTGATGAAATTCATTCTAGGGTATTTAAGGAGCTAGTTGAAACAATCTTGGCACTATTAGCAATTGTCTTTGAGAATTCATGGAGGATGTGTGAGGTCCCAGAAGACTGGAGAGGGGCAAACATAGTACTTATTTTTAAAAAAGGGAACAAAGAGGACCTGGGAAAATATAGACCAGTCTATCTTTGATAACTGGAAAGATACTGGAACAATTTATTTAAAAGTTTGTAAGCACCTGGACAAAAATAAGGTTATAAAGAATAATCAGAATGTATTTGTCAAGAACAATTCATGCCAAACCAACCTAATTTCCTTCATTTACAGGATTACTGGCCTAGTAGATGGGGGGAAGCAGGACATTTGATATGTCTTGGGTTTTGTAAGGCTTTTGACAGTCCCACATGACATTCTGATAAGCATACCAGAAAAATGTGTTCTAGATTAAATTACTATAAAGTGGGTGCACAACTATTTGAAAGATCATACTCAGAGAATAGTTGTCAATGGTTTGCTATGAAACTGGGATGGTGTACCTAGCTGGGTCGGCAGGGATCAGTCCTGGGTCTGGTACTAGTTAATATTTTCATGAATGACTTGGATAATGGAGTAGAGGGAATGCTTGTAAAATTTGCACCAAGTTGGGAGGGGTTGCAAGTGCTTTGAAGGACAAGATTAGAATCCAGAACAACTTTGACAAATTGGAGAATTTGTTTGAATTTGTCAAGATGAAATTCAATAAATACAAATGCAAAGTATTTTACATAGGAAGGAAAAAACAATGCACAACTACAAAATAGGAATTAACTGGCTAGGTGGTAGTACTGCTGAAAAGGATCTGTGGGTTATAGTGGATCAGAAACTGAATGGGTCAACAATATGATGCAGCTGCGAAAAAGGCAAATATTCTGGATGTATTAACAAGTGTGTTGTATGTAAGAGATGGGAGGTAATTGTCCCACTCTACACAGCACTGATGAGGCCCCAGCTGGGATACTGTGACCAGTTCTGGGTGCTGTACTTTAGGAAAGTTGTGGACAATTTGGAGAGAATCCAGAGGAGAGCAACAGAAATGATAAAAGGTTTAGAAAACCTGATCTATGAGAAAAGGTTAAAAAGCAGACAGATTGCAGGGATCTGATAACAGTCTTCCAATATGTTCAGGGCTGTTATAAAGAGGATAGTGATCAATTGTTCCCCGTGTCCACTGAAGATAGAACAAGAAGTAATGGGCTTAATCGGCAGCAAGGGAGATTTAGGTTAGATATTAGGAAAAGCTTTCTAACCATAAGAGGAGTTAAACTCTGGAATAGGCTTCCAAGGGAGGTAGTGGAATCCCTGCTATTGGAGGTTTTTAATAACAAGCTGGACAAATACCTGTCACGGATGGTCTAGGTTTACTTGGTCCTGCCACAGCACAGTGGTCTGCTGGACGTGATGACTTCTCAAGGTCCCTTCCAGCCCTACATGTCTATGATTCTATGAGTGACGATGAGCAGCTGGGCAGAACATTAGACCATCTCAGATATAAAATGTAGGGAAGCTACGTATCACAGGCATAGATAAAACGCAGCCCATCTTTTGTGTATGTATGTGATGAGCGCATACTGCACGTTAATACAAAGCTTTCCAGGCCTTTTGCAATAATTATTTATATTCTACTGCAGTCTGACTTTAGGCATTTTAATTCTTAGATTCAGATTCTGCCCATGAACGTGACACAATGCTGAAATAATATATGGATCATCTGGCTCCTAAATGCTGGTAGACAAGATATGACTGGCAGGACACACACAGCTTCTGTAGTTTGATCACAGTTTCCTCCTATATTCCCTCTGTGTTCATTAGCTTCAAATGTTCGGTTTTTCAGTTTGCTTAAGGCAAAAAAATAAAAAGCACTATCTGAGTCTCACTGTAGTGGATTCTAGCCAACAATCCTGCCTATGGTGAGACCACTCATTTCCGTAACAGATAAGGCAGGAATGTCACATTTTATTAGCCTCCACAAACAGTGACGATGAGAGTTAATTGCAATTATTGGTAGATAATGTCAAATTAACGCCAGGTTTTGAGTAATTGCCATTGTTCCCACTGGAGTTACTGTGAAATATACATTATCTTGCAATTAACTATGCAGTGAACATGTGTCACAACTTTATTAACATCATACATTTCTGGCCCAATCGCTAGGCTTTTAGTCCTTGCTCAGACAGCATTCCTACTGCAGCCAATGGGAGTCTTTGCGTGAGTAACGTCTGTAGGATCTGACCTTTCCTGTATTCTCTTCCTCCCTTTTTGGCAGAGTTCACTTAGTTTTTGTACAGGTACACCACTGAGGCGAGAGTCTAAGCAGCCTTCTCTATCCCTTGCTCCCCATATGTAGGAGTCCCTTTGTAGTCCCTGCACTCACCTGAATATGGACTTCTCCCTCCTAGCATGGAGAGAAGGAAGAGGGGCTATGGCCTCCTCCTCCACACAATTCAACAGCTGGCCAACTGCAGAGGAGAGCACCCACTGTTCCCTGCCAGGAGAGTGGCAGTGGGTTCATTCACACACAGTGGTACTATCCCTACAACAGTGTGGCTCTGCTCAACCCCTACACAGCCTATGCCTTCGTGGTACAATCCATCCCTCTGGTAGAACAGACTGTCTTGTGTTTTCCATGGATCACCCACTCCTGTCCTTTGCTCAGCAAATAGCTCCCTCTCTCTTGCTGCTCTGTCCAACTTTTCTTAATAATCACCCGTTCCCCAGGTTGGTTTGGTTTGGTTTGGTTTGGTTTGGTTTTGCTCTCTATGATATCCAGCTTCTCCTTCAGACGGTTATGGCAGAGGTGGTGGAGAAATGAAGCTAATGACTTGCCGAAATAAAATAGCTAAGGATTCTTCTAGATAAGGAAGAGAGGATGGAGTTAGCTACCACATGAGAGCTAATTCTCATCCACTGAGAGCTAATCCTGACCTAACCATGATCTTTATTCCAGATGCAAGTTAACACCTTTTACCATGAGTTAGCTGGTTGTGGTTTGCATTGGGGTGTCTGGGATTGGTTCTGTGTGACATTGGCAAATCACTTTATCTCTCTATCTTAACATCCCACGCCCTGGCCAGAAGGGCTAATGTGATCCTGGGATGCATCAACAGGGGAATCTCGAGTAGGAGCAGAGAGGTTATTTTGCCTCTGTAGTTGGCAGTGGGGTGACGGCTGCTGTAGTCCTGGGTCCAGTTCTGGTGCTTGTTGATAAACAAGAAGGTTCAAAGAACAGCCACAGGAATGGTCAAAGGATTTGAAAACAGGCCTTATAGTGATAGACTCCAGGAGCTCAATCTGTTTAGCTTAACAAAGAGAAGGTTAAGGAGTGGTTTGATGACAGTCTGTGATACTTACATGAGGAACAAATATTTAATAATGGCTCTTCAATCTAGCAGACAAAGGCCTAACACAATCCAATGGCTAAAAGTTGCAGCTAGATAAATTCAGCCTGAAAATAAGATGTACATTTAACAGTGAAGGGAGTTAACTACTGGAACAATTTACCAAGGGTCGTGGTGGATTCTCCGTCACTGACCATTTTAAAATCAAGATGGGATGTTTCTTTTAAAGGATCTGATCTAGGAATTATTGTAGGGCAGTTCTATGACCTGTGTTCTACAGGAGGTCAGACTAGATTGGGGTGGCCAAACGTAATGACCCTCCGAGCTGCATAGAATAATCTTCAGAAGTTCGAGAGCCAGGTGTGCCAGCTGGGGCTCAGGGCTTCTGCCCCACGTGGGAGGCATCTGCCCCACTACTGCTGAAGCCCCGAACTCCAGAGGCACTCCCTGCAGGGCTGAAGCCTTGAGACCCCCCTCCCTGCTGGGCAGAAGCCCCTAGCCCCACCACCCCACTGCAGGGCAGAAGCCCTGAGCTTCCCACCCCCCACCAGTCTGATAGGAAGAGAATGGGGTGGATTGGGGGGGACTCTGTGAGCCACACTTTAACTGTAAAAGAGCCGCTTGTGGCTCGCAAGCTGCAGTTTGGCCACCCCTGGACTAGATGATCACAACGGTCCCTCCTTGCCTTGGAATCTATGGATCTATAAAGTGGACAAATAGTACATTCTTCCTCCCACCCTTTGTCTCTCTGGTCTATTTCGATTGTAAGCTCTTTGGGGCAGTGGCTGTCTCTCACTGGGTATGTCTTCACTGGGGAGTTGAGTTACTACGCATGAGTGTCTCCACTGGAGCCAAGGCTCGCTCAAGTGAGAGTCTCCGTATGATGCAGGGTAACTCAAACCAGACTTGAGTTACTGCATGCACTCTCTTGTATGCCATCTGAGAGGAACAAGTGCAATAGGAGCATTATACAAGGGTTTCAGATACAGAGAACCATGTGCTAAGGCAGGGTGCGAATGCTGGAACAGGCTATTTATACTGTCTGGAGTAGGTTGGTAGTCACAACAAGGGCTCCAGGGGGAGTTATTGAGACAGCTCATGCGGATTTTCATAGCTGAGGAATCTCCTCTCCTGGCTGGCAGTTCTGGAGCCATTAGCACTGAGTGGTGGGACTGCATTGTCATACAGATGAGGAAAGACAAGCAGTGGGTCCAGAACTTTTGCCTGAGAAAGGCCAACTTCCTGGAACTGTCAGAGGAGCTAGCCCCAGCCTTCAATGCCAGGATCTGCATTTAGGACAGGCTATATTAGTCCAGAAGCAGACACTTTACTCTTAAATCACAAGAGTTTCAGACGTATGGAAACCATTAAAGAGTCCTGACTGCAACCCCTCTGATGTGATCATCTCGTGAGTCCTGAGGTTTGGTCGGCATCTGTAGGCCAGGCAGAATCTCTCTTGCTTTCGCTCTCCTCAGAAATTTCTGCTTACAAGTTGTGTTGGAATAGCCCCTTGCTCAGAGAAGCAGCCTCCTGAAGGAAAGCCTCCTTTTTTGGACAGGTGGTCAGGCAGAGAAACTGCAGTTCTCCTCCCAAGTTCTTAGACCGGGGGGTTCTAGCCCCTACCCCCAGACAGGTTTCTGTGTAAAGTCCTTTCAAAGACAAAGGCTCTGCTGGTAGAAAACTCATTGTTCCAGTAGGGAAGAGTCATTCGGCATTGATGGCCCTTGAAAGTTCTCTCATTCTTAGCCCTTTTGTGACGTTCCACCCTCAAGCACCAGCTCAGAGTGTCCCCTGTAGACTGCCCTTGTCAAGATGCGACTAAAACCTTGTCTACACTACAGGCCTTACAGCGGCACAGTTCTCCTGTGTAGCTGCTCTATGCCAAAAGGAGAGAGTTCTCCTGCCAGCATAATTAAATCACTGCCAACCAGTGGCGCTATGTTGTCTGTTCACACTGGTGCTTTTGTCGGTGAAACATAGGTTGGTCAGGGGTATGGTTTTTTTCATACCCTTGACCGACAAAAACTTTACCAACAAAAATGCTAGTGTAGACAAAGTCTAACTTTCAACACCACCTGGATGACTTAACTCAGGATGGAAGTTACACTATAAAGTGAAGGTGACAATCACAAAATGGTGGTCACAGTGTGACACAAACATACCCATAATCTGTTCCAACATGGCTGGGAAAGAGTGTTGGGGGGAGGAAATTAGTGGTTTTGTCACCTTAAAGTGAGGCTACAGGAGGCACTGCATAAAAAGCCTGCACTGCAGTAATAGAAGTTGGTCCTAAAAGGCAACAATGGCCCCTTGTGTTGTCAGATCCTCACTAATTATAACAATAATGGCAGGATGCTACTTGATCAGCTCAGGCAACACTGGTTCCTCTGCCACATCCCCCCGGATCTGTTTCTCCAGCTCCTCTCCAAGTGGGCCCTGGGAGTCCTGGACAAGGTGAGCTTCTGTTCCTCCTGCAGCTGAGATCACTATAGCCAGGGCCAGTCCTGGCTTCAGCTCATCTTCCAGGTCGTCAGTGCTTAGTCACCACACACATCACCCAGCTCCATGCTTGGTGCACTGCTGGGCACCTGGCTCAGCTCTTCATGGAAGAGAAACTTTCTAGGGGAGTTACCTGACGGGGAGTTCTTGTCCTTCACATTGTAGCACAGGCTGTTCAGGGATCTCATCTCCCATCACTGAGGTGCAGTGCAGTGGATCCCTTCCTCAGCTAGCTTCATGGAAATAACATTATAAGACTTTTTGGATTTTGGATCCAGGACCCCAAATCATAGGTCTTGCTGGCCTCACACCAGAGGTCTACAAGAACTTTGGTGTCAGCCTGAGGCTAGCGAGCAGCACGCTGGGAGGACGCTCTCTTGTATGCCATCTGAGAGGAACAAGTGCAATAGGAGCATTATACAAGGGTTTCAGATACAGAGAACCATGTGCTAAGGCAGGGTGCGAATGCTGGAACGGGCTATTTATACTGTCTGGAGTAGGTTGGTAGTCACAACAAGGGCTCCAGGGGGAGTTTGGGAAAGGCTTTGGGGGACTGTCCACAGTCAAATGGACCCTAACTGCATCCACACAGCACTCTGTAGCTTGAGCATCGGCAGCACTTGAGCTTCGACTTACATTTCCTGACAGGCCAGCTACCCTCAAGTTTAAGGCAGCACCATGCTTGAGCTGCAGATTTGTGTGTGTGGACGAGAGTTGGGTTAGGAGCAACATGAGTTTTAGCACTAAGTGCATGTCCCGCGATTAGCACAATGGCACTATCTTTGTGGGTGAGCCTCCAGCTGCTACCCCAAGCAATCAGCATAACAACTGGATGACCGAACTGCATCAGATTTAACCACATGCACCGGCTTCCTCTGGGTCCCGGGAGTGCTCAACCCCTTCTGCCCTGCCCCAGGCTTCGTCCCCCTACCAGCCCCCAACCCTCCACTCCTGCCCCCACTCTGCACCAGGCCCTGCCCCCACCCCTGCCCCATCTCTTCCCACCCAGTTCTGACCTCTCCCCGGAGTGCACCCCGTTCCCGCTCCTCCTCTTCCCCACTAGAGCCTTCTGCATGCCACAGAACAGCTGATCATGGCGGGTGGGAGGAGCTGGGAGGGCGGGGAAGGAGTTGATCAGCAGGGCCACAGGCAGGCAGGAGGCGCTGGGAGGGGTGGGGGGCAGCTGGCTGCTGGTGGATGCTAAGTACCCACTAATTTTGTTCAGTGTTGGTTCAGCGTCAAGCACAATGGGACCTGGTCCATGACTGGAGCAGCTAAGCCCTACCACGATCCAAATAATACCTAAGAATGGTGCAGGTTTGGTGATGTCTAAAGCAACAGAGTTCCTGCTAGGGGTTTGGGCTTGAACAGTTTTATATTGTGTATTTCAGTTATCGTTCCAATGAAATATTCATTAGTATACTGTGCTTGTTCACATAATTTTCCTATTAATTAGTGTTTCATCTCTTTTTATTGTGTTATTAAGGCCCTAAATATTGGAAAGCACTGCAGTAAAAGATAATCAGCATATTGGAAAACATTCCGGGGCTTGTGCATCACTCTGCGTACTGATCTTGTGTTAGAATCTGATTGCCTTATTACTTCAAATATTTGAGCTGGGGATTAAAGGCCCATGAGGCTGGTAGTGAAAGGTCCAGGCCTACTCGCATTCAAATCAGTTGGAGCTTTGCCTTGGACTCCAGGGAAGGACCCCATCTGTGGTCTGTCTGCCAAAGAAAGTGATCCGAGCTCCTACGCACAAGTTATTCTCCAGGGCCTTGCCCTGTTTTAAATGGACTGTAGGAAGCAATCCTACCCTCGGCCCCAGCAGACGGATTTAGATGGGACCTAATAGATCCTTTGTCTTTCTGTGATTCTCTGCGTGTTGTTTTTTGCAGAATGGATGTTCTCGCTTAATTAATCCCTTTTGTGTTTGCTGCCTTTGTTCCCCAGGCCCATGTGTTTGATCTGAGCATTAATAAATACGAAGCTATCTGCAGCCAGCCTGTTGTGGCCAAGAAGAAAAACAAAATCACCCATGTCCAGTTTAACCCCATCTACCCCATTATCATTATCGGAGATGACCGAGGCCACGTCACCTGCCTGAAACTCTCCCCCAACCTACGCAAGATGCCTAAGGTAAGCAAGCGATTAATTCCTGTAAATGTAAAGCACCATGTCGCAGTGCATAGGACACAGGAGACATAGGGTCTAGTCCTAGGTCTGACGCTGCCTTGCTGTGTGGCGATAAGCAGTATGGTAAATCTCTGATAAACGGAGATTTCTCGGTTGTGGAGTATGGCATTTAGGTTAGGTTCATTTACCCACTTATTTTTTTCCCACTACACCACTGTCCTCATGCAGGTCATGTCCTCTCTCTGCACCTCAACTTCCCCATCTGTAAAATGGGGATAATGTTACTGAGCCTGTCTTGCAGAACTCTTTGAGATCTACAGATTTCCCATGCTATATATGTGCTAAGTATTAACTAATGATGGTTGGGGAGTCGAGTCCCTACTCTCTGTTACTGTAGGAGGAAGAGAGTTCAAATCCCTTTATGACAGTTGGAAGGAGGCTTCATTTTACAAGGAAATAATCTCATGTGAGCAGGTGATTTCCTCACTGTACTCCAAACACAGGCCACGTACATGCATAGCACATCAAAACCAATCCTCTTCCTGAGGTTTTGGTTTTATTCACAAAAACTCAAACTGAGACAAAATAAAATCCTGCCTAGGCATGGCTGCTCCCAGGGATCCTCCCAGAGGACTGCACAGCCCAAATCCTATGTCCTCTCTCTCTGGAGAGCCATTCCACCTCCCTTATATCCAGATGAGGCAACAAAGTACCTGCCTCCATGAGCCAGTAAAACCCAAGTAACCCTTTCTCAGCTGGATCAATACCAGCTAATAGTGCAGGGTCCAGCAGGCAAACACTGCCAACTAATATTAGAATAAATCCCTGGGCTCCAGGTGTGTAATCCATCCAGTCAAGTCCTGGGCTGTTTTATACAGCAGAGTCCTTCTCTGTCAACCCCCTACAATACTAGAACCCTATTGTCTCTCTTTTAATGGAGGTTTTTCCCCATAGTCTCAGGTTTTGCAAAACAGACTCAAGAAAGCAATCTTGTTTAATGATGATGGTTTTACATTTATAAAGCACCTTTCTTCCATATGGGTCCCAAAGGGCTTTATGTATTTTACTAACAGATTGTACTAATGACAGTCTGTGGCACATCCTGATCTCACGAACATAAATTTGATTGACTTTACTGGACTTCACTGGACACTGGTGTAAATTAGATCAGAATCTCTTCCTATACTAACATAACATCAAGAAAAATAGCAGAATAGCAGTCCTGCTGGTAGCAAACATTACCCTGTGTCTGTGTCTCTAATATATGTGATGCTACCACGGAGAGAGACAAACCACAATCCCAGAACGTAACATCTGTGAGCTGCAATTCATCTGGGCCCAGATCCTCAAAGGTATTTGACACCTAACTCCCACTGCCTTCTCCAGGAGTTAGGCATCTAAATATCTTTGAGACTCTGAGCCCTCGTTCACAGCAAGTTTTTTACTTCGGCTCCTTCTTTGCTGATTTGTTAGTTCTTCATTTGTAAACCGTTGTTTCTATTGTCTCTGAGATTGTTGTAAAATTCCACCAGTCCATCAGCAGTGTGTGTTAGTGGAAATCCCTCAAGCAGAGGCCATGCAGCAAACAGCATGTGTCCGCACATGCACAAATTAATCATTTAATTGCTTTGCATACCACTGCAGTGCAGCCAACTCTGGGGTTAAATGTGGCAGACATTTAGCAGCGCACAGCAACACTACAGCACAATTTGGAATGAAATCGAATGCCTGATTGTGCTAGCAACTAGCAGCGTCCTTGTGTGCAGGTATTAATATCTAAAATGGCCTTTTGAAATCCGCCTTCTTTCTTGCTTCTCTTGTTCCAAATCAGCTTTCGCAAAATCTGAGTGTTTGTCATTTGCAGAATCTGATTGTGTGGCATTTCATGGCCAGTTACCGCTGACTGAGGAATGACAAGCACCATTTTTCAGGCAGTCTGAAATAGGACATAAGCAATGGACTCCTTTTTATAAGCTGTGATGTTATTAAGCTATCTGTCTGCCACTTTACTGGGCCTGTTAGATTTGAAGGGACATTTAACACTGAATGAAATGTTTCTCTAAATATGAAGAGGAAAGAGATTTATCAGGCATGATTTACGGGCAAGTACAGTAGCTGATCTTATTCACGTCCTCTGTCTAAAGCCAGTTCTTAATTTAAAAGGATAAAATCACTAATGACACTCAGTATCTACTGCAGATTAGGGTTACCAACTTTCGAATTGCACAAAACCAAAACCCTTGTCCTGCCCCTTCTCTGAGCCCCCCCACTTCATTCCCCCTCCCTCTGTTGCTCGCCCTCCCCCACCCTCATTCCCTCACTCATTTTCACTCGGCTGGGGCAGGAGTTTGGTGTGCAGGAGCAGGTGAGGGCTCTGATTGTGGGGTACAGACTCTGGGGTAGCCCAGAAATGAGGGGTTCAGAGTGAGGGAGGGGGCTCTGAGCTAGGGCAGGGGATTGGGCTGCGGGCTCTGGAGTGGGGCTGGGGGTGTGGGGTTTGGTGTGCAGGAGGGGGCTTTAGGCTGTGGGGTGGAACCGAGGGGTTCGGAGTGGGGGAGGGGCTTTGGACTGAGGCAGGAGTTGGGGTGTGGGAGGGGATATGGGTTCTGGGCTGGGGGTTCGGGCTCCAAGGTGGGGCCACAAATGAGGAGTTCAGGGTGCAGGAGGGGGCTCAGGGCAGGGGGTTGGGGTGTGTGTGGGGGGTGCAGGGTGCCAGCTCCTGGAGGGAGTTTGGGTGCAGGAGGGGGCGCAGGACTGGGGGTCGGGGTGTGTGTGGGGGGTGCAGCATGCCAGCTCCTGCAGGGAGTTTGGGTGCAGGAGGGGGCGCAGGGCTGG
The DNA here is from genome assembly GCF_025201925.1 of Gopherus flavomarginatus. Lineage (NCBI taxonomy): Eukaryota > Metazoa > Chordata > Testudines > Testudinidae > Gopherus > Gopherus flavomarginatus. The sequence goes on along the minus strand of NC_066619.1, from coordinate 4,952,125 downwards.
GACAGGGGGTCAGGGTGTGTGTGGGGGGGTGCAGGGTGCCAGCTCTGGGAGGGAGTTTGGGTGCAGGAAGGGGCTAAGGGCTGGGGGTCAGGATGCAGGCTCTGGGAGGGAGTTTGGGTGCAGGAGGGGGCTCAGGGCTGGGGCAGGGGGTTGGAGTGCCATCTCCGGGAGGGAGTTTTGGTGTAGGAGGGGGCTCAGGGCTGTAAAATGGGCAAAAAATTTCCTCTCACACAGGAGCCGTAAGAAGTATCATTAATTAATAGTAGCAAAGTGTTTGTAGATTTATAGGTGAATGATCTGTTGGGTTAATTTTGATGGAATAAACAGGCCTAGAGAGTCAAAAGTGTTAATGTGGCACTGCACAGCATGAAACAGTTAAACAGGGTTCAACAATTGGAATGCAGAGATCTCAACCTGCTTAGTCATAAAAACATTAGAATGGCCACACTGGGTCAGACCAGTGGTCCATCTAGCCCAGTGTCCTGTCTGCCGACAGTGGCCGGTGCCAGATTCTTCAGAGAGAATGAACAGCACAGGACAATTATCAAGTGATTCATTCCCTGTCATCCACTCTCAGCTTCTGGCAGTCAGGGCATGGGGTTGCAACCCTGCCCATCCTGGCTAATAACCATCGATGGGCCTATCCTCCAGGAACTTACCTAGTTCTTTGTTGAACCAAGTTATAGTTTTGACCTTCACAGCATCCCCAGGCAACAGGTTCAGCGGGTTGACTGTGCGTTGTGTGAAGAAATAGTTCCTTTTGTTTGTTGGAAAGCTCCTGCCTAATTAATTTCACTGGGGCACCCCTAGTTCTTCTTGAGTGATTGCTCATATCCATTCCAGTTAGGTGTGCGCGCTGCGCGTGCACGTTCGTCAGAAGACTTTTACCCTAGCAACTCCAGTGGGCTGGCAGGTCGCCCCCTAGAGTGGTGCCGCTATGGCGCTCGATATATACCCCTGCCGGCCCATCCGCTCCTCAGTTCCTTCTTACTGCCGTGTCGGTCGTTGGAACTGTGGAGCGCGGCATAGCTGTCCTCCACGTCCCTAGCTCTCCTTCGTTTCACTGTTCTTATAGTTGTAGATAGTTGTAAATTGTAGTTAATTATTGTTAATTGTAGTATAGCTGTATATACTTATTAGCGGGTTTGGGCTGTAGCCCTTCCCTGCGCCCGGCACCGGGCCCATGCCTGGTTCGCCGGGGTTCAAACAGTGCTCGGCCTGCAAAAAGCCGATGCCGACCAGCGATCCCCACGACGCCTGTCTGAAGTGCCTGGGGGAATCACACATTTCAGACAAGTGCCGCATCTGTAAGGCTTTTAAGCCTCGGACAAAAAAGAGAGGGACCAGAGGTTAAGGACTCTCCTGATGGAAGTGGCACTTAACCCTGTGGCCCCGACGCAGAGCGCCGGCTCTGCGCCGGCACCGGACTGCGCCGGCACCGGAAAGATGCCCCGGCACCGACCTTCCCCGGCACCGGGACCCGACGCAAGACCCTCGACGTCTGCGACTCCATCCTCGCAGACTCGAGCAGAGCGCCTGGCACCTACCTCTGCCGCAGCACCACCAGCAGGGATTCCGTCGACTCCGGGCCCCGGAGGTCCGTCGAGTCCGGTCCCTCCTAGCTCCCCTATAAGATCTGGGGTTGAGCTGTTGGTCCCTTCGACGCCAGAGACTTTCGCTTCAGCACGGGACCTAATTGCTGTCACGGAGCCTACCCAGCCTCAACCCCCAGTACCCTCGGTGCGGGTTATATCTAGGGGCAAGCCTGTGACAATGCAAGCGCCGTCTCCGGACTTGCCCAGCTGGCACCGATCCCCTTCGAGGTCCCGGCACTGTGGACGTTCTCGCTCCAGGCGCCGCTTGCAGTCCCAGCACCGCTCCCCTCGGCGGTACCGGTCGCACTCGCGGCGCCGATCATCTTCCAGACGGTCTCCCTACTCCTGGCACCGGTCTGGATCGAGTCACCGCTACCGGCACCGAGACACCAGGAGCCATTCCCGTCGGCGGTCAACACCCCGGTCGACCTCCCAGCACCAAGCTGGTGGCAGGTCCCGGTCGACCTCCCGGCACCGCGCTGGTGGTAGGTCCCGGTCCCGATCCCGGCACCGGTACGATTCCCGGTACCAGTCCCCGGCACCGAGAAGATCGTCGATGTCGGGACCAAGGGAGCCCTATCAGCCACGTTCGGCCCCACCATGGCCTTCCCGGCAGCCGTCTGTCTCATCGCAGGCAGACAGCATGTACACCCTGGATGCAGACAGACCCGCGGCCCTGTTCCATGACCCTCCTCCGCAGGATCAGGGACCACAGCAGTGCGGTTTCTGGACACCCTGGGCGTACCATCAAGCCCAGGGCCCTCAACACATTCCACCTCAACCAGTGGCATCTGAGCGCAGGACTCCGGAGGCCTCGTTGTCTCGCCCTCCCCCATCTCCAGCGGGAGAAGACCGATCTAACCAGCAGGACCCTGAGCTCCCTCCAGAATCAGAGGCGCTGGTACAGACGGAGCCCCCCGTGGACCCGCTGCTACCGGGGATCTCCTCATCGTCCTCCCCCGATGAGGCAGTGGCGGGAACGTCATCCTCCAGTCCTCCCCCACTCGACCTCAGGGCGCACCAGGACCTCCTCAGGCGTGTAGCACAAAACTTGAACTTGCAGGCTGAGGAGGTTTCGGAAATCGAAGATCCCGTGGTGAGCATTCTCTCAGCGGATGCTCCCACCAGAGTCGCCCTTCCCTTCGTCAGGACTATTCAGGCCAATGCTAATACCATCTGGCAGTCACCGGCCTCCATCCCTCCTGCTGCACGCGGGGTGGAGCGCAAGTGTGTGGCACCCTCCAAATGATATGAATACCTGCATGTCCACCCAACCCCGTGCTCCCTCGTCATGCAGTCTGTGAACGAGAGGGAGCGCCACGGGCAGCAGGCCCCAGCACCGAAGTCCAAGGAGGCGAGGCGCACGGACCTGCTAGGCTGGAAAGTCTACTCAGCGGGCGCCCTCCAACTCAGGGTCTCTAACCAGCAAGCACTCCTTAGCCGCTATGCCTATAACTCCTGGGTAGCAGCGGATAAGTTCAAAGAGTTGTTGCCTCACGATGTGCGTCAAGAATTCGCGGCAATTCTTGATGAAGGCAAGAGGGTCGCAAGAACTTCATTGCAGGCATCCTTGGACGCGGCAGACTCGGCCCCCAGAACTCTGGCTTCGGGGGTCACAATGCACCGCATCTCCTGGCTACAGGTTTCTGGCCTTCCTGCGGAGCTCCAACACACCATCCAGGACCTCCCGTTTGAAGGTCAGGGCCTGTTTTCAGAGAAGACTGACCTCAGGCTGAAAAGCCTGAAAGACAATAGGGTCATCATGCGCTCTCTAGGGATGCACACGCCCGGGACGCAGCGCAGACTCTTCTGGCCGCAACAGCAACAGCAGCGCCGGCCCTATCCCCAGTACCGCCAGCGGCAAGACTTCAGTAGGCGCAGAAGCAGGAATGGTCGGCGCAGACAATCGGGCAACCAAGGGGGGCAGAATCAGGGCTCCTCTAAAGCCCCACCTGGCCCAAAACCTTCGTTTTGAAGGTGCACCCGAGGACGCTGTACCAGTTTCCCCCACGGATCCGTTCCCCCCGTTTTCCAACCGCCTTTCGTTTTTCCTCCCGGCGTGGACCCAGATAACTTCCGACCGTTGGGTCTTACGCACTGTGCAAACGGGATACCGTCTGCAATTTATTTCACGTCCTCCCTCCCGCTCCCCCACCCTCGTCTCTCTTCAGGGACCCCTCTCACGAGCAATTCCTCCTTCAGGAGGTGCGGACACTCCTCGACAAAGGAGCCATGGAGGCGGTTCCGGAGAACGAGAAGGTCAAGGGGGTTTATTCCCGCTACTTTCTGATCCGCAAGGCCAAGGGAGGTCTCAGACCCATCCTCGATCTGCGGGAACTCAACAAACGTATGGTGAAGTTGAAGTTCCGCATGGTATCCCTGGGGACCATTATCCCATCTCTGGATCCTGGAGACTGGTACGTCGCCCTCGACATGCAGGACGCTTATTTTCATATAGCCATTTTTCCGCAACACAGACGCTTCCTTCGGTTCGTGGTCAACCGCCACCATTATCAATTTGCAGTCCTCCCGTTTGGCCTCTCCACGGCCCCGAGGGTATTCACGAAATGCATGGCTGTCGTCGTCGCGTATCTTCGGCACAGTCGCATACACGTATTCCCCTACCTCGACGACTGGCTGATTCGAGGCACGTCAGAATCGCAGGTCCGCAACCACGTCCGCAAGATCAGCAGACTCTTTGGAGCTTTGGGCCTCATTATCAACGTGGACAAGTCCACTCTGCTCCCCACGCAGAGGATAGAGTTCATCATGGCCATTCTGGACTCCACCTTGGCCAGGACCGTTCTGCTGCTGTCCAGATTCCAGACGCTGTCGGCCATCATTCGGCATCTACAGGCAGCTCCCTTGACCTCTGTAAGGACGTGCCTAACCCTCTTAGGCCATGTGGCGGCTTGCACCTTCGTTACGGGTTATGCGCGGCTTTGTATGAGGCCCCTCCAGTCCTGGCTCATCAGCCAATACCGCCCGGCCAGGCATCTGCTGGACGCGGTTATCACCATCCCCCAGGAGGTATTGGATTCCCTCCGGTGGTGGCTAGACCAGTCCGTAGTGTGTGCGGGGCTCCCGTTTCATCCGCCCCAGCCCTCGGTATCCCTAACAACGGATGCCTCAGACCTGGGTTGGGGGGCCCACCTCGGAACCCTGAGGACACAGGGCCAGTGGTCTCCTCAGGAGGTGGCCCTCCACATCAACATACGGGAGTTGAGAGCGGTCTGCCTTGCTTGCCAAGCATTCTCCCATCAGCTTCAAGGTCGCTGTGTCTCGGTATTCACCGACAACAAGACGACCATGTACTATATCAACAAGCAGGGCGGCACGAGATCCTCTCCCCTATGTCAGGAGGTGATGCGGCTCTGGGACTTTTGTATAGCCCACTCCATTCACCTCATAGCATCCTTTCTTCCCGGAGTACGGAACACGCTGGCAGACCGTCTGAGCAGATCCTTCCTTTCGCACGAATGGTCCCTTCGCCCGGAAGTCGCCCTCTCACTCTTCCAGAGGTGGGGTTGTCCCCAGATGGACCTCTTCGCATCCAGAGGGAACAGAAAATGCCAGATGTTCTGCTCCTTTCAAGGGCAGGAACCAGGGTCGGTAGCGGACGCCTTTCTTATCCCGTGGACGACGCACCTGTTCTACGTGTTCCCTCCGTTCCCGCTTATCCACAAGGTCCTTCTGAAGGTGCGCAGGAACTGGGCCTGCTTGATTATGATAGCTCCAGCGTGTCCCAGGCAACATTGGTATCCGATGTTGCTGGACCTGTCTCTAGCCGACCCAGTCTCCCTGCCCCTTCACCTGGACCTGATCACCCAGGACCACGGCAGGCTCCGTCACCCGGACCTCCAGTCTCTGCACCTCACGGCGTGGCTCCTGCGTGGCTGACCAGGTCGGAACTATGGTGCTCTACCCCGGTACGTCAAGTACTCCGGGGCAGCAGGAAGCCTTCCACTAGAGCGACGTACTCGGCCAAGTGGAAGCGTTTCTCCTGTTGGTGCACGGAGAGGGGTTCCCTCCCTAGGGAGGTTTCTATCGCCAGTATTCTAGATTACATTTGGTCCCTCAAGCAGCAGGGCTTGGCGATATCGTCCCTTCGGGTTCACCTGGCGGCTATCTCCACCTTTCATCCGGGGAGAGATCGCCGTTCGGTTTTCTCCCACCCTATGGTGACCAGATTCTTAAAAGGACTAGAATGTCTCTACCCCCAGGTTCGACCCCCTGCCCCTACCTGGGATCTCAACCTGGTTCTGACTCGGCTCATGGGCCCTCCATTTGAGCCGTTAGCGACTTGCTCCCTGCTCTATCTCTTCTGGAAGACTGCTTTCCTGGTGGCCATCACCTCAGCCAGACGGGTGTCAGAGCTCCGGGCCCTCATGGTAGATCCTCCGTATACAGTCTTCCATAAAGACAAGGTGCAGCTGAGGCCACACCCTGCCTTTCTCCCAAAAGTGGTCTCAGCCTTTCATGTCAACCAGGAGATCTTTCTCCCTGTCTTTTTCCCAAAGCCCCATTCGTCCCGCAGGGAGCAACAGCTCCACTCGCTTGATGTCCGCCGGGCACTCGCGTTTTGTGTGGAGAGGACCAAACCATTCCGCAAATCCCCCCAGCTCTTCGTGGCGGTAGCGGACCGAATCAAGGGACTACCCATTTCCTCACAGAGGATCTCCTCGTGGGTGACGTCCTGTATCAGGACCTGTTATGACTTGGCTCATACCCCTACGGGCCATGTGACTGCGCACTCCACCAGGGCACAAGCATCATCGATGGCTTTCCTCGCCCATGTGCCCATCCAGGAGATTTGTAGGGCGACGACCTGGTCCTCTGTCCACACCTTCGCTTCCCATTATGCCCTGGTTCAGCAGTCCAGAGATGACGCGGCCTTCGGCTCTGCAGTGCTCCATGCCATGACTTCTCACTCCGACCCCACCGCCTAGGTAAGTCTTGGGATTCACCTAACTGGAATGGATATGAGCAATCACTCGAAGAAGAAAAGACCGTTACTCACCTTTGTAACTGTTGTTCTTTGAGATGTGTTGCTCATATCCACTCCACACCCGCCCTCCTTCCCCACTGTCGGAGTAGCCGGCAAGAAGGAACTGAGGAGCGGATGGGCCGGCAGGGGTATATATCGAGCGCCATGGCGGCGCCACTCTAGGGGGCGACCTGCCGGCCCACTGGAGTTGCCCTAGGGTAAAAGTCTTCCGACGAACGTGCACGCGCGGCACGCACACCTAACTGGAATGGATATGAGCAACACATCTTGAAGAACAACAGTTACAAAGGTGAGTAACCATCTTTTCTTGTATTATGTTGTGTCCCATGGGAAACACACCATTAAAGATCTTTTTAATCTTTTCTTAAAAATACAGGAAAACAAGGGAGAACAGCTGAAGCATTTGACATGTAAAATATTAAGTAAGGCTTTTATTTTAACAACAGCTCTTATAAAAACTCTGTAGGTAAAGGAAAAGGGAATGAGGAAAACTGCCTGTCTGCGAGTCTCGTTGATTGTATTAGAGATGGGAATAGCTGTCCTGTTTAGGGAAACGCTTAGCTGAAAAGAGTCTGGAGCCAAGGTTGTTGGGTTGTGCTACTGTTGTAGTCTGATACCATTTCCTAGAAGACAAAACACATTTTTTGTTTACAAGACATGATCTTAACGTGCCCCTTGAGTTATATCAGTAGGTTTTTGTCCATTCAGTCCTTCTGTCTCCCATTTGTACTTTTTGCTAATAACATTCATGGTTACAGATTATTGTGACATTTTATGAACCTTTACACACATTGAGCATACAACTGAGGCAGATCTCTGCTATCACAACAGGTCTTTTAAGAGTGCTAAGAGCCATAAAATGAACCGAGGAATCCGGACCCTCAAACATCTGCTGTAGCCTCTAGTCCATCTTCTTGCCAGTCCAGTGCCTTGCTCTGTGCCTGGTTTCTGGTCCTTCTGTTGAATTCAGTTTATTCTCCTAATTCAGACACTCTCTGCACATGACTACCTCAAAACCCCATTGAAAAAACTACTTGAAACTTATTTACAAATGAGGCGAGCATCTCGTGTAGTAGCTGCATTCTGAAAGCATCCTGTAGTTTCTGCATTGGCATGTCTGCCTCACTGACCTTCCATCTGTTCACCTAGAAATCAGCGCGTGCATTTTGATATTGTTTCTTGTCTTCCTGTTCTGTTCTGTCAGAAACGACTGGCTTTGGCTCTCCTGTGCATATGCTGGTGTCCCTCTCCCTCTTGTTGGTCTTTGTGTGCACATGCAAGGTGGCAAAAGGGGGTTTGCTCTGATGTTTCTATTTAGAAGAGCAACAAAAATGATGAAAGGTCTAGAAAACATGACCTCTGAGGGAAGTCTGAAAAATTTGGATTTGTTTAGTCTGGAGAAGAGAAGATTGAGAAGGGGCCATGATACCACTTTTCAACTACATAAAAGGTTGTTACAAGGAGGAAGGAGAAAAATTGTTCTCCTTAACCTCCGAGGATAGATCAAGACGCAATGGGCTTAACTTGCAGCAAAGGCAGTTTAGGTTGGACATTAGGAAAAACTTCCTAACTGTCAACGTGGTTAAGCACTGGAATAAATTGCCCAGGGAGGTTGTGGAATCTCCATCACTGGGGATTTTTAAGAGCAAGTTGAACAAACTCCTGCCAGGGCTGGTCTAGATAATACTTAGTCCTGCCATGAGTGCAGGGGACTGGACTAGATGACCTCTCGAGGTCTCTTCCCGTCCTATGATTCTATGATTCCCACAGAGCTGGGACATGTGCTCCTGATAGATATGATTGGCAGCCTAACCATTTCTTTTTACAGATAACTCTTAATATTCCATTCCAAAATCTCTGGTTTTCTCTAAAAATAGGCTCATTGCTGTCTGTTGTCCAGGCAGGGCTTGTATGTTTTGAGAGATTTTTTAGCCGTATAGTATAGTTGGATTTACAGGATGGAAACAGCGGGGTGACAAAGAGCAAAATTCAGCCCAGCTTCAATGAAGTCAGTGGTGTTACATCAGTGCTGAATTTAATCCAGTTTGTCTAATAATTAAAACGAGAGCAGGGGACAAGGAGTCAGGACTCCTGGGTTCTTTTCCCAGCTCTGCAATTGACTCCCTGTGTGTCTTTGAGTCACTCAAGCTCATGTTGCCGGCTTCCCTATCTTTAAACTAACATACAGGAGCAGTGTGCAGCTTAATTCATGTGTGAAAAACACTTCGAGATCCTCCAGGGAGAAATATTATTTATTGCCCCGTATTTTGCTCTCAATAACATTAGTGCAGCTCCATTTATTAGCACTTTGCAGAACAAGTAAGCAATGGGGTGAAATTTTCAAAAGCTCCTAAATCCCATTTTCACAAGTGACTTTCATGAGACTTGGGTACCATTTGAAAAAATATCCAAGTGACTTAGGAGCCCAAGTCTCATAGATTTTCAATTAGACCTAAGCTCCTAAATCACCTGGGTGTATTTGAAAATTGTACCCAGGATTCTATAACATGAAGCATTTAATTTGCCATCTGGTGTAAATGAAGGATGCCATGGTATGGAAAGGCCTGCATGGCCCCTGGTATCCAGCGTGCTAGAAAAATCACTACGCCAATTCACCCAGTGTCTGTAGTAAGAGGCACTGGAATGTATTTCATGCGTGGAAAAGCCCTCTAGAACTGAATAGGAATGAAACCAAGAGAGTTTGGTAGAAATATAGTGAAGTCCTCTAGGAGATACTTTCAAAACTGATGGAATTTAATAAAAATTATATTCTTCATATAGGATTTTGAGCTATATATAGCAGGATATAATTGTCTAGTCCATTCCGCAGGATGGTTAAATGATATGGTTTACCATTTTCTGTTAAAATCTGTAGGACTTGTCCATATGGCTTAGCTCTGTTCATTTTCTGTGTACTGAATCTGTTTATTTTCTGTGTACTGCACCGTAATTTGCTAAGGATTGTACTGTCTGCAGGGCCAGGAAGCCATTTTGCATTCAGTGCAGACTGTTCCAGGGGATGCGCATGCCGCATGCTCTCCCGGGGAGACCACTTTGGCTTAACTGGATGATCATCTTTGATTATCTGAAAATCAAAAAAGAATCCTACCAAAAAAGGAAACTAACTCTAATTACGAATGATGAATATAAAAGCACAAGCATGTAGAGATAAAATAAGGAAGGCAAAGGCAAAAAAATGAGATTAAATTAGCTAGAGAGATAAAGGGTATATAACATAAGAACAGCCAAACTGGGTCAAACCAAAGGTCCATTTAGCCTAGTATCTTGTCTTCCAACAGTGGCCAATGGCAGGTGCCCCAGAGGGAGTGAACAGAACAGGGAATCCTCAAGTGATCCATCCCCTGTCGCCCATTTCCAGCTTCTGGCAAACAGAGGCTAAAGACACCATCCCTGCCCACCCTGGCTAATAGCCCTTAATGGACCTATCCTCCATGAATTTATCTAGTTCGTTTTTGAATCCCGTTATAGTCTTGGCCTTCACGACATCCTCTGGCAACGAGTTCCACAGCTTGACTGTGCATTGTGTGAAAAAATTCTTCCTTTTGTTTGTTTTTGTTGGGTAACAAGAAAACAGTCTACAAATACATTAGAAGCAAAAGGAAGACTAAGGACAGGGTAGGCCTATTACTCAATGAGAAGGGAAAGACAATAACAGGAAATGTGGAAATGGCAGAAGTGCTAAATGCCATTTTTGTTTCAGTTTTCACCAAAAAGATTGGTAGTGATTAGACGTCTAACATTGCGAACACGAGTGAAAATGAGGTAGGATCTGAGGCGAAAAAAGGGAAAGAACAAGTTAAAATTACTTAGATAAATGTTTGAGGTCTTCAAGTCGGCTGGGCCTGATGAAATACATCCTAGAATACTCAAGGAGCTGACTGAAGAGATATCTGAGCTATTAGCGATTGTCTTAGAAAACTCATGTAAGACAGGAGAGATTCCACAGGAATGGGAGAGGGCAAATGTAGTGCCCAGCTATAAAAGGAGAATAAAGACAACTGGGGAATTACAAACCAGTTGGTTTAACTTCAGTACCCGGAAAGATAATACAGCAAATAATCACATGATCAGTTTGCAGACATCTGAAAGATAAGGTGATAAGTAACAGTCAACATGGATTTGTGAAGAACAAATCATGTCAACCAACAGGATAGCTTTCTTTGACAGAGTAACAAGCCTTGTGGATGGGGGGAAGCGATATATGTGGCATATCTTGACTTTACTAAGGCTTTTGATACTGTTTTGCATGACTATCTCATAAACAAACTAGGGAAATACAACCTAGATGGAGCTACTATAAAGTGGGTGCATAACTGGTTGGTTCCCAGAGAGCAGTTACCAGTGGTTCACAGTCAAGCTGGAAGGGCATAACAAGTGGAGTCCTGCAGGGACTGGTCCTGTAACCGGTTCTGTTCAATATCTTTATAAATGATTTAGATAATGGCATAGAGAGTATACTTATAAAGTTGGTAGATGATACGTAGCTTGTGGGGGGTGAGGTTGCAAGTGCTTTGGAGAATAGGCTTAAAATTCAAAATGATCTGAACAAACTAAGGACAAATTCAAAATACGCCACTTAGGAAGGAACTATCAATTGCACACATACAAAATGGGTAATGGCTGCCTAGGAAGGAGCACTGCGGAAGTGGATCTAGGGGTCATGGTGGATCACAAGCTAAATATGAGTCAACAGTGTAACTCTGAGATATATTAGCAGGAGTGTTGTAAGCAAGACCCGAGAAGTAATTCTTCCACTCTACTCCACGCTGATTAGACCTCAGCTAGAGTATTGTGTGCAGTTCTGGGCCCCCCATTTCAGGAAAGATGAGGACAAATTGGAGAAAGTCCAGAGAAGAACAAGAAAAATGATGAGAGGTCTAGAAAACATGACCTGCTAGGGAAGATTGAAAAAAATGGGTTTGTTTAGTGCGCAAAAGGGAAGACTGAGAGGGCAAGATAACAGTTTTCAAGTACATAAAAGATTGTTACAAGGAGGAGGGAGAAAAATTGTTCTGTCTAACCTCTGAGGATAGGACAAGAAGCAATGGGTTTAAATTGCAGCAAGGGCAGTTTAGGTTGGATATTAGGAAACCTTTCCTGTCAGGGTGGACTGGAATAAATTGCCCAGGGAGGTTGCTGAATCTCCATCATTGGAGATTTTTAAAAGCAGGCTAGACAAACAGATTTCAGGGATGGTTTAGTCCTGTCTTGAGGGCTGAGGGCTAAACTGGATGACCTGTCAAGGTCCCTTCAAGTCCTACACTTTTGTGATTCTACTATTGTTCTCTGCATTTATTTTCTTAACCTAAATTATAGGTATGTCAGACTGAGGGTATGTCTACACTATGGGATTATTCCGATTTTACGTAAACCGGTTTTGTAAAACAGATTGTATAAAATCGAGTGCACGCGGCCACACTTAGCACATTAATTCGGTGGTGTGCGTCCATGTACCGAGGCTAGCATCGATTTTCTGGAGCATTGCACTGTGGGTAGCTATCCCGTAGCTATCCCATACTTCCCACAGTCTCCCCTGCCCATTGGAATTCTGGGTTGAGATCCCAATGCATGATGTGCAAAAAAGTGTCGCGGGTGATTCTGGGTAAATGTCTTCACTCATTCCTTCCTCCGTGAAAGCAACGGCAGACAATCATTTCGCACCCTGTTTCCCTGGATTGCCCTGGCAGATGCCATGGCATGGCAACCATGGAGCCCGTTTTGCCTTTTGTCACTGTCACCATATGTGTACTGGATGCCGCTGACAGAGGCGATACTGCAGCGCTACACAGCAGCATTCATTTGCCTTTGCAAGATAGCAGAGACGGTTATCAGTTGTTCTGTACCATCTGCCGTGCCATTGTAAATTGGCGATGAGATGACGGTTATCAGTCATTCTGTACTGTCTGCTGCTGTCATGGGTGCTCCTGGCTGACCTTCGCTGAGGTCGGCCGGGGGCACAAAGACAAAAAGAGGAATGACTCCCCGGGTCATTCCCTCCTTTATGTTGTATCTAAAAATAGAGTCAGTCCTGCCTAGAATATGGGGCAAGTGTACTAGAGAACCAGAGAACTAGAGAGCACAGCCGCTCCATGTCAGATCTCACAGAAATGATGAGCTGCATGCCATTCTAGGGGGTGCCCCTGCAACAACCCCACCCGTTGCTTCCCTCTTCCCCCAACCCTACTGGGCTACTGTGGCAGTGTCCCCTCATTTGTGTGAAGAAGTAATAAAGAATGCAGGAATAAGAAATACTGACTTTTTAGTGAGATAAAATGAGGGGGAGGCAGCCTTCAGCTGCTATGATAGCCCAGACAGGACATTAAACGGTGCAGGGGAGAGGAGCCCAGCATCCCGCTGCTATGATAGTCCAGGCAGTACAGAATCTTTTCTTTAGACATGAAGGGGGGGGGGCTGATCCAGCTCAGCCCCCAGTTGCTATGGTGAAGACGGTTATCAGCCGTTCTGTACCATCTGCCGGGAATGACCTGGAGTCATTCCTATATTTACTCAGGCACCCCCGGCCGACCTCACCTGAGGCCAGCCAGGAACACTCATGGGATGATGACAAGGACGGCTACCAGTCCTTCTGCACTGTACCATCTGCCACCGGGGAAGGGAGGGGAGAGGATGCTGCTGTTCAGTGCCACAGCACCTCGTCTACCAGCAGCATGCTGTAGACATACGGTGACATTGAAAGAAGTCAAGAAATGATTTTTTTTCCCCCTTTTCTTTCACGGGGGGGTGGGACTGGGTAAATTGACGAGATATACCCTGAACTACCCTGGACAATGTGTTTGACTCTACAGGCATTGGGAGCTCAGCCAAGAATGCAAATGCTTTTCGGAGACTGCGGGGACTGTGGGACAGCTGGCATCCTCGGTACCCCCTCCCTCCCTCCATGAGCGTCCATTTGATTCTTTGGCTTTCCGTTACGCTTGTCACACAGCACTGTGCTGTGGACTCTGTATCACAGCCTGGAGATTTTTTTCAAATGCTTTGGGATTTTGTCTTCTGTAACAGAGCTCTGATAGAACAGATTTGTCTCCCCATATAGCGGTCAGATCCAGTATCTCCCGTACGGTCCATGCTGGAGCTCTTTTTGGATTTGGGACTGCATCGCCACCCGTGCTGATCAGAGCTCCACGCTGGCCAAACAGGAAATGAAATTCAAAATTTCGCAGGACTTTTCCTGTCTACCTGGCCAGTGCATCCGAGTTCAGATTGCTGTCCAGAGTGGTCACAGTGGTGCACTGTGGGATACCGCCCGGAGGCCAATACTGTCGATTTGCGACCACACTAACTGTAATCCGACATGGCAATACCGATTTCAGCGCTACTCCTCTCGTTGGGGAGGAGTACAGAAACCGGTTTAAAGAGCCCTTTATATTGATATAAAGGGCCTCGTTGTGTGGACGGGTGCAGGGTTAAATCGGTTTAATGCTGCTAAATTCGGCTTAAATGCATAGTGTAGACCAGGCCTGAAAGTAGCTGTTTGCTCCTTGCCTTTGGATAAGCATAACCAGCCAGTAGGCCACCAGTGCAGCCACAAAGTGGGTAGTGCTGGCCAAGGAACGAGCATGCTTACAGAGGCTGTGGGATGTATTGGAACCCCTGGGGTACCACCACTGGCCATTCCTCTGTTTAATTCCCCCTGGAGAGCAGCGAGCCATGCTGACTGGGGGGAGGTTTAATGTACATGTCTCTGCACTATCAGGAATGAGTTTGGTTTAGATTCACTCGCATCACTTACATATTTGCATCTTCCTGGATGACCAAGTTTAAGTATGCTGAGACCTTCCCACTCAGATTCATTCTTTCAAGGCCTGATCTGGAGCCCATTGACATTATCAGGAGTCTTTCACTTCAGTGGGCTTTGGATCAGGCCAATAGTTACCGGATTTTTAGCACAACAGATCTTCTGGCTAAATGCTTTACATCTTTTCCCATTAAAGACAAAGGCAAGTTTGCCATTGACAGCAGTGGAAGCAGGACTGTATCTAATATTAGCATAACAATGTTAAAGAGAATTGCTGTGGAAAATGAAAGTTCAGCCCTTTCGAGGATCTTCCATTAGACTAGCTGCCCCAGTGCAAACTAGACAAGTAGTTTTTCATTGTGTGAACCATGTGCTGTATGTTATTTCTATTACAGCAGCTCCTAAAATGTGCTCGGTGCTGTACAAATACATGGATGGGCAAAGCCCCTTACAGATCATACAGCCCAATGCCCCGATCCTGCAAAGAGCTCTGTGGAAGTGGGCCCATCCTCCCATAAAGACTCCCATTGAATCTTCCTGGACTCAGGAGGCCACCGACATGCAGCTCAGTGAAATATCAAGGAAGTGTAAAGAGCGGTTTGTCATGGACATACTGGGCTTTTGGGCTCTGAGCTACACATACATATTTACTGATACTTGGAAAAGAATCACTTCCAGGTTCTGAATCTGACCTAAACTCAGAGAGGTTGGAATTTTGCCTGGGGGAAATGCTGAAAGAATGTGGTTTCAGTTGGGTGAACATTCCTGGCTTCTTTTCCTATCTCGTGGATGAAGAAGTTAAAGAATTTTGTCACCATAAACACAAGAATGTAGTGTTTTAAAATACATAAAGCTCCTAAAGTGGCCCTTTGTCTGACACTTCAGACAAATTGGAGAAAATAAAAGAAGCAGAAAGAAAATTTTAAAATGAAAGCAAGTGGAAAGTAAGGAAGGAAAGTCATAATCAGCGAAGCGTGTTTGCTGACCTCTCCAGAAATTGCATTCTTGGGGCAGTCCTCGAGGGATGACAGAGAGGAAGGAGCAGCAATACTGTTAACGTGTCTAGCGTTGAGGTCTCATGGAGGACACCTGTTCCCAGCGTTGGAGTTCTTTATGCTGTAACATACAAAAAGTCATTCTTCCCTCCCAGGGAAGAGACAGAACCAAGCTAATCAACTGGCTAGTGAGTGGCTGCATCCGACAAAGTGGGTATTCACCCACGAAAGCTCATGCTCCAAAACGTCTCTTAGTCTATAAGGTGCCACAGGACTCTTTGCTGTGTTAACAGCAACATTATTGGGTCAGGCTAGCTTGGCTGCCTGAGCTGTGTTTGGTGTAGGAACGGGTGAGGATGCCAGAGAGGCAAAACCATCCCCTCACAGGGGCAGCAAGTTATATGGGCCCGTGGTGCCCGGGGTTCCAGCAATATTCAGGGCCCAGGGGGCCCAGCTCAACCAATGTTCGGGGCTGGGTCTCTCCCCCAGCCCTGCCTGCCGCCCCCCTCACCTGAGCATCCCTACCTGCCCTGGGCAGCAGGTGGCTGCCCCCTGCAGCTCTGCGCTGTGCTCTGCTCTGCCGGCTCCCGGCATCAACCGTCACCGCAGGGTCCTAGCTCCCCCCTTCCACCTGTGTCAGGGCAGGCTGACCGTGTCCCTGCACTTCCGCCTTGGATGGACGGACCCTTCCCTTTTCTGGCAGGACCCTCCACCAGCACAGGGGGGCTCCCCACCCACAGTCACCGCTCCTGCCCCACGCTGGGCAGGGGCAGCCCCATCCCCCACCCACAGTGAGACTACAGTAAGGGGCAGCAGCGTGGGAGAAGCGCACATGTGATGGCAGCCTCCCCACAAGCCCGCCCCTATCACAGGGGAGACGGGGGGCTTCCTGGACCTGAGAGGGGCTCTAGGAGCAGGGCCAGCTTTAGGCCAATTCCCCCAATTCCCTAGAATTGGGCCCTGCGCCAGCACCTTTTTAATTTTTACTCACCCAGCAGCGAACTGGGTCTTCGGCAGCATTTTGTCTGCAGGCCCTTCACTTACTCCGGGTCTTTGGCAGCATTTCAGCGGCAGGCCCTTCACTCACTCTGGGTCTTCGGCAGCATTTCGACAGCAGGCCCTTCACTCACTCCAGGTCTTTGGCAGCATTTTGACGGCAGGCCCTTCACTCACTCCGGGTCTTTGGCAGCATTTCGGTGGCAGGCCCTTCACTCACTCCTGGTCTTTGGGGCATTTCAGCAGCAGGTCCTTGAGTGCCGCCAAAGACCCGGAGTGAGTGAAGGATCCGCCGCCGAAGACCCGGAGTGCCGAGTACGAATTGGGCCCTGCACTTGCTAAAGCCGGCCCTGTCTAGGAGCACGTGCAGTGACAGTGGTGCGAGTTGAGTGTGCTGTCAGGGGGAGAGCGAGGCCCCTTCCCCGGAGCTCGCTGCTGCCGGCAAGGGAAGGGCTGCAGGAAGGAGAGGGCTGTAGTGTGGACAGAGCCTTATACTTAGATTGTCAGCTGCTTGGAGCAGGGACCGTCTCTTTGTTCTGTGTGTGTCCAGCTCGTAGCACAATGGGGGCCTGGTCCATGACTGGCCCCTTGATGCTACGGTAAGAATTTGATGTGTGTTTGCACATAGCACAGTCATGTTCTGAGCCTGGTGTGAGGCCCTTAGAGGTACCACAATGCAGATAATACAGACCAATAGGAAAAAGTTGCAGATGTAGCTTGGGTAGTTGAGTACCTGGGATCATTTGCAGATTCAATTATCCAGTTTGCAAATGTGGTCCCAAAGGGAACTACTTTTCATGCCACTGGCCTTAGATGCACATACATTTTGCAGTGATCCAGGGTTGTCTGAGTTGAACATATACCTGCCAGAGCTCTGACCAATAGATAGTTTCTGTTCTTTTCCCCTTTCTTGAGTCACATGAGGTATTGGGAAGCTGCTAAAGCTGCCCAGAGGAGCAGCGAGAAAACTGCTCTCTGTTACCTGAGATACGATCCGTTACTGTCTGGGGCTGGCTGCACGCACAAAAGGCAGTGGAATAGATCAGGGCCGCCCAGAGGTTTCAGGGGGCCTGGGGCAAAGCAATTTCAGGGGCCCCTTCCATAAAAAAAAGTTGCAATTCTATAGAATACTGTATTCTTGTGGGCCCCTGCAGGACCCGGGGCCTGGGGCAAATTGCCCCACTTGCCCCCCTCTCTGGGCGGCCCTGGAATAAATTAGATAGATGCTCCAGCATCCTAGGGTCTCTGTTTGGCAATCCATGTAGAACTGGGTGAAAATGCATTTTGTGGACATTGACTTTTAAACATCAATCAAGCTATGTTGCTCTCATTGTTTTCCTCCAGTATGTTTCACTCAAGCTGTTTTTTTTCTGGATTGCTCGAGTTCTGTATTTGCTAGTTTTACCCAGGACTCTTATTTCTCTCAAGAGTTCCATACAGTAATTTCTCTCTAGCATGACCATGGCTGAGCTGAGTTTTACGTCTCCTCAGCACTGACTGATTGCTTGGTGACCCAAATGCACAGAACTCTATAGCAGCTGACTGGAAGAATTCCAGCAGCAGAGGCCAGTGGTACATCATGTTCCTTTCAAATGTCATGTGTTCTTTCAGTCATGCATTGTCTTTCCCAGAAGATGCTCAGGCCTATAATAAGTAGTGACACAAATTGGTTTGGATCAAATATAAACTGACCTAAAACGTGAACTCAGTACTTTGAGGTCTGAAAATGTTTGGCTGACTTCCACGTCTATCCCCCAGTCCCTCTCCTATAAGGTTTTTTATTTTTGTTGTCTCTCTCCTGTTAGAGAAGAAAGATGGCCTAATGTTTAAGAGGCTAGACTGAGACTCAGAAGATCCAGGTTCCATTCCCTGCTCCACTGTAGACTTCCTGTGTGACCTTGGGCAAGTCACTTAATCTCTCTATGCCTCCATTCCCTGTCCATGAAATGGGGATAATAGCACAGCCCTACCTCACAGGGCTGTTGTGAGAATAAATACATTACAGGTTGTGAGGCGCTCAGATACAGTGGTAACGTGAGGACTTGTACGTACCAAAGACAGCTGCCCTGGAATGAAGAAATGTCAGAAATTTCCCAAGAGATCAGGTTCCCAGTCCACTTTTCCAGATTCCAAGAGGTGTTGGTAGTCTGGATCATCCTCTGGGCTTTTAGGTATTTATCTGAACTGAATCCCCATCCTGGTGAGGTTTGTATGTCGCAAGACAGAGCTGTAATTTACAAGTCACAGACGTCAACCACCGTATTCTGGAAACCAGCAATCTGCAGTTTAAGGCTAGGCTGTGCTGGAAACTTGTGGCTTGGAGACCCACAGGAGGACCTGCAGAGAAGGATGTGCAAATGCTAGTTCCAACAATGCTGCTGGTGCCTTCTTTGAGGATGAAGAAAGTGCCCAAATTATGACTTCTATCTTTTTCTCCCAAAGCTGGCCATACTCGGTACAGATTGCTCATTTGTGAGGAGCCTGGACATCTTTATAAAAGCTGTCACAAGGCTGCTGAGTGATTCCACTTTGTTGTCATTCTCTCACCATTGTGCTTCCTATGCTCGGTGACACATACACCTCTCTCTTTCAATAACCATTCTCCATGTGAAAGTAGCATACGGCCAATCTGGTATCCCTGGCTGGCTGTAAGGTTCTGGGTCCTGCTCCTATGGTTTTCATTCTCTACTGATGCAGCATGACTTAAGCTCCTGTCAGAAGGAGAGGAACGCCACCAGTCTCTGTTTTCTGCCGCTGCTAATTCTAGTATGAATGAAGGCATTAGCAGCATGGCATGCAGGTCTGGCTTGGGTACAACTTGTCAGTGTCTAAGGATCATCACACATCTCCGTCAACCTTTTTGGTGGGAAGAGTTGTTGAATCATAAGTACACAGTGACTTTGGTTGGAAGGAGGATCAAAGTGTATTGAAGCAAAAGATAAATACTGATCCTGGCCCCTGCCTCTCCTGCCATGCTCCCTACTCCTCCCCTCCCACCTGCTACCCTGGAAACAACCCCCCTCCCCTGCCGCCACACCAGGCAGTGACATGCAAACCCTCACAGTTAACCTCCCCCCTCCCTGCCCAAGCTCCCACTGAATCCTTCCCCCACCATGAATATTCTGAAAAAATATCGAAGGTGAAGGGCTGACAGTCATAGAAGATGTCTAGAGGAGACGCCAGATCGAATGTTGCTGTGTGGCAGATGCCAGCAGAGAGCTAACGTTTCATGCAGTAGAAAGGCAAAACCTCTAAAAGCATGCCGAAAATAGATCTGAAAGGTCGGCTTCTTCTCTCATTTACATCAGTTTTGCCATAATTAGAGTGAAGTTACCCTTGATTTGCACCAATTGAAGTTAAAGGAGAAGCAGGCCTCTCTGTTGGTGCAGTGAGCAATATCTATGCTCTTAGGGAGGAAGAAAACTTTTTTTTTGCTTTACTTTTTCTTCTTCCTTGGCCTCACATCACCTCAAACCTTATTTTTGTTGTCCAGTGTCAGTTTGGTTGACTTTTTTTTTTTTGGTCTGTCAAGAGAGAGACACAGCATCAGCTGTATTAGTGAGTTATTTTAAGCTGAAATAGTTTCCCAGTGGTCTGGACAAAGTGCATTAGTATGTGAAATAGAAACCTCAGTGGTTTGAGCAGGGAAAGGTTCCATTTTCCCTGGATTTAGGAGACTTCAGTAGTTCTTATAAATTATTTCCAAAGCACGAGCCCGATCTTGCGACGTGCTGCTCTTTGGGAGATGCTGAGTTCCTTTGATGCCCATTCGTGTTACATTAGGGCTAAATTTGACTTGTTAATGTTGTCCTTGTTGCTGAATTAGAGATTTGTGAAATAAAACACCATTTCACCTTAAAATGCAATCAATACATGCAAGGAGTTTAGGGAATTTGGAGAAGAGAGTTGGGGAGAAAAAGATTTCTGTGTTTATTTATATGAACAAATAATCAGTTACTGAACTCTGCTGTCATGTACACTGCTACAGATGCACAGCAGTTCCTCTGACCTTGGTGGTGGTCTGGTTTTACAGGGGTGTAACTGAGGGCAGAATGTGGCCCTTGGAATGTGTTGATTAGAAGATATGGGTGAAAACTTGATCCCACAAGAGTAAATGGCCAAACTCCCATTGACTCCAGTGGGGCCAGGATTTGGCTTTGCATCGTCTGATTCATTTTCACTTCTTTCTCCTGGACTAACAGATTGAGCTGGAAAAGCAGTTGGCAAGTGTAACCAGCCCCGCAGCAACCTGGGCATTTCAGCTGGTGCTCTAAGAGGCGCTTTGTGCGGAGCCATCCAGGGCAGTTCCTTGTGGGTAGCCTGTGTACACACCTTTTGACCGATACTTGGCATCCATGACCCTTTTTAGGAGCCCTGGGTGAACTGATCCAGGGAAACACTCACAAACCACAGGTAGTTTTGCCTCTGGAATGGCCCTTCTCTGTTTGTTTGTCTGCAGGCAACAGAATTGTACATACAGCCTCATTTCACCATCTGCCCCCTTCCCCCGCCCCACCATCCCATCTATGTCCTCAAAGCCTGTACTTACACAAGCGAAATATGAGACAATAAGAGGTCCTGCTGGATTTCTTCAAACTACTTTTTTTTTAGATAGATGTGAGCCAGATCTCAGATCTGTCTGGCTTACAAAAGCCAGCCTCTTTCCTTTCTCCAGACACTCAGTAGGAAGCTAGTCAGCAGTTGAGAAATGGGTACTGCTGGAGAATGACTAGCATTTTGAAAGAGAGGAACAGTACAGGATAGGCACTGTGTCTTCCCATCCTTTGATTTTCCTGTTTATAATCACTGCCTTCTGTGGATTCATTCGTCTCCACATGACTGAAACTCTTCCCAGAAAAACTTAAGAACCTTACAAATCTCTGCTCTTTGAGCAACGAACAGCAGGGGGGAAAATGACCTGCAAAATGTACATCAAACTAAAATCTGTATGAGTGGTATAACTTTAAAACCATTGTACCTGTGAATAAAGGCTGCAAGAATCTGGAATAGATGGACTGGGGATTTTAACTCATGAGGATTTCTGCATCATTCTTCTCCAGCAAAAATGATTTATTAAAGTCTAGATTGGCTTATCCGTTCCATATGTGGCATATGTGGGCTTTCAGGGCAGGGTGTTTGTACCATTATGCATGTGCATAGATACCCCGCTCTTGCACTAACTGGGATGGGATGTATTGAAATTCAAGATGCATGAGTTGAGCATCCCTTGGGTAGAGTATGGATTTGAGAGAGGCTGCACAGTGGCTCAAAAAGGGTTTGATTGATGGGGTAGATTTCCTGTCTCTATAAAAATATGTTTTTCAGCTGATAGCTTCTTTCTGGGAGACTGCCACTCTCCAGATATTTTATGGTTATATTTACACTGCAGTCAAAAAAAAACCCAGCCCTGCCAGTGTGCATCAAACCTGTTCTGGAGGGGCTATTCAGTGCTGGGCCTCTGGGCAGAAATTGACAAGCACCTGTTAGTGATGGTGGTAATGCAGAGACCTGTCCATGGGGAACCGCACTGGGACTACCCATTCTCTCTGCATAGGCCACTGAACAGCTGTCAGGGGCCAGTGACTCGTGGCCTTCACTGACCTGGAGGAGAAAAGCTTTGCAGCTCAGAGACCCCACTTCCCTCAATCCATACATTTTATTTAGTTGAGGGATGAGACTACTCTTAATTCCAAAAACTATGGGTACGGTCATGGGGAGACAGCATGGCCCAGTGCATAGAGAACTAGATTGGGACTCAGGAGACCTGGATTATATTCCCACCGCTGCCCTGTTAGGTGACTTTAGGCAAATCATTCCTCCTCTCTGTGCCTCAGTTTCCCCATCTGCAACAACCTGGAGCCTCTCCCTCACAGAGAACATGCCCCTCTAATTCTGAACCTTTTCAGTTCTGTTGTGGATATTTCCCGCCCCTCTGCTTTTGACGTTTCTCTGTCATTGCTAATTGCCTATCATATAACTGTTGAACTAATTGTCATTGAGACTATTTTAATTCCATTTTATCATTAATTTCCTCAGAGTAATAGTCTTATCAAACAGTTAACAGCCATGACCAGCTTTAAGTTGTTCCACTCTGCTGATCGCTTAGATTCCACACTGGAAAGTCAGCATGAAGTGACACTGGATCATTGAGAGTAGTGAGCAGAAATGGAAATATAGTAGCAGAGTTCAGATCAACATGCACTGAACACATGTGTGTAGGCTTCTAACAAAATGGAAATTACTGCACCTTGGAGTTGTCGCTGCTTGGTGGGGTTGGTTTGTTTTTTTTCCTTCTGAAGTGTGTTTTAATGATGGACTCTGGCTGAATAAGGATGGTGCTGAGATGTGGCTTGGGCTGGTTGACCACTCAGTCAATGGCACTTCCCTATATGTCTGTTTGTAACACAATCCCTTTTGAAGACCAGTTTTAGGCTCCCAAATACACAGCCTGACCTTTCCAAAGGCAGTGTACTCACCATTCCCAATGAACTCAGTAACTGTGTGAGGTCCTGAGTTCCCGCAACTCGGTGTGACTTCTGTATGACATGAGGGTGCTCAGCTCCTACAGGATCAGGCCCTAAATAGGGAGGCTGTGACGAAGGGAATCCTAGGGAACCAAAGCACCCAGGGCCTGACACTTGCCCTTCTGTCCTGCGGGTGGAGGAGAGCACAGACTGAGGTAATGAGGTGAGGGGAGGTTCCCCCAGAACACCGGCTGTTCGGGTACTTCTGGGAATGGTGTGGGACTGCCCCTACCTGTGTGACCCTACCCCCCGCCTACATTACCTTGCAGGCACCATGCAGGTGAGGTCACGCCACACAAAGGTTGCCATTTGGAAGAATGCACCGCCCAGCCCCCACTGGCATGACATCGCACCATGCATGTGAGGTCATGCTGGCAGGGGCAGAGCAGGGCGCTCTTCAAAATGACATCCCCCCGTTCGATGCTGGACAGAACTGCGTCCGGTTTTGTCTCACTACTGGACAGGAGACAAACTTTAGAACAGCAGGACTATCCGGCTGAAAGCTGGATGAATGGCTGTCTGTTGACAGGGGTGGGGCCAGTGGAGGAGCCACTCTCCTGGGCACATGCCCCTGCCTAGTGGAGACCCAGCGGTTAGTCACGCGGGGCTGAGTGCTGTTAACCCCTGCTGAGTGCCTGCCCTCTGCAAGAGCTGTGTCCTGCCAGGGTGGAGGGGGAGTCAGGAGAACATGATGGGGGCTGGCCCCGTGCACCGAGGCTCAGAAATCCAGGGAATTTGCCCCACGGCCAGATGGACCCCTGGATTTTAGAGATCTCTCTCCCTGCATGGGGCCTCACTGCTCCAGGGGGCAGCATGCGCCATAAACCCAGGAGTCTGCCCTTGTGGCATGTTCTGCAGGCTATTTCCATATGCGGGCAGGATTTGGCCTCATTTTCCATTGCTTACATGCCTCAGCTAGAAAAATGTAACTAATTCTGGTCAGGCTGTGGTTATTCTGTATGCTGGAGGCACTTTCTCTAGAGAAATTACTCAGGCCGGGAAGATAAACGATTGGTTGGTCTTTTAATTTGCAAGGACCTTCAATGTCACATTGTTGTTGTTCCTCACTAAGCCCTTAGCAAGCTGCAGTGATTTCCGGAGCGAGGGCAGAGGCAGCAAAGTTATTTCTGCAGGGCAGCCAGCAACGCTTCAGGCCTTTCTGCTTTTCCTTGCCTGGAACTTTTGCAAAATGAATCCCTGTTGTGCACATCTTGCTTTCTTTGGGGTAGATTCACTCCAGAGTCTGCTTACGCCCCGGTTAGTGTAGACCTTGGCGGAGGACCCCTGGTAATGGAAGCCAGAGAGGGATTCTTGGAATTGGCATGCCCCTTTGACTCCTACTTAGCTCCTACAAGAGATTACAGCAGCCTTTCCTGCTGGGTCCTCTCTGGAGTACAAGAGACCAGGCCGGCTTAAGAAGATGCAATTTGTAACTCCCTTTCCCAGTGGCGGTGTGTCTGTTTGCACATCCCCGTATGTATCCACAGAGGACAGTTATTCCAGACTCCCCTTGAATGTTTTCTGTATCCTGTAGTCATCTAAATTTGCAGACAGCCCTGACCCTGAACAGCTTAGAATCAGAAATGTAGGCCTGGGAGGGACCTCATGAGGTCATCTGATCCATCCCCTATACTGAGGCAGGACCAAGTAAACCTAGACATAGGCACTGGCTTGGTGGGTGCCCCAGGGCCAGAAAAAAATAGTGAGTGCTCAGCATCCATCAGCCACCCACCAAACAGCTGTTTGGTGGGCCCTGCTGATCAGCACCTCTCCCTCCCTCCCAGTGCCTTATGCCCACCACCAATCAGCTGTTCAGCAGCGGGCAGGAGGCACTGGGGGAGAGGGGAAGGAGGGGGGGTGAGAAGAGACAGAGCGATGGCAGGGCATGCTCAGGGGAGGGTTAGGGTGGGGGCAGGAAGGGGCGGGGCAGAGCCTTGTGGGAGGGGGTGGAGCAGGGGCAGGAAGAGGCAGGGCGAGGGTGGGACCTTGGGGCAGATTGGGGTGGAGCACTCCTGGAGACAGCTGAAAGTCAGCTCTTGTGAACCTAGACCATCCCTGACAGGTATCTGTCCCCAAGTTTTATTTCATACTGTAATTGTACACACACAGGGTGTGTGTGTGTGTGTGTGTGTGTGTGTGAGAGAGAGAGAGAGAGAGAGATGTACCAGTCTCCTCTCAAAGAAAAAACTGCTAAAGACACCTGTGCTGGCAGGCTGTCCACATAATTGTCTTTTGCTCAAATTAATTTGATGGGCTCAATGAGGAATTGTTTAAACGAGACGAGGGAAGGAATCACAGATGAATAAAGTGTCTTGCTGATCACAGTGATGGAACTGATGCAAAAGGATTATTTTTATCCTCCAGAGCAGACTAGAGGTGGGTCTGTGAATGGTGCTGCCCATTGAGTTTGGAGTTCTATAGCAGCCTGCCAGATCAATGCATCTCAGCAATACAAAGCATTTCCTGGAGGTACACTCCGTTATGCTAATAAAGCAGCATTTGTCTCAGTGTGACTGGCTGCTGGCTGCCGTCCTGCATCACCTGCTGAGAGAATTTCAGGTAAAACTTCAACAGACTCCAAGACGTTCTTCTGTAGCTCCTCTTTCTGATCTTAGGGCAATACCCCCACGGCTTTGCATCCAGCTTGGGCCACATTCACAGGGGCCAGTCCTGTGAGTTGCAGAGGTCCCTCTACTCCCATTAAAATCCATTGCAGATTCTGGCCCCTGGTTCCATTCCCCCTGTGCTGCTCAGGCAATGCAAAGAACTGAGGGAACTGCCTAAATAGTGCAGCCGTAAAGTCCTCCTATTTAGGGGGAATTCCCAAGTGGAACCAGCTGTATGCCACCCACTCCCCTCCTGCATATGTAGGGGCCTTTTGAGGTGAGCTGAGGGTGAGAGGGGGTAGAGCTGGAGTGCAGTGCACTTCAGCAATCCCAGCAAGTGGAATGGTTCCTAGGGGGCTGCCCCATCTGGCATAACTTAGAGCAGGCCAGAGGCTGCTCTGAGTTTAGCTGTGGAAAGGGCCAAGAGTCAGGGAAAAGGTGAAAAGGTGGCTTAGAGCTTAGCTAGACCCAGGGATCTTCAGTGGGACGTGGGGCTGCTCAGCACCTCTGAAAATCTGCCCACATTTAGTTGCCTGAATCTGGATTTCAAGGCCTAATTTCAGGCACCTAAGTTGGAACATTTTTGCCTAAGTGTCCAAAGTTGGGCTCCCCAAAATGGAATCACTGGAAACCCCTTTTGAAAAGATAACCCCTTCGGTGTAAGGGTGCTCAGCATCTCCCCTGCACAGGTCCAGAACCCTCGTCCCCCACCAAAGAGCCCATTTGCTGGGGTTTTAAAGAAACTTGTTGAGCAGGGAAAAGCTCCCACGATCTCCTTTTGTGTGGCACAGGCAGATGCGAGATCCTCCAGCAGGAGAGGATTAATAATTCAGACTCCTTTGCCTCATTAAATAACAGCCTGGGTGGCTGAGTAGTTACAGTTCATGATGGAGGAGAACCTGGGCCTGAAAGGCAGTGCTGACTAACGCTTTTCAATTAAAACTGCTTGTTCAAGGAGAAAAGCCGCGCTATTAAAGCACTGCAGCCGAGAGCTCCCACAGCTTAAGGGGGATTGGGGTACTTGAACTGAAAACTACAATGGAAGCTCAGCCTTGAAAGCATGTCTGCTCATCCTTCAGTCAGAGCAGCACCTGGCCCAGGAGCCGGATGTGGGAGTGATGTTTGTTGATTCACTGCAAAGGGGCAAATGGGAAAGATTCAGCAGATCTGCATGCACACCCAAGCCTTTTGGTCTATGCCCAGAGCTCAGCAGAGGTGAAATCAAGGGGAGCTTGGGAGAGTGCTGGTGCTACCACTCCTAACTGAGAGAAGCTCAGAGACAGCTGAAGTCTGGAGCTTATATGGAAGACAAATTGGAATGAAATCTCAGAAGGTCAAGCTTTCTGGTGGGATCTCTGATACTTCCTGCTTTCAGTCTATTGATAGCGTGCCTATCACTGTGACATCTGGGCTCGAACAGAAATAAAGGGGAGCAAAGCCACCCAAAGTTCGGTATTCTCCATTCCCATGCATAATACACTGCTTGGGTGTGCACAGAAAGGTTTGTTTTTAAACTTATTTTCCTCCTGATTATCTCCAGGGCTATATTCCGGAGGATGCTATTGCAAGAAGGCTTGTGTAAGCAAATGCATCTTAATTTTCACTTCAGAAGCCATAAGGTCAGGTTGGGACATACCCTAGGACTTGAATCTGTCCCATCTCTAATCTCTTCCCAAGGTCTGCATTACCCACGTTTGATCTAGCAGGCAGATCCACTTCAGTACTGTCAGTAGGAACCGTCCTGTCTTGATATACCTCTACCTCGATATAACATGACCCGATAGAATACGAATTCGGATATAACACAGTAAAGCAGCGCTCTGGGAGGGCAGGGCTGCGCACTCCGGCGGATCAAAGCAAGTTCGATATAATGCGGTTTCACCTATAATGCAGTAAGATTTTTTGGCTCCCGAGGACAGCGTTATATCGAGGTAGAGGTGTATCAAGACAGGACGGTTCCTACTGATAGTACTGAAGTGGATCTGCCTGCCAGATCAAACGTGGGTAATGCAGACCTTGGGAGGAGATTAGAGATGGGACAAATTCAAGTTCTAGGATATGTCTACACTACAAAATTAGGTTGATTTTATAGCAATCGATTTTTAGAAATTAATTTTATACAGTTGATTGTGTATGAACCCACTAAGCGCATTAAGTTGGCGGAGTGCGTCCTCACTACCATGGCTAGCATCGACTTAGGGAGCGGTGCACTGTGGTAGCTATCCCACAGTTCCTGCAGTCTCCGCCGCCCATTGGAATTCTGAGTTAAGCTCCCAAAGCCTGATGGGGCAAAAACATTGTCGCGGGTGATTTTGGGTACATGTCTCAAGCTTTTCCCCCTTATATATACATTAGTAATAGAATGACAGGTCCCTTAAAGAAACCTTGTTAAGTAAGCAGTTTCAGCGATCAAGCAAGAGGCTCCTTCTGATTATCGATTAACCAGGTGTGGATTTTTCCAGAGTTTGCAGCCTTGAGACCCCAATAGACATTCCTGAGGCACATCCTGCTCTTTTACAATGAATGTATCAACAACTTCAACACAATTCTTATCAGGAAGGACACAGGGTCAAGTTGCCCTTTCTGTGGCACCCAAAACCTTGTCCCCTCCTGCCTTGGTCTAGCTGCGATTGCTGAATGGCCAATTTACAGCTTGCTGACTAGGCCGCCTTTAATAAGCCATAGTGGTTTCAAGCACTTTACTGGTTTGCCAGAGTCTCCGTACAACCCTACAGGCCAGATTTGTTTAATTGCGGAGAAGGAGCAGGCAGTGTTTGGGAGCAGAATGGATGTGTGTGGAGCAGAGTAGGAGAGCGAGAAATCAAAAGCAAGACTTAGGGTGACCAGATGTCCTGATTTTATAGGAACGGTCCTGATTTTTGGATCTTTTTCTTATATAGGCTCCTATTACCCCCCACCCCATCTCGATTTTTCATACTTGCTGTCTGGTCACCCTAGCAAGAGTTAGGTTGTCAGCTGGCTGCCAGAACTGGCAGAAGAGGAGAAGACTTGTGAGGAAAAGTTGTTGGGCTTTTGCCGTGTTGAGCTTGAGATGGTGGCAGGGCTCCCAGGGAGAGAGGCCCAAAATACAGACAGGAGGGGAAAGGTCAAAGGCAGATACGTGAGCTGGAGAGTCATGGGCACAGGAGTGACAGCAGAAACCACATGGACAGATGTTGTTGCCCAGGGAGGAGGTGTAGAGAGAAATGAGTATGAAGAACATGCACTGCGTAGGCTCCACCAATCCTGCCTCTCCAGTGCAGTGTAACGGCAGCAGCTCTGTTGTGGCTGTGGATGGTCAAGGGAGAGGGAGAAGGATATTCCCGCTAGTGTAGTTTTGGACCAGAAAGGAAATGGGGAGACTGCCTCATGATTAGCGCAGGGGGTTGGGTTCTATTCCCAACTCTGATACTGACGCACCATGCAATGCCTTGGTTGAGTCACAGAACCACTCCGTGCCTCAGTTTCCTCTTCTGTAAAACGGATATAATAATCCCTACCTCGTGGGGACTTGTCTTTTCCCAAAACTAAATGAGACAATAGACTGGTGTCCCTCTTCCTGGGCAACCCTGGGGTTGGAATTCTGCTGCTGACGTTTGTAGCAAGTGCACTGTGGTTACCTGCATTGTAACCCCTGGTTAATACTTTTAAGAACATACGGAAGTGTATGCTCTGGTGGAAGCCAACCAGCATAACTACTCTATGGCTCCACTTGAATTAAAACTGTTTGTAAAGGGCTTTGAAAACCTTGGCTGGAAGGTGTTAAATAAGTGCAATCATTTGTATTATGTGATATGGGGAATTATAGGACACCTAAACACTCATCCATCCTAGACTCTTTCCTGCTTTGGAAAGAATTATTTACCGACATGAGGCCTCTTTAACACCATTCCATTCACTCCTGTCCTCTCGCTCTCTTCACAGACCTTCAGCCCAAGTTTACAATTGATGCTTAAATCAGTCCCATAATAATACATGGCGAGACATAGTCTAGAAAAATGGTTCCATCAGGGCATTGTCTGGGTGAGGTTCCAGTGCAGGAGTGTAGCGGGGTGGACACCCGCTCCTGCCCTGAGGGGTTGAAGGACAGCCCTGGGAGAGGGCTGTGGCAGGGGAAAAGCTGCTAGGCTGATTGGGGAAGCAGCTGCAGCTGGGCCACGCCCTAATCAGACCTGGGCTGGCCCTATATAAGAGGCTGGGAGCCAGGAGCTCAGCAGACTCTCTCCTCTTTCAGAGAGAGGGGGCTGACTGCTGGGAAGCTCAGGGTGAGGCAGGGCTGGGGAAAGGCCAGCGGGGCTGGGGAGCTCCAGGCTGGCAACTCCACAGGCTGCAGGGCCTTGTCCAAGGCCCCATAGAGGCACTGGATTCCAGAGAGAGGCAGCAAGTCCACACCCAACCTTGACTATGATGAGTGGCTGACAATGCAGTCCGCACCAGGGTGCTGGGGCTAGTTGGTGACTGGCAGTAGCCTATGGGTGAGGTGGGGATAGGGGTGGGGATTCCCTGGGGAGGGGAGAGACTGAGAGGTGTACTGTCAGGGGGCAGCACCCCAGATGATGGGGCACTGGTCTCCAGGGAGGGACACGGGGGCCAAGTGGCAGTGGGATACTGGCCTGCAGAGGATGCTCCAAGGCTGTCAGAGCTAATACTCAGAAGAGGCCAGCAGGAGGTGCCGCAGGGGTGAGTCCAACATGCTTACCAGGAGACTCATTTAAAAAATAAGTGTGTATTAAAAACGTTAGCGCTGTACATAATCGATCTAGTTCCTATTAAATAGATTAAACACTGCTTAGCTGATAGATCTCAAAAGTAATTTGTAAAGGGAGAATCCTCATCTAGTGACAGTGTTTCTAGTGGAGTCCTACAGAGACCTGCTCTAGATGGGCCCAGTGCTGTTCAATATCTCTAGCAATGATCTGGAAGAAAATATAAAATCATTGCTGGTAAAATTTACAGATGACCCCAAAATTGGTGTAGTAGGTAAATAATGATCGGAACAAGACAGTTATACTGGCTCACCCAGCTTACTTGGTAAGACTGGTGTCATTTGAACATCTGTTTTAACACAGCCAAATGCCAGGTTATCTGGGAACAAAGAATACAGGTCACACTTACTATCCCTCATGTTGCATCTGGGAATGCAATAATCTGGAGAAGAGTTAAGGGTAACGGTGGTCAAGCAACTCAACATGAGATTCTAGTGCAGTGCTGTAGCTATAGGGGCTAACATGGACCTTGGATACATTTTCAGGGCAACATCACGTAGGATGAAGGAGGTGGTATTACCTCTGTATATGGCATTAGTGAAATCGTTACTCGAATGCTGTGCACAGTTCTGGTGTCCACACTGCAAAAAGGAAGTTGACAAATTGGAAAGAGTTCAGAAAAGAGCTACAGGAATGATTGGAAGCTTGGATGACCTGCCTTATAGTGAGAGACTTAGGTCACTACAAACTTGCCAGTGCAAGTTATGTTGGCATAAAGCTGCCACAGTTAGTATATCACTTGTGCAGATACAGCTGTGACACATGGCTAGAAGGGGGAGGGATAGCTCAGTGGTTTGAGCATTGGCCTCCTAAACCCAGGGTTGTGAGTTCAATCCTTGAGGGGGCCACTTGGAGATGTGGGGCAAAAATCAGGACTTGGTCCTGCTATTGAAGGCAGGGGGCTGGACTTGATGACCTTTCAAGGTCCCTTCCAGTTCTAGGAGATTGATATATCTCCCTTTATTATTATATCCTGCAAAATAAATAACCCTCATAAGACATGTGGAGAGATAATGTTTGTGTTTTTGTGTATTTACATATGTATAAGTAGGGTGGACAATGTAATCAACAGTCCCTGTCTATGCTGTATTCTCATAATTCAGAGGTCAAAAGAACATCCTGTCATGTAAATGAATTGTAAACACAGATATCTCAGTAGTTATCTCTCTTTGAAATGTACTGTGAATGGAACAAGCAAATGGCCTTATGTTAATTCGTATAAAAGATCCTTGAGTCCTGATTCTGTCACCTCAGATCTGCTTAGAGTTCATTTGGGGAAGTTTGAGTTGCAAGACTGAGGTCCCAGTTATGCTGGTACGCCCTGAATATGAGATCTGGACATTGGACTATGACCTATGACCTGAATTCTAGAGGAACTCTTTGCAGCTACAAAGCTCACCATCTCTGCTGTGAATCTGCACCTCAATAAATTGAACTCATGTCTGTATGTGTATTGATCTTTTAACCAACCTCTCTCTCTTTTGTTTTTTAATACATTTTAGTTTAGTTAATAAGAATAGGCGGTAGCGTGTATTTGGGTAAGATCCGAAACATTCGTTAACCTGGGAGGTGATG
The DNA here is from genome assembly GCF_025201925.1 of Gopherus flavomarginatus. Taxonomy (NCBI): domain Eukaryota; kingdom Metazoa; phylum Chordata; order Testudines; family Testudinidae; genus Gopherus; species Gopherus flavomarginatus. The sequence continues at coordinate 4,920,283 of NC_066619.1, read as the reverse complement.
TGTCCGATCCTTTGGGGCTAGTAGAACCTTTTCTTTTATATGATGAAATAAGATTTACAGACATTTTCATCATATTTAACACGGGTACCTGGACGGAGGCCTGAGGCTGGATCACTTTAATGGAACTGTGTTTGGACTTCTGAGTAACCAGGGAGGTGATAAAGAAGCTGTTTTATGCTGGTTTGGTAAATCTGAGGGTATGGCTACATTTGCAGCTGTACAGCGCTGGGAGTTAAACCTGTCTTTGTACAGCTGTGTACAGAAAGCGCTGCAGTCTGTCCACACTGACAGCTACCAGCGCACTGTCGTGGCCACATTTGCAGCATCTGCAGTGGCATTGGGAGCGGTGCATTATGGGCAGCAATCCCAGCATTCAAGTGGCTGCAATGTGCTTTTCAAAAGGGGGGAGTGAAGTGTGACGGAGCGTGGGGGAGAGAGTGAGTGGATTTTTGGAGCCGACACTCTGTCAGCAACTGCCTTGCAAGTTCTGACCCCCTCTTTCACTCACTGAAAGCAAATAGCCCTCTTTGTATTTTTTCCTCACAGATCAGATAAGCAGACTCCCCGAAACAGACCTCCCTCCCTCCTGCACGCTGTGCTGCTTCTCTCAAGCCTCTTCCCTTCCCCTCTCTTCAAGCAAACACTAGCTGTGGGCGTTCCAAAGGGAGCTCATTCACAGCAAACAGGAGCTGTGTTGTTGTTTTTTTTTTATAAGCAGCTCTGGGAGCCCCGAGTTCACAACAAAACAGACAGAGGCATCACAACAAAACAAAGAGTGTTATCTTTACTTAAAAGCGTTATGGGAAGGTTCTGGAGGTCAGTGATAGTGTAGTAAGATTAATCACTGTTTACTCTGGCACCCCAGCTCTGCAGCACCAGCGCTGTTCTCTATTCCTCTCGTCGAGGTGGAGTACAACCAGCGCTGTAGCCAAGGAGATACAGCGCTGTATGTGCCTTGCCAGTGTGGACGGGGAGTGAGTTACAGCACTGTAAAGCCACCACCAGCGCTGTAACTCTCAAGTGTAGCCAAGGCCTAAGTATTGGAATATTCACCAGCTCTGTGGGGATTGTCTACCCCATTCTTTGCAGTTCACCCTAATTGAGTGACCACAGCTGGCTCCCCACTAGGACCCCGGTCACAGCGGCCTAGTTGCGCTTGGATACACATTACCACAGGTTAATTGTGGGTTTGGATCAGAATCACAAGCTTGTCAAAAAAAAATAATTTTGATATTGGAGAGTTTAGGGGTTAAAAATCAGTTACAGTGAGTGACCCATGATCAAGATCCTGACAGAAAAAGCCTGGAAGAATTGAGCTTACAGAGAAGGTTTTATTTTAAGCAAAAGGCCCCAGAGCAGGAACTGAAAAATCTGTTAATTGCCAGGGATGAGGAAGCAGACCCAGCAAAAATGCTTCCAGTGAGAAACCAGCAGCTAGAACTGGAACTAAAGCGAAAAACAGCTGATACGAAAGGAGAAGTTACTGAAAGAGAACGCCTGGGTTTTGAACGTGAACAAAAAATGGCGCATATTCGATTGCAGGAACTAGAAGCTAAGGCAAAAGTGGACGGATTTAAGCTCCAACTGAAGAGAATAAAGGAACAACAGGAACTGAAGCATCCTGAAAAAACAGTTCCTTTCAACAAGAAAGATGGGGATAGAATCTATCCAGTTTGCAACAATGTTGGTATGTTTGACTCTAAGCAGTTGTCTGTGCGTAACCACATTTACCCCAACACTGCCACCTTTTATGTAAATCAGGGGTTCTCAAACTGGGGGTTGAGATCCCTCGGGGGTTGCAAGGTCATTACATGGGGGTCGTGAGCTGTCAGCCTCCACCCCAAATTCTGCTTGCCTCTAGCATTTATAATGGTGTTAAATATATTAAAAAGCGTGTTTACTTTATTGTGGGGGTCGCACTCAAAGGCCTGCGATATGAAAGAGGTCGCCAGTAATAAAGTTTGAGACCCACTGATGTAAATGTTTTTACTGTGAGCTCGGGTGAAGATAACCCCATAACTTATGCAGAGAACGTAAAAGTCAATGGTAAAAGCTGTTTAGGGCAAATTACAGCTTCTAACATCACTCTTGTTAAAGCAGAGCTTGTCAAAGAGGAAGATTATTTGCCAAATAAGAGTGTGACTATTCTAATCCTCGGAGTTTACTGTAAGTGTGGCTTTAGCCAGAATCCGTCTTGAATGGAATGGTGTTAAACATGAAGTTCTCGCTGGTGTAAGAAAGTTATTGCCTAAGGATCTTTTGATTGGGGATGATATTAAAACTTTGTTCAGGCAAGTTGATGACATAAACCAGTCACAGGAAAGAAATAATCCTGAACCTGTGTCTGCTAGGGGCAAGGATTTGCCTAAGGAGGATTTCTCCAAATGTTTGTATGAGGAAGATGGCATATGTGGAAAAAATTCCTAATTGTCTGTCTGCTACCTCAGAAGTGAATCTGGCATTAGATAAGGCTCAGGAAGATGTTTCTCTGGAGCAAATTAAAGCTAGTGATCAGGTTAAAGCCCTAACTGAGGGTATGGCTACACTTACAGCTGTGCAGCGCTGGGAGTTACAGCTGTCTTCGTACAGCTGTGTAGGGAAAGCACTGCAGTGTGGCCACACTGACAGTTACCAGCACTGCAGTGTGGCCACATTTGCAGCATTTGCAATGCTGTTGGGAGTGGTGCATTATGGGCAGCTATCCCACAGAGCACCTCGTCCTATTTTGGTGCCGTGGGTTGTGGGAAGGGGACGGAAGGGTGCGGGTCATTCCACTTCCTGTTCCAACGCCCCGTGGTGCATTGCTTCACATCCCAGCAGTCACTGTTTTTCCATCCACTTTTGGCGCCATTGCGAGTCTCCCAACGGTTTCTGTGCAGCGCGATTTCTGTGGGAAATGGAGCCCGAGCTGCTGAGGACTTTGCTGATGAGTGTCGCCAGCACATCACGTTTGGCAGTTGAGCTATTCCTTCAGCTCCAAAGTGACAGTGAGGAGTCCGACGATGATATCGAGTCGCCTGACGCGTATGACACTAAATTGCTTGTGGCAGTCACGGAAATGCTCAGCACCGTGGAATGCCGCTTTTGGGCTCAGGAAACAAGCACTGAGTGGTGGGATCACATCGTCATGGAAGTCTGGGATGATGAGCAGTGGCTGCAGAACTTTCGGATGAGAAAAGCCACTTTCATGGGACTGTGTGCTGAGCTCGCCCCCACCCTGCGGCACAAGGACATGAGACTGAGAGCTGCCCTGCCAGTGGAGAAGCGGGTGGCTATTGCAATCTGGAAGCTGGCAACTCCAGACAGCTACCGATCGGTCGCGAACCAATTTTGAGTGGGAAAGTCGACCGCTGGAATCGTGTTGATGCAAGTTTGCAGGGCCATTAATCGCATCCTGCTAAGAAGAACCGTGACTCTGGGGAACGTGCCGGACATTCTGGATGGCTTTGCACAAATGGGTTTTCCCAACTGTGGAGAGATGATAGATGGGACACATATTCCTGTTCTGGCACCACCCCACCTAGCATCCGAGTACATTAATCGGAAGGGGTATTTCTCTATGGTTCTTCAGGCACTTGTGGATCATTGTGGGCTTTTCATTGACATTAACACAGGCTAGGATGGAAAGGTGCATGATGCACGCATCTTTCGGAACAATGGCCTGTTCAGGAAGCTGCAGGCCGGGACTTTTTTCCCAGACCGGAAGATCACAGTAGGGGATGTCAAAATACCCATTGTGATCCTTGGAGACCCCACTTACCCGTTAATGCCTTGGCTCATGAAACCCTACACAGGGAAGCTTGACAGGAGCAAGGACTGGTTCAATTACAGGCTGAGCCAGTGCCGAATGACTGTGGAGTGTGCTTTTGGCCGTTTAAAAGGGCGCTGACAATCTCTGTATGGGAAGCTAGACTTGGGGGGAAAGCAGCATCCCTGCGGTTATATCCACGTGCTGTACCCTCCATAATATTTGTGAAGGGAACGGTGAAACATTTAGTCAGGAATGGACATCCGAGGTTCAATGTCTGGAGGTTGAATTTGCACAGTCAGAGCAGGGCTACTAGAGAAGCCCAGCACAGGGCTGCAAGGATTAGGGATGCCTTGAGGGAGGAATTTGAGGCTGAAAACCAACAGTAATGTTTGGTGCCTTGCACGGGAGTGAAGTGCAGTGGTTACAATGTTAGCAGGAATCTGCTTTTTCCTGAAATGATTTGCAGTGCCTGTTTCTTTCCTGGGCTATGGTATCTTTCACTTTCTGCAATAATAAAGACTGTTTTCAAAGTCAAGAATTCATTTATTGAAAAGAAAATAACTTTATTGACAGACACACAACATTTTGGGAATCTAAAAGGGCAGGAGGGTGGAGTGGTGAACTGTACAGTCACAGGTTTGAATATGTCCTGTCTGGAGTGCTGTGCAATGACTGCTGCACTTCAGGATGAAAATACTGCATGGTGATGGGGATTGAGTGCAGAGGGTAAGGATCGTAGTTCTCAGGGCTGGTTGGTGAACGTACAGGTGTTGGGGGCAGCTGGTGGCGGTAAGAACCTGGATGCTGGGGAAGGGGGTTTGGAGCTAACATTGGGGCACAAGGGAAAGAGCTTTGGGACGGAGGTGGGGGGGCCGGCACGGTAGTGCTCTGCCTGCATGGCTATGAGTGACTGGACAGAGTCCGCTTGGCGCGCAGGATGCTTATCAGCTGTTTTGTACTTTTCTTCTTAGCCGCTGCATTTGTCTGGCGGAGCCTGCCTTCCCTTTCCCTCCAGTCCTGCAGCTTTTTACTCTCTCTGGCAGAGTGATCCATAACTGCTTTCAGCATGTCTTCTTTGCTTTTTCGCGGCTTCTTCCTGAGGTTTTGTAGCCTCTGAACAGTGGATGATACAGGCAGTTGAGTAGTCAAGGACACTTTTCGAAAGGCAAAAATGGCAACAGTTAACAGAGGCTGCATTGTTTGTAATCTTACCCAGACAGTTATTCCCACACAGTGAAGGAGTTTACAGTCTTCACTTTAGCATGCTTTTCCCATACCAAACAGAGTGCACATAACCCACAGGAGCCACAAAATGGTGAGTAAGGGGGACTGATTGCTTCAGGGATGTGCAGGGGTTTCTGTGCATTGGGGAAAGCAAACTGCTGCAGGGGGCATCTACACTGAACAGTCTCCCAACATTTTCCACAGGAGTTAATCCTGGAAGATCTCTCGCTGCTGCGGGTCACCTGGGAAGAGCGGGAGGGTCTTCTACAGCAATGCGGATTCCGCCCTGGCCCCTATGCAGCTTGCCTGTGTGTCCCCCCACCCCTCGCGGCACAGTGGCACAGACGCGTTAGCCTGACTGGGACAAGGACCACGGTGGCTCTCCCTATATACTTGCGCAAGCGCATTGTCCACGCTCTGGCTGAAACTTTTGAAGAGATTACCGAGGCCGATTACCGTGACGTGATAGACCACATCAATGGGCTATTCCACATCTAGGCATGCATGCATGCAGCCCTAACCCTCCCTCCTCTCCCGAAACATTTCCATCCTGAAAATAAAAGCTGCTTACCGGGAACTCGCTCCTCTGCTTGTCCTTCACCAAGTACCAGCAGCTGCTACGACTGGCTACCTTCTTCCTGGCTTGAGAAGAGCTCCTGGCTGCATGCCTCCTGGGACTCCAGGGTGTCTCCCTTCACCCTAGTATCCTCACTCTCGGTTTCCTCACTCTCGGTTTCCTCCCCCTTCTCCCCTTCCCCCTTCCTCCCGCCCACTCTGAAGTGTCCATCATGGTCGTCGGTTTGGCAGTGGAGTCACCCCCAAGTATCGCGTCCAGCTCCTTGTAAAAATGGCAGGTCGTGGGGGCAGCACCGGAGTGGCGGTTTCCCTCGCGGGCTTTGCAATAGGCACTCCGCAGCTCCTTCACTTTAACCCTGCACTGCACCGCGTCCCGGTCATGGCCCCTTTCCAGCATGGCCCTTGAGATCTGCCCATAGGTATCGTAATTCCTACGGCTGGAGCGCAGCTGTGACTGCACAGCTTCCTCACCCCAAACACTGATTAGGTCCATCAACTCGCCATTGCTCCATACTGGGGCTCGTTTGGCGCGTGGAGGCATGGTCAGCTGGAAAGATTCTGATTGCACTCCACAGCTGGCTGAGCAAACAGGAAGGGGATTTTTAAAATTCCCAGGGCATTTAAAGGGCGGGTCACCTGAGGCCCGGGCAGTAGAGTGCGAACTAATGAGCAGAGTGGCTGAACAGGCATTCTGGGATACCTCAGAATACTCTGGAGGCCAATTACAGCGCTTTTGGTGGCCACACTGGTGGAACAGTGCTGCATCACCAACGCTGCAATCGTTATTCCCCAGGCAGAGCAGTATAGCCAGCGCTGCAGCCAGGGAGATGCAGCGCTGTATGTGCCTTGCAAATGTGGACGGTGAGTAAGTTGCAGCACTGTAAACCCACCACCAGCGCTGCAACTCTCCAGTGTAGCCAAACCCTGAGGAACAAAAGGGTAATTTTTTTATAGGCAATGGAATGTAGGCTAGTAAAACTTGGGAAAATAAGCCTGATCCAGGTAAAAGTGATGTGCTTAAAGTAGCTCAGTGTAATATGACACTGTTTGTGGGAAAACAGCAGCTTATCTATTAAGGGAAGGAAAGGCAAAGAACGTTTTTAGATGTGCATAGGAAGCCTTCTGAGCTAACGGCTTTGTGTATTCAGCAGTTTGGGAAGGCAGGGTTAGTGGAACAGAAGTATCCCTACACCTTAGCTGTTACCAGTGTGGAGAATTGTGACAGTGGAGGAAATGTTCCTGTGTCTGTTAAGGGTAATGACTTGCCTATGAAGGGAGCTACCCCAGTCTCCAAGCAATTGTCCATGAATAGCCGGGTGTGTTGGGATAAAGGAAAGGATATCCCAAGCTGTTAGCCTTTTAAAGGGGAATGTTTCTCCAGCTCTTTTATGTTTATAAGGCAGACTGAAAAAGCTTGTCAGCCTACGATGGTTGAAAAGTTATCAGTTGACCCAGAGTTGATTCTGGATACAACTAAAGCCCAGGAAGGAAGTGTTCCTCAATTTATGTCTGCTAGAGATGCTGACATTGCAACTAGATGCAACCTAGTTGCAATGTCATAAATAGCTCCCAAAGTGATTCTGGTGCTTCTGTTTTGCCTGTTGCTAGTATGTTGCTGGGTAAAGATATGACAACCTTGGCTGATCAGACTGATATCATAGCCAGGGCACAAGGAAAGCATGAAGGTAATTTGACTACGCTGCCCACTGACAGTGTTGAAACTTGTAACAAGGAAAAGAATAGTATCAGAGGGGTAGCTGTGTTAGTCTGGATCTGTAAAAGCAGCAAAGAATCCTGTGGCACCTTATAGACTAACAGACGTTTTGGAGCATGAGCTTTCCTGGGTGAATATCATGCATCTGACCAAGTGGGTATTCACCCATGAAAGCTCATGCTCCAAAACGTCTGTTAGTCTATAAGGTGCCACAGGATTCTTTGCTGCTTTTAAGGAAAAGAATGCTTCTAAACTTTTGACTATTAAGTCTAGCAGTTTACCTGAAAGGGGGTTTTGTGAAAATCCTCCTGATGCGACAGAGGTGATTCTGGATTTAAGTGAAACCCAGAAAGAGTCTGTTATTGCTCAGGAAAACGTTCCCTTAGAGCAAGCCCTAGATGAAAAGGGTAAGGGCAGAATTTCTGTAAAAAATGGGTTGTTGCTTAGAAAGATTCCTGAAGAGAAATCTTTAGAGTAATTTTTGCAAGCAGTTTGCTGCAACTGATGGGTGTGGAACTGATGTAATTGAATTAACGCAGGGAGAATCACTTTATAGAGAAAGCAGCGGTTTGTTTGGGAGACTTTTTTTGAGTTCCTAACTGCCAGAGTCTTTCTGAGGTGTATAGATCCACTGACTTTTTGCTTTAGAAAAAACTAGTATGGATAGCTTTGAAAAGGTTTCAAATGAAATAAAAAATGTTAGGGAATTTAAACAGCTCTATAAGCTTAACCAGTTTGTTGAGGAGACAATGTTGTTGGAACATGAATGTCTCCATGTTGATTCTTTAAGCTGTCTGTGACTCAGGTACTGAGAAAAGATCGGGTTACTGGTTACTGGGTTACAAGGATGCAGGGGAGAGCAGGCAAATTCTCATCTCCAGATATTTTGCATATGACTTATAATCTCTTAGTAGACTTGACATCTGATTCCATGTGGAAGCAGAGGTTGGTAAGGGAAGGACAAAAGAACCTTGAGTCTAGGGTGACCATATGTCCTGATTTTATAGGGACAGTCCTGATTTTTGGGTCTTTTTCTTATGATTTTTCATATTTGCTGTCCAGTCACCCTACTTGAGTCTAACATGCTAGTGAAAATGGATGGTATCTCTTTAAGACAGAGTCCAGCCTTGGAATTGGTAAAGCTTGAGGATTTGAAAACTAGTAAACAAGCTAGTGTCTATGTTGATGCAAATTACCTGACTGACTGGGGAGAGAAAGACTTGCCTGTAGCTGTTAGCAAAAAGGACACATCCATCCAGCCAAAGGATTCTGTTAAGCAAAAGAGTTCAGATTTTGACTCTACTGGACAGGAAGGAAGGGAAGGATTAAACCTGGCAAATAAAAGCCACAGGTTAACCCTAAAATACCAAAACCCCAAGGAAGTGGTTAAACTAAAAGCCTATGTTAAGGAAGACCCTGAGGTCAAGAAAAAGCTACGAAGATTCAAAGGGGATGTGGAGCAAGTTGACCTAAAGAATGATTTGTCTAAACCAAAGGCTTGGCATGATTGAAAATAATTGAAAATGTGCACTTGTGATATAACTGATGTTATTGCTAATGACTTCTGAGTAACCAGTGAGGTGATAAAGAAACTGTTTTATGCTGGCTCGGTGAATCTAAGTATTGGAATATCCACCAGCTCCATGGGAATTGTCTGCCCCATTCTTTGCAGCTCACCCTAATTGAGTGACCACAGCTGGCTCCCCACTAGGACCCTGGTCACAACATCGTGGCTCTTTGTATTGGTGCTATGCCTACTCACCAGGAGTGCTTGTTTTGATGCATAGTGTGGTGCACCGTTGGTAGATATCCCAGTGTGCAGCTCATCACCATCCAACAGATGGCAATGGATAGTGGGGCAGAAACAAGTCACTCAAGAGGTGACTGGCACTGTGGGGTCAAGTTCCCATCATGCAGTTTTTTCATCCCCATAATGGAATCTCTAGCCCATAATTCTCACGCCTATCTTGAAAATCCCATGAACCTGCACGGGACTCGCCTCTGTCTACCATCTCTGACCGAAGCCTGCACAGCTCTGTACTATCATCATGAGAACTGCAAACACAGGATGCACAGTCCTCCAATATTTGAAGTGCTGTGAGGAACATGACGATTACCCAGAGGGCCAGTTACTGAGGGACATAGTGAGAACCAGTTCAAAGTTGTCGGTGGTGTTCGTGGAGCAGCTGCAGAAACAGGAGTTCTGCTTCTGGGCCCGAGAAACAAGCACTGAGTGGCGGGATCGCATTGTAATGCAGACTTGGGATGATGAGCAGTGGCTGCAGAACTTTCCTGGATCTGGGTGCCGAGCTTGCCTCAGCCCTTCAGCGCAGGGACTCCAGAATGAGAGTTGCCCTGACAGTGGAGAAACAAGTGGTGATCGCACTGTGGAACTTGCAGTGCCAGGTTGCTACTGTGACCAGGGTCCCAGGGGGCCACACTGAGATTTCCCAATCAGGGCAGACCTCAAAGAATGGGGCAGACAATCCCCCAAACTGGTGATTATTCTAACACTTAGATTCACCAAGCCAGAAACAAAACAACTTCTACAATACCTTATTGGTTACCCAGAAGCCAAAGCCACAGCTCCCTCAAGACAACCCAGCCTTGGACTCCTGCCCAGACAGCCAGGTCAAATATGATGATTATGAAAAACCTTGTTCATCATATTTAAAAGTCCTACCAATCCCAAGAGATCAGATACATTACCCACCAGGTCAACGAATATCTCAGATCTTACCTGAATACGCGCTTACTGCCAATTCTTATTAACTAAACTAAAATATATTTTAAAAGAAAAGAGAATATTGGTTAGATCATTATTCATACAGATATGAATAGAGTTCTTAAGTCAGTTTCATAGTCGAGATGGTGAGCGTCAGAGTTGCAGAGAATTCTATCCAGTTTAGTTCCATAGGTCATAGTCCAATGTCCAATATCAAGGTGACCTAGTCTGGAGCTGGGGACCTCAGTCTTGTGACTCAAACTTTCCCTAATGAAGCTTAAGCAGATCTGAGATACAGGATCAGGGCCCTGGAGTTCTTTTATAGATCTCTGGCAGGCTATGATAGCCTCTTGACAGCAGATATTCCTTGGGTGAAGAATAGTAGCTTTGAAGTAGAATTACCTATTTCCTATGTATACACAGGTAACTAGTTGCATTCATCAGTATAAGGTAATTAAGCTGTTCATAGATAGTTTTCTACAAAAACTTCAAAGAGAAATGTAGACAATGACATTATTAGACCCAAATTGAATCTAATGGTTAATATTCCCTTTTGATCTCTGAATCAATAGATATAGTAACAGTCAGAAACAGTATCTTTACATGGCTAACATCTAACAAGATACACGTAAACACATACAAAGGGTATTACCTCTAATTCTCTAACAATGCAGGTTTTCATTTCAAAGCTGTAGTCTATTTAACATGGCTACCTTAGCTCTCTATGTGGAATGCCCCTAATTACTATTTCATACTTTTCTAATATGTCTTTAAAGGTTGCATTTGTGTCATTAAGCCCGCTAGTTGCTTAACCCTTTGTGGCTCAATGTCACAGTTACCAATCAGTGGGAAATCATTTTGGAGTCGGAAAATCCACTGTGGGGACCAGTGTCATGCAAGTGTGCAGGGCCATTAATCGTCTCCTGCTATGCAGGACTGTGACTCTCAGCAACGTGCAGGACCTAGTGGATAGATTTGCAGCAATACGGTTCCTGAACTGCGGTGGAGCAATAGATGGCACACAGATCCCTATTTTGTCACCAGCCCACCTTGCCACAGACCACATCAACAGAAAGGGCTGTTTTTCTATGGTCATGCAAGCGTTGGCTGATCTCCAGGGACGCTCCACTGACATAAGTGTTGGCTGGTCAGGGAAAATGCACGACACTCACATCTTTCAGAACAGAGAACTCCTCAGAAAGCTACAAGCAGGGACTTCTTTCCTGACTGGTATATTACCACCGATGTTGAAATGTCCATAATGTTCCTGAAGGACCCAGTCTGCCCCTGACTCCCCTGGCTCATGAAGCTGTACACTGGCCACCTTCACAGCACCAAGGAAAGATTCAGCTGCCAGCTCAGCAGGTGAAGAATGACAGTTGAATGTGTTTTTAGTAGATTGAAAGGGTGCTGGCATTGTTCACTCATGAGATTGGATCTCAGTGAGAAAAATATCCCAATGGTTATAGCTGCCTGCTGTGTCTTGCGTAATATCTGTGAAGCAGAGAGGGAAAGTTGCCACCGCGGTGGAGGTGGAGTGGCTGTTTGCTGAGTTTGAACAGCCAGACACAAGTGCTACCTGGCTCCACACAGAGCTATAAAGCTCAGGAAGGCTTTGGAAGATCACTTTAGCAGCGAGCCATAGTAATTTATTATGGAATACTGTGTGCTCCACCTGGTCCTGAAGTTTGGGGGCCTGTTAGGAATTGTGTGAATATATGAATATAAATATTACACTGGCAATGCACCTATTAATTTTGTGCTGCTCATTGTACATTTATGATTATTACACTGTTTGTCACTGATTCTATGAGTTGTGCCACAGTGTATGATAGCAAGTGGGTGCTTTAACTACTGCTAGGCATTCTGCAACATATGTTGGGAACTAGTAAAGATGAATTATTTTCCAAACTGTACAGTTTTATTGAGCAACAAACACTTAAAAATTCTGTGCAAGTTAAAAGCAAATATATTCAAAACTTAATAAATGTATGGAACAGAGCTTAAAGAAGGGGAAGGAACATTCATGTCCATTTTAGCTACACATTCATCAGCTGTGGCTCTCACAGGTCCGTGTATGTGAAGCGGTGATTGCCCTTAATGTCCCCTCAGGAGGAGGGGTAGGGGTAGGGATGGAGCCCCTGATACCACATGGAATGTTGAGGGGGCATGTAGGGAGGTGCTTTCCTGTTGAACCTGTAGGACTGCAAGAATCTGCAACATCTGTGTTTGCTGCTGGAGAAGCCCCATTATGTCCTGGTGTATCTCCCTCTCCTTTTCCTGCACCTTTCTCCTGTCTGCTCTTTCCTTCTCTGTACAGTCTGCAGGATTCATCCGCCATGCCCTCTGATCATGGTTTGATGCAGCACTGGCTTGCAAGATTTCACAGAACATGTTGCCCTGAGTCGTCTTCTTTCTTCTCTTTATCTGGCTCAGGTGTTCTGTGGATAGGGAATCCCTCCAGGCCGCAGCAGTGGCAGCTATGGATAAAACACACAGAGGTACCGTTGTCAGTCTAGTCACAACGGAAAGTGACAGTTAAGTTTCAGAACTTCCTCCCTGTGTGCTCCTAAAGTTTCAAACAAGGCATGCTTATTGACACATCTGCTTCGGAGAGCTTGTGCATAGCCCCACTTGCAGCACTGGCCTGGGTGAGTGTGGCCCACAAGAACGGAGGGAAATACAGAGGGAGTTTGCTCAATTGCATGAAACTAGGAATATAGGGCAGTGGTTGAATACTAGCACTGTTTTCCACAGGTGGTGGCGATTTTAGCTATCTGTCTCCTGAGGGTAACAAAGGTACAGAGAGCACAGCTGCTTCTGGTGGCCTGAAGCTGCCCAGTTCCATATGCTGCTAGTTTGTGTGCTGCAGTGGGGCCTGCTGGAGTTATCACTGAGTGAGGCAGGAAAGTGTCCTATGACGGAGGAAGAAATAAGGCTCCCATCCCTAGAAGCCCTCAGCAGAGGATTGCAGAGTCCCTCCATGAGAGATCTCGATGAAACTTTCATGGAGGATTCAAGGGACATCCCTGTATATATGAACAAACAGCTCCGCCTGGGCCCCACTGCCTGCATCTTTTTGTTGTACGGCTACATGTACCACATATCTTTAAGATATAAATACATAGCCAGTATTCATAACTTCTGAGACAAGGAGTATACATGCATATAAACAGGATAATCACACTTAGTAAGTCATAACTTTTCCATTGATACTTTGTACGAGACTTACGCAGTTTCCCTATCAGTGATATAAATGGTCACATTTCTTACACACAGCACCACAATGGGGGCAGGGGGCCTTCCGATCTCCATGACCCCTGGGCAGTGGAGTTCACAATAGTGACCAGAGTGGTCAGTGTCAGGCATTGTGGGACAACTGCTGGAGGACTAGTAGAGTCAACATAAGTAATACAGTGTCAATATTTATGATGCATTGACTTCTGTGCATCGACCATGACATAATGCTGCTTGGGGAGGTGACGTTACACAACACAATGGAGAGCTTACCTGGGTGGGAGACAAATTAAGTGTAGACATATATACAAGTAGGGTGACTCAAGGCAGCTCATGTCAATCTAACTTTGTAGTATAGACCAGGCCATAAGCTCTTTCCATTTAGTTTTTCTAAGACAAAGTTAACAGGTGGCTTGATCACTGTCTATACATGAGGAGGAGATTTCTAACAGCAGATAGCCCTTTAAAATAGCAGAAAAAGGCAGAACAAGATCCAGTGGGTGGAAGCTGAAGCTGGACAAATACACACTTGAAATAAGACACACTTTTGCCTGTGAGGATAATTAATCATTGGAACAACTTCCTTTGGAATGTGGATTCTTCATCACTTGAAGTCTTTAAATCTAGACTCAGTGGTTTTCTAAAAGATATGGTGGAGTGCAAACAGAAGTTATGGGCTTGGTGAGTTTTCTAGGTGAGACTCTCTGGCCTGTATTATGCAGAAGGTCACAATGCATGATCGTAATGGTCCCTTTGATCTTAAAATGTATGAATTTATTTCAGCCTTGGGAATATCCTTGAAAAGACATCAAAGAGGGGATCAGGCAGCTTTATATGTACCTTCTGCAGTTTGTATCTCCAGCTTTGTTGCGAGAAATAGGTTCTCAACACAAAAAACACACGAGTTATTGTCCAAACACCCCTTAACTTGTATCAACTTTACCCTGTTTGCTTAAAATGGCTGTTCCTATGGTTTCTCCTCACAGGATCTTCTCCTCTGCCTCATAGTCAGTCACAATCTTTTAAACTCATTAGTGGAAGTGAACGAGCTCTTCCTGGTCAGGTTGCCAGAGGGGGTCAGCAGAATAGCTCTACATCCACACATAGTCCTAGAATTTGGCACCTGGTCACAGTTACTTTGGTTCCCTTGCACTTGAGCAAATCTCCCCAATTACTGCTGTAGGCTAATTGTGATTCAAAGTGTCTACACTGAGGAGACGAGGGGCATGGCATAGGAGCCAGCTGAGAACTGCCTCACACTGGGCTGATTTTCACCAGGTATGATCAGGTTTCAGAAGCACAAAGGAGTCAGAATACAGGAGAGAATCTGCCTCATAGTAAGGCCCTCAACCTAGCATTGAGGCACTAGATAATCACTTATGGGAACATTGAATTTGCTGACAGTTTGGTCAGGGGAATTCAGACTAAACCAGCAATGTTTCAGGCTCTGCATAGCCACCGATTCCATGGGTGCTCCAGTCCCGGAGCACCCATGGGGAAAAAAAATGGGTGCTCAGCACCACCAGGCACAGCTGTTCTGTGGTGGTGGCAGCGGCAATCAGCTGTTTGGCGGCAGCCCAGTTAGCTGTTTGACAGTGCTTCAAATTAGCTGATTGGCAGCTGTTACCAAATGGCTGTTTGGTGTCTCGGGGAGGTGGAAAGCAGTGAATGACAGGTGGGTGGGGGCCTCGGGGAGGGGATGGAGTGAGGGCAGGACCTCGGGAGAGGGAGTGGAATGGGGACGGGAAGAGGTGGGGCCTTGGGGGTGGGAACAGAGTGGGGGCAGGAAGAGGCAGAGTGAAAGCAGGACCTTGGGGGAGGGTTTCAAGTGAGGGCACGGTTTCAGGGGAGGGGGTGGAGTGGGGAGAGGAAGAGATGGAGCAAGGGCAGGGCCTTGAGGAAGGAACAGAGTCGGGGCGGGGCCTCGAGGCAGAGCAGGGGTGGAGGGAAAACTAAAAGTCAGCACCTGTGAGGCTCTGTATTATCATCTGCTAGATCTCCAGCTGCTCAGCTCACTCCCAGGGCTTAGTGATGAAAATAAAATAGGAAGCAGTAACTATGCCAGGGATCCAACCGCCAAAGGATTTTATAGTCTGGAAAAAAATCCAGCAGCATTTCCCAAATTAGCTTCCTTTGCCCAATCTAAATGATTGCAATTTTCATGTGGAGATTTAAATACTCAATCATGCATGTTTGATGCAGATAGGCTGTTACAGTAACTTATCTGGAGGAACTGAATGAATGTATAATTGCAGGCTTTAAATTTGTGTTAAAGTTCCTCAGTGGTAAATTCCTCCTCTCTAACTGTCTTTTCTTTCTCTACTCAGTATCCGGATACAAAAATGTCTCTTTCTGAGGCCCCATTTTCTCTGTGAAAAGCTCCTGCATTGCAGGACACAGTTCTAACAAGCTAGGGCGATTAAACACACTGCTGTCCTGTAGCGGCGACGTGACTGAACTATGTTTTAAATCATGTTGAGGCCTCAGGTACCCTGCACAACAATGAGAGAGGTAGGGGAATGTTTTGGGGTCTTCCTGTGTGTTTTTTACAGTGCCTAGCTGAGTTGGAGCCTGATCCAACCTGGGGCCTTTGGCAGTTACTTCAGTAACGCATATCAGATAAGTATTCCGTTACAATAATGATGCACCTTCATTGTAGTTCTTGTGAGTTTTCTGCCTGTTTCCTAGATTGGCACTTTCCACTGCCGAGTTATGATAGACAACAGCTGTTTTAGTCCTGTCATTTGCTTAAATACCTTTGTGTGTATCTAGAATTTGCTTCCACTGCTCACTGCGTCTGTTCGGCATTGGCAGAAAAGAACAATATATTGTTCTGAGACCTCTTAAAACATCTCCTGCTTCTCAGTTATGCTTTCCTGCTTCCTTCACAGACTTTCAGACTTAGCTAACAGTTTGGGATTTTGGACAAGTATTATGCATTATGGAAGAGCCCTAAAGAATTGAATAGAAATAGAGTCAGTAGGGTCCTGTGGAACTTAGGAAGGAGATGATCCTCTATATTGGTTTTGTGGCCCACACTATAGCAGGGATATAAACCCACATCCAAAACGGTGCTGAAGCCCATGCCTAGCTTTAAACAAAAGAGCATTGGCATTCACATTTAACAGGGAGGGTGATTAGCCATTGGAACAAACTACCAAGGGAAGGGGTGGATTCGCCAGCTCTCAATCTTCTGATGTCAACTGGCTGCCTTTCTGGAAGGTCACTTGAGTCAAACACACATTACTGGGGCCAATATAGAAATAACTGGATGAAATTCCTTGGCCGGATACACAGGATTCTCTGCACCTTGAAGTCTTTAAACCACAAGTTGAGGATTTCAGTAGCTCAGACATAGGTCAGCGGTTTGTTACAAGAGTGGGTGGGTGAGATTCTGTGGCCTGCGTTGTGCAGGAAGTCAGACTAGAAGATCATAATGGTCCTTTCTGAGTCTATGAAGAGGTCAGATCAGATAATCTAATGGTGCTTTCTGGCTGTAAAATCTATAAAACTGAAATCAATGGAATAATTAATGAGACTAAAGATAGGCACATACTTACGTACCTTTCGGAAACAGGGCCTACTTGTGACCCATCCTATATGATTTAACAAATCTTGTAGAAAGGAAATAACTTCCCTCTTTGATGCTATGGAACTTCTCCGCAAGGGGAATTTTAATTTACAAAGTTTAGGGGAAGGTATTATAAATGAGCTCTAGTATTTCCACATCGATTCTCCTTCCTCAATTGAAGTGTTTAGCCTGCATCCTCCTACTCCTCCTCCTTAACACTTCCATAGCACCGTCCATCCAAAGATCTCAGGGTGCGTTGGAAATGTTCAGTCATTTAGCCTCACAACTTTCCTGTCAGTATCATTCTCTCCATTTTACAGCTAGAAGTTACTGCCAACGTTCTCAAATTTCGGTGCCTGGAGTTAGGCCCTTAAATACATATTTAGGCACTCAAATAAGTAGCCTGATTTTCACAGAAACTGAGCACCTAGTACTGCTACTAAAGCCTGTACAACCTTAACTCTGCTTATTTGTGTCTATGCATTACAATGCGTACTGGTTTTTCTGTGGGATCTCTGCTTCATTCAGTGCACAGGATGGATGGCGAATGAGACTGGGTTGTGTAATCGTAAGACTGGAAAGGACCTCGAGAGGTCATCAGTCCAGTGGCTCTCAACCTTTCCAGGTTACTGTGCCCCTTTCAGGTATCTGATTTGTCTCGTTACCCCCAAGTTTCACCTCACTTCAAAACCACTTGTTTACAAAATCAGACATAAAAATACAAAAGCGTCACAGCACATTATTACTGAAAAATTGCTTATGTTCTCATTTTACCATAGATTTATAAAATAAATCAATTGGAATATAAATTTTGTACTTACATGTCAGTGTATAGAGCAGTATAAACAAATCATTGTCTGTAGGAAATTTTAGTCTGTACCGACTTCGCTGGTGCTTTTTATGTAGCCTGCTGGAAAACTAGGCAAATATCTAGATGAGTTGCTCTGCCCCCAGAATACCTCTGTGTACCCCCAGGGGTACGTGTACACCTGATTGATAACCACTGATTTAGTCCAGTCCTCTGCACTCATGGCAGAACTATTTGTAGACCATCCCTGATAGGTGTTTGTCCAACCTGCTCTTAAAAATCCCCAATGATGGAGACTCCATAGTCTCCCTGGGCAATTAATTCCAATGTTTAACCACTCTGACAGGAAGTTTTTCCTACTGTCCAACCTAAACTGCCCTTGCTGCAATTTTAGCCCATTGCTTCTTGTCCTATCCTCGGAAGTTAAGAACAATTTTTCTCCTTCCTCCTTGTAACAACCTTTTATGTCGTTGAAAAATGTTCTCATGTCTCCTCTCATTCTTCTCTTCTCCAGACTAAACAAACCCAATTTTTTAATCTTCCCTCCTAGCTCATGTTTTCTAGACCTTTCATCATTTTTGTTGCTCTTCTCTGGACTTTCTCCAATTTGTCCATATCCTTTCTGAAATGTGGCGCCCAGAACTGGACACAACACTCCAGTTGAGGCCTTATCAGCACGGAGTAGAGCAGAAGAATTACTTCTTGTGTCTTGCTTACAACACTCCTGCTAATTCAGCCCAGAATGATGTTTGCTTTTTTTACACAAGTGTTACACTGTTGACTCATATTTAGCTTGTGATCCACTATGACCCCCAGATCCCTTTCCGCTGTCCTCCTCCCTAGGCAGTCATTTCCCATTGTGTGTGTGTGTGTGTGTGTGTGTGTGTGTGTGTGTGTGCGCGCAGCCGATTGTTTCTTCCTAAGTGGAGTGCTTTGCATTTGTCCTTATTGAATTTCATCCTGTTTACTTTAGACTGTTGCTCCAGTTTGTGAATGAATGGATCTGGGTTCCAGAGCACCCTGTCTCATTCACTGCACCAGTGGGATGTGTGTCATGGGTGAGGTTGTTGGTTTCTCCAGCATCCTCCCCTCATTCACTGCCCGCAGTTATATGGTATTTAGCAAGCGAGTTATAAAGCTGGAAAAGCAAGGATGGTTATGCGGTTAAGGCAGTGACTGGTGGCCCAGGACACGTGGTTTGTGTTCATTCCTGTGCTTCAGATTTCGTCTGTGATCTTGAGCAAGTTGCTTGATCTCTGTGGGCCACAGTTCTCCATCTGCACCATGGGGATAATGGCACATCTCCACCTCCCAGGGAGCTGGAGGATACATTCATCAAGGCTTGTGAGGGGCAGAGAGACTTCAGTGTGATTGCCATCGAAGAGTCTAGAAAGAGAGAACAATGCCTTTCTCAGAGTGGGGCTGGCCTGGTGTGTGTCAAATGAGACACAGGGCCACAGCAAACAAGCAGAAACAAAGATTGGCTAGGGGCCTCCTTCCTGGACCAGGAATGAAGCAGCGGCTCTGCAGAAGACTAGCTTGTGATCATGTCTTAAAAGACTATGGGCTAGATGCTGAGCTGCAGCTGTCAATTGGCGCAGCTCAAGAGGAGCAGGCAGCAAAGGAGCCCTTTGGACCTTCTTTTTCCTGCTGTGTGCCAATTCCAGTCTTTGGGTTGGCTCCCAAAGGCCTCCAGGGGCCAGTGCGGCAGCTGGGGGACAGGGGTCCCCTGACTAGGCTCCTTTTCCTGACCACACTGGAGATGCAAAGCTCTGCAGTCCGGCTAAGGATCTGGCCTGGGAAGATAATGCACCAAGGGGCAGCGATTAAGGGTGCCAACTCCCCCTTAACTCTATTGCCTGATTTGGGAGTGCTTTGCTTGCCATCACTAATGTTCTTTTGTCTGGCTTTTATTACGTACATGCATCAGCTTCTGTTAACCTCTGCTAATAGCATCTGTCTTGTACATGAATGTAACAGTTAGCTAATGATCAGATATCTGCTCCGTCTAGCCTGCCCTCTGTCTTGTTGGAACTGAAATAAAGTGTTGCTGGTTTCTGCTAGCTCCATGGGTGGAAGCGGTGGAGCACAGAGATGAAGAGATTATCTTGGGAAAGCACTTGCCTTTAGAAGCTTAATGAGTTCTACACTGTGTTTTCTTTGCAGCCTGTCTTTATTTTGAAATACTCTATTGAAAAGAAGCTCCATTAATTTTAACAGCCAGCCACGCAGATGGATTTAACGGGTCCTTGGCACTAAAGTAATTATGTTTCAGTACAACAGAGAGACGGCAATAAACACAGAGAATTAATTCAGGTGCAACAGTCTGGTCAGCAATTCAAAGCTAAGCCAGAACGGTACAGCAAAGCCATTCTCGGATGTGTCATCGCCGCTTTCTGTTGTCACTCCAGACGGTTAATGAGACTGTCTCTTTGGTTTCATACAGTAGTTTTGGATGGGTCTTTTTAAGTTCCTAATGCCCGATTCCTTCCTCAGATTCATATCATTACCAAAGAGATTGATTATTAGCCACAGACTCTCAGCTGTTTCTGTTCAAATTAAAAATGCAATATAAGCATGGAGCAATTAGATTTTAATAATGCATTTCTAAACAGGATGTCAAGGAGCTTAGTACAAAGATTTGGGATGGAGCCAGATTGGCAACCTACGACTGGATTGTCTTAAAAATTACTGCATCTCAGCTGAACTGCTTAGTTAGGCTTGGTCTACACTATGCGTTTAAACCAATTTTAGTAGTGTTAAACTGATTTAACACTGTACCCGTCCACACTACGAGGCCCTTTATATCGATATAAAGGGCTCTTTATATCGATATAAAGGGCTCTTTAAATCGGTTTCTGTACTCCTCCCCGACGAGAGGAGTAGCGCTGAAATCGGTATTACCATATCAGATTAGGGTTAGTGTGGCCACAAATGGACGGTATTGGCCTCCGGGCGGTATCCCACAGTGCACTGCTATAACCGCTCTGAACAGCAATCTCAACTCGGATGCAGTGGCCAGGTAAACAGGAAAAGCCCCGCGAAATTTTGATTTTCGTTTCCTGTTTGCCCAGCGTGGAGCTCTGATCAGCACGGGTGGCAGTGCAGTCCCAAATCAAAAAAGAGCTCCAGCATGGACTGTACGGGAGATACTGAATCTGATTGCTGTATGGGGAAACAAATCTGTTCTATCAAAGTTCCGTTACAGAAGACGAAATGCCAAAGCGTTTGAAAAAAAAATCTACAGGCTACACAGTGCTGCGTGACAAGCATAACGGGAAGCCAGAGACTCAAATGGATGCTCATGGAGGGAGGGAGGGGGTACTGAGGACTCCAGCTATCCCACAGTCCCCAGCAGTCTCCGAAAAGTATTTGCATTCTTGGCTGAGCTCCCAGTGCCTGTAGGTTCAAACACATTGTCTGGTGTGGTTCAGGGAATAGATCGTCAATTTACTTCCCCCCACACACACATGAAAGAAAAGGGAAAGAAATCGTTTCTTGACTTCTTTCAGTGTCTCCCAATGTCTACTGAATGCTGCTCGTAGACGCGATGCTGCAGCAGTGAACAGCAGTATCTGCTCCTCTCCCCTCCCCGGTGGCAGATGGTACAATATGACTGATATCCGTCATCACCATCAGCCCGTGAGTGCTCCTGGCTTGCCTCAGGTGAGGTCGGCCGGGGGCGCCTGGGTAAAAATAGGAATGATTCCTGGTCATTCCCAGTAGATGGGACAGAACGGCTGGTAACTGTCCTCATCATAGCAACTGGAGGCTGAGCTCCATCAGCCCCCTCCCTTTCCTGTGTAAAGAAAAGATTCTGTCCTGCCTGGACTATCATAGCAGCGGCATGCTGGGCTCCTCTCCCCCACACCGCTTAATGTCCTGCCTGGACTGTCATAGCACCGGGAGGCTGCCTCCCCCTCATTTTATCTCACTAACAAGTCACTGTTTCTTATTCCTGCATTCTTTATAACTTCATGAGACAAATGGGGGGGACACTGCCATGATAGCCCAGGAAGGTTGGGGGAGGAGGGAAGCAATGGGTGGGGTTGTTGCAGGGGCACCCCCTGTGAATGGCATGTAGTTTATCATTTCTGCGGGATCTGACACGGAGCAGCTGTGCTCTCTGATACTCTGGTTCTCTAGTACACTTGCCCCATATTCTAGGCAGGACTGACTCTATTTTTAGAAACCATAAAGGAGGGATTGACTCAGGGAGTCTGTAAGGAGGCGCCCTGGCTCCCCGCCGCGCCTGAGGGGGACGAGCCCTGACACAACCGGCTTACAGAGTCATTCCCAGTTTTGCCTTTGCACCCCCGGCCGATCTCAGCCAGGGGCACCCATGATAGCAGCAGACAGTACAGAAGAACAGATAACCATCATTTCATTGCCAATTTACACCGGCAGCAGATGGTACAGAACGACTGATAACCATCTCTGCTATCATGCAAAAGCAAATAAATGCTGCTGTGTAGCGCTGCAGTACCGCCTCTGTCCGCGGCTTCCAGTACACATACGGTGACTGTAAAAAAAAAAAAAAAAAAAAAAGCTGAATGGGCTACATGGTTGCCGTGCTATGGCGTCTGCCAGGGCAATCCAGGGGAAAAGGGCGCGAAATGATTGTCTGCCGTTGCTTTCCCAGAGGAAGGAATGACTGACGACATTTACCCAGAACCACCCACGACAATGATTTTTTCCCATCAGTCACTGGGCTCTCAACCCAGAATTCTAAGGGGCGGGGCAGACTGCGGGAACTATGGGATAGCTATGGAATAGCTACCCACAGTGCAATGCTCCGGAAATCGACGCTAGCCTCTGACCATGGACGCACACCACCGATTAATGTGCTTAGTGTGGCTGTGTGCACTCGACTTTATACAATCTGTTTTATAAAACTGGTTTATGTAATAATCGGAATAATCTCGTAGTGTAGACGTACCCTGGGAATGCAAAATGTAAATCCACTTTTCAGCAGCACTGTGTCTCGACTTCCTCTGCGGATAGTTCCCATCATACCTCCATACTCCTGCATCTCGTAAGAGTTTAAAATTTGCAAACGCTTACCAGCTGGACACAATATAGGAAGAGTTGTCAGATGCCATTTCTTGCTGAAGCTTTCATTGATAGTGACCTATGAAATCTGGGACTCCTAGCCAACCAAACAGGAATTTCTCCAGGCACTGGGTCCACTTCTTCGGTCCACTACAGTACTGTTGCCCTTTGACCCAAGAGGTTAGCCAATATTTGGGGCCCTGCTGAGCTGTTTCCTGTAGGAAGGGAAGTTGATGATCTGAGTCAGGTATTTCTTTAGTGTTTAGTTTATAAAGTATATTCACAAAGTCCTGTTTCCCTGAATACACCAGGAACAAACAGGAGGCAAGTATCAGAGGGGTAGCTGTGTTAGTCTGGATCTGTAAAAGCAGCAAAGAATCCTGTGGCACCTTATAGACTAACAGACGTTTTGGAGCATGAGCTTTCGTGGGTGAATACCCACTTCGTTAGATGCATCTGAGGAAGTGGGTATTCACCCACGAAAGCTCATGCTCCAAAACGTCTGTTAGTCAAACAGGAGGCAGTTTCTTTGCTCACAAATCCAAGATGGCTTTCCTGCCATCCATGTCGCTGTTGTCTTCCTCCCAGGGCCACACTCACCAGTGCTTCTCTGGTTTCTTGTCCTGTGTGCTTCTGTCACGTGTCATAATGCATATGTACAAAGCGGGCAGAGTTAAGGTGACAGAGGCAACTTTAATTTTGCCACTTCCTGACTTTTACGCGCTTAATTTTGTAATGTTATGGCCAGTTTTTGCCTGGCTTTTGGGAGGACAGAGGGTACAAGAAGAAGAAACAAGCAGCTTTCTCCCAGCTTTGTCCAGATTCTGCATTTTCCTGATCATGGATCCTCGTGGCTGTCTTCTGCAGTGCCTATGCTGGGGAAATCCTCCCCCAGATGGATTCAGGGCTTGTAGAGCCCTTTGACACCACTCTAGCTCTTTCACCCTAGATGGATAGGTGACCCTTGAAGCCAAAACCCTATGGTTCTGTGATTCTGCCCAGCATAAAGGGGCTGGAGCAGAGGCAAGCATCTCACCCATTGAGCACAGACTGAATTATCTGAGAAATTACATCTAAATCTGTTCATGAGTATGAATTGCAATTAATTTTAAAATGGGATCTCTCGGTAATTTAGGAAGACTTTTGTTGTTGTTGTCCCAGATTCTTATTCACAGAATAACAGACTCTTCAAATTTACCATGCAATTTAACCTCACTGGCTACACTTGAAGACTTTCATTTTAAGATTCATGGCCATTTCCCCCCATTATTCTTCATAAGTGAAAATTTCCCCTCAGAAGGAGTTGAAAATAATATTATTCTACAGAGAATCATAGAATCATGGACAATTAGGGTTGGAAGGGACCTCAGGAGGTCATCTAGTCCAACCTCCTGCTCAAAGCAGGACCAACCAGGGCTTTGTCAAGCCGGGCCTTAAAAACCTCTAAGGAAGGAGATTCCACCACCTCCCTAGGTAACCCATTCCAGTGCTTCACCACCCTCCTAGGGAAAAAGTTTTTCCTAATATCCAACCTAGACCTCCCCCACTGCAACTTGAGACCATTACTCCTTGTTCTGTCATCTCGTACCACTGAGAACAGCCGAGTTCCATTCTCTTTGGGACCCCCTGTTAGGGGACTTATCCCTTCACCCTCTCACTTCCCTGGTCCTTCTTGCATGAACAAAGAGCTACAATACCCGAAGTCCAAAGGCGCAAACAATTCGATGTTTATTGGGGTGAACTTCCAGCAAGCACAATTCCAGCTTCCTTCCTTAGTGTCTCCCTTCCCAGCTCTGACACCACAGAGCCTTTCCTGTGTCCCTATTTCTGTTCCCATTTCCCCCTTTAGCAAAACATGATCCCAATTCCCCCATCCCCAGTCCCTGTTCCCATCCCCCCCCTTACTTCCTGATTGACTGCAGATTATATGGTAAAATTTGAGTTCTGCTTAGCTATTCCTTAACCAATCATTTTACTGAAATTTAACTAACCAATCCTAACATATTGTAACATGGTTATTTAACCAATTATATCCCACCACCTTAATTGGTTTACACCCAACAAAATTAAATATACAGCAGACAGAAACAATCACAGAACCAGACAGAGCTTATATAGACAAACAATAAGGAAGTGGAGACTACAGTGATAGAACAATACAGAAATGAGGGTTTCACATCCCAGCTATTGATAAGTGAGTTCTTGCCAGACAGGACGCTATCAAACTAAGTTTCCTTTTACATCTTCTAGGCTCTTCCCTTTCTCTGGAGGGGATAGGAATATCAGGACAGGATTGTGTTCCTAACAGCCCAATAGCACCTTATTTCAATGTGACTAGTTTGGAATGTGAGGATGTGACCATACACTTCCCAGCTTATGGCTGCCTTTGCTGCTTAGCTGAAGAACCAGGCCCCAGACTGTCACAGTAAGAGAAGGCCATTACACAGATAGACAATGATTTTTGATTCTTTCTTGTATACCTCTATAACTAGCTAAGTGATAAGAATACACCTACATTCTTAAAGTATAGGCCTTCGCAGACAGGCCTGAATATCTATATCCTAACACCCCCTTTCAGGTAGGTGAAGGCTGGTATCAAATCCCTCCCCCTTCCACTCTTCTTCTCTGCAGACTAAATAACCTCAGTTCATAGAATATTAGGGTTGGAAGGGACTTCAAGAGATCATTTAGTCTAACCCCCTGCTCAAAGCAGGGCCAATCTCCAAATGGCCCTTTCAGGGGGGTTGAACTCACAACCCTGGATTTAGCAGGCTGATGCTCAAACCCTGAGCTAAGTTCCCTTATCCTCTTCTCATAAGTCATGTGCCCCAGCCCCCTAATCATTTTTGTTGCCCTCTGCTGGACTCTCTCCAATTTGTCCACATCCCTTCTGTAGTGGGGGGACCAAAACTGGACGCAGTACTCCAGGGTGGCCTCACCAGTGGTGAATAGAGGGGAACAGTCATTTCCCTCGATCTGCTGGCAATGCTCCTACTAATACAGCCCAATATGCCATTAGCCTTCTTGGCAACAAGGGCACACTGCTGATTCATATCCAGCTTCTCCTCAGCTGTAATCCCCAGGTCCTTTTCTGCAGAACTGCTGCTTAGCCAGCTGGTCTCCAGCCTGTAGCAGTGCATGGGATTCTTCCTTCCTAAGTGCAGGACTCTGCACTTGTCCTTGTTGAACCGCATCAGATTTCTTTTGGCTCAATCCTCCAATTTGTCTAGGATTCCACAAAGAACTGCCTTTTTTCAAAACGGCTGCCATCTCATATCATCCTCTGTGACAGTGAGGCTAAAGCTGCCCATAAGGAAAGATACCCTCCTTCAAAATGGCCACCACCTCCTGTTGTTCACAATGGGAGTGAAGTCAAGCTACCCCAAGAGAAAATGGTGGCTCCTGACAACCTAGGGAACCATTGTCATGAAAAAGAAAATATCCAGTGTGTCTTTAAAAATCAGTTTAATCTAATTTGGGACCACAAACCCTATTATGCACAAATCAGAATCATTGTTATTATACGGGGTCAGTGTCACTATAGGGCAGAGTTAAGGTTGTTTGGGTGCCTTAGCTGTGCATTTCCAATCCTTAGCACATTTGGATTCCTTTTAAATGAACTGTGTCTTTGAATTTTGTGGGTTTATAATGCTTGCTTGGGGGATAATTACAACCTCCCTGGTTTTACCATTTTTACCCTTAAATTACCTATATGGACTCAATCTTACCTCCATATTAACATAGTTTTCATCTGGGAATAGAGCACAAGGGAGGAAAGGTTGGGTGGCACAATACAGTTAGCTTTTCAGCGTGTTTTAGTGCTTCTTGTTCCTGCCCTCCTCTCCAACTGTTGCTGCTGGGCTGGCATTCAGTGGGGTTGTCGGAATGGCAGTGCACTCTTGGGGTGCAAACAAAAAACGGTATAGCCAACAAATCTGTCCCCGCAGGGCAGAATGCCAGTCTGTTTGCCAGCCAGATCAGTGCAGGCAGAGGGCGTGCAGGATCTGACCAATCTTTTATTCTCAGCATTTGTCTAATGAAGAGTTCATTAGAGACATCTTGAGACTCGTTTATCACTCTTTCTGGAATGTGTTTGGTGCTTTCTGTAGCTCATCTGTCATTGATACTGATGAGAAATTATCAGTGGGTTAAAATAGTATCGATCTGTTTTAGGCTTGCACCTTTCACTGTAGTGTCTGAGCTGAAAGAGAGCAGCACAACCTAGTGATCTGAGCACACAGTTAGCACTCCTGAGTTCTAATCCCAAACTCTGACATTTACTGAATCTAGGTCCTTGGCCTAGTCACTTTGCTCACTAAACTACTGGTCCGATTATCAAAGGTTCTGACGTTTACTCTGAAGTCAATAGGAGCAGCAAGCGTTAAGCATGTCTGGAAGTCAAGCCACTTGTTTAGGTGCCTATGTTGGGCACCCAAGGCCACTCTCTGTCTGTTTCCCCCCCTGCACAATGGAGATGATCATTCTTATTTTCACAATGTTAATGTGAGGTTAATTAGTTAATGTTTGATGAAGAGAGGTGCTGAGTGTGCTGTATTACCGGTATATTTATATTACCCTTAGTAAGGAAATCCGGTGCAATTCTCCAAAGAGTTCTTGTCAGTTTCAGGCGATCAGACTCACAACACAGCGGTATAGCAATTCCCCCCCGAATTCTACCAATTTTATTACCTCTTGCAACTATTTCCCCTCGAAAGATTTTGCATCTGTTGATAGACCAGGAAGTCCTGATAACACAATGTACTACAGCAATGTTCAGATGCTCACAGCTCAATGCATCAGGCCTGGGCTTGTCAATCAGGTTCTATACATATCCAGTCGCTGTATATAGTGATTTTTCCTTCACTGGGACCAATGAGTTTTGTACCATTGTGCCAACGGCCGGCTTCAAGCACCAGCATTCTAAGCTGGTGCTTGGGGCGGCACTCTACAAAGGGCAGCAGTCCCTGTTGTTTTGCCCCCAAGAAGCGCGCCAAATTGCCGCCGCAGGCCGGGGGGGCAGTCCCTGTGCCCTTAGGGCGGTAGGCGCATTTCCGCGGTGGCGGCAATTCGGCAGCAGCTTCTATGTTTAGCTGTCCGTGGGAGCTTCAACTAAACGTAGAAGCTGCCGCTGAATTGCCGCCACCGCGGAAATGTGCCTGCCGCCCTAAAGGCACACAGACTGCCCCCGCCACCCACAGCGGCAATTCAGCGCGCTGCTTGGGGCAGCGAAAACTGTAGAGCCGGCCCCGATTGTGCTGTAATTAATTGTTGTTTGACGAGTGCTTGGGTTTTTTTTTTAATCTTTTTAATTTTTTTTTAATTAAATTTTTTTAGGGAGTTACTTTATGCTGGTTTTGATTACAGCTATTTTGTCCACATTGATAGGTGCCTGTTTTTATTTTTAGAGTTGTTAATTTGCCCATTTTTGACATTTTAATAGGGGCGTGTTCCAGCCTCCTGGAGCCCTTTCGTCTGTCTCCGGTTCCACCCTAGACTATCTGGTTCAGCGATGGCCTTTACACATATTTTTTAACACACACATTCCTCATTCACACACACAACAGAATTAATTTACACAGAACATTTTGAACAGGAGCATCAAGTTACAATGCAAAAAAGAAACAATTATGGCATTCTTCTACCAGGGCCACTGGGGGGGCAAGTGGGGCAATTTGCCCGGGGGCCCGCAGAGGCCCCGCAAGCCCCTCTGGGTTTTCAGCGGCACTTTGGTGGGGAGTCCTTCACTCACTCCGGGTCTTCGGTGGCGAGTCCTTCAGTGCAGCCGAAGGATCGGCGGGAGTGAAGGACCCGCCGCTGAAGTACTGCCGAAGCCTCAGAGTGCCGCCCGGTGAGTACAAGCACTGCAAGGGAGGAAAAAAAAAAGCCGCAATCGACAGTACTTATGCTGCTCTACCACCACCACTTCATTCTTCAGTTGCAATTCGGCAGTGGGTCCTTCCCTCCGCTGAATTGCTGCCGAAGACCCGGTCCTGCCCCAGGCCACCTGAATCCTCTGGGTGGCCCTGTCTTTTACTTATTTTAAAATGTTAAACCTACAACAAAATGGTGACCCTCAAAGGTCTGTTACTGCCTTGAAATCATTCCAGACACAAAGAAATTCTGGCTGATGCATCTCTACCAATGGCCCATTAGGCTGTTCCTGTCTGCTATTTAAAAAGAGTTGCTGGCAAATCATACATCAGTACAGGTCTGTCACATCTTAGGCACATTTAACATGCACGATTTCAGCTTTGTGCTGTCGGCAAAAACAAGAGAAAAACAAAAAAAGAGAAAAATCACAATTTAAATACTGTTTCTGTAGTGTGGGCGATTCCGCCTGCCATTACACTCAATGTAATTTTGACTATACACGATTTTCTCTTTATGCGCTGACTGCGGAACGTAACCCCAGCGTAAGATGAGACTGACCTGTACATTTAATTCATGCTAAGTTATTATTTTATTATTTTTTATTTCAAATTATACAAAATATAAACAATAACTTTTACTACTACAGCTGCTTGGCTGCCATTCACACACTGGGTTTCTATTTAGTGTCGACGAGCAAGACGTGCTAAATCAGACTGAGCCAAACTCCTCCCGGTGTAACCCTGCTGGAGACCATGTTGATGCACCGGTGAAGACGTTGGCTCACTGTTTGGGTGAATCTACACTGCAGCTGGGAGTGAGCATCCTAGCCTAGGTAGACAGACTCCCATTAGCAGGGATTGAGCTAGCAGGCTAAAAATAGCAGAGCAGATATTGTGTCTCAGGCTGGAGCTTGGGCTCTCAAGCCTAGAGGGTCAGGTGGGCTTGAGAGCCGGCGCTCCAGCACAAATCTGTCTATGCAACTGCAGTATAGACCTACCCTGTCTGAACTGTGTGTAGACACTGGGGCAGTTAACCGTCCCTTGGGTAGGCGTATATAGAGCTTGGGTGTGGTTACGGTGCTTTCACCCTATCCCCTTCGAGGACTGGATACTGAGAAAGAAGCATCTCCTTTTATGTGCAGTGCCAAAGTCTGTGTTAGAGCTGGGAACAGAACCCAGGAGTCCCAAATTCTAGCCCTGTGCCTTGACCTCTAGGTAACGGTTCCTCATGTAAACCACTTAACCTCTCAGCATCAGTAGCCCTATCTGTAATGGGGGCAAATACTGCTTACTCTGCTCAAAATGTTGTGACTTTTGGTCAGCTAGTGAGACTAAAGGTGCTAATGTCATCCGTGCCATCTTCCGCATAGTGCACCATGGGTGGCTCTTCTGGTGTGAAGGACAGTGTCTCTGCAGATACTGTGTGTGGTCACTAGGATGTCTAAAGGGCACAAGGATCCATCATCCCTTTGGGTTTTTCTGCAGATATAATTCCATGGGAGTAAAATGTCTCTTGCATCATTTATTTCCAAATAGTGGCAAAATAAATCTACCTACAGTAAAAGCTGTGTTATCTGTTACTTTCTCAACAGGAAAGCTCCGTTATCCAGCATTTCTGATTTCTCTCAATACAAATCTTCAATCTAGTAACTGGGAGTAGTATACTGCCCAGCATGTTATGCAATTGCACATTCTGCACTCTACTTTTATGCGAAAGAGGCAGAAGACAAGTCAGCAAGCTGATATTAAGGATTTATTCAAAAAAGCAGCCTCCAGGATGTGTCATAGGATCATTACAGATTCAGCCCAATCTCCTACACCTTCTACATCTACAGTGATAATTGATGTTGATAATGATGACCTCAAGGCACTGCAAGATCCTGAAGTGCCTTCTGAATCATCAAAGATTCAATTATGTTCAGTATAGTTTGTGTTATGTGTATTTTTAATGATCCGAGTGTACGCTATGCACTGCCCTTAGTGACATGTAGTGTCATAAGATAACCTTCTGTATAGAAAATTTTACCTGTATACACCTGTGGGTGTCAAGAAACCAGCCACTCTGCAGTGCAGTGCTACTACTGGATTGGTGAATACCTGTATACTCTACTACTATATTTTGTACTTCATTGCATTCTAATTCTTTGAGCATTGGTATTCCATTGGTAAGTGTAACTCTCAGTTAACTGGAATATTTGATTAACTGGCACCCACCACTCCCCCAACATGCTAGATGACAAAGCTTTTACTATACTTATCACCATTCCATTGGCTATCTTTCTATGGGCCAGAAACAGAGCTGTCAAATACCACTGCTAGTTTGACTCTAGGTTTCCTCCTTTGTCGATAAGCACATTGGAGCTTCTTTAAGGTCTAAAGAACATTCCTGGATAAAAACAGTTTCAGAGTTGATGGTTGCCCAGCCTTGTTTTCTTTTCTAGGTGTCGCATACTGTGGAGTACTTTAGCACCAGGTTTGCCTGAAATATGGCAGCATAAACTGCATTTGAGACTTGGCTGCATGAGTTTGGGACTGTATCAAAGATCCAGAGTGTGCTGCTTCCGTTTGAGTCCTACTTGGTCAGTTTCCCATGGCGCATAAGAGAAAATCTTGCTTTATACCTAGACGAGCAGGATTGCTGCCCCATCTATCTCACGTAGCAATGGGCTCTTCTCTCCGGAAGATATCCAGAAAACCATCTGCTTTCTCTTAATTTGTCTAACCTTTGAAGCCAGATGTTGGCATGTGCCGATGACTAGGTGTGCAGCGCCTATGGGCGCTCACGGTCCTTGATCCTGAACACTGCACGGCAGGGAGCCCAGGAGAGTTGTTCCGGGGCAGGAGTGAGCAGAGACTACTCGTGGGTGCAAGCAAAGGGAAGCACCTTAGTGACTTCAGAGCTCAAGTCCTATTTTCAAAAGTCATTTTGGTCAGGATTACAAAGGGATTTAGGTGCCTTAAAATGCACCTAGGGGATTTTCAAAAACATCTAAGCAGCTTCAGTGCTTCACTCCCATTGCAAGTTAATGGGAGGCACCTAGGCCCTTTATAAAACCCCACTAGGCACCTACCTGCATCTTTCAGCTCCCAAATCCCATTGTAAATGTGCTGACATCTCTTTTGTAAACGTCACTCTATGTCTCACCCTCTGCGGTCAGCCACTCTGCATGTCTCTCCATTACTTTCAGGCACTCCAGAGGGATGCAGTGCGGTCTGCTTGCCATTCCCCCTTGTGGAGAGAGGCGTGGCTCCTTGCCCAGGAATGAAGTGAATAGACGGTCTCAGAGTTTAAGTCCAAATCCAACACCCAGCCACATCACTGGGGATCTTTCCATTGACTTTGGTGCAAGTTGGATCAGGCCCTTAATGCTTTAAAACATCACTCCATTTTGTTTTGCTTAATGCAGAGCTTGCATCGGGCATGTTATGATTGTTTCACCAAGGGAAAGAGGGGGCTGCTGCAGAATGCCATTGTCTTCGTGTTATGAGAAAGCTCATTTGCTTTGTGTTTCACAGTTCACAGGGAGCAACTATGTCAGCAATAAAAGCACTGAGCCTGGGGAAAGGAAACTCCTATTCTGGCTACTAAATTCATTACGTTTCAGTTTGTGGGATGGTGTGGCGGGAGGCTCGGAGCCAAGCAAGAGGTTTAAGGATAAAGAAGCTGGCTTCTTCTAACCAAGCCCCCATCATCTGTCCCAACCTTTGACCCCCACAGCCACACCAGAGTCCCCCCCATTACACACAATCTCAACCTGTGTTCACTAAGAGTCCCAAAGCTTGTGAGCAACCCTTGGGCCCTTTTGTACATTTCATATAGAACCAGATGAAATGAGGTGGTTTTGACTAAGCTTCCCTTGAGCGTTGGGTTTGTTTGAAACACCAAGCGAAGGGCAGTGATCTGACCTGTGCTGCCCAGAACCAAAGAAAATGTCAGTACAAGACCCTGACTTCTTGGTGCTGCTTATAGATCCTCTTGGCACTTCTTGCTAGAGAAGAAATGTCAGCCCTGCTGTCTGGCCAGGCTGGAACTTAGTTAATTACATTCTGCCTACGAAGATACCACTGTAGTTTGAATTGGATGCAGTATTCTTCGCTTCCTGTCCTAAACTGCTGTGCAGCGGTGCCATCCGCTGTTAAAACAACTGCTGGGCTTTGCCCCATAAGTGGCTGCATTTCAGTGATGGTTGAAGTGCATTGATAGTCCATTGTTTGTATAGCAATTGGCAGAGCACTTGGGAATCTTTTGGGATGAAAGACGCATGTTGCCTTCCACTGCACAGTGCAGAAGGGAGCAAAATATAGTAAACTGGAGACCTTACACTGGAGGGTTTGAGGGCAGAGAAGCAGCTTGGTCGTATGATCCTCCTGGCCTCCACACACACTTCCTCGGGGCAGGGCTCTGCCAGGAGCCAGGGAACAGCCACTCTCTGTGCCTTTGTCCCTTTGGGCCTGGGTGGGTTTCCAAACGGATACTTGCCCCTCTCCTCATTCCAGTGTGGGGTTTCATGTAGGAAGCCTGTGGCCTTGTTACTGTGGGCCAGATTCTGTTACTCTTTTCCCCACGGAGTAAGACTTCACTCCGAGTGTAACTCCGCTGAAGTCAATGCGAGCAAAGGTGGCAGCCTCTGACTCTGCATAGAGATGTTATTGCTCCTACTTTCCCTTCCCAAGGGCTTTTCCTTGCACTCTCCTCCCTGTAATTTCAACTTGAAGTATGTCACACTGCTAAGGACACTGTTAAAAGTAAATGGATATTAATAACCTGGTTACCCAGTCTGATGAGATCTGCTGCATTAGTTTAGATGGAATGTATGGACCCAAAGGATTGAAAGTGTTGACATGACCCTGAAACTGTGCAACACTAAACAGAGTCAAACAAGATTCGGGGTTTGGTACACAGAGACCTCAGCCTGCTTAGCGCCGTGGCAAACACACCATGAAACATCCTTTTAACCCTTTGTTAGAGGTACATAAGAGAAGGACAAATCATTAAAGCAGTGGAAGTGTCAAGCGTTACGCCAGGCTTTCATTTTAACAGCATCCAGGGTTCCCTCTCCCTTTAGCTGGAGAGTTTGGGGAAGGAGAAAACCCCCTTGTGTGACAGTTTCTAAGATGGTGCCAAAGATGGTTATCACTCTCCTGGGGAAGAGCGAAGAAGATAGGGGAGATGGGCTGGTGCTGGCATTGTCACTGCTGCTGCTAAGTTCCAACCTGTTTCCTAGAGGAGAAAACAAGACAAACACACCTGCCCGGGGACAGAAAAGAGCATCCAAGAGAGAAAATGCAGCTTCTGTCATTGCTGCTGACTTTTATGTGTGTGACGGGTTGGATCACAGAAACCCCCTTGGGAACTGCCAACTGATGTGCCAAGACTACTTCTGCCCCTGCTTTCCCTGCCAGCTTGGGACTCCAGCACCCTGTCTTGCTGAGCCAGACATGCCACTCTGCTCCAACACAGACCCAGGGTCTGAACCATATGTCCCAAAGCTTAACTGAAAGCAGCTTACAGAAGTGTTCCTGTCTTTAACACTCAGATACCCATCTCCCAATGGGGTCTAAGCCCCAAATAAATCCGTTTTACCCTGTAGAAAGCTTATACGGGGTAAACTCATAAATTGTTCATTCTCTATAACACTGATAGAGAGAAATGCACAACTGTTTGCCCCTCCCCCAGGTATTAATACAAACTCTGGGTTAATTAATAAGTAAAAAGTGATTTTATTAAATACAGAAAGTAGGATTTAAATGGTTCCAAGTAATAGCAGACAGAACAAAGTGAATTACTAAGTAAAATAAAATAAAACATGCAAATCTAAGTCTAATAAAGCAATAAAACTGAATACAGATAAAATCTCACCCTCAGAGATGTTTCAATAAGTTTCTTTCACAGACTGGACGCCTTGCTAGTCTGGGCACAATCCTTTCCCCTGGTACAGCCCTTGTTCCAGCTCAGGTGGTAGCTAGGGGATTTCTCATGAGGGCTGCTCCTTTACTCTGTTCCACCCACTTATATATCTTTTGCATAAGGTGGGAATCCTTTGTCCCTTTGGGTCCCCCCCGTCCTCCCTCCTCAATGGAAAAGCACCAGGGTAAAGATGGGTTCCAGTTCAGGTGACATGATCACATGTCACTGTAAGACTTCATTACCCACTTGCCAGCACACACATGTACAGGAAGACTCACAGGTAAAACAGAGCCATCTACAACCAGTTGTCCTGGTTAATAGGAGCCATCAAGATTCCAAATCACCATTAATGGCCCACACTTTACATATTTACAATAGGCCCTCAGGGTTATATTTTGTATTTCTAGTTTCAGCTACAAGAGTGATACATTTATAGAACTAGGATGACCACACTCAGTAGACTATAAGCTTTGTAATGATATCTTACAAGAGACCTTTTGCATGAAGCATATTCCAGTTACATTATATTCATACTCATCAGCATCCTTTCATAAAATCATATAGAATGCAACATCACAACGGGCGCACTCCATGCTGGGCAAACACAGGCACAGTACACCACCTTATCAATCATTCTGAGACCTGGCAAACTTGTACCAGCATTGGGCTGCTTAGGGCATTGCTTCTGGCGGTCTGGTTTGGGTCATAGGCTTACAGCAGTGCTGCAAAATATTCAGTCTTGAGCAGCTGAGCCAGACTCTCATTAGACAGAAGGAAAAACGAGAGAGGAAAGAGAGGAAATGAGATAGGGAAGGGAAAGGACACATGAAGGGGAAACAATGTCTTACATCCCAACCGCTGGTCGGGATTTAGCCAGAGCCAGTAGAGGTGGCAATGTCATCTGGGTCCCTCTCTGTGGCCTGGTCAAGGCATATCTCAGGGTTATTGTGAAGAAGGCCTGAGTTCCTGAAAAACCAAGGGGGGTTGGCACTCACTCCTTCCCCTTCTCTTGTTAAGTTAGCCAGCATCCTGGTAGCCAGCTTTTCCCCTCTGCTAGTGTTCATCCCCTTTCCAAAGTCGTCTTTCTTTTAAGGACCCTAAAAGGGACTGGTGGATAGAATGGCCCATCCGCCACTATTTTGTCCACCAGTTAGATCTACTTTCTGACACCCCAGTTTTGGTTCATTGCTCTCCGGTCTCAGCTGTTCTTGTTTACCAGTCCTTGAATTGCAGGGGGAGGCCATTTTGTCTGGACTCACTCAGTCTTTCCATCTATGATTTTTTTTGTACTTTTGTTATTATAGGTTATTGTGACACTTTATAAACGTTCACTCACTTTTTTTTAACAGCTGAACTCACAATTAGGGTAAATTTGGAGGCCCGATTATCAAAGCAGAACCTTGTGGAGGGTCTTCCCGTGTATGCTCAGACTTATTGCTGAGAAAAGGCGGGTGAGGTAATATCTTTTACTGGACCAACTTCAACTGTTACCTCACCCACCTTGTCTCTTCAGTATCTTGGGACCAACATGGCTACAACAAAACTGCATATCGACCTCCTGTCAGAGACATGGATGGTACAAGATGCCAATACAAATGCCTCTTGGATTCGTTTGCACCATTGTGAACATTGTTTGAAAGCTGAAGGAGCAGGGATGTCTCATCTGATGCCTGGGCAATGAAACCCAGCAATTTCAACCAGCACTGATCACTCTGGTAACTTATGCCTGGCATACAGATCCATGCGTCAGAAGAGTGTGAAAAGCCAGTGTCCTGTTGTGTGTTCTGCAGTGGGCGGTCCTAATTTCCCGAATAGTTCCTGACACCAAAAACCGATCAGCATCCCCAAAGCCAGCTGCTCCTTTTGTCTGCAAGGCATGAAGGCTGTTGAACTCCGGCCTCCCGTGGCGGCCCATTCAAATGATCAAGGAATGGTGTGGGCGCAGGGGGTGCCACCCGCCGGGATGCAAACAAAATCAGCAGCTGGTGCTGATGCTGCAAGGTGACAAAGCCCATTATTAAAGCAAGGAAAAAGCAGGTGGAGGGAGCAGAGGCACTTGCTCTGGTAATGTTCGTGATGAGGAAATAGTGTTTCATTCACTGAACTCAGAAGAGCTGAATGATTGCCCTAGCATTCAAGGAAATCACAAATGACTCTGCTTCACTCGAAGAAGTTCCGCCTTCTCAAAGGCCAAATGAAATTGAATCTCATTGAGTTGTACTGAGCCGATACAGCCACTGAAATAGAGAACCACAGGTGTTATGTGCTCAGTTACTACAAACCAACGTGCATCGGCCTCATTGCATTTACAGTCAGGGAGCAGCCTCTGCTTTTAAATGTGGATATGGATGGGAAGCAAAGATTTCTTCCTATGTAATGCGTGCTCCTGATAAGGAAATTGTAGTTTTGATTTTCAGTGCTTGCATCCCCTCTGGTTATTTGGCATTAAATTGCAGGCTCTGGTTCAGTATAACTCATTATTGGTTGCCTTATTACAGTGCATCATGGTGATGTGTGATAAAACGCAGCAAAGAGAACAAATTGTAAATAAAATCAGGTTATTTGAAATGAGTTGGTGGGTCTTAGCCCAATTCCTTGCTTCTACGTGGTAAAACCAGCAATACTCAGATACCAGGGTGGCAGGCACTGTATAAAAACCCAAATACATAGACTGTTGGTGTCAGCCATTGAAATTCTCCACTGAATGGCCAATGAAAATGAACCGTTCTCTCACTCATAGAGGTAGTCTCGCCCGGTCAGGATTCAGGCACACTTGTGTGGGTGGCCTGGGGGCTCAGTGGACCAGCGTTTATTCTCTACCAATTTTGGACTGCTGAATGAAGGAGTTGCTATTGCTTTTAACAAGGAGGGCAAAATTAACCTTTGAATCCTTGAGTTTAAGAGAATATGCTCTTCTGTCACCTAGAAATTTCCAGTTATACTAGGAGAACATTACAGATCCATTTCAGACCGAGCTGTAGCTGGATTAGAGAAACCATTACATTCCCGTAAGAGTCTGGATCAAGTCTTCAATGTTGTTGCTTATAGAAATGCCTTGACTGTGTCTTGGGCAATAAACATTGCTGTTTTTCCAGTTACATCCTAACCTAGTAGTGCCCAAGCGATGTTCTTCAATCAAATGAATACACTTGCCGCAAAGCAAAGCTGCTTAGATGGTTATAATTGATTCCACCCAACTGCATGAACAGCACTTTATGTAGATGGAGGCAGTTGATGGGAATTCTCTGCAGCAGGAATGTGCTACATAAACTGAAGAGCAAAGTGTAGAAGATCATAATTAGGCCAACGATGGTGTCGGAGTCAGAGTGCTGGCCAGAGGAAGAGAGAACAACTACTTTGCACTGCCAAAAGCTCAGGTGGACGCTGGGTAAGATGAGAGCTGATAGGCTACACAGTGAAATGACAGGCAGTCTGCATCATGGAAAAGCTGAGGGAGTATTGACTGAGGTGGCTGGGTCATGTGAGATGATGAGTTGTGGGATATGTTGGCAAGAAGGTACAAGAGTTAGTAGTCACGTGACAAAGACCCCAAGGAAGACCTGGAAGAAGGTGGTTTGAGATGCTGAAGGCAGGCATGAAGAAGGTTGGTGTCAGCTTGGAAGATGAACTTGACAAGAGTGCTTGGAGCTGAAGAACAAGTGCTGCTGACCCTTATTGATGGGACAAGGCAAAAGCAAAGAAATTAATTCCATCAATAAATAAAAATTGTCCCTACATCTCTCCAGAGCTTAACTCACATCTGGAGGAAGCACTGGAAAAATCTTGTAATTTGATTCTTTCAAATGTCAAGTGTTTTCAAACTTCATGTTTCAAACAGGGACGTCTTTCATTCGCAGATTGACTTATTTGTCTATTGTGGCAAAAGCTCTGAATTCTCAACACTTATGAAAAGGACTATGTATGCAAGAGAGACAGAGAGACTCTCACGTACATAACTAGAATCCAGTAATCACATAACCCATGACTTTCTATCATATGCTTCATCTTTTGGAGAAAAGCTTCAAAAGGCTTGTTCATCCGTAGATTAAATGAACGTGATGACCTTTGTATTCATGCAGCTCCGCTTTTCTGCCTGTGCTTCTGAGCCATCTCCTGTACGAAGGCTTCTTCCAGCCTGGCTGCTTCCAGATTCATTCTGAGCACTTTGTTCTTCACTACTACATCAGTCTTGGGAAGGGGAGGTATACGCACGTATGCACACATGAGTGCATACACGAGGGCATGCACACACACATGAATAATCCTCTGCACTGTGACTGAAAATATTTGAAAGGAGAGCAGCCAGTCCATTCCACGGCAGAACTCCCATTGACTTCACTGGAACAAGGATTTGGGCAGGCAAATCTTCTGAGTTCACTCTTGGATTGGGTAACATGCCAATTCCATTGTAAGCATCCTTCTCAGACACCTCTCCCTTTGCTTTGCCATAGGGAGAAAGGAACCATGTTTACACCTCAAATCTAATCCCTCCTATGCCTGCAGACCCCGTCGACAAGCAGATCTCAATTAGAGGAGAATTGACATTTGTCAAAGCAAGAGAGTAAAAGGGTATTAAGCTTCTTCTGCCTGTTATAGATTATTTCTTCTTGCACTTCACATGAGACCCCTCTAGTGAATCAGTCATGAGGAGAACACATTTCAGGATGATCCACTGATGCAGCAGATTGCCACAAGGCCGGGATTCAAGGTGCAGGCAAAGTGGCTCTCAGCCAGCTGCATCAAAGCTTTAACAAAGTCCATTCGCGACTCATTTTGCTGAGTTTTCCTGAGCTGCCCAAGGACACAGCAAGCCTCCACAGCAGTCTGCTGTAATCCCAGGCTGAGTAATCCCAGCAGCTCAGGAGCCGGTTTGTTAAACTTCACAGTTACCAGAGGTGCATTGACTCTTCAGCTGGCCTGCTGCAAAGCAGCTGCTTCTCTGAAATGATCATGGCAGATCAGGGACCAGCCAAAGAGGACCTTGAATTTGAAATTTCACATTTCCTGAGCAGGGTCCATGTCCTGTCCCTCTCCATACCCACCCACACACACTATCCCATGCATAGCCATTCTGCAGCAGGCACTGCACTGAACAGGGACAGATCTGCATGCCCTGCTCATCATCGAGCTGTGCATGCAGATCTCCACCTGCAGTGTGCATGCGAGCTGTGCATGCGAGCTCCACCTGCAGCGTGTG
Source organism: Gopherus flavomarginatus (assembly GCF_025201925.1). Classification (NCBI taxonomy): domain Eukaryota; kingdom Metazoa; phylum Chordata; order Testudines; family Testudinidae; genus Gopherus; species Gopherus flavomarginatus. The sequence continues at coordinate 4,880,650 of NC_066619.1, read as the reverse complement.
TATTTAGATCCATTGGCCAAACAACTCTCTCAGCCTAAAGGAGGCTGGGGGCAGCCAGAGGGCCTGTAGCCCTTGGACCGTACTAGTGAGTGTAGCGTGGAGGAAGGATGCTGTCCTGCACCCAAACTCACTGCGAACCTCTGAACAGAACTTGGGCCCATGTGGCCTCTAAATTCGTGCCCAACTTGAGACACCCAGGGCCTGATTTTCAGAGGTGCTGAGCAATTGAAGTCAGTGGGAGCAGTGAGTGCTAAACCTCTCTGAAAATCAGGTGCACGGCATCTCAAGGTAGGGTCCCAAAACCAGAAATCACCAAAAGCTGGAGCTGCTTCCGTGCAGCAGAGCTGCTTGGGCTTGGCGGCAGGTACGGCCTTTCGCTCCTGCATATTGGAGCAGGCCTCATGGTGGCTTCTCCCCTCTGACAGTATGCAGCATCTCATGCCATTTTATTCCTGTCTGTTCCTCTGCTTTGAATGCACTTCTGTGGGGTTTTCCTTTCCCTTCTCCATTTGATTTCTCTATTAGTTCCCTTTTTGTTACTTCTCTGCATAACTTCTGGGGCTATTGATGTGCTCAGCTCTCCAGCTCACCACTCGTATGCCAGTGCCCTGGGTTTGGGTCACTGGAAAGCTACCTGGGGATGAACTTAACAGTAGTATTATGCCATTGCATTAGCACATGATGACACTGGATAATGCTAAATAGGCAAATTCTCTGCCAGGGAAGGCCTATTATGGTTCACTTTAAGGACATAGTCTGCTAGAAGGAGGCTGCTAATGGAAGTGAGAACCATTTTATACAGTGTTAAAGTGATAAGACTCATAGACTTTAGGGTCAGAAGGGACCAATATGATCATCTAGTCTGACCTCTTGCACAAAGCAGGCCACAGAACTCTACCCATCCACTTCTATAACAAACCCCTAACCTATGTCCGAGTTATTGAAGTCTTCAAATTGTGGTTTGAAGACCTCAAGCTGCAGAGAATCCACCAGCAAGTGACCCATGCTCCATGCTGCAGAGGAAGGCAAAAAACCTCCAGGGCCTCTGCCAATCTGCCCTGGAGGAAAATTCCTTCCCGACCCCAAATATGGCGATCAGCTAAACCCTGAGCATGTGGGCAAGACTCACCAGCCAGCACCCAGGAAAGAATTCTCTGCAGTAACTCAGATCCCATCCCATCTAACATCCCATCACAGACCACTGGGCATACTTACCTGCTGATAATCAAAGATCAATTGCCAAAATTAAGCTAACCCATCATACCATCCCTTCCATAAACTTATCAAGCCTAGTCTTAAAGCCAGATATGTCTTTTGCCCCCACTACTGCCCTTGGAAGGCTGTTCCAGAACTTCACTCCTCTAATGATGGTGCTTTGTGACCAGAGTAGTTGCATATTTAATGGTGGTTCCACTCCACTCCCTATTTTCTTGTTAAAATGATTCACATCCAGCCAGCATGTACTACAAGAGCACTTGTCCGGAAAGTAACAGCTGGTGCCGTTCACCTCTGCCCATGTAGACTAGCACATTCTGCTTCATTCTGCCGCTGAAATGAGAAAGCACCCTTGCTGGCCCAGTGAGGATTAGATCTGTGAGATTGCTCTGCTGTGGCTTACCCACATTTGCTATTTTCTTTGTGGTTGATCCTCGGACCAAATATGCGCAGGATCTAAGCAGCACTTAATTATTATTTTTTTTACATGACTAAACTGCTCATAAACAGCATAGCTCCATTGGGGAAGGAATAGAAGAATCTAATTAAAGAAAAAATGCACAGCATTTGAATTGCATCAGATCTGACAGCATCTGAGCCACGACCTGCACTGAGATGAATTCTTCCGGATATTTCAAGAAATCCTGTTCTATAAACTGGAGATAGGAGTGTTTGTGTTACCTAAACACACAAGACTTGAATTGTGGAAGTGAAGAAATGTATTATTTATGTAGAGCTACATTTTCAAAAGTAGCTACATGACTTAGGGAGACAAAGTCCCCCTTGGCTTTTGTGATGGGGTTCGAGTCACCACAGTAGCACCTCCTGCTGGCCGTCCTGGGAATTAGCTCTCGTTTCACCAGAGCACCCTTGTCTAGTGGTGTCTCGCCCATTATCACCCTCACCTCCACCTGTAGGACTCACATTGCTCCCCAGACCACAGTGTCCTCTTCTGGACAAAGCCCCACTCGGTTCTCTCTCCACTTCTGGGGGACCCGACAGTCCTCAGTCCAGCCACTCGCCTCAGTAGCAAACTGCAGTCCATGCACTGGCCACTCCCCTTGGTGGCAGGGTGGGAGGACAAAGGGTGGGAACCTGGGCCCGCCCAATACTCCAGGTTCCAGCCCAGGGACCCTATAGCCAGCAGCCACGTACTACCCCATCTCCTACTCCACCGTCTGTTTCCCTGGGCCACTTCCCCGCAGCCCTAGCACCTTCTGCACTCTTGTCTCAGGGCCTCAGTCTGGCAGCCATCAGGCTGGAGCTCCCTCTTGCTCCCCTGACCCTACCCAGTACTGCTCTGCCTGTGGTGCTGTCTCTCTCAACCCTCCTACAGGGCAGCCAGTCCTCTTCTCTTGGACTCCAGGGAGAGACAACTCCTGTTCTGCTCAGCAGCCCTTCTTATATGGGCCATCCTGGCCCTCATTGGCTGCTTCACTAAGCCTTCTCCCTATTGACTGGCTCAGTAAGCCCTCTTCTAATTGGCTTAGTTCTTCACAGCCTCCCCAAGGCTGCTTTAACCATTCTGCCTGTGTGGGGCAGCTGCCCCACCACAGCTTTCAAGGGATTGAATTTCCTAGTCACTTAGGCGCTACTGAAAATGTTACCTCTAGATTCATAGACTCCAAGGCCAGAAGGGACCACTATGATAATCTAATCTGACCTGCATATAACACAGGCCATAGAACGTTCCCCAAATAATCCCTAGAGCAGAGCTTTTAGAAAAATGTCCAATCTTGATTTTAAAATGGCCAGTGATGGAGAATCTACCACGACTCTTGGTAGGTTGTTCCAATGGTTAATTACTCTTTCCATTAAAAATATACCCCTTATTTCCAGTCTGGATTTGTCTAGCTTCAACATCCAGCCATTGGACCGTATTATACTTTTCTCTGCGAGATTGAAGAGCCCGTGATTAAATATTTGTTCCCCATGTAGGTACTTCTAGACTGTAATCATCACCCCTTACATGTCTCTCTCTTAAACTGAATAGACTGTACTTCTTGACTCTATCACTCTAAGGGCTTGTCTACACTTACGGCTAAATCAGCACTGCTGCGACAGACCCACTAAGTCGATGGAAGAGCAGTCTCCCATTGACATCTGTACTCCAGCTTCCTGGGAAGAATAAGGGAATTTGTGGGAGAGCGACACAGTGTAGACACCGCGGTAAGTCGACCTAAGTTATGTAACGTACATAACTGAAGTAGCGTAATTTAGGTTGACTTACAGCTTTTAATGTAGAACAGTCCTTAGGCAGGTTTTCTAATCTTTTCGTCATTCTCACGGCACTTCTCTGACCCATCTCCAATTCATCAACATCCCTCTTGAATTGTGGGCACCAGAACTGGACCCAGGATTCCAGCAGCGGTCACCCCAGTGCCGTCTACAAAGGTAAAATAACCTCTCTGCTCCTACTCAAGATTCCTCTGTTGATGCATCCCAGTATCACATTAGCCCTTTTGGCCACTGCATCACACTGGGAGCTCATGTTCAGCTGATTATCCACTATGACCCCCAAATCTTTTCCAGAGTCACTGCTTCCCAGGATAGAGTCTCCATGACCTACATGCTTTGTTCCTAGATGTATACATTTGCATGTAGTCATATGTGGTGGAAAATTAAGGTAGCCCTGATAATCTAGCCTTTTACTTACTTGGTCTAGGCCTCCCTGCAGCTAGCAGGCCCAAAACCTGAGCTAAGCTAAGAATTGTGCTCCCTAACAGCGGCGGTCAAAGGTTGGGGTGGTGGAAAGCCCTCGAAACAAGAACAATTTGCAAAATATGTATACTGCTTATGAAATACAATAACTGCTTGTGTGAAGCAATTATCTGAAATGAATTCTAGATGTTCCCCCCATCCCCTCCGATTGTGTGGTTGTGCCCTGTAAAGTACAATTGTGTAAGACAATACCCACAAAAGGCAAGGGTATAACCACGGTGGAAAGTACCGAAAAAGACCATAACTCAAATTGCACTCATACTGGGTGGAGATTGTGAAAGAATGATGGAAAGTACCAAGAGACCCTACCTCTCTAATTCCTAATAAGATTGCTATTACCTAAGTGTGTGTAACTTAATTCCTAATATGGATACTCATTACCTAACTGTGTGTAATTTGTTTGCAGTTTTAAGCTTTAAAAGCTGCTGCATGCTTAACATCGGGGAAGCCGTTCCAATGCTGCTACCACCAATGCGTTGGTGTGTTATCAATAAATGGGCCTCAGGCTTGGGTCTCTGAACTAAAAGTGATGCGTGGGTGAATTTTTCCACAACATGTATTAAAAAGCACATTTAGCAAGCGATCCAGATCGTTCTTTCAGTGACCTGCCCTCTTCATTATTTACCAGTTCCCCCAGTTCTTGTGTCATCTGCAAACTTTATCAGTGGTGATTTTAGGTTTTCTTCCAGGTCATTAATAAAAATGTTAAATAGCATAGGGCCAAGAACTGATCCCTGTAGGACTCTGCTAGAAACACCCATTTGATGATGATTCCCCATTTATAATTATATATTGAGACCTTTCAGTTAACCAGCTTTTAATTCATTTAAAGTGTGCCATGTTAATGTTATATCTTTTTAATGTTTTAATCAAAATGTCATGTGGTACCAAGTTCAATGCCTTACAAAAGTCCAAGTCTGTTACATCAACACTATTACCTTTTTCAGACAAACTTGTAATCTCATTTAAAAAAAAAGATATCAAGTTAATTTCACAGGATCTATTTTCCATAAACACATGTTGATTGACATGAATTACATTATCCTCCTTTAATTATCAACTGCTCCATTATCTTGCCTGGAATTAGTGTCAGACTGATGTGTCTGTAATTACCTGGGTCACCCTGTTTTCCCTTTTTTTAAATATTGGCACAACATTAGCTTTCTTCTAGAACTTCCCCAGTGTTCCAAGACTTATTGAAAATCAACATTAACAGGCCAGCAAGCTCTTAGCCAGCTCTTTTAAACTCTTGGATGCAAGTTATCCAGACCTGCTGATTTTAAAATGCCCCTAGTTCACTTTACAAGTGGATACAAACAAGGAGCCAGATCCTCAAAGGTACTTAGGCACCTAAATACTTTTGAGGATCTGGGCCAAGGTCCCTCCCTCGAGCTTATAGTCTTTGGGCCCAAATCTGCCAGGTGCTGAGTGCCCTGAATTTCTAGAGAAGTCTCTCAGTAATGGCATCATGCAGGATTGGGTCCTAAATTAAATCAATAATACAGTGAAAATACCCTAGAATCTTAGTGTGTAGAAGGAAAAGTGGGAAAGGACATTTTCAAACACAAGGACTGCCCTTCTACTGCACTGCAGCCACTAGTGATTCATGAAGCCTCAATGAACATTTTTGAGTCCAATTATTTGTTTTTGATGAACGCATCTTCTAGAATCGCATCCAGTTGGATTTGAAGACTTCAAGAGATAGAGACTCCTCCACTTCTCTTAGGAGTGTGCTCCAATAGTCACCTTCGCTGTTAAAAAATTGTGCTTTATTTCCTGTTTGACCTTGTCTGGCTTCAGCGTCCTGCCACTGGTTCTTGTTATTCCTTTCTTTACAAGACTGAAGAGCCGTTTATGGCCTGACATTTTCTCCTCGTGAAGATACATACGCATTGTAATCAAGGCACCTCTCAATCTTCTTTCTGATAAGCTAAACAGATTGAGTTTTTTTGGTCTCTCACTGGAAGGCATTTTCTCCAGCCCTGAAAAAGCTTTTGTGGGTCTTCTCTGCAAATTTCCACTATCCTTTCTGAAATTGCACCAGACCTGGACAAAGTATTGCAGTGGTGCATTGGCCCACACAGCATAGCACAGGGGTGAATGTCATTTATGGGGAGACTTTAGAATCTGCTCCCTCTGTGTGTCAATAGGGCATAGGACACCTTCCCACTTTGAGATGTGCATTCCTACAGTGCATATCAGAGACTCAGCGCTTGTGTGCAATGGAAATAGGGCCAGATCTGTAAAGGTATTTAGGTGCCTAACTCTGATAGACTTTTAAAGATATGCCCCATAGTAACTAGGGGAAATGCCCATTTGGCTCTTGGGTGGGCTCGGGGAGCGTGATACCATGCACAGGCTTGGGAACTAGGCCAGCTTGAAGGAATTCTGCAGAAGTAAGACGTCCTTCCTTGGAGTGAAGAAAATTCAATTCATTCCCATTCAGCTCAGACCCAGCTCCATCTGTTATCAGGTTAAGCTAGAACACCACGAATTTCACAAGCCAAGCATTCCTTCCCCGAGATTGAGTGTTGCTTTTAACAAACTCTCCTCCTCAGCGCCTGTTCGGGTTGTTTTAATTTGTTCTGCCTGACACTCATTTGTTTCATCAGGGCAGAGCCGTCGTCTCACACTGACATAGCACCAGTTTGCCCAAAGGACCCCAAAGCATTTTGCACTTTCCAGTGCAACCCCTTTGTACTACTGGAGAGCTGGTGTAGTTGGCCCTGGGGGTAATCACCCCAGTGCAAGGGAGATCTTCTTGGAAAGGAGAGTTAGCGTAGAGGCTCCAATTATCATTTTCAGCTCCTGCGGGAGGTGTGGCCAGAGGAAGGGGGTGTGGTTGAATGCCTCTACAGTACTCCAATCCTGAGCTGTGGTTTCAGCCCCTTGGGGCTGTTAGTAGGCAGCATAAATTAGAAGCAAGAAGAAGACCAAGGACAGGGTAGGCCCACTGCTCTGTGAGGAGGGGGAAACAGTAACAGGAAACTTGGAAATGGCAGAGATGCTTAATGACTTCTTTTTTTCTGTCTTCACTGAGAAGTCTGAAGGAATGTCTAATATAGTGAATGCTTACGGGAAGAGAGTAGGTTTAGAAGATAAAATAAAAAAAGAGCAAGTAAAAAATCACTTAGAAAAGTTAGATGCCTGCAAGTCACCAGGGCCTGATGAAATGCATCCTAGAATACTCAAGGAGTTAATAGAGGAGGTATCTGAGCCTCTAGCTATTATCTTTGGGAAATCATGGGAGACGGGGGAGATTCCAGAAGACTGGAAGGGGGCAAATATAGTGCCCATCTATAAAAAGGGAAATAAAAACAACCCAGGAAACTACAGACCAGTTAGTTTAACTTCTGTGCCAGGGAAGATAATGGAGCAGGTAATTAAAGCAATCATCTGCAAACACTTAGAAGGTGGTAAGGTGATAGGGAATAGCCAGCATGGATTTGTAAAGAACAAATCGTGTCAAACTAATCTGATAGCGTTCTTTGATAGGATAACAAGCCTTGTGGATAAGGGAGAAGCGGTGGATGTGATATACCTAGACTTTAGTAAGGCATTTGATACGGTCTCGCATGATATTCTTATAGATAAACTAGGAAAGTACAATTTAGATGGGGCTACTATAAGGTGGGTGCATAACTGGCTGGATAACTGTACTCAGAGAGTAGTTATTAATGGCTCCCAATCCTGCTGGAAAGGTATAACAAGTGGGGTTCCGCAGGGGTCTGTTTTGGGACCGGCTCTGTTCAATATCTTCATCAACGATTTAGATGTTGGCATAGAAAGTACGCTTATTAAGTTTGCGGATGATACCAAACTGGGAGGGATTGCAACTGCTTTGGAGGAAAGGGTCAAAATTCAAAATGATCTGGACAAATTGGAGAAATGGTCTGAGGTAAACAGGATGAAGTTCAATAAAGATAAATGCAAAGTGCTCCACTTAGGAAGGAACAATCAGTTTCACACGTACAGAATGGGAAGAGACTGTCTAGGAAGGAGTATGGCAGAAAGAGATCTAGGGGTCATAGTAGACCACAAGCTTAATATGAGTCAACAGTGTGATACTGTTGCAAAAAAAGCAAACGTGATTCTGGGATGCATTAACAGGTGTGTTGTAAACAAGACACGAGAAGTCATTCTTCCGCTTTACTCTGCGCTGGTTAGGCCTCAACTGGAGTATTGTGTCCAGTTCTGGGCACCGCATTTCAAGAAAGATGTGGAGAAATTGGAGAGGGTCCAGAGAAGAGCAACAAGAATGATTAAAGGTCTTGAGAACATGACCTATGAAGGAAGGCTGAAGGAATTGGGTTTGTTTAGTTTGGAAAAGAGAAGACTGAGAGGGGACATGATAGCAGTTTTCAGGTATCTAAAAGGGTGTCATCAGGAGGAGGGAGAAAACTTTTTCACCTTAGCCTCCAATGATAGAACAAGAAGCAATGGGCTTAAACTGCAGCATGGGAGATTTAGGTTGGACATTAGGAAAAAGTTCCTAACTGTCAGGGTAGTTAAACACTGGAGTAGATTGCCTAGGGAAGTTGTGGAATCTCCATCTCTGGAGATATTTAAGAGTAGGTTAGATAAATGTCTATTAGGGATGGTCTAGACAGTATTTGGTCCTGCCATGAGGGCAGGGGACTGGACTCGATGACCTCTCGAGGTCCCTTCCAGTCCTAGAGTCTATGAGTCTATGAGAGCAGTCTGAGGGCTGCTCTAACTTATACTTCCCACAGTGGCAGCAGGATAGGGAGAACAGAGGTGAGCTTTGCACCACCTTGGCACACCCCTCCCCCATAGCACTGTGTGCTCCTCAGCTGCAGCCAGGGATCTGATCCTGAATGTGTAGAGCAATCACCTCATCACTGAAATGCAGCCATTTCTGGTGGGAGGATAGCATCCAGGTTGCAAGTCAGTGAGAGAAGGGGACGTTTTTGACTAAAGACACTGCTACAAATCGAAACCTGCCGTGAGACATGTAGGTGAAATGTGCAGTTGCTAGAGGTCTTGGCATGTGTGAGACAATGTCTGTCAATTGCAGAGCTGCAGTTGTGTGCAGTTACTGCATTTGTGTGTGCAATTTCTTAACGGTCTCTGGAAAGCCCAGACCCAGTCTCTCACCTTCACAGTAACCACAGTGCACTAAATAGACCAGGTATTCAGACACAAGCAGGGCACTTCTCCCAAGCCGTTATTGTGTGGCTGACATCAGCGAGGCTCGTCCTTTGCCCCTATGCCTGGCGGCTGTGCTCAATCGCTCCGTTCAGGCCCGATTCCGGAGGCTGCAGAAGCCCGGGTCTCCCACTCTGCCCCTGTTGCTAGCCGCATTTCTGATTAGCACCGTTCAGGAGGTCTGTGCTGCCCCCAGCCTCCCCAGACAGAAAACCTGACCGTTGTCCATGCTGCATTTCTCCTGGCCAAGGAGCCTTTCCCCAGCTGGCTACGTAACGCTGACACCCCCCCGTTTTTGATGGGTGGGATCGAACCTAGGGCCTCTGGAGCTTAGTGCATGGCTCTCTACGGCATGAGCTAAAAGCCATATGGCTGTAGAGCAGACTCATTAATCTCTCTCTAAGTGGTCTTGGTGCCACTAGATGGGACAGAGGTATGTGGGTTACAGGTATTTTTACCCGGTTTTAGTGCATCGAGTGCTGTGTCCATTGGAAGGAAGCTGAATGCACTGTCTCCTTTTGCTCTTCATTTCATGGCCCTGTTGGATCTGTTCTGCTCCTTATCCCCGCTCCCCTGAATGTGCTCTCCTGACATCAGCTTCCCTTCGCCCCTTAGCCATGCTGCCCAGCCAGCTGGCCCTTATCTCCCCCGGAATTGGCTGTTCCACGTTACAGAATGAACAGCTGCCATTTGTAAACCTCAGCTCGGAAGACCTGTGACACTGCCCCCTGATCTGCCAGTTGTTTGTGCTGTTCACAGAGGAGCAGATTTGGAAGGACAAATAATGGGATGCTCTGACTTGCCCCCCTCGAAAAAGACCCGTTGGACAGTTTCATTCTTTCAGTGTTACTGGAAAGCTGTCACTTCTCTCATGCTGAGTAACCCCCTGAGGTGCTCACTTTTGGGTTTGCTCTGGTGGCTGCAGAGAGCTGTAATGACCAGTCATCAGTTCCCCTCTGTTTGCATTTTGGAGTGATGAAGGTGTTGGCCCGGGGCCCGGCCATGCTGACTGAGCAGCAGCAGCCTGGGCCCTTGCATGATGAAGAGGTAGGACAGCACGGAGCGGGGATCTTTGCTGTGAGTCTCAGAATGCATCACAGTTTCGTCCCGTGCTAGTCTCAGACTTCAGGCTGTGAAAGATGAACCTCAGCCTCAGCACAGCTTCAGCAGCACATTCACTTATCGCCTCTGAGCACAAAGGAGAAACAACTACATTGCCAGCTTGGAGCTCGTCTGCTGTTGCTAGGAAAGGTTAATTTCCTTTCTCAGTTTGCCCCAGAGGATGAGGTCCCTTCCTGCGGCTCTCACATCCAGCACTGCTGAGCTGATTAAACTGTGGGCATGTGCATGCATGCCACTGCCATCTAGACAGAATCAGATTAGTTCAGCTATGTGTCATAGGCCCCGTACTGCTATTAACGAAGTGCCGTGTGCTATTCCCTAGGCAGTTTTTCTGGAGAAGGAAGGAAAGAATCCTTCCCTATTGAAAGACCTCAGAACAGCAGGGCAGGAGTGGTCTTCGTGTCCTACCCCCACGTTTGGGGAACAGCTGGTGGACACTATGGCAGATGAGCTCTGACTTTTCCATGAATGCATTCCCTGGTCATGCGCCCCTCCCCCCACTGCCACTAGCTAACACCCCGGAGGCAGTCATGGGAGCCAGAGGGAGGGAAGGCCCTGGTACTTTGCCGACGTTTGCTATAGAATCATTCTTGGAGCTGGGACTTGCTGCAGTTAATAAACAGGCCATCAAGCCCTCCTTGGCAAAGGTAACTCATTATGGCTGCTCCCATCATAAGCTAACTTCCACCAATTGTGGTAATGTCTAGGCACCCGGTACCGGCGATGGTAACCTTCACTGTGGGCCTACCTAGGCCTGGGTTCACTGTTCCATCTTCAGAGTGGGGACTGTAGTCGCAGGGCCTGATTCACCACTGCAGTCCCTCATCTCCATCTTGGTCTATCGCTGTTGGAATCAGTGGGGTTGGGGTTATGGAACATACAACTGCAGTAACACAGTGGTGATCAGGCCTGGAATTTTGTGGATACGGCTGTCACCTTTACTGAGCTACAGCAGGTGCAAGCAGATGCCTCTTACCTTGCGGTCTAATGGATCTCCTGAGGCTAATGGTTCATGTGACCTGTGGGCTGGTGCATCAGCCAGCATGTCCTGGAAGCGGAATTTCAGTTTCCGTCTCTTAGGCTTTGTGTATTTTACAAACACTACAGTGTCAACTCAACCTGAATTTTCACACACTCTATAGTTCCTTCCTGAAACCAAGGACCTGCTGCCTGGCTTTTCTCAGTTGAGGTTTGCACCCCTATTCCCTGCTGGTGTATCCTATCCAACCTTCCACCTGGCCCTGACTTCGTGTCTCTCACTGGGTGGGCTCCCTCTTACAGGAAATGCTGCCTCTGAGCTGTCACGTCATCCTTGGTCACCTGATGCAGGTGGTCAGCCAGAGCCTTGGAACAGGGTACTGGGTGGCATGCATATGACCTAGGACCAAGACCTTGTACAGTTCGATAGCTGGGTTCTCTTCCCCAAGCTGAGCTTGTCCTCAGCTCCATCAAGCTTTGTTCTGGGTACCAGCAGCTGCATTGTTCCTGTGTGATGAGTGTTCTGAGGCCGATGGAGAGAGTGAGATGGCCTAACATGTAATTGGGCCTTAGCTTACTAAGAGCTTTGAAGATGAGGACCCAGGACCATGAACTGTATCTGACATGGAATGGGGAGCCGGTGTGGGGAATGATGTACAGCTTTCACACCGACAGTTGTGCTTGACCGGGTTGTTCTTGACCGGCTGCATTTTCTCTGTCTGCCACCATTAGCCCTAAGTAGAGGGCACAACGTTACTCCAGATTTGCAGTAATAAGGGTGTGATCTTTATGGGTGGGAAAGAGGGGGCAGGGATCTTGGCAGCTGCAGGTGGAAAAAGGTATTTCTGGCTACTGCAGTAGCGTGGGTAGCCAGGTGTAGCTCAGAGACCAGTGCGACTCTGACCATCAGTGCATGGATGTCACCAAAAAACAGAGCCATCCTGGATTCTGCAACCTCTTTGTCTCAGCCCTACAACTCGTGCTGAGTTTGAGCCAGCTGCTGGTCACGCAGTTGCTTACTTCTGCACAGTGAGCTACCTGGGCAAAGGTGTTCTCTGTCTCCAACGAGAACGAGATGGTTATCTGCATCGTGTTAGGAGATGGCTGGCTGCTGAGACGGAAACATCTCAATGTCTCCTAATGGTATAGACCAGGGGTCGGCAACCTTTCAGAAGTGCTGTGCCGGGTCTTCATTTATTCACTGTAATTTAAGGTTTCGCATGCCAGTAATACATTTTAGTGTTTTTAGAAGGCCTCTTTCTATAAGTCTATAATATATAACTAAACTATTGTTATATGTAAAGTAAATAACGTTTTTAAAATGTATAAGAAGCTACATTTAAAATTAAATTAAAATGCAGAGCCCTCCCCAGACCAGTGGCCAGGACCCAGCAGTGTGAGTGCCACCGAAAATCAGCTCGCGTGCCGTCTTCGGCACATGTGCCATAGGTTGCCTACCCCAGTATAGACCATGCCTTAGCCATACTGCATCTGACCACACCAATGTAAATAACGTGAGCAACCTGGATGGGAGGCTGTGATGGTATTTTCCCTGCACTCTGTGTGTGGTTTGTTCTCCGTTCAGTACATATCACCACTGACACTTAATCCTGAGGCAGCACACAGGAGTCTTTGGAGTCTAATCTAGCAGTAACTACAGAAAATCCCATCAATACAAACAAAATCTGCACTCTGGGGAATTTATTTATTCTTCACACACAAAAAGAGATAATGGAGTTTGGCATTTAGCGCTGAGCCGTCTCTCCTCCTCTGCCACCCTCCCTCTCCCAATGTTTATCTTTTTGTCAAAACCGGGGAAGTGATAGAGGCATCTGCTCATTTGCTAAAATTACCTCCCAGGCGCCCGTTAAGTTGCTGTTCCAGGGAATTACTCCTGACAGTGTGTAATCCATGCCATCGAGTAAATTCGCTCTGTGAGTCAGCTGGAATCTGTGACGTCCAATTGGGTGGGAGGATTATGGAAGAGGACTGCACTAGGCTCATCACGTGTCGTTTTCCTGGATCAGCCAGGCCCTCATCAGTGTATGACGTGCAGGCAAATAGAGCCCTTTTTAAAATGTAAGTGCTCCCTTTTCTCCCCACTGACGTTGCCTTTCTTTGAACTGGCAAATGGCCCTGTCTGAGCATTTTATTTTTAACAGGAGAGGAGAGCTGGCAGCTGGCTCCTTCTCCTTCCTAATTGCCGCTGTGTCTAGAATCAAGAAGATTGTGACAGCTCCAGCACTTGGTACGGGTGGCGCCTTCTTTTCTTAGGCTCCATTAGGCAGAGCACATGCTACCACCACTGTCCTCGGAACTGTGCATGGGCGAAAGCGCCTGGGTATTGTTTATTCCTGCTGGGCCAGCAGTGAGCTGGCTCAAAACAAACCATCACTGCTGAGCTAGGCGGTCCAAAGTGGCTAGCCCCAACGTAGAGCCAAGTTCTGTTGTGCAGCTCCAGCCCCCGCATGCTGCAAGCCCAGTCAATCTCTTATGCTAAGCCATGTTCGGGGGTATTGGTTGGTAGCTGGAAGGAAAGCCGCAAGGAAATCCCAATCACAGGAAGTTGCTTTGGTGCATGAGCCACGGACAACACCGCGGCGGCGTGGGGCTCAGGGGCGCTGTGTGGGGGACGTAGCGTCTTTCTGATGAGCTGACATCCCAACAGGGAAATATTCCATGGTGCCTCATGCAAGAGAATTGTTATTAATCATTTTTAACATCCAGAAGTTTGCCTGGCACGTTCCGCATACACAAACTCTGCCTTGCAGAGATTCAAATACAGATTTTAGAGCTGACACCATTAGTCAGGTCAATATACATACACTGGGGAGGAGGAGGGTTAACACAAGAGGCTAACAATAAGCTCACTTGGTCACTCAATTTTGACAAGGGACGTGCCGTTTCCATCTAACGATCTGCAGTGAGTGTGTGTGATCACTCATGGCTCGTCGGCCCCATGGCAGCATCATGCCGGAGGGTTTTCAATGAGGAAGGGGATTGGGAAGGTATTTCTTACCTACACTAGTGTAGTGTGGCAGGAGGCACATAGGCAGGAACGGGCGAAGGATACAAGGGGTCTGTGTGGCTGCAAAATGTTAGCCGTGGTGCCAGGACCAGATCCCAGTCTGGGTGCCCACGCTCTGTTGAACAACGCCCTCTTCCCCCACCTGTCCCCCACCTATTTCCAGTTTGAGACGCTATTTTTTGTACTTCCTTCCCTAAACTGTCATGCGGTGCTCGGGTGAGCTGCACAGCCCAGCTGGGGAAGCGAGTCCCCAGGTGTAGCTTTGGAAGGTGGCTTGGAGCCGTTGGGTTGGAATGTGCCATAGGAATAGCTGACCATTGCCTGGTTCTGTCTGCTGGCCGCACCGGATGGAGAGCCCCAGGGAGCTGTGCTGTGCAGACAGCATTTGTCGCCCATGTGCGTGGAGCCCAGCAGCACCCAGGCTCACCGTGGGCAACCAGGGAGATGGATTTGGTGACAGGGCCCCTGTGGAGGCAGGTTGGGGCCAGTGGACTTACTGCTCATGCACTAGCTAAGCAGTGATGAGGGTACGATAACCCTACTGCACAGCCTGATTCAGCACCCACCTTAGCCCTGCAGGGCCCCACCCATCCAAAGCCTGGCTGTTTGGGCTTGATGTGGGGGATGTTGGAGGGGGGCTGCCCCCCAATCAGCCTCAATAGACTTCCCACTGTCACATTCTCTGGGATCAACTTCCTGGCTCAGCAAGGCCAAGAGGCCCTGCTCCCTCCCTGGCCCTGGTGGCCAGGCACACTGTCCCGGGTGAGTTGGTGGGGTCTTTTCTGCTGGGACTTGCTGTTTTCTCTCTAGGAAAAGAAAGGCCAAGAGATTCAGAAGGGCCCTGAGGTGGAGATCACGAAGCTGGACAAGCTGCTAAACCTGGTGAGGGAACCGGCGAACAAGCCCAAGAAGTGAGAGAGAGAAAGGAAGCCCAGCCCGCTCCCAGCTGCACAGTGCCTCCTCTCCGTCCACGTGCCGGGAACCGTCAGGCTCTGCAAACAGGCTCTCCTTTGACGGGCTCCTGTTTGCCATGCAGGTAGCATCCCTCTGAGCCTCCTGTCTCATACGCAGCAGGAACACTGGCTTCCGCATCCAAATAAACGCGTTGAAAGGACGTTAGTGTGCAGAACTGTCACTTGGGCTGTGCTGACTTCGTGCCACCCACAGGCTGGGAGGGGGAGATGGCCACCCTCTGAGACCGTGGCATACCACACAGCCAAGGCCCCATCCTGCAGTCCTTAGGCAGTGTTCCCCAGGACTCCGCTAAGAGCTGTGTCTGCTTCGGGACTGCAGGATCAAGCCCCGACCTGAGTGCTGTGCCACCATCTCACACTTGTGTCCTGGTGGCCTGCTGCCCCCCACTGGCGTCAGCGTTCCCGGATTGGGTGTGGGGTACCACAACAAAGGGGTCGGCATTGTCCAGCTGCTCCTCCCTTCTCCACCCCCTGTCCTGCACGCACCCTTCCTCACTGGCAGACACGCCAGCATCTTCCGCATGCGCTGGCACAGACCTGGCGGGTGATGCCATCTGTCTCCAGCCAGGGAAGTGGTGCAGGGAGCAAGGGCCACCTGCCGTTCCTTCCATCCATGCCTGATTCCACGTGGCTTTTGCAATCCTCAGCCTCACGTACTAAAGAAGAAGCTGCTCTGCAGTTGCTCATGGGAGGGGTTGGGAAGGAGAGTTGTACCCTGTGGGTGTCCGGTGACAGGTTGGGGCTGGCTGGGAGGTGTTGGCTGCCCAGCCTCCAGCGTATAATTCTCATGGGGAGGGAGGTGCTGGCTGCACAAGCTAGGGAGTACCTCAAACCTGGTGTTCCTGGAGAGAAAGGGGCTGCCTCGCTGTGTGGCTGAGCAGGTGATGGACGTGACGAGCTTGCTCTTCGTTGGTGGAGAGGAGGGTGGCTGTGCAGCCTCAGAGCATCACAGCCTTTGCTGGTGGAAGAAGGGGGAGTAGTAGTACCCTAGAGGTGTATCCACACTGGGAAACACTCCCATAGTCCTCTATCATCTCACAAGACAGCAGTAAAAAGCTTCTGCTCCCTTTCTCCACTAAGAGCTTCCATGAGTGGAGAATGAACGTACCTAGAGCAGATGTGTCCCCAGGGGCTGGGGAAAGAAGGAACAAATCCCAAGATGCCGGTGTAACCCACACACCTTCTGGCTGTGGTGCTCTGTCCCATCTAGTGGCATCGAGACCACTTAGAGATTAAAGCGTGTGCTCTGCAGCCTTAGGTAAGAGCCAGTTGGCTTTTAGCTCATGCAGTAGAGGCTCATGCACTAAACTCCAGAGGTCTCAGGTTCAAGCCCACCTGCCGACAACCAGGGTCTGTTGGTGTTACACCTGGACGTGTGCCCTCATGAAGTAATGTTGTACGGCGAGGCTGGGGGTGTCTGTGGAACCAACAAAGAGCTGTGCCTCACTAAGTGCTGGTCTCTTCCTGGGCAGAGGAAGAGACCCAGGCTTGGAGCCCACCTCTTTCCTTAGCATCCTGCTATGAACTGGAGGAGAGAGGGAGCAGAGAGGGAGAGGCGCAGACACAGCCTCTGATGTGGCTGGTATGATCCTGGCCCAGCACCAGCTCAATAGAGAAAAGTCACAAAAATGATTCGAGGGTTGGAAGACATTCTGGACGATGAGAGACTTAAAGAGCTCAAGCCGTGTAGCGCAAAAGGAAGATCAAGGGGGGACTTGCTTGAGATGTCTGAGTACCTTTATGGGAAGAAAATCCCAAGCACCAAAGTGCTTTTGAATCTAGTGCCGAAAAGCAGAACCAGAACCAACAGCTCAGAGTTAAAGCCAGAGAAATCCAAATGAGAAACAAGGCAAAGATTTTTAACAAGCGTGGGCGGTTGGCCATTGGAACAAGCTCCCAAGAGCAGTGGTGGATTCTCCATAAGAACATAAGAACGGCCATACCAGGTCAAACCAAAGGTCCATCTAGCCCAGTATCTGTCTACCAACAGTGGCCAATGCCAGGTGCCCCAGAGGGAGTGAAGCTAACAGGCAATGATCAAGTGATCTCTCTCCTGCTATCCATCTCCATCCTCTGACAAGCAGAGGCTAGGGACACCATTCCTTACCCATCCTGGCTAATAGCCATTTATGGACTTAACCACCATGAATTTTTCCAGTTCTCTTTTAAACGCTGTTATAGTCCTAGCCTTCACAACCTCCTCAGTAAGGAGTTCCACAGGTTGACTGTGCACTGTGTGAAGAAGAACTTCCTTTTATTTGTTTTAAACCAGCTGCCTATTAATTTCATTTGGTGACCCCTAGTTCTTGTCTTATCTCTTCAAGTCTTTAAATCCAACCTGGCCGCCTCTCTAGAGGATGCGTTAGCGAGACACAAGTTATTGGGCTCAAGGCAGCCAGCCAGACTAGATGATCGAATGGCTACTTTTAGCCTTAAAATCCCAAATTGAAATCTGACCATCAGTAGCTGACTGTAGCAAGGGTTGGTGCAGTCTTGGCCCAGATCCGACTCAGATAGGTGCTTTGCTTTATTTCTTGGCTTGTGCCGGTTTCTCCTCTTTCTGGCTGAAATAAAATGTCTGGAGTAAATGCAGCAAGACGTCAGCTGGGATTGTTAGTACTCAAGTGCCCATCCTGGGAGGCAAGTCGGGGGCTCTGTGCTGTGAGGAGAAAGAGCAAAGAGATGGGGACTTAGGCCCAGGCCTTCACATTGTGGTTTGCAGTGTTCTGGTAGCTGTGTTGGTTCCAGGACAGGAGAGAGACAAGGGAGGTGAGGTAATTTGTTTTATTGGACGAACATCTGTGGATGGAAGGGACAAGCTTTGGTGCACCTCAGTTCTGTGTAGCTTGGAAGCTTGTGCCTCCCACCAGCAGAAGTTGATCCAATAAAAGATATCACCTCCCCTACCTTGTCTTTCTCAGATCTTCCAAGGTATTTAGGCTCCCAACTGCCAGTGAAGTCAAGGGGAGTTAGGAGTGTAAATACCTTTGTAGGGGTGCTGGAACATAAGGGACCAGGGGGCCTGGCCCATCCTCTTTTTGCCTGGCTCCCTGCCCCTCCTCTTCCCTCTGAGGCCTTGGGGAGAAGAGGAAGGGCAGGGGTGGGGCCACAGAGGGGAAGGGGCTTCATGCCCCTCCCCCCCTTTAGGAAGACTCCGTGGCCCTGACCAGGCCTCAAGTGACTGACAGGTACCCAAGGCCATGCAGATGAGGAGCTGAGCATCTTAATCACAGATGACAGAGAGGGTTCCGGTTGGGACAGAGGCTCCGGGGGCCGACAGAGCGGCTGTTACAATTACACACACAAAGGAACAGAGTCACATTTGACACTAGTGAAACGCCACTGACTCAAGAAGTACCCCAGCGATGGATTTGACCCAGTTCATCCAAAAGGCTGTTGGGACCATAGTGTGTCCCCAGAGCTGAGAGGGGGGAGAGCCGGCAGCACCTAAGCATCCTGCTTTGTCTCCGATTCCCCACCACCAGCATGGCTGCAGCAAGCAGCAGAGGTAGCTTATGCCAAGGACACAGGCTCGCTCTGATTCCACTCTTGTGGCACATGGAAACGGCAGCTAGCTGCAAGGCCGCTTCTGCTGCAAAGTTCAGCTCAGGACCCAAGCTCTAGGGGTGATTCAGGGCCATCTTTAAGACTGGGTGGAGTCCCCAGCCATTAGGGGACCAGAGCCCTAAAGGGTGGGAATAATCTTTGAACAAGGCTGATTGGCAATACACAGAGCAAGGAAATCCCCACCCACAAGAGCACAAGGTGTTGATGGCAGATATGGATGTGTTTCCTCCTCGCAGTCCCTGGGATCCCTGCAGATCCTCAGCCATTCATACGCTCAGTAGCACGTTGAACCAGCCTGGGTTTCACATACTCAATCTCTCCTGCGGATCGCAGCCCCTGGCTAGAGAGGGAGGCACCCCTCAAACCAGTCTTTGTCATGTCACTCCACCCACTGGCGCTGATTCACTCAGGGCTTTATTTAGCTCAGCTTAATAGTATGTCTCTGAGAGGTCTGAGTAATGCATGACCTTGTCGTCCCTGCACGTTTCAGGGCATAACCAAAGCACAGCAGGTGGCTCCGCCCAGCTCTTTGGAGAACCTAAACAAATGCCTTTTAAAGCCTTCCACTGGGCCCGTCTTTCAACCAGCAGCCTAGAGCAGCAGCCTCATCCCCAGCGATGGAGGGTCCCTTCTGTTTAAGGAGGGGTTTTAAAAGGCACACAGTGGAATTAAACGCTCACTGGCTTTCAGTAGGAGTGAGGGCATGGAGCTGCCTCTTTCCTCTTAGCCTATGGACAATCACCCCCTAACCAGGTCGTCTTCTCTCATCATACAGTCCAGAATTGCCCCATGGCATTGGCCCAACAGCGCCCGTGTCCCTCAGCGCCCATCCTCACATCCTCTGCTAGCTGGCCTCTGGCTGCTCTCTGGCTTCCTGCTAAGTCTCCACTCTGGAGGGCTCCAATACTTCATCACGGCAGGCGCCTTCTGCCAGTGTTCTTGGTTCTTTCCCACGGGTGCCCTGAAAAGACAGGGCCTGTGTCACTGAGCAGTAAGACTTTCTGCCTGTATTTAATCACTGCACCTCCAGTCTCCCCTCCATCCTCTGTGCTCCAGCAGTGCCCCACTGCAAACAGGGCAGCACCCAGAGCCACGTAGTGGGTGGCTTTCCTGGCACTGGCCAAACTACGGCTGGGCTGGGCTGGGCTGGGCTGGGCACGCCAGCTGTACTGGGCATCAAACAGCAGGCAAATAGAAACACAGAATCATAGGACTGGAAGGGACCTCAAGAGGTCATCTAGTCCCGTCCCCGGCACGCATGGCAGGACTAAGTACTACATAGACCAGGGGTGGGGAAAATACGGCCTGCGGGCCAGATACAGCCCATCTAACATTTCTGTCTGCCCCACCAGGCTCTTTGGCTGCCCCCTTGCAATCTCTGGGCTGCTAAAAGTCCAGTGGGGCGCTCAGGCCAATGGGAGCTGTGGGGGGTGGTGTTTAAGAGTGCGGGCAGTGCACGGAGACCTGCTGCCCCCTCCTCCCAAGGGGCGTGCAGAGACGTGCCACGGTGCCAGCAGTCGGCCACTTCCAGGAGTGACGTGGGGCCACAGCATGCAGGTAGCCTGCCTGAGCCCTGATGCACCGCCAGCCGGGAGCCACCTGTGGTAAGCACCTTCTGGCCAGATCATGCACCTCACACCCCCTCCTGCACCCCAACTCCCTGACCCAGGTCAGAACCCTCTCCTGCACTCAAACTGCCTCCCAGACCCCGCTCCCCCTCCTGCACTCCAATCCCCTGCCCCAGCCCAGAGCCCCGTCCTGCACCAAACTCCCTCCCAGAGCCCTCACCCGTCACCCTCTCCTGCACCTCAACACTCTGCCCCAGCCAGGAGCTCCCTCCTGCACCCAAACTCCCTGCCAAACCCTGCATCCCCTCTCCTGCACCCCAACCCCCTGCCGCAGCCTGGAGCTCCCTCCTGCACCCAAACTCCCTGACCCAGGTCAGAGCCCTCTCCTGCACTCAAACTGCCTCCCAGACCCCGCTCCCCCTCCTGCACTCCAATCCCCTGCCCCAGCCCAGAGCCCCGTCCTGCACCAAACTCCCTCCCAGAGCCCTCACCCATCACCCTCTCCTGCACCTCAACACTCTGCCCCAGCCAGGAGCTCCCTCCTGCACCCAAACTCCCTGCCAGACCCTGCATCCCCTCTCCTTCACTCCAACCCCCTGCCGCAGCCTGGAGCTCCCTCCTGCACCCAAACTCCCTGCCAGACCCTGCATCCCCTCTCCTTCACTCCAACCCCCTGCCCCAGCCTGGAGCCCCCTCCTGCACCCAAACTCCCTCCCAGACCCCGCATCCCCTCCATTAATATAGTAGAAATGTGTGGCCCGTGACGACTCACCAAATTTGTGGAGTGGCCCCCCTGTGAAAATTATTGCCCCCCCCCGATCTAGACCATCCCTGACAGGTGTTTGTCTAACCTGCTCTTAAAAATCAACAATAACAGAGATTTCAAAATGTCCCTGGGCAATTTATTCCAGTGCTTAACCACCCTGACAGTTAGGAAATTCCTAATGTCCAAACTAAACCTCCCTAGCTGCAATTTAAGCCCCATTGCTTCTTACCCTGTCCCCAGAGGCTAAGGAGAGCAATTTACTCCCTCCTCCTTGTAACAACCCTTTATGTAGTTGAAAACTAGTGTCATGTCCCCTCTCAAGGCTTAGCTACACTCAAAACTCCAAAGCGCTGCAGCGGGAGTGCTCCCACGGCAGTGCTTTGCAGTGTGAGTGTGGTCGCGGCGCCAGCGCTGGGAGAGAGCTCTCCCAGCACTGCAGGTACTCCACCTCCCCATGGGGATTAGCTTACAGAGCTGGGAGCCAGGCTCCCAGCGCTGGGGCACTGTTTACACTGGCACTTTACAGCGCTGTATCTTGCAGCGCTCGGGGGGGTGTTTTTTCACACCCCTGAACAAGAAAGTTACAGCGCTGTAAAGCGCCAGTGTAGCCAGGCCTGTGTCTTCTCTTCTCCAGACTAAACAAACCCAATTCTTTCAATGTTCCCTCCTAGCTCATGTTTTCTAGACCTTTCATCATTTTTGTTGCTCTTCTCTGGACTTTCTCCAATTTGTTCACATCTTTCCTGAAATGTGGCACCCAGAACTGGACACAACACTCCCGCTAAGGCCTAATCAGTGCGGAGTAGAGCAGAAGAATTTACTTCTCATGTCTTGCTTACAACACTCCTGCTAATACTGCCCAGAATGATATTTGCTAATTTTGCAACAGTGCTACACAGTGACTCATATTTAGCTTGTGATCCACTATGACCCCCAGATCCCTTTCCGCAGTGCTCCTTCCTAGGCAGTCATTGCCCATTTGTGTGTGTGCAACTGATTGTTCCTGCCTAAGTGGAGCACTTTGCATTTGTCCTTATTGAATTTCATCCTATTTACTGCAGACCATTGCTCCAAATAAAAGCAGTAATGCAGCCAGTGACAAACCACCAATCAGAGCTACGACTTTGTCTGCTGAAAAGCCTGGGAGAGTTCACAGTGTCAATCCCTCTCCCACTCCCCTGCCTCATACACGATGTCATTTCCACTCACATGTCTGTGGGCCTTGCCACTGTGTCAATGGGCCCCAGCCCCCAGGTGTGGCTGAAGTAGGTACACTCAGGCTTTGCTCACCAGTGTCCATATGTCATTGCAGTCCAGGCCCGATCCAGTGGAAGGCTGGACCGTAGCATGAGACCGTGGATGCTGTCTCACTCCTTTCACCAGGGGCACTTTGGCTTCATTGTTGGCTGAAAAGTCTGCACACGTCTGAGAAGCTGATGCAATCTTTTTCCTGCCCTCCCTCCCCATGTGGGACACTGGAGTAAGCAGGTTTTTCACTCTGTCTCCAGCCCTTGGGCGAATTGTCTGGGTTTGGCCTGCCTTGTGCCGCTCAATGTCCTGCGTCCAGTCTGTGGTCACGGCTTCTCTTTGGGAGTGTCTGCCATGACAGGGGCATGGTACTAGCTGCCATGAGCCTTCTGGGCCGGGCTCGGGAGCAGGCCAGTGTGGTCCCAGCTTGGATTTGCTCTTGGCTTGAATCTCAATTGTATCGCGTCTGGCACCTTGTACCTTTTCCTGCCTTGGTTGGTTCTTCTGCTCAGAAGGTCTTGCTGGGTTTTTTTGTTCCTTTGTTTTTGCTGTTGAGCAAAGACTTGTGGGCTGAGATGGGGCTTTCATTAGCATAGCCTTTTAGCTGCTCTCCTGCTTTGAGGCAGAGGGATTATTATTTGCTGCTTTGATTGAGCTAGCACAAGAAGCAGAATCTTCCTGTCTGCATGTTGATTAGCGGGGGGGAACCGGGCCGGGTCTGCTCTGCAGCTATGATTGCCAGCGTCCTGTGGGCGTTTAGGGGGAGCAGTGCTGTTTGGGGGGAGGGGGCAGTGTTTGCTGAACATCCACCATGAAGGGATCCACTGGGGTTTTGTTCCAACAAATGTAACTGACTATTAAAGTTGGGTCCCAAACTTCCCTCCTGTTTCCTAGAATGAGCTGACTGGTACAGCTCAATTGCATTAGTACTAGTTTTACTGGGGCGCTATCTAGTCATTTCTGTAGAGCTTGGGAGGTCTGCAGAGCTTGGTCTTTAACTCTGATAGCCCATCAAAACTCCTCAATCCTTTATTATGAGGCCCAGAAATGTAGCAGTCAGGCTGCATTCAAATCTCCACAGCCCACTGACAATATTGTCATCGGTTAGGTGTTTGTTTCTGATCTATCAGAACTGTTTTGCTCCAGATTGGCATGTCAGCTCCATGTATAAATAGGGGCATTGCCAGCAGATCAAGGGACATGATCATTCCTCTCTATTTGACATTGGTGAGGCCTCAGCTGGAGTAGTGTGTCCAGTTTTGGGCCCCACACTACAGAAGGGAAGTGGACAAATTGGAGAGAGGCCAGTGGAGGGCAACAAAAATGATTAGGGGGCTGGAGCACATGACTTATGAGGAGAGGCTGAGGGAACTGGGATTATTTAGTCTGCAGAAGAGAAGAATGAGGGGGGATTTGATAGCTGCTTTCAGCTACCTGAAGGGGGGTTCCAAAGAGGATGGAGCTCGGCCGTTCTCAGTGGTACGAGATGACAGAACAAGGAGTAATGGTCTCAAGCTGCAGTGGGGGAGGTATAGGTTGGATATTAGGAAACACTATTTCCCTAGGAGGGTGGTGAAGCACTGGAATGGGTTCCCTAGGGAGGTGGTGGAATCTCCTTCCTTAGAAGTTTTTAAAGCCCGGCTTGACAAAGCCCTGGCTGGGATGATTTAGCTGGGGATTAGTTCTGCTTTGAGCAGGGGGTTGGACTAGATGACCTCCTGAGGTCCCTTCCAACCCTGATATTCTGTGATTCTATGTCAGCCCCATGTACTCATGTCAGGCCCATGTATCCTGTCAGCCCCATGTACTCATGTCAGGCTCATGTAGCCTGTCAGCCCCATGTACTCATGTCAGGCTCATGTAGCCTGTCAGCCCCATGTACTCATGTCAGGCCTATGTCAGGTCAATGCACTCCTGTCAGCCCCATGCTCACACACCCCACTGACTGCGTACCCACAACCACAACTGCACACACATCCCTCCACAGTAGCATGTGCCCACACACCCTCTCTTGTCTGTGCCCCATGAATGGAGTGGCAGCTGCCAGCCAGCCCTGCTGATCTGCAGAGCTGGGCTGCTGGTCCCCAGGGCGCTGACCGCCGAGGCGCTCCAGCTCTGTGCTCATGCATGACTCAGCTTGACTCCATGCCAAGCTGGTACCACTGCAGCCTCTCTTAGAGCTGCTGCTTTCTCAGCCATGGCTGTCTCCAGGGCTTAGCCCTGTTGGTTTTGTTCCCCTCCTTAACCTGGCCTTGACCCGGCAGGGTGCTGATTGCTGTCTGAGCACTGTCAGCCCCCACTGAGTTCAGTGAGCGCTCAGCACCAGAGCGGATCAGGCCCTCTACATGACTGATACTGAGCCCTCCCTGCTGACACCCGCATGCATTTGCCTGGCTGAAGACAGCCCACAGGCTGGGCCCCAGCAAGGGGCATAGGTGACCACAGCACAGACGCTCCAGACCCCACATTCCTTGCCAGCCCCACTCACACCCTGGCCTGCTTGCTAAGAGCCAGATTTAAGGCAGTGATGAGGAAGCAGCATTCCAGTGTCTAAGCCACCCAGCACACCCAGTCCTAGAGCAGCAGTGTCCCAGCTTAAAGACCCTGGGAGCCCACCTTCCTTGGGGTCTTGAGTGAGCAGACATCCCAATATTATTGGGACAGTCCCGATTTTACCCCATTTGTCTCACGTCCCGACGCCCTGCATCTGGATAGCGGGGACAGACTGCTCACCATCACCACCATTGTCCCGGTGCTGGCATGGCGGCACTTCCTGGGGCAGCTCCCACCTGCCCACCAGCAGGAGCCTGCAGTGCAGGCAGCCCCTAGGCACAGGAGCATAGGGGTCTACACGTGCTGCACCAGCTCCCTCCTACCCAATCAGAGCTGTGGGGATGGGGCTTGCAGGCGCCAGCAGTGGGCAGAGAGCCCTTCGCCCCCCCATGCCACCCCACCTGACTCATCCCTACCCTAGGAGCCAGAGGGACTCCCCACCTTGCCCCCCCCGGAGGTCCCTCTGGCTCTTAGGGTTGGGTCAGGGCATGGGGGCAGTGCAGGCGGCCCCTAGTCACAGGAGCATAGGGGTCTACACGTGCTGCACCAGCTCCCTCCTGCCCAATCAGAGCTGTGGGGATGGGGCTTGCAGGCGCCAGCAGTGGGCAGAGAGCCCTTCGCCCCCCCCATGCCACCCCACCTGACTCATCCCTACCCTAGGAGCCAGAGGGACTCCCCACCTTGCCCCCCCCCCGGAGGTCCCTCTGGCTCTTAGGGTTGGGTCAGGGCATGGGGGCAGTGCAGGCGGCCCCTAGTCACAGGAGCATAGGGGTCTCCATGTGCTGCACCAGCTCCCTGCTGCCCAATCAGAGCTGTGGGGATGGGGCTTGCAGGCGCCAGCAGTGGGCAGAGAGCCCTTCGCCCCCCCATGCCACCCCACCTGACTCATCCCTACCCTAGGAGCCAGAGGGACCTGCTGCCCCAGGTAAGCACCGCCAGGACCCCCCACCTTGCCCTCCAAGAGATCCCTCTGGCTCTTAGGGTTGGGTCAGGGCATGGGGGCAGGGAGCTCTCTGCACGCTGCTGGCGCCTGCAAGCCCCACTCCGCAGCTCCGGCAGCTCCCATTGGCGCTTTTCCCAGCCCATGGGAGCCATGGAGCTCGCGCTTGTGACAGGCGCAGCACGTGGAGAGAGCCAGAGAGACCTGCCAGATCCTTCCCAGGAGCCGCCCCAGGTAGGCCCCACCGGGACCCCCCACCCCCGGCAGGCCCCTCTGGCTCTTAGGGTTGGGAAGAGGTTAGTGTAACCCTATAATTTAGTCGGGGGCGGGGCGTGACACTCACTGATACCAGACCTCTGTGACTTGGTTTGCTTCAGCCACTGACGGCTGAAGGCAGGACTGGAACCTTCCCCTCTGTGACTGCGGCTGGGGCTGGACCCAGGGCTACAACAGGGACCCTTCGCCGCCCCCTCCACCCCCGACCCTGCAACTGTGTCTGACTTTGCAACCAGGATCCTGCACCCCTGTCCTGCGGCTCCAGCCAGGGAGACGGAGCCCTGTGCCCCTGGCCCCGTGGCTTCTGCTGGAGCTAGGGCCAGGAATCCTTGCCCCGTGGCTTGTGGTGTGGGCTGCAGCAGGGGCCGTACACCCCTCTTGCAGCTTCCTAGGTCTGTGCGCCCCCTCTCATGGCTCTGGTCGGGGCTGTGCATCTGTGGCTCGCCCACCCCCCTCGCCCAATGTGTCCTGATAGTTCACTCTTGCGATCTGGTGACTCTACCGGGGTCCCAGCCTGGGATGGAAGGGAGACGAGCCTTGCTCCATCACTGTGGTAACTAGACTCACATTCCTCCTGGAGGCCACACCCTGTAAGTGTAATATGTGAGGCTGGCACTGCGAGCAATGTGTGTAGCCTCAGCCATGCAGCCAAAACCCCAACCCCATGCGCTTACCACACACTGACCTGGCCTCGCCCTGTACCCTCTGCCTGCAGCGCTTGGGAGCACATTCCCCTGGGAATCGGGCCCTAGATTTCATCTGGCTCAGTGACAAATCAAAGCAGAGCACATGGCGGATTCCTATTTACTATGATAGTTTTATTAGTCTAGTAAGAACACAACCGCAAAGGGACGTTACACCTGACGGTGCGTTATTACCATGAGAAGCCAAAAGGAAACATAGTCACGTTGCCTCTCTGCAAGTGAAAACAAAAGCCACCTGGCTGAGGCGCACAGATCCAGCCCCAGGGGACCCTGCTGGCAACCCAGCTGCGTTGGGCATACAACCCAGACCCGACACACACGTGCTTATTGCAACAGCTGTGCTGGCCGGGGGCAGGTGGGGGGGCAGGGGAAGAAGAGTTGATGACTGCACCAAAGACCCCTGCGAAGGCCTTTGTCTGATGAGCAGCTACCTATTGCTTGGCTGTAAACTTGGCTGCAGGTGATTTACTGAGGCTCTGATAATGCACAGTGCTAAGTGAGGGCAGGGGATGGATGGGGTGGGCACTGGGGCCAGGGGGGGCCTACGCTGGCCTGTGAATGCTGATGCTTTCAGGGGAAATTGCCTGTAATCAGCAAGATGGTTAGGTGCAGGAATTCCTGTTCATGACCCCTGGCTGCTAATGGAAGATCCTTTCACGTATTCTCCTAGGTCTCTCAGGACTCCTGGCCCAGGAGCTGCAGTAACACTGTGTTCCCCATGCCTGCCCCGATAGAAAGCAGAGCTGCACCTCTAGCTGACATGGCTTAAGCTGGCAGCAGCCAGGTAGGACAAGCCCAGTGTGATCTGCTGGGCTGATCCCTGCCCAACATTTCAGGTGTGCCCTGGGAGCCTCCAGCTGCTGAGCGTGCCAGAGACAATGTGCTTGCTGGGTAGCTGGCAGGTCCAGCTACAGCATGTCTGTTGTGCAGTTTGCACAGCGCCGGCCAGTCCAAGTGCAGCTGGACGTTTCAGACACACACAGACAACGTCGCCGTTCAACTGGACGGGCCAGGCATGGCCAGATCCAAAGCACCTGGTAAACGGTCCAGCTACCCTTGCTGCTGGCCGGATTGGGGCAAGGACATGCTCTCCTTTCAAAAGTTCACTCTCTATACAGAGTGCTGTAACCCGAACACCTGGGCATGACATCACAGCGGGCTGGCAAGGCGACGCATGTGATATCACAGCCACTGGGGCCTGACCTCGGGCAGGAATACGCAGCAGGAGCCCACTGAGTGCTGATAAAAAGCCAGGCTCAGAGGCTGCAGCAAACCTCACTAGGCCTGAGGGGAAACCCGGACCCCAGCGAGTGGGAAATTGGTCTTAGGAAGTGACGCCTCAGCTGTTAATGAGACCCTACTATGGGGCTGAGGGTGCAACCCTCCAGAGAGGGCAGAAGGGCCAAGATGGGAAAAAAGGAGCCACATGTTCCTAAAAGGTCACTTTACAGCAGCAGCCTAGAGCCTCCCAGCAGCAGTGCCCTGGCAGCCAGCACATCTGCTCCCAGCAAGGCTGGGACTTTCCACAAAGGGAGGGCAAGGGCAGGCGGCACAGAGAGCCCACGGCCGGGGGCACCAGCACCATTAACGCTCCCAGCTAGTCCCATGGCAGAAATCCTCATCGCGTGTGTCCAACCGTACAGCCGCAGGAAACAGAGACACTGACTACAAAGGGGGCACCCTTCTCCTCCCAGCTACCTGGCCAGCTTTCTCCTCTCCCTCCTGGACTGGTTGTGCCACGAGGGAGCAGCCAGGAACAGCCAAATCCCACCAGGCTGGCAGCAGGGCAGAGCTGAATTTCATGGCGTTCGGTGCAAATGACAGAACTGTAACAAGGAGAGATGGGAGACGCAGGCTAGGCTTGCCCAACTCCCAGACTGCACAGAGTCCATGGGTGTTTGGGTGCAAGCACGTTGGGCTGGAAGAGACACCCCTGCTGCGGCTGGTGACTGGGTGTGCCTGGCTCCATGGGCTGAGAGAAGGGATGGGATGGACACAGCTGAGCAGGCTACTCCGTGACACTGGGGCTGCCTCCGACCCCGAGGAGAGTTCTGAGGGGAGTAGTGGGGTATGGGAAGGGGCCAGCAGCTCTCCCCAGCTCCAGCATCCCCTTGATTGCAGTGGGAATTAGGCACCTGAATAGCTTTGGGGATCATGCCCAAACCATCTGACTCCAGAGCTCTTTCGAGCCAGGCACAGCCCCAAATGAACCCACCCAGCTCCCTTGTCTATATTTAACGACCGAAAGCTGCCTGCTGCCGGCTGGCCGCCCACGCAGGGTTTGTCAGCGCACAGACTCTGGCGGCTGCTTAGCGTGGCGTTCACACTGGTGACGGCGTCCGGCTCACAGTGCCACATGGGCTGGGGAAGCCAGGACTTACGGTTGGTCCCTGCAGCTGCTGGCACCTTGGAGGACACCACCCCAGGAAACAGGCTGAAGGCGGCTCTCCCTCTCAGCTAGATGAGGCTTTGGAGAGAGCCTGCTCGCCCTGGGGTGCGTCCTGCCATGGAGGATCACCTGCCAGTGCCCCTACCCATCGGGATGGTTTGCAACCCAGGCAGTGCAATGGGAGGGGCTGGAAGACCCCCCCAAACGAGGGTTCCTTGGTGCAGCCTCACTCCAACCACAGCAAGGACAGAGTCCAGCTGGTCCTGAGGCAGAGGGGCCCCGAGTGCGAGAGTCCTTTGGTGGAAGGCCCAGCCTGCCTCCCACACTCCCTCCCAAGCTCCGCTCAGTCTCCTCATCATTTCGAGTCACTTCCCCCGGAGCGGCCGCTCGGCAGAGTCCCCTCATCAGGGCACCCCCACCCAGACACGCTCACAATCCCTTCTCCCTCGGTGGGCTGCTGTGAGGGAACCAATGCCGGATGGCCTGGCCGCTCAAACTCCTCGGTCAGGTCCAAGGCAGGACACGCAGCTTCCTGAATGCAGGCCTGGGGGTCTCTGGGGGGTCTGGCTTAGAAGCTAGGTGGTGGAGAGAGCCCAGGGGACCAGCCATCAAACCTTCCTCAGCACCCCAGCTGTCCTGGGCCATGGAGGGACTCAAGGCTGGAGCAGGTATTTCTCCTCGTTCTTCGTCTCGTCTGCGTCCAGGCTCTTCTTGGGGCAGGACGGGGTCCTGCAGGCCTTGCACAGAATCAGGAAGAGGATGAGGATCAGCAAAGCGATGACGCAGTTGAAGAAAATCGCAATTACTGCTCCGGTGGACAGCCCTGACCCCATCGCCGCTCCCTGGGAGGCAGTCAAGGGAGAGGCCGCTCACTCCCCTGGGAAAGGCAGGCCTCCCTTCTGCCCATCGACCCCGGGGCGTCTGCCTGCTCTGGGAGAGACCCCTGGCCCAACGACGGAGATGGCTGTGCGCACCCCAAATGCATTGGCAGCGGAGGAGGTGAACGGCTGGGTCTAGAAGTGGTCTTGAAAGCCCAGCTCCAGGCAAGCCCCAGATGTTTTCTGCTCTAAAGCCCAAGTCTCATTCCAGAGGTTAGCAGGGGTCGTCACCTGGGGAGGAGCTTTCCCCTGTTGGGGGGATGAGGAGAGTGTAGCCAATCTCTGTCTCCTCCCAGTATGGGGGCTGCTTTAGATCCCAACTCCCCTCTCCTTCACCATGACACATGTGATACAGTGCTGCCCCCCACCCAGCGATTCACTTGCACTGGGGCCGCAGGCGGTGGCAACGGCAGGATCGGATGGTGCTGGAGTCCCAGGGAGCTGGGAGCGGAGAAAAGCAGCCCAGATCAGGAGGCGTGGCAGCCACGGAGCTCTGGCCTCTGCAGCGGGGCAGGACGTCGGCTGCTGTTGCTCCCCCGCTGCTCTCTGAGCTGGAGGACAGTCATGGCTGGTTCTCCCAGAACTTCCACCGTCCCATCTCCAGCAGCTTCGGTCCCGGCTGTGATGCCGAGGGAGTCGCGTCCCAGTGTCTCACCCTTGTGCCTGGGATGGTAAAGATAAGGACAGTGTCATTAACTTGGCAAGTGATGCTTGGCTCACTGGATAACATGCACTGGCAGGCATCAGGCTAACTCCCTGCAGACTGAGCCCCATGGCAACAGCACCCACCACCTCAGCCGGCCCTGCTGCTAGGAACTTCTGCAGCCCCAGCTCCCTGCCGGCTCTTGAATGCACCTGGGTCTGGGGGCAAACAACATTAATTCACATGGGGAGGCAGGCCCTGGAGCCCGCCCCCTCCAGCTCGCCCTCATTCCCCCCCGGGGAGCGGTGGTAATGCCCCAGTGGCTCATAGCCCTGCATCACCACAGCAGCGTGTCCCCTGGCAATCAGGCGCATCGGCACCCTGAAGACAGCTAGGTCGCTGGGGCTCCTCCCAGGTCTCACCTCAGACTGATCCCCACACGCTGCGGGTACACGTGCCTCGTCCTGCCGCGCGCCCTGGTGGGGCGAGCAGAGTTCACGCGCTCTCTGGGGAGCTGAGCCAGCCCACGCAGCAGGCACTGCCATAGCCAGTGGCTGCAGCAGGAGGCTAACGCAATTTTCATTACTTCCAAGGCAGGTCAGTGAGTAGGGTGTACTTGGAGGGGCAGGGAAGGAGGACAGACTGAGATGTTGCCAAACAGGATAAAGCAGGGGTGAGCAAGCTACAGCCCATGGGCAGGCCTGCGAGCTGCACCACGCGGCTCAGCCCTGCTCTGACCGGGGCGCTGGGTCGGGGGCCGCACCACATGGCTCCCGGAAGCGGCGGCATGGCCCTGCTCTGGCTCCTGTGTGCTCCAATGGGAGCAGCAGGGGCGGTGCCTACGGATGGGGCAGTATGCAGAGCCGCCTGGCCACACCTCCGCATAGGAGCTGGAGAAGAGACATTCCACTGCTTCCGGGAGCTGCTTGAGGTATGCATTGCTCGGAGCCTGCACCCCCTGAGTCTCTCCCCACACCCCAATCTCCTGCCCCAGCCCTGATCCCCCTCTCACTCTCCAAACCCCTCGATCCCGCCTGAAACCCTCCCTTCACCCCAAACCTCTCATCTCCAGCCCGACCCCAGAACTTGCACCCCTTCCTGCGTCTCCTACCCCAGCCCTGATCCCCCTCCCACCATCTGAACCCCTCAGTCTCAGCCCAGAACACCCTCCTACACCCCAAACTCCTCATCCCCAACCCCACCCCCGAGCCCACATCCCCAACCAGATCCTTCACCCCTTCCTGCACCCCTGCCCCAGTTCTGTGAGCATTCATGGCTCACCATACAATTTCTATTCCCTGATGAGGCCCTCAGGCCAAAAAGTTTGCCCACCCCGGGATAAAGTCATGTCCCCAAACGTGGCCAGCCAAAGACATGGGCTAAGCCACAGGGACGGTTACATACACCCAGCAGAATGGGGAGAAAGGCACATTCCAGGGGCCTCCACCCTGCTCTGCAGAGACCCTGTACTGAACATGTCTCCACTGAAACGCTTCCCATCTGCTCCTCGCGCTCTGCCCTCCCCTGGCTTGGCTGCATGAGACTGACCATGGGGCTGGAAATGGGGCATAGGGCCATCCTGGTCATAGGGACCCAGAAGCAGTTACCACCTGCTGGCTGATTGGTAGCCCTTGTTTAAACTGACTTGGGTGGGTATCCTCTGAGCTCACACAGACAGGTCCCCACAGCTGGCCCTAACTGGGCCCCATGTCGATGCAGGAAGGAGGCCAAGGACTGCACGGAGGAAAGAGACTGAACTGAAGTGGGAAATCTGTACTTCAGGGGTGAAGCACACTGGTGGGAAAGCACATGAAAGGGGAACTCGTGCTGCCACTGCCTGAGCAATCTCTGTGGATACCAAACATTTTGGAAGGGAGATTAAACCTTGCACTTCAGGAAGCTGGCCGATCTCGAACGACAAACGACCAAGCTGAGAACTGTAAGGGGCAGATGATTGCACATCTGCAGGGCCCCACCAAATTCACAGCTGTGAAAAACGCATCACGGACAGACCGTGACATCTGATCTCCCCTGTGAAATGTGGCACCCCAGCTGGGGACTCCTACTATGCACCAGGCTCCAGCGGCTAGTCCCAGCCTGGGCTGGGGAGGGACAGGACTCCCTCTTCCCCTGCCGGGGCCGCTCCGGGAGCTGAGTCAGACCCACCTCCAGGAACCTCACCCAGCTACAGGAAGCTCTGCGGCTGCTGGCTGGGAGCCCAGTTCTGGAGGCAGCACATAAGCAATGGTGGCTGTCAGCCCCCGACCCGGGCGCAGAGGCCATGGCCCCAGCTGTCAGCCCCTGACCTGGACAGGAGGGTGCTGGGAAAATTTGGACGGATGGTAACTCACCCCTCCCATACTCTATGACCCTCACTTCTGCACTGCTGCTGACAGTGGTGCTGGTTTTAGAGCTGGGCGCCCAGCCAGCAACTGCTGATCTGCGGCTGCCCAGTTCTGAAGACAGTGCCCCTGTCAGCCGCAGCACAGAAATAAGGGTGATAATCCCATAACCCTCCCACAACTCCCTCCGCCCCCACAACCCCTTTTGGCTCGCGACCCCCACAGTTGCATCACCATGAAATTTCAGATGTAAACCTCTGAACCTGTGAAACTATTTTTAAAATCCTATAACTGTGAAATTGACCAAAATGGGCTGTGAATTTGGTAGGGCCCTACACATCTGCTACCGTGGGGTTCTTACACCTTCCTCTGATGCACCTGCTGCTGGCTACGGCCAGAGACAGGACACAAGGCTAGACAGACCTGGGGTCTGAGTCAGTCTGGCAGTTCCTGTGCTCTGTCTCCAATCCAGCAGCCTTTGCCCAGCAGGAAATCCACCTGAAACAGACTGTGTGACGTTTAAATCCATCCCCTTGAGCTGGGACAGGCAGAAGTGACTTATGCAGGATTCATTAGCTCAGCTGCTGAACGCCTCAGCCGGAGGTTCTACACAGAGCGACAAGGGGGAATATTTGAGAGTTCACAGCAATCGTCCAGGAAACCTCGGGGCACTGCGGTCATTCATCAGAGGAGTCTTTTCATGTTACCATGGGAGTCCTGCGCGGTGCTCCACAATCCAGTCTCTGTTCCTCTCACAGCGGCACAGGCCTAATCCTCCAGGGTGCTGAGTGCCTCCTGGGAAGTGCCAAGCGTCCTTGGAGCCTTGCAGAGCTGGGCGGGACAGCTCCCCATGCAGGTGCACCCTAGACTCAAACTGAGCCCTTTGGGGTCTGGAGAGAGGAGCTCTGCCAGAACCAGAGAGATGCCTCCACCCGGCTAGACTGAGGGGAATCCCGAGGGGCTGCTCCCAGCTGGGAACCATCCCTACATGGAGATACAATGGGGGCAGGGGGAAGGACAACTGGAATCCCTGCAGCACATCGGTCAAAGCCTGCGTGGCCAAGCTCAGGCCGCCCACTGTGCTCCCTGCCCCTCCACAGAGAGGAAGCAACTGTCCAGAACTTGGAGTATTGGGGGGAAACTGAGCCCCGGAACATTTCAGGTGAAACTCTGGAAAGCCCCTCCAGCGGGGAGATCTGGGAGGGTGTGGAGCTGTGCTGTCCAGGGCAGAGGGAGGGCGCAGGACAGGGGGGTCTGCACAAACACTACAGCCCAGGCCAGCACTGATGGGAAAGGGAGGGAGAGCAGGACCGAACTCCACTCTGGTGTTGCATGCACAACGAGGAAGCGTCTTGGAACTGCCTCCTTTCCCACCACAGCTATTCGACCTGCAGTAACCCACTGCCAGCCTCCTTACGTAAGCAAAACCCCGTTCCCAGGCTGCAGAGCAAGGCTGCCTCACCCATGGCTGGCTTTGAATAGCCCTGCTCTCTCCTACACCCGTCCAGCTCCCTCTGCCCCTGCAAGGTCATCGTGCCACCTCCCGCCCCACATAAACTTCAAGCTTATTCGTCTCTGAGACGATCGCTGGGCTCCAGGGCCAGCAACACAAACTCCGGAGTAAGGGTCAAACTGCCTGCTGCATCCTTGCAGGGGCCCGCAGCTGAGAGGCAGCAGGGAGGGCGGGGGGCAGCCCAACACTCCTCTCCCTCATCCGAAGCCAAGAAACAATTTCTGCACTCACGTGTAACACAGCGTGGTGTGTGAAATCTTAAAGGGCCGCTGGCCAAGTGCGGCGTGTGCATTCTTCAAGGGACAGGGCCGGCATCCAGCATCTCTGACTGCACATCAAAGCACAAATTTCCTTCCTTCTTGTTGCTAACAAAGCTCCGGGTGATTACAAACGGGATGTTTAAGCAAATCGAACCCCCTTTCTGCTTTTTATGCTGTTGTATTTTCTGCCTCCCGTAGTTTGGATAACAGACCTAGCCCCAACAGTTCCTCTGAAGAGTCAGTTTGACCAGTAGCAATTTCACTTTCAGTTTGCTCATGCCCCAGCACAAGCACGGGGTGCAAATGCCCCAGCACCACTGACGCGTTTGTTC
Source organism: Gopherus flavomarginatus (assembly GCF_025201925.1). Classification (NCBI taxonomy): domain Eukaryota; kingdom Metazoa; phylum Chordata; order Testudines; family Testudinidae; genus Gopherus; species Gopherus flavomarginatus. The sequence continues at coordinate 4,845,464 of NC_066619.1, read as the reverse complement.
TGGTTTTCTGAAGATGTTATCACTGGAACTAACAGTAGAAACAAATTTTTATGATTTTGTTTGCTCTTAAAAAAAAATTCCTAAATCTGGGGCTAAGGACCAGAGAATTGGAGGTGGTCGGGAAATGTTCACGTTTAGAAATTCCACATGACGTGTCCTTTCTCAGTCTGAAACGGCCTTTCGGTTTAGGGTTAGGTTTAGTTTAGACTTCTAAAAAGTTTTTAAAAATAAAAAAGTCCACATCAAAACACAATGTTTCAGTTGACCTGATCTGAAAAAAATGTTTGGATTATCGGCTTGTGAAAATTTCTGAGATTTCAACTTCTCGTCAGTTTGGCATGGGATTTTTTTTTTTTTTTTAAATCATGGAAATTTCATAGGACAGGGCAGCATTTAGTGCCCAGCCCTATGGAGATGGGCAGGGACCCCCCTGCCCTGTACGTATAAAACTTTCTGCATGGGCCTTTGCTCTGAGAGTGACCAACATGATCTGGAATTAATTCCTAGTGCCTGGCAGGACACTTATAATGGGAGGAATCTATGCCACTGTAATCATGGAGTGGGGTATGTGAGCCCTTAGCCACCTTCTGCCTTTTCCCACCATATTCCAGCCTCCTACTGCAACAGGTGGAAGATAAGGGATCCCCCCAGGGTTTCAGAGGATGCAGCAGCACCCAAAGCATCTCTCTCAACTTCACATAACATGAGCAAGCCAAATCATCCCTGGTGAGAGGCCATCAGGGCGTTCCAGCAGGGATGAATTTGGCTTAGTGCGTTTGATGAGATGCGCCCACCTCCTGTCACACTTTAAGGGCCTCCTGCTGCCTCTCCCCATCCCAACCCACACAGTACCACGCTCACCCTGAAAACGCCTTGTGGGGAAGGGGATGGGTGGTGGTCATTCCCCCACTCCCCAAAGGAAGATGCCACGGGGGGAGGGAAAGCTGAGCAGTCCCATAACCAGGGGCTCTGGCCAGGCAGCACATTTAGAACACGGGAAAGGGGACGCTGCCTTGCCAGGTGTGTTCACGCTACCAGGAGTCTCAGAGGCCAGTGGGACTGGCACTCAATAACGCGACTCAAACACCAGACTCACCCACAGAGGTAAACTGCGCCAGCCAGACATTCGGTTTCCACTCACCACTGCTCACACCCATAGCCAGCTAGGGGCACCGTCAGGGGTGGGAGCGTCGCCTTCCTCTGAACCGTCACAGCCTGGGCCAGACTAGACAGCCTGCTCCAGTGGCGCACGTCCCCGCCCTCAGCGGTGGGTGCACAGAACCTGCCGACAATACAGCAAGTCCCCGGCTGAAGCTGGGCCTGGGGCTGCTTGGGGCTGACAGACACACTGCATCCCGGGCAGAGCGTGGGAGGTGCCGAGTGCCCCCAACAGAGAACCCCAATGGGAGCGGCTTGCAGGACAAGGCCCCAGGAAAGCTGGGGGCAGGAATGCCCTTAGGATCTCCATCTGCAGCCTGTTTGGGGCTCTCTGAAGCTCCAACATCTGACTCTGCTGATCAGGGCCGGCTTTAGGAAGTGCGGGGCCCAATTCGAACAGTTTCGACGGGGCCCTGGCAGGGATGACTAAAAAAAAACCAAACCAAACCAACAACAAAAAACACCTGTAGAAAAACAAGTGGGGCTTGTACTCACCGGGTGGTGCTCTGAGTCTTCGGCGGCACTTCGGCGGTGGGTCCTTCACTCGCTCCAGGTCTTTGGCGGCACTGAAGGACTCGCAGCCAAAGTGCTGCCGAAGACCCAGAGCAAGCGAAGGACCCGCCACCGAAGTGCCGCTGGAGACCCGAAGCGCTGCCAGGTGAGTAAAAATTAAAAAGGCGCCTCTAGCCAGGGAAGGGATTCTCACTGGGTGCGAGGCCCTCTTAGGCGCGGGGCCCGATTCGGGGGAATTGGTGGAATTGGCCTAAAGCCGGCCCTACTGCTGATGTCCCGTCCGCCTCCCCTTTGCCCCGAACGCTGCAGTTGGACAGGCTCTGTAGTGAAGATGGCAGCAGCACCTGGCCTGTTAGAGTGCCCTGACAATCCAGCAACAGCGCCCATCCCGAGGCCGTTGAGGGTCAGCCAGCTGCACCTCTGTACAGAGAAGAGCAACCAGGCACCTGTGGAGCGCGCTCAGCGAATCCCAGCAGGACGCTGCAGCCTATTGCAAAGGCACAGACAACCAGAGCTGGAAACACTTATGGAAAAGCAGGAGAGCAAAACAATCAAATTGGCTCTGCTGCCAGGGTGGAGGGAGCCTTGGCCAAGAGCGCCAGGGAAACCCAATCCACCCCCCTCCCCATGGGCCCTTATGCAACTTTTCAAGAATAATAAAACTTGGAGAGGTCCCATCTTGCAGCCCCCAAACTAACTGCGGGGTCAAAGCAGCACCAAACGCTTGTCTCAAACCTGTTTCAAAATCGAAGCCCGTGAGTTAGTGCCGGCAAAGAGGGGGAGCGTTCGTGGGTCTGTGTGCATCCCAAGAGTGTGGATGCATGCAAAGGAAGGGTGTGTGTGCATCCAAAGGGGGCGCGTGTGCAAAGGGCTGGGGTGCTCGTGTGTCTGCGTGCATCCAAAGGGGGTGCGTGTGCAAAGGCCAGGGGTGCTGGTGTGTGTGTGTGCATCCAAAGGGGGTGCGTGTGCATCAGTGCATGCACAGAAGGGGGGAGGCCAGAGCACTGAGGCTGGCCGGCTCCAGCCCAGGAAGGAGATGTATTACCTGGCTCTGCGCGGAAGGTGCTCCGGGGATGGTCACCCCAGCCCTGCCCGGAGACAGCGGCGGCTCAGCCCCAGGTGAGTGCCCCGGCAGGCTCCGCGGAGAAGAGCCCTCGGGGAGCAGGCGGCTCCGGAGGAAAGAAGCTGGGAATCGCAGCAGAGACTTCGGAGCAGCAGCAGCGGGGGAGGGAGCCAGAGAGGCGGCGATCTAACCGCTGCCTCCATGGCCAGAGCACCCCCCGGAGGAGGAGCCCGCTCCCCCTTCCTCCTCCTTCTCAGCCAGCCAGGCGCTGCCCCATCAGGGCAGGGGCTCCCACGCGCGTCCGCGGCCAGCAGCCTCGCCTCGGGGGGCAGCGGAGCAGAGGGACCCCTGCCCCGGATGGTGGGGAGGGGGATGCGCCCGCTGCAGAACTTCCAGGCAGTTTTGCTTGGCTCCTGGATTCCACGTGAGTTTTCACGTCCACCACTTTCCACTCGCCCCCGGTGCGAGCTGCCCCGCTTTGCTCCGGCACAGCAAGGGGGCCTCTTCCTGGGTCCCTCGCCGTGGGGGGGCGGTCAGCGTTCACCTCCTTTCCATGGCGATCGGGGGCGCCCCCCCCCCCCGCCGCTACAGGTCTGGTCTGCAGGCGGGTCCCACGCGTATCACGGCCACGCGCGTGCAGCAGGGCTCGGGTGCCGCTTCCTCGGGAGAGCGCGGGGCTGCGGGGGCCTCTGCAGCCGGCGCCTCCCACGAGTCCCCCCCAGCGCGCGTGGGGGCCCCCCGCGCGGATGCTGCAGAAGGGCGGGGGTGGCAGGGGGAGTCTCCGCGGAGCGAGGCGGGCGCTGGGCCGCGAGCTCCAAAAACCAACTCATCCCACTCCCGCCCCCCGCCCCAATTCCAGCTGTCTGAGCCGGGGCGGGGCTCTGCCTCCTCCCCTGCCATTGGCGGCCTGACACCCGCCGGGCTCCTCATTGGCCAGGCACTGGGCGGGCCCCGCCCCCGGGGGGGGCTCACCCATCAGCTGGCTGCCCCTGCTGTGCTGGGCGCAGGATGGGGGCCGCCCTGGCCCCACTTCTCCCCAGCTGCAGCCTCTGGAGGGGGACAGCTCTGCTGCTGTCAACACCAAGGCAGGAGCATTGTATTGTTGCCATAACAAAGGCTTTGGGGGGCCCTGCTTTGCGGTGCCTACAACAGAGAGTAAAGAGCAGAGGAATTTCCACCACAGCCTCACTCCCCTTCAGGGCTGGCCTGCCCTGTTACAGGGGCACCTGGAGAAGTGGGGGGTTTACCCACGAAAGCTTATGCCCAAATAAATCGGTTAGTCTTTAATGTGCCACCGGATGCCTTGTTGTTTTTACTGGCAACACAGAGTCTGTCTTTCTGAATTCCCCCTGGATTAATTTTGGGCCACCCCCCAAACCCTTCACCACATACACACAAACCCCCCTTTTAAGCCTGTTTGAGACGTACACTCTGAAGGCCTTCGACTGAGGGTCAAGTGCCTGGCTGACTGTTTTGTAGCAGGACATTTGTATGTTGCCTTTAAATTCTGCGTGAATTTAGCACTGACTAAAGGTGTCAGGTTGCAAGCTTGTAAAAATGAAGCCCCCCCCACACCTCCAAGCGAGGTGCCAGCCCATGCCAAAGTCCCCATGTCTCCACTGAACCCTGACAAACACCAAGCTGGGACCAGTCTGGCTCACCTGGGTGGTCGTATTGTTAAAATAGGTATGAGATGTATAAAAATGTGTTTAGACTTTATTGAACGCTTGTGAGTTGCTGCCTGCATTCATCTCCCTGATAACTTCCGTATTGTAAGGTGATATCTGAAGCATTTGCATTGTAAGCCTCTACAATCGCCAGACAGGATAGATACATTCATTAACGTGAAATACTACCCTCCAACAGGTGTAAGAAGGCCCACGGACAGCTGTGTGAATTGCTCCCTCCACCCCCATGAAGAGTAGATGTGCAAGTGAATTCCTCCCATCTGCTGAGTTTGCAACTCAAAGCAGAAGGAGGGAAGGAATAAAAAGCCCCAACCAGAAGGAACTGTTTCTTGATGCTGCTCTGAGGGGCAAGGATTGCTAAGCAGAAGATCCCCAGTGCTTAGCCTGGGTTAGCCATAAAGGACATATAAACCTCGCTTATCACAGAAGCTTCTGTTCCCTTTTGAAACGTAAGATTGGAACTCATTTGTATTTGTATGTTCATCTGCTTTAACCTTGTAAATAACTTTCTGATTTCCTTTTCCTAGCTAACAAATCTGTAGATGGTTTGTTATAGGATTGGCGACAAGTGTTGTCTTTGGTGAGAGATCTGAGGTGCAATAGACCTGGGATAAGTGACTGACTGGTCCTTTGGGACGGGGAGTAACCTGAATATTGCTGTGATACTTGGTGGAAGGGACCAAGTATCTTGCCTGGGTGGCAAGACAGATCGAAATACCCAAAGGGGCTGTCTGGGACTCCATGACTCGGCTGTTTCAGCACCTGAGGAGTTTACACTTAGTAAATGGTTGGTGAAAACTAAGTATAGAATACCCAAAAAAACCAGGAGTACTTGTGGCAACTTAGAGACTAACACATTTATTTGAGCATGAGCTTTCGTGGGCTACAGGCCACTTCTTCGGGTGCATAGAATGGAACACACAGATAGGAGATATTTATACACACAGAGAACATGAAAAGGTGGGAGTAGCCATGCCAACTGTAAGAGGCCAATCAACTGAGATGACCTATCATCAGCAGGAGAAAAAAAACCCTTTGAAGCGATAATCGAGATGACCCATAGAAGGTGTGAGGAGAACTTAACATAGGGAAATAGATTCAATTAGTGTAATGACCCAACCATTCCCAGTCTCTGTTTAAACCTAAGTTAATTGTATCTAATTTGCATATTAATTCGAGTTCAGCAGTCTCTCTTTGGAGTCTGTTTTTGAAGTTTTTTTGTTGCAAAACTGCCACCTTCAAGTCTGTCACTGAGTGGTTAGAGAGGTTGAAATGTTCTCCCACTGGTTTTTGAATGTTATGATTCCTGATGTCAGATTTGTGTCCATTTATTCTTTTGCGTAGAGACTGTCCGGTCTGGCCAATGTACATGGCAGAGGGGCATTGCTGGCACATGATACCAGTTTAGGGGTTTGTTCCTGTTTCCTCTCAGTCTGCCCGGAGGTTGGAACCTGTGCCCTTGAGCCACTGCAGGACACATCTCTAGGAGCTCGATTTTCACTCAAGACTTAGGTCACGGTAAGAACATGACCTCAAGGGCACATGCCAACTAACACGACTCTGCAGTCAGTGTAGATTGGGGCCAACTCGTGTTAACATCCTGTCAGCTGGTCACAGTTAGCCCAGGGTTCCAGTAGGATTTACCTGTTTCCAGCAGGTGTGACTGTCCCTGTTTACATTGGCTGCTAAGTCATGGATAACCGTGTGTTAAGTAACACAACCTAATCTTCTTGTGAAGACAAGCCTCTAGGAGTGAGACAGGTGTTCAGTCTCTGAGGCCCATTCAGCCCTTAGCCTCAGCTGAGTTTTCTAGCAAAGTGCTAGTCAGTGTGGACTGTGGGGAATTGTTTGGGAACTGGATAAGGCCATCTATTGAAGGCTATTTGTCTCTTATGAAATGGCCTGCAGAAGGAAAGAGATGGAGAACCAGTGAGCTGGGAAAAGATACCTCTCCCACCCTGGCCACCAGCTTTGAGTCTGGCTAGAATGGAGCAGGTGTCTGTCCTGGGTGCATAGCTCATGGGAACCAGAGGAAGGGTGACCTTTGCTTCTGAAATTCATTCATCTTAGTTAGTAAGAATCCCCCAAACCAGGTGCAGTTTCTGTGGCTTCTGCTGCAAACATTTCCCATATCTTTAATACTGTTATGCTGAAGGTGGTGAATTCATTCATAGATTCATAGAGCTGTTTCCCAGGAGGAACCATCAGATCATCTACTGTGACTTCCTGTATATCACGGACCGTTAAATTTCACCGAAATACCCCTGTACTGAGAGTCCAGTGACTCGTAAATCGCTGCCATCAGGTGAGTCTTGGATCCAAAGATAATCAAGACCTCATTAAAACTAGTGGGTGACAACTGCTCTTTCAGGCTCAATGGAAGGAACAATCACGCCCCATCATGTAGTAAAAATAACTGCATGTTATTGTGGTGACCACCCCAAGCAATAGGCTGTATGGCAGGCCAGAGTTAGCCAAGGAAAAATAACAAGGGGTACCCTGAGCACATGTGGGGACCCAGGATACTGATCACAGGCTGTGTGTGCTGGAGGCAAAAAGCCAAGGAGGAGGAGTTGAAAGCGTGACCCTAAGAGGACACAGGGAGAGAGGACTTCTTGGGCACAGAGCTCACTGGAGTGGCAGATATGGAGATTTCTGAGCAAGATAGCTGCCTGCTATTGCTTGCTTCTCCTGAGTCCAGGGAAACGGGACTTTTGTACGATTCTCTAAATAAGATTAACCACGAACTGACCTGACTTGTATCACTGATTTCTCCTCCTAATAGCCTGCCAGGCCCCGAATACTGGCAAACTGCTCAGGGCGAAGGGGCAGCCATCACATCCAGCCAGTTCAGTTCCTGAGGAGGAGGCGTATGGCAGAAATATACAGCACTGAGAGGAAAGCGCAGAGACTTTCGGTACAGCCTTAGGCCCCACTCTTGCAACTAGTTCCCTTGCATTAGTTCTCATTGCAGGATCAGGGCTTTAAAGGACTAGAGGGGAAAAAAACCCACTGACTCAGAATGTACAAGTCCAACAAGAAAATTCCCAAGCCCTATTACATATATATCTGTATTCCTGAATGTCTCAAAAATCTCCACTGGTATGTACTGGGCAGCTGGTAATTCCAATAGGAAAAACTCCTTTGTATTGAGATCAGAGATGCAGGTGGATTGGAGCTGATCTAGAGAACAGCGGGGAATTTCCAAAACTCCTGCTAGGCAGATCCACAGGCTATTTACCTAAAGAGAGCTGTGGCCATCTGTGCCTGTTCCCCAGGTCTTTGGCTGCAGCCCTGAGCTTCCTGTCATGACACGGATCATTGGATTGCCAACATAGTTGCTTCCTGCTGAGTTCTGCAGAGGAGGAGGATGGGCCTGGGGTTAAGGACTTGGGGATGGTTCTGTTCTTGGTCTGTCACAGGCTTTCCAGGTGACCTTGTGTGCGTCATTTCTCTTCTCTGTGGCCTCCTTCCCAATCTATCAGATGAGGGTAATAATCCCTCCTGTCTCCCATCTGTTTAGACTGAGAGCTCGGTGGGGAAGGGGCTGTCTCATGCTACGTGTGTGTTCAGTGCAGCCCCCTACCGAAGGGGGCCTGGATCTCGGTTTGGTTCTCTAAGGACTTGCTGGAATGCAAATAATCATTAGAGCCAGAGCATTTTAAAGAATTGGGGCCCTATTCTGTGCTCCTTTCTCATAGCGACTGGTACCTTACACCACCTACTTTCAATACAGCTACACAAAGAGTGAGGTACCACTTAATACCATACAGGGGCGGCAGAATCAGGCCCGTAACACCAAAGGATTTAGTCCCGTGTTTCACACCGCCCTTTGGCTTTCAAAGATTTACTCCCCACGTAAGTGGTATCAATCACAGGGCTGCTCCCTGCAGCCCCCGAGTGGCACAGAGTTCCTGTTTTCCTGTAGAAAGGCTTCTGCAAGGTGGCAGCCAAATCTGAGCTGGGCCTGACAGGAAGGATGGTGCACTGGCCTGGGACTCCATTCCCTGCTCTGCTAAACACTGTCTGAGGTGCTGAACCCCCCAACCCATGAAAGCCAATTTCTGCAGGATGCACAACTACAGCCCCCAGAGATGGGAGGCAGCAGAATGTTAGATTTCTGGGAACACTTGATCTTTCGTGGAAGGATTTTGATAGCCAACAGGGAGCTTAATAGCATGAAATACCAATGCTCTGTGCTTTCAGCTTTCAAAGCACTTTAGAAAGGGGTGAGAACCCGTGTTAGCCCCAGTGAGGAAACTAAACCAAAGCAAGGTCAAGGGACGTGGGGAAGGTCACCCAGCCAATCAATGGCACAGCTGGGAGTAGAACCCGGGAGTCCTAGTCCAATGCCCGGCTCACAGAATCACAGTCCCATCCCCAGGATGAGTCCACCCTATATTTATGGAGCAGCAGCCATGCTGAAGGATCCCAGTGAAATGTGCATGCAGGGTTCATTTACCTGCCTCTTATGTGGAACATGAGGAGAGGAAGCAGAGAGTAAATGTCTTCAGCTAAAATGGCTAGGGGGACTTGGAAATCCAGAATGCACCCACCCCCGCTGGAATTGGGCTGGGATACCAGGCATAACACCCCAGATCTTGCAAGAAGGCCTGCGGAGTCTTTAAACTCTGTGAACAGTCAAGGCCAGTGAAGGGGTGCGGAGAAGCGTGTTTTCTAGCGCTATACTCTGAGACATAGCAAGCAGATTTCCAAACCGCAGGGGACTTGGGCCCCGCACAGAGTTGTGTTAATGACCTTGCTGCGGAAGGGCATCAGAAATCTGGTCAGGGATGATGGCGAGGACGCATGGGGCAGGGGAGACATTCATCACGAATCATCAGGCCTCGCTATCCCGCAGGTGGAGTTTGCTGATTCCAGTGGTGGGTAATAAGAAACGCAAAGCGCCCCGAGACCAAGCATCCTGCAGGGATCTGGCTGGACAAAGTGCCAAGGCTCCTGTAGTGTCACTTCGGGAATAGAATAAACTGTACAATCATCCGTGAGCCCCGGCATGAGCTGACTTTAGCTAAGGGCGAGGAGCGGAGACACTCCCTACCGCAGAGCCAGTGGACCAGCCCTGCTGCGCCCCGTTAGGGTGCATGGGCTGGCATTGACTGCTGGGGGCTTTGGGCTGCAGCCGTTCAGCATGCAAACCCAGAGCAGATGGAAGGGAGGGCAGGCTCCGAACTGCACTGCCCCGTGCCGGGATCCTGCCCAGGTTCAAGGCTCAGTCAGGGATTTGACAGGTGCTCTCCTTCAGAGGAGACGTGAAGCCAAAGCCCAGACTAGTTGTGGTCACAAAGGGTGTGTCTACACTGCACACTAAGCCCAGCACCTGATTTCGGTATGAACCCCGGCTCCGCTTCCATTCACACACAAATCAGTCTGACCCAGGTGTCAAGGCTGATTCCCCACTCTGGCACTTTGAGTGCAGAAGGGGGGGCCCACAAGGACTCTAAAAATTAATACTGGCCACTTCAGGCTTGTATTAAACTCCCAAGGTTACAACTTTTCTTTGACCTTGGATTGGTAGATGCTGCCACCACCCAAGTGCAGAACCCCTTTGAGAGCCCAGGAAGGCGCACTTGGGAATTCTTTCCTGAAGCCCTTTCACCCCCCTCCGGGGAACAGCTGAGAAAGGAAAACAAGGAAATCAGCTATTGCCACCAGCTAATTAAACAACTTATTAATTAATTAAACAACATATGCACAAACCTCTTAGGACACAAAAATCCAATCCTGGTCTTAAAAAAGGTAAATTTTATTAAACCCAGAAAGAAAGGAAATACATTTGGAACTTAGGCTTTTAGTTATATCTTAAAAGAATCAATTACAAAGATTAAGCATCAAGCTAGCTCTCTTGGGGTTCAGCTTAAAGGTTACAAGCAAAACAAAAGCATCTGGGGTTAGCACAGAGGAGTCCACAAGCCAGTAAGAAATAAAAGAAATAACCCAAATCGCGTCTTTCTAGATATTCCCTGATTTACTTACCTTTTTGGGTTGTTAAAAGTAGTTCTGGATATGATCTGATGATTTTCATATCTGCCTTAAAGCTTCTCACAGCATAACTGCTCCCTGGTCCCCTCTTTCCCGGGGAAGTATTTTCCCCATTTTAAAAAGTTTTAACCTTCCCATTGGCTCTTTTGGTCAGGTGCCGACTCCCTTTCCTTTACCAGGGGACTTTTTAACCCTTTACAGGTAAAGCAAGCAGAGAACAGCCACCAAGCGGGACTTTATAGCTAACTGGCTGGCTGGGTGTCCATCAAAGAGCGCTAACTCCCCCCACCTTCATTTGTCACACCAGGTCAGCAAGCACTCAGGACCCAGGTCCTAGGGCCCTCACAGAGAGGTGAGTCAGAGCCCACATCCTAATGTGACAAGTCTAAACCCTGTCATTTTGCAGTGTGGATGCAGCTTAAGCCACAGACCCAAGTCAGAAGGCTGCGTCGTGCAGTGTGGACATGCTACCATGGCTGGGAGACTCGTTTCCGGTGGCTGTGAACCCACGTTTACAATGCAGTGTGGACGCTCCAGAGCAGGCTTGGAAACACCGACTCCAGCTCCCACTGGAAACCTGGGTTTCCAGTGCAGTGTAGACACACCCTATGGGGCTTTGTGGCACTTTACACAAGAGCAGGGCAGTTAACCCCTAGCCAAAGCCCAATGCTGGGAACCCTAGGTGCACCGCTCTGCTGCTTCAGTAACGCACAGAATTCTGCTTCACTTCCTGTCCTAAACTGGCATGTAGACTTGCTGGGCAGTGTCAAACAGCTGCTGCCTTCCACTGGGTGACATGATTCCTATACCCAGGCTAGGTAAGCCTGGCTGGCTAATGGGTAAGGAAAGCATTTCAATGGGGCTGCTTCCTCCCCTCTACTGGGGACCTGCCGGCCAGCAACACTGCCTTAAAAGGGGCTGGGGGATGTGTTGATTTTGTGCCACCTCTGTCACTGGGGCTTCAGCTCTGGCACAACATACACAAGCTCCCCCAGGGAGGGTGGGGGTAGAAACATAGGGGGTAGAGCTCTGCCCCTGAAGAACAGCCAGTCTGACTCCAGCTTCTGGATTTAGAGTGTCTCCTAGGGGCTTAGACAGCAGAAACATAAATGTCTTCATAGCCATTATATACCCCAGAGTCACGGCACCTCTGACACGTACACAGCTCCCTCCAGCCTTCCACAGAGCTACGGGGGTGCACGTACCCCCGACTGAAATGCAGCCACCTCTGGAGAGGAACACAGCAGCTGTTTATTGTGGACGGCAGGGCTCACAGTTCTGAGCAGAGTGAGCTGGGTATCCCTCAGACCTTCTCTTTGGGCTACAGGTTCAAATCCCCCCAGGACAGGTGGGGCGGGTAGATCCCTTTGTCTCAGCAATTCAGCCTGATTGCAGTGAGTTTGCCAGCTCTTTGCCAAGGGGACGACTTGGGGCGGGATGCATGCCAGGCTCTGGAGCTGCTTTGCTGTCTGGTTGTAAATTGTCCCGTCCATGCATAAGGTCCTTTGTGGCTGTTCTCACTGTTCCTGTCTCAGTCCAGGTGTCTGTCCATCCTGACCTTCATGGGAGGGTAGGAGCCGGTGGGGAGTGGGCTTCCCTCTTTCCCGGCCTCCTGAGATACTATCATGAAAACAGTGGGTATATTTCTTAAATGGATGTCCCCAAGACAGGATGACCTAATGCTGGCCCAGAATCTTTTGCATCGGCTGTAGCCTACTGCAGCAGAAGCGACATGACAGCTGGAGCAAAGACTCTGGGACCCATCTGAGACCCGATGGCGCTGTCTGTGCACAAATGATCCTTCTTAGCCCTAGGCTTGGGCTGAGCTGGGATTATGAACCGACCCAGACTAGGCCGCACTGAGGGTGACTGGACACGGGCGGGTGTGGGGAGGCAGCTGACTGGACATCACTGGAATACGCAAGTCTCCTGGCATATCTCCCTCGCCAGTGGTTTGTTCCTGCATTTCTCAGTGCCCAGTGCTTCTGGCAACAGTGCGTCTGTAGAATAAACCTGAGAAAGGTAAAGCTCATTATCCTGAGGGGAAACCGAGGCACAGAGCCAAGCTACGGCTAGCTAAGGGCGCACAGCAACTAAATGTCAGAGCCAGGACTAGCGCCCAAGTCTTCGAAGTCCCAATCCCGTAGCCCATTCACTGACCTGCTTGCCTTCGCTCCGTTCTTCTGCAGCCCTGTGCTGGCGCTGGCCCCAGGTCACCTCTACGCAGGCTCATTGTCCCCTGGCACCCGCTCTGCTGCTTCTCCCTCAGACTAAACCTGCTTCCCTGGCCCCTTCGCCAGGAGGTTTCGCTTGAGAAAGGCAGTTAAACGAGCTGGCCCAGGCCTGAGCTAGTGACAGTTCGCGGCTGGGCCACGACAGACCTGGCATTCCTTTGAGATCACGCTAACGCCCTGAACTCGCTTCCAGCCATGCCCAATGACCAGGGTAGCGTCAGGAGGCTGCCTGCCATTGCCCTCGGCCCCTTGAAGCCAGGCTGGGTTGCTTGGAAAGCAATGACGCTGGGAACAGGCGGAGCGACCCACCAGACACCAGCACAAGCTATCGCGGCGTCTCTTGCTCAAGGGTGGGAGAAGAAAGCCAGGCAATGGGGGCTAACAAGCAGCAGAAACACTGCTAAAGGGGGTGCTTTGCATGAGGCATTGGCTAGTCACTGAGGCGCCTCTAAATTCTCTGGGCCGAAAGCCCCAGTAATCACAGCGCTATAAAACACTAGCCACTTCAGAGCAGCCAGGGCCAGGTCAGCACGTCGGTCGCTGCCATGAATCAAGCAATGCTCCCTGTTCTAATCACAGCCAGATTATACCAGCCGGAGCCCTTTATTAAACTCATGTCAGCCTCATCAGCGAAAAGGACAGCGGGCTGGGGAAGATGCATTTACATGAGTGGATGGCATGTGTTAGGGAGAGCGGTGGGGGGGGAAGGGGCCTTCTGAATACTGGCTGGGCCCTGTGCTCAAATTGTATGTAGGCACTATAACATACATGCATCATATGTCATGGATGTGTCTGCTCTAGGTGTAATATGCAGACGCGTGAACGTGAAACACACACACACACACACGCACCCCTTCATGTGTGTACTACACACATGCATGTGGGTGCCCGTGAATTGTACGTATGTGAAATACACACATCATCTGTCCCGTGTACAATACATACCCGTGCATTATGCATCTGTTGTGTGAACACGTGCGTGTGTCATGCGTGTGCATGCTGCATGTGCCTGATATGGATGCATCACTGGGTGGCTATAACATACATCACATCATGTGCAGTCAATGTGCAGCCCCGAACTCCTTGGTGTCAGCAGGAGTTTGGCGCGAACAAAGCCTGCAAGCTGGGGGTCACGGGGCTGTGACACTTGCAGGGCAGGCGGGGGCGGCCTTTGCTGCATCTGCTCTGTGACTAAAAGAGTAGCTCATAATACTCTGCACTTGGACAGTGACTTCCATCCATGGACCAGCGCGTCTCACCCAGTCACCGATTACCTCACTACGCTCCCTGGCAGGGGGACCTGGTCCTGCCCAGCCCTCTGAACATGAGACGATGCTGCACTCCCGGCAGTTTGACTTCAGTGTGGAGAAACAAGGAACCAGGGATTCCTTGTGCCCCAGGCAGTGGAAATTCCTTGGGTCAGTGCAGCAGAGCAGGGCAAGGAGACGAGAGACAGTACAGAGCGTGCTTGGAAAGGAGCCAGCTAATGGGACCACGTGAATCCAGCTGGAAAATGGTCTCAAACGCTGCCTCCAGCTGCCTTTCATACCTGCTGCGTGGTGGGACTGCTCCAGGAGCTGTTAACATCTCCTCCCCACACCGCTGGGCATGTCAGGAGCCATCAGGTCGCCCTGCAGCTGAATCGGGCAGAAATGTAGCTGTGTATAAGCATTAACCCCTTCTCAGCGAAAGCCCTTGCCACTGGGTACAAGCTGTGCCACCCCAGGCACTAAAGGAATTACCACCTGGGAGACTCAGAAAAAAAATCCATGTGGAAAGTAATCAAAGCGCAGAAAAACTGGAGCGATTAACCCTGGTAGGTCCTGGCCAGCCCATGCACCCCATTGACTGTCGTGTGCATCTGTGCACCAGAGACAGACCAGGACAGGGCCGGAGCCTCAGCTGGTGTGACGCAGCCACGCGCCTTTGACTTTAATGGTGCAATGGAGTTGAGTCACCCCACCAGAGAATTGGGACCCCAGGTACGGCATTCGTCTGTCTTTGGGTGCATGTAGATGGCAGGATTGCTTGTTTGCCTGGGTGGGTATGTGCATGTAGGCGAGGATCTGTACAAATACTGAAAGGCAGTGCGTGCGTGTGTGTGTGTGTGTGTGAGCGTGCTAAGCATCTATGTTGTGCGTGTGCATCCGTGTGCTAAAGGTCTCTATGGGTGTGTGCACATGTGTATCTGTGTACTCTGGCAACCATCTGGGAGCCAGGATGTTTATTCTACTCACAGCCCCTCTCTGATGGCATCTCTTTTGGGTCCCAGTCATGCCAAACTTCCTGCCAGCTGGGAGGGTAATTCCAGCTCCTGCTGCCTGCCATGGTTAGCGAGGCTGGGGAAACGTGTCTTCTTTCCCCTTGCTGATCCTTGCTACGTGCTTTTAGCAGTCACTCGGAGATTTTTTTGCTTCACTGCCACCTTGGGTCAGAGAAAGCCTCTTTTCTGACGACTGCTTAAAACCCTTCCTTTCCGCCTGACTGGGAGACTTAACTCTTAGCCTTTGTGCTCAGAGATCTCCTCTCTTCCCCTGCGCTGAATGTGCTCTAGCCACCTCATTCTACAGAGCAGGAAACTGAGGCACAGAACGGGGACGTGCCTGTGATGCTGGCAGACCAGGTACCAGCTCATGCCAAAGTCCCTATGTGTCAACTGAACCCTAACAGACACCCAGCTGGGACCCGTCTGGCTTACCTGGGAGTTCCTATTGTTAACATTGGTATTGGAATTATAAGGCTGTGTCGAGTGTGTAGACTCTAGTGAATGCTTGTGAGTTGCTGCCTGCGTTCATCTCCCTGATAACCTCCTGCCTGTGTAAGTGCCAGGACAGGAGAGAGACATTCATTTTTATAGTGTCTGTGTCTCAAATGCTTTGTCGAGTTAGAAAGTGTCTCGATGAGAGGAGGAGGATAGGTGTTTTCAGCAGAAATCTGAGCTGGCTGGTGGAGAGAGACACAGGGAGATCCCTGGGGCTGAGGAGGAGAAAGGGGGCACATTGTACAGAGGGAGAGCACCAGGGCCTCGCTTGGTGACCCCCCTGGTGACCCGACTTTCCTGACTTGGAGGGAAAACAACTGTCAAAATATCAGAATTTCCCATGGGACAGAAAATTCTAGTCGTCACCAGTTCTAACGTTGATCCAGTCTAAACGCCAAACATGGATCATGCCTGTTTCACACTGACTAGGATCCTTCAGGGTTCATTTATGACCCCCTCCTTTGATTACTTTTGGTCTGGAATGAACGAAAGGCACCGTCCTGTGCCATGTTCCTGTAAGCTGTTGCACAGCTGCCATGTTCTACCCAAGAGGTGGCTTCCTTTCAGCGGTGGGTAAAGTGAATCCTTTGTATAAAATATGCCTAGTGCTTTAGGATATTTAGATAAAAGGTACTGCATAAAGCTTGGGAACAGCGTGCCAGTTATTGACATTCTGTGTATTGCATCATGTCGAGTCCGGCACTAGGTGAGGAGAAGCAGGGTCTGGCAGTTAGAGCACTACACAGACCATCAGTATTTTCAGCCTGTTTTTGGTTAAAAAGCTGGACACGGGACTGCGCGACAGAAAGACCTAGGTTCTCTCTGACACTGAGTTGCTGTGGGAATCGCTGTGTATTCATTCTCTGCTGAGGTTCTGGTAAGGCCCCATCAGTACAGTATATGAGTGTAATGATGTGAACCTGATAAGATTCAAAATCAACTCTGATGCTGAAACCCTGGAGTTCAGAGACTTTAAGGCCAAAGGGGACCATTGTGCTCAGCTAGTCTGACCTCCCGCCCATTGTTCCTCGCAACCACGTGCAGGCAGCAGAACTGTGTGCAGCTCCATAGAGATTAGCGGAAACGTGCCCAGTGACACTAACTTTGGCCCTCTGCAGTATTACAGCTGTGACTTGCAATGACTTCCCTAGCAGTCATTAAAATGTGCTTCGAGAGCAAACAGGTTAAACTCCTTGACTCCCAGAACGAGGAGCTGGAAGTCCTTAAAGCCTGTCTAATTGAATGCAACCCACAGAAAATATCTAACCTGGTCTGCCTTGGCCACGTCAGGTTCCATGAGCGATTCTGATCGATTATCTCTGCTGCCATCTGGTGTGTCAGAGGAAGGGGGCTCAGTTAGAACTCATAAAAAGTTGTCATTGAAAGGAATGAACATTTTTATGAAATGTTTGGTTCCTTTCAAATTTTGGTTTTCAGTTTGTTTGTTTACTAAAAGAGAAAATTGTTTCCTTTTGGTTTTCCCTTTTCTGCTTCTTTCCTTTTCCTTATCCACCTTCTTTTTCCAGTGAGGAGAAGAAGGTTAAAGGTGAGGGGTATTGGAAACTGAAATGAAAGTTTTTCTTCAAATTTAAAAATTTTGCTTCATTAGAAAAAACTCCTTTAGCAATGTGAAGGCCCCTGTTCAGACGTCTCAGATAGGGTGACCAGATGGGGGTGGGGGGCAATAGGAGTCTATATAAGAAAAAGACCCAAAACTTGGGACTGTCCCTATAAAATCAGGACATCTGGTCACCCTAGTCTCAGATTAGTCACACAAAGGTTGAGTCTCCTAACACTGGAGCAGGGAGGTGGGATAACCTCTGCACGTGGCTTTAATGAGCCCATTACTGGATACAGTGCCCAGTTCTGATGCCCACGCTTCCGAAAGGGTTCAGAAAAGAGCTCTGAGAATGATCAGAGGACTGGAAAAGCTGCCTAACAGTGAGAGACTGAAGGAGCTCAGCCGAGTTAAGTTAGCCAAGAGAAGATTAAGCGGTGACTAGCTCAAGGTCTGCAAGTACCTACATGGGGAAGAGGTTGGTGATGCTAGATGGCTTTTTAATCTAGCAGAAAAAGCCATCACATAGTCCAAGGGCTGGAAGTTGAAGCTAAATTCAGATGAGGAATAAAACTGGATACCATGAGATTAGGCCTGACGAAAGACTGGGAGTGGTCGGGTCATTACAAAACCTAAACTTAATTTCCTCAATACTAATTTCTCCCTACTATTACTCTCACCTTCTTGTCAACTGTCTGTAATGGGCCACTCTTACCACTTCAAAAGTTATTTCTCCTCCCTTGGTATCCTGCTGTTAATTGACTTATCTCGTTAGACTGGCCTCACACTTGGTAAAGCAACCTCCATCCTTTCATGAAGTTATACCTGCTTCTGTATGTTTCACTTCATGCGTCTGATGAAGTGGGCTCTAGCCCACGAAAGCTTATGCCCAAATAAATTTGTTAGTCTCTAAGGTGCTGCAAAGCCTCCTCGTTTTTAATAGTGAGTGTAATTAACTGATGCAACAATGTACCCAGGAAAGTGGTGGATTCTCCGTCATTTGGAGGCTTTAAACAAAGGCAGGATGTCTATTGAAACAGCTCAAAAGAAAGTCATGGATTTGATGTAGAAATTACCAGGTGAGGCTCTATGGCATGTTACGCTCCCTCTCCCCATGGCCACAGCTTGCAGCTCACAAGCTCCAGGAGCTGCCGTAAAGAGAGGGACCCTGGCTGGCAAACCCTGGCAGAAATCTGGGGGCTGCAGGGGACACATGACCCCATGTGTCACCTCAGAGTTCTTTAAACAACCTCCGTACCACCATATAGAAACACCTCTGCCCGCCTCTTGGGTACTTCCCTTGGCTTTTGCATCACTCCCCCTGCTTAGCAAGACAGGTTTCAGTTACGGTAAACCCCACCCCTCAGTTAGGGCATAGCACAGACAGTTCTCCTACTATCCTCACTATTACTACTCACTCACTACACTCACTGTCAGAAATGCGCATCTTATGCCTCATCTGAATTTAGCTTAAACTTTCAGCCATTGGATCATGTGATGCCTTTTTCTGCTAGATTAAGAAGCCATCTAGTATCACCAAGCTCTGCCCAATTACATCGTGCCTCCCCACTATCAGCAGGTACCAGTCCTCATTTGATACACATGCACCCCACCCAGTGTGTAAAGACGGAGCTGATCGGACAACTGAAAATCCTTGTTCCTGCTCAACTGTTTCTAGATCGGAACTCACTCCTCTGCAGGCTGAGGGGCTGAGCCCGGTGTGCGGACGACACTGCAGTGAAAAACAAGGCAGGGGACGTGGCACCCAGTGAAACCACAAAGAATTGGGCTAAGTGGTGGAACCACCTCAGAGGCGAGACAGCTGCAAAGGTGGCAGCAGAGAAAGCAGCAGTGGAGGTGTTCCTTGACTCCTCCCTCTCCATCCCCCAGTTCAAGGTGGGGGGAGATGAACCCACTTTAACGCATCCCTGAATTCTGGGACTTGGCTGACTTCGGCCAGCCAACAGCAAGCAGGACGCAGCGGAGGGGAAGGGCAGTGGCATGATAAAGGGACTTTTATCTGTTGGAGTTTCACGCTGCAAGGTGGGAAACTGAGGCACCGCCCAGCGTCCTGTGGGCCAGGTATTTGCATATGGTTTGCCTGCTTTTGAATAGCGGGTGAGGCGTCTGCCCAGATCGATGCTGCAGTCTCGCTCCCTTCTGTTATACGCACAGCACTGCTCGCGCGTGGGGCAGCTTGGCCTCATAGAGGCGCCCAGGGGTGGGGTTCAGTTTGCCCGGAATTCTGGGCAGGAGCCCAAGCTGGATCTGGTTTGTAATGTTAAGAGGATCCCCTAGATATTGAATCCAGTCCTTGTTGCTGCCAAAACCACCTGGCAGAAGGGCTACACTGGTCCCTTCTGGCCTGAGACTATGAAAATCACTGGTCATCTTGGGCCATTTAGGCCACAGACATTATTACAAACTTATTTCTAAGTCCACCTTGACGTGTCGTAAGTGATAACCCACATGCTTTCCAGACGGAGACAGGATGGCTGAGAGATCAAATCCTCCACAAACTGTTGCTTGCTGCCCACCTACAGCAATAGCGGCAGAAAGATTGTGGAGCAATAAGACATCCTCTGAATGTGATAAGAAACCTAAAGACAAAACCGGCCACCCTCCAGAGGGCTGGAGGCGGGTAAGGAACACACCAGAGCAAGCCCTTTGGTCTGTCTGCACTTTGCTGATGTCTCATTAGCTGCCTCAACAGTGTCCGAGTCCCATCCAACCTTGGCCAGGTGGTAAGGGCGCTAGCCGAGGACTTGAGAGAGCCAAGTCAATTCCTTGCCCTGCTACAGGCTTCCAGTGTGACAGCCCAGTCCCTTAACCTCTCGGTGCCTCAGTTTCCCATCAGTCAAATGGGGATGACAGCCCTGCCCTGCCTCACACGAGGGTTGGGAGGATACACCGAAGATTGTGAGGTGCTCGGTTACTACAGGGATGGAGGCTGTGGAATTACTTAGACAGAGAGAGAGGGAACCAGCACTAAATTCACTCCCAGGATCTAAAGCAGGAATAAAGCTCAGAGAGACATTGCAGAGACAATCCTGGGGCCATTTCATTCTGCCACCAGCCGGGAGTCTCCGTGCTTGGTGCGGTGAGGGAACCCCCACTGCCAGGGTCTCCTGCGTGCACTGCTGGAGCGAACAGTGAAAGGATCTGACTGCGCTGGCTTGACGAGATTCTAATCATGAGGCTGATCTCCGAGGAGGACTGGTCTCTGGCTCCTTGGAGAGAGGCCACGGGGGCAGAGGGCACCATGGGAAGGGAAGAGAAAAGATGGGAGCTCACATCAGGGGCACGGGGACCCCAGAATAAAGAAGGTGAGGGAAGATTGCCCGATGGCCAAACCTGCATGAGATCAGGAAGATCAAACAGGGTTGCTGCAGGGTTCCTGGAAAAGCAGCAAAGCCCCGATTAATGTAGTGAAACCAGGTGCTTGTCAGCCCTTCACACTAGGGAAAATAACAGGGGAGATATAACCCCCATTCTGCCTTTCCCTAGTGCCAGTCCATGCAGAATTGGATGGGTTTGCATCACTCTGCCCTTTGCCTGACTGCCCGGGGGGGGGGCCACGCTGGGAGCTCCAAGGTCACATCCAAGAGCGAAGATTAGAGATGTGTGAAATCAAATGAAGTCCTGATGGTTTGATTCGTGGTGTGGCTGAGCCAAATATACACAAAACAATGGTGCTGAGGACCCAGCGATGGGGAGGACCCATTCGATCGGCCACTTCAGCTGGTGGTCAGCACAGGGTTAGGCCCTACAATCTCCTCCTCGGGCTTTTGCCCAGTACAGTCCCAAGCTATGATGTTTATACCACTTCTCTTGGAGGACTTTTCTACAACCTAATTATTTGTATTGCAGTAGCACTGGCTGAAACTTGGGTCCCAGTTTGGTAGGCTGTGTACACTCCCCCCCCCCCCCCCAAGAGACAGTTTACAACCTAAAAGGCTAGGACAGACAAAGGAAAAGTGATTATCCCCATTGTACAGGTGGGGAAAACTGAGGCCCGGGATGATGACGTGACTAGCCCAAGCAGCCAGTGGGAGCTGAGTTCAGATCTCCTGCGTCCCACTCCAGAGCTTTCCCCATCCTCCCCACTCAGACACATTTAATCAACCTCACCTTTAGGACACTTTCCCTGGGAGTCGCCTGCCACTTCATTTCACCCCATTACTCCCAGTCTGCCCCCCTTGGAGCTGCCCAGAAGCTCCCCTCCCCTCCTAGATCTTTCTGTGCCTTCCTGCTCTTAGCACCACTCACTCCACAGTCCTCGGGGAACAATCGCCCCCAATTTTCTAACAAGAGGAGCTATTTTTATCTCAATCTGCCTGCCATTCTCGTGTCATTGATTGGGGCGGGCTGCCGAACCTGTCAGGCTGCAGCAGCAGGCACTGGAGCGTGTGTTAACCAGACAAGAGGAAGGAACGTCGCCTGTCATAGCTTCAGCAGAACACAAACCCCAGCTGTCTGGAGTTTGGGCTTTTTTTAGAGCCTGCTGCACAGAGACTGCAAGGGGAGTTCCCTCGTCTGCGCCTCGCTTTCCCCTCCCATGGCACTCCTTTTCCAGACAGCCAAGATTTTCAGCACAGCCGCCTGCAGCCTAAACCTAGAGATGGCCATTTGTGCTCAGTGGTTTTTAAGATACGCCCCGATGGTCAGGTTTTTGCACAGAGTATTAAATCAGCTCCCTTGAAATCCCTGGGGCTACTGCCTGGATCCAGCACACCCTTCTCAGTAACAGCCACACAGATTAAAGGGCTGGAAGGATGGATTTATTAAGAAGGGATTAAAAGGGCTAAGTATGCATAGCTTGGTTGGGAGACAAATAAAGGACCAGCTATATGTGTCTGAAGGAGATGAATACCATGGGAAGGAAGGGAGACTTGTCTAGGGTGTAGAACTGAGGGCACCTGGGTACACCTGGATTTAGGATAATTTAACCTGAATATCATGAAATATTTCTGATAGTGAAAATGTACTGAGCTCCAGAGAGGAGAGCTGGGAGGCACATGGCTTGGGACATTTCCCTGCTGTAGCCTCCCAGTTTAAAAAACAACGAGGAGTGTGGTGGCACCTGTTTTTTGTAGATACAGACTAACACGGCTACCCCTCCAATACTTGTCTCCAGTTCTAACAATCCAGCATGGGCCACCATGGGATGGACAAGACAGGACACAACTAGACATCTCTGGAGGCCAGAGAGAGAGCCGAAAACTTTTAAAAGGACGAAGTTGTTTCCATTTCTCAGGATGCAAAACAGACCCATTTTTTTGTGGTCTTTTTAATTAATTTTTTTGCAGACAATGTTATCAACATTTTTCATTGACTGAAAATGAGCTTTTGGGGTAATGAAAAACTTTCACTAAAAACTTTGGGAACATTCTCATTATTCCCATCACCACCCCCAAAAGTCACCAGTTTTTAAGGAACATTTTTGATTTGGGCGGGGGGAACCAAATGGCCCTGTCTCAAGGACGCTCTTTTAGTTTGAAAAATGTCAGTCTGCTGTACCGGAGAGCAGACGAGAAAGGTCCCGCTGGGTAAGTTATTCCACAATTTCCTGCTTGGAGTTTTTGGCACCTTCCTCTGAAGAAGCTGCTCCTGGTAGGGTCCTATTACTTATATTAGTCATACCTTTTTTTTGGACCAGAAGAGTCCATTTTGATCATTTAGTCTGACCTCCTGGATAACACAGTTCCAAGAACCTCACCCAAACTTTTCTCTATCAAACCATAACTTCTCTTTGATCTATGGCGTATCTTTTCAAAAGACTTCCTGTCTTGATTTAAAGACTCCAAGTGAAGGAGAATCTACCATGTCCCTTGGTAAATTGTCCAAGAGCTAATTTCCCTGCCTGTTAAAATGTGTATGTTATTTCTAATCTGGATTTTTCTAGCTTCAGATACCAGCCATAGGCTCTCCTGGTGCCTTTTTCTGCTAGATTGAAGAGCCTGTTACTATCAACAATCTTTTCCCCTGTGTAGGTATTTGTACATAAGAACGGCCACACTGGGGCAGACCAATGGTCCATCTAGCCAATGGAGCTTCCTTCATCACCAAACTCCATCCTGCCTTCCCCCTGCTTTCCCGTGAGGGGCGACCCTCGGAAGAATCCATTTCAGATGTTCACTGCTCTAGAAAGCCAGGGGGCTGAACCTCAGGGGATAAATAAAGAGTATATTCCTATCAAATTAATGTCATTAAAGCAGAGACCCAGCCAGCATACACACCATTGCAGTAACGCAGAGGGGCAGGAGTTCCTTGTTTGACAGGGAGGAGATGCGGTGTTAGAGTCTGATGCGATACATCAGTCACACGCACTCTGAGGACCACCATGGGTTCAAAGGGTTTCTTAGATAGCTGTGGTTTAGCCGGACGGTCGCATTCAAATCTGTTTTCTTGACTCCCTGCAGCCTCCATGACTTTCCTGGTCTAACATCCACCCAGAGAGGAGGAGTATTCTGGCCTTCCCAACTAACTTTGGCCTGGTCACTGGACAGGTGTCTGCCTTTGTCTGGATGGACCTGATCCTCCAAGTCATTCACTGGCTTCTGGGAGGTGAGGTCTCTCCACACGTCACAGATCAGGGCACTAGTGACTTTCCAGGTTCCATCTGATCAGTGTTTCCCGTTCCTAACGCTACGGTTGTGTGTAAGATACCATGTACCTTGCCACACGCAGACAAATTAATCTTCCTTCACCACTGAGAATGGAAGAGGTAGAGTTTCCTGAGACAGAGCCGTATTAATCCCTGTCCAGGGAAGGGTCATGTTGCTATTCTTCAGCAAGGCTGGCTCCAGGCACCAGCTTATCAAGCAGGCGCTTGGGGCAGCAACTCCGGAGAGGGGCGGCACTTCCACGTATTTGGCGGAGGGTCCCTCACTCCCGCTCGGAGCGAAGGACCTCCCGCTGAATTGCCCCAGATCCCTTTTTTTTTTTTGGCTGCTTCGGGCGGACAAACTCCTGGAGCCAGCCCTGCTCTTCAGCTACTGAGTAAGATTTAAGCACTTATTGCAATAAATCAAAGCTGTAAACTCCTATACGATACAGGGAAAAGACAGCACATGGCAATGGAGCCGAACTCATTTTGGGGAGGGCGAGTTACTAGGGTCTGTGGAGAAGGATGTGAAGTAAGACTACATAATGCCCTCAGTCTGCAGCTCAGCTCCCACTGGCATCAAGGGATGGTTTAAACCAAGGCTTGAAATGACTAATGACTCAACAAGAAATTCTGTTCCTCTTTCGGACCGCTGCTATCCCTGCCCTTTGCTTCTCTAGTTCATCTCTATTTTTATGTCTCTTCTCTTTGCAGCACCTTCCCTGAAGCAGCCATCCCCATGCCGTCCTGGGAATGTCACTCCTAAAGTAATCAGCAGTGAAATGGTTAATAGTTAATAGTTAAACGGGACATCACTGGGCTTCAGAGTTAACATCTAATGGGGTATGTGATAAATTAAGGGGGGGGTTAGCTCCCTTTTATGGACACCCAGCCAGCCAATAGCTATAAAATCCCTCTTAGCAGCTGTTCTCTAATTGCTCTACCTGTAAAGGGTTAAAAAGCCTCACTGCGATGCATAGGTAACAGGAAGCGGGGGGGCACCTGACCAAAAGAGCCAATGGGAAGGCTAGAACTTTTTAAAACCGAGAAAAAAGAGTGTGTCTGTCTGTTGTTGTCCCGGGGAGAGGCGGACAGGGCAGCAGCTATGCTGTAAGAAGCTTGGGCCAAGTGTGAAAAAATCATCAGTATCATACCTAGAAACTACTCATTTAAAACCCCAGCTATGTAAGTAGATCAGGAAATGTCTAGGAAGCCGTGATTAGGTTTATCCCTTTGATTTCTTAATAGCTTGTGGATTCCTCTGTGCTAACCTTTGTTTTGCTGTAACCTTTAAGCTGGACCTCAGGAAAGTTATTCTTGGTGCTTAATCCTTGTAGTTGCTCTTTTAAAAATCTAGCAATAGCCAGAGTTCCCCGATGTATTTTCTTTGGATTTTTGTGTCCCTAAGAGGTTTGTGCACATGTTGTTTAATTAGCTGGTGGCAACAGCTGATTTCCTTGTTTTTCTCTGTCTCAGCTCTTCCCCGGAGAGGGGGTGAAAGGGCTTGAGGGTGCCCCACAGGAAGGAATTCCCAAGTGCGCCTTCCTGTCCTCTCAAAGGGGTTCTGCACGTGAGTGGCGGCAGCATCTACCCATCCAAGGTCAGAGAGAAGCTGTAACCCTGGGAGTTTAGTACAAGCCTGGAGTGGCCAGTATTAATTTTTGGAATCCTTGCGTGCCCCCACCTTCTGCACTCGAAGTGCCAGAGTGGGGAATTCGCTCTGACAGGGTTAATGGGTGCATGGGAGACAGCACCTCTTGGAGTGAGTGCAGACTCAGGAAGCCAGCGCTGTCTCAGTTTGCACTTGGTGCACATTTGGAAGGGCTTCTGTGCAGCCATAAAAAGTGGTGAGGTTTTTTGTTGTTTTTTAAGCAAAGCTTGAATTGCATAGAATCTGAACATGTCACACAGGGAATATTAACTCATCAGGCAGGCTAGATTTGGGTGCACCTCCTGTGTATACAACACATTCAGTAATCATCCCCTCTGTCCAGTCATAACCCACTTCCTTGTTCTCTTTCTATGTCCCAGCCACTGCCATAGAGATGAGTTACTGCAGGTGCCTCTAGCTACATATAGAACAGGTTTAGGGAAGGGGGGCAGGATAGCTTAGTGGTTTGAGCATTGGCCTGCTCAACCCAGGGTTATAAGTTCAATCTTTGAGGGGGCTATTTAGGGATCTGGGGCAAAAATCAGGACTTGGTCCTGCTAGTGAAGGCAAGGGAATGGACTCAATGACCTTTCAGGGTCCTTTCCAGTTCTATGAGATATGTATATCTCCATATTTTAATAGACTAGTGTCAGGTACAGTATCTTTCCCCTTCTTGTATCTCAGCTTACCTTTCTGCTGTGGGACAGATCAGAGGTTAGTCTTTTCATGATACATTATTATACAGTGTGAGATCTCTGATAGAAGGAGAATGACATTAAATCTCTAAAGGGCAAATACACACACACACACACACACACACTCTTCCTCATAACTCTGGAAACTATTGAGACTTATTGTCAATAATCACTTTTTTAAAGAGACATTTGAGGGGTGGGGGTCCCCAAGTTTTAGTGCTTGTTACTATCACAAGTTCAGTTGCAAAATATAATTCTGTGCCTGGTGGCACATACATCTTCACCCCTACAGCTCGTCTCTGGGAAGACTTACCCTGCTCAGTATCTGTGGAATGCTGTCCAAGCCCCCCCGTCAGGCATGCCAATGGCTTACAGTTGGGGAACGAGGGATAACCCCACCATCTCCTTCCAGCTCCCCTTGCATCTCTGGAATGACAGTCTGCAATTTGCACAGCCTGCAGCAGTTCTAGTCCTCTCCTTCTCTGACGGGGTGCACAAGGCTGCAGTCTGAGTCCAACAAACTGGCCAGATTCCTGGAACACAATCTTCACAGCAGAACCTTCCACTGCCCTGCAGAGTCCTCCACTCCAGCACCTGGCACTCACTACTCCTATTTATAAACTCCTCCCCATCTCCTTGCGTTCCCATTGGTCCGCTTTCAGAGTGACTCCGGCTGTGTCCTGCCAGGCTGTTTGCCCACAATGGAAAACACCTAGGTAGCTTCAAGCAACGAATTAGCACACCCATTGCCTGTCACACCCAATTTCTGGATGATTCTGGCCCACCCAGCAGTCACCTGCCCGGCTCAGGGAAATCTGCAGCATTTAGTGCGGTAAATAAGGGAAGAACCTGAGGGCTACATAGTGCTTGTTTTGGGAACTCTGGGCATGTCTATGTAGCATTTTGGAGTGAGCTGCCCAGCCTGGGGCCACAGACAGCTGGAGGGCCGTGCACTAGTACTGTAAAAACAGACGTATAGACAGTGCTTTGAAGTTGCAGCTGAAAGTTAGGGACGGGGGGTGGCCTTCAGAGCCCAAACCACCACTTCAAAGTGCTGTCTATACAGCTGATTTTAGAGCATTAGTGCAGGCCCTGCTAGTCCGAGTTTGTGGCCCCGCTCCAAAACGCTGTGTAGACATGGCCACAGAGTTCCCAGAACAAGACAAGCACTATGTTGCCACCAGTGGCTTCCCTTATTTACATAAGAACATAAGAACGGCCCTACTGGGTCAGACCAAGGGTCCATCCAGCCCAGTATCCTGTCTACTGACAGCGGCCAATGCCAGGTGCCCCAGAGGGAATGAACAGAGCAGGGAATCATCAAGTGATCCATCCTCTGTCGCCCATTTCCAGCTTCTGGCAAACAGAGGCTAAGGAACCATCCCTGCCCACCCTGGCTAATAGCCATTGATGGACCCATCCTCCATGAACTTATCTAGTTCTTTATTGAACCCTGTTATGGTCTTGGCCTTGACAACATCCTCTGGCAAGGAGTTCCACAGGTTGACTGTGCGTTGGTGAATAAATGCTTCCTTTTGTTTGTTTTAAACCTGCTGCTTATTAATTTCATTTGGTGGCCCCTAGTGTTTGTGTTATGAGAAGGAATAAATAACACTTCCTTATTTACTTTCTCTACACCAGTCATGATTTTATAGACCTCAATCATATCCCCCCTTAGCCATCTCTTTTCCAAGCTGAAAAGTCCCAGTATTACTAATTTCTCCTCATACGGAAGCCGTTGCAATGCAAGCGTGGGACTTTACGCACACAGTAAGATCAGATCACAGATGAACACACATGCTCCAGTATGGCTGGAAACTAAACTTTTGTAGCCAATCAACATCTGAAATCTATCCTATGCCTATCAGCAGCAGGCCAGGTACAGGGCAGGGAGTAAGCTTGACTTGCTGACGTCTGTGGGAGTTTTCCCACCAATTCCAAGGGGAGTGGGAGTGGGCCCATAGTTTGTTTTACTGCAGACTTCGCCCAACCACGTTGTAATTAGAGCAGCAATCAGCCAGACCAAAAGCCTAGTGCTGGGGCTATTGCTCCTGGCTCAGTCCCCACTGATGCACCTATCCACCTGGGTCCAGACATTGCCAGTGAATGCTTTCCTGGTTCCAGTATCTCTCTGTAGCTTTGGTTGCAAACCTCACTCTAGTGGATAAAGCTGGAAAGTGCCACAGGAGTTCAGCGCTGTCCTTCTCCAACCCCCTTGCCCCGTTGCCTCCCCGCACCAGCCCGTAATGTAATAGCGATTAACCGGCTCTTAAAGTGCTGGTGGGGGGCCCCAGCCGGATTTGGCTGGGCTCTGTGGGAAGCGTATGTCACCATGCCAGCACCTCTGCCCTTTGAAAGAGTACAGAGACACCCGCTGGTGTCAGGCCAGCTCTGATAGACAGGGCAGGGGGTGGGACTTGGGCCCTGCCTCCATCCCACCCTCCCTGCGTTGGACGATGGCTAGCTTGGCTGGAACCGCCAGCCCTGTGTGCAGCAAGAGTGCCACACCTAGACTGTGGCTTGATCCTGGGCTGGGGCACAAAGATGTATGTGTGGGGAGGGGGGGGTCGTTCTTGTTGGTCTGCTCAGGGCCAGCCCAGACTGGGACCCTAAATTATTAGAACTGTGCTTGTTCAGAGACACATGTGCATGTTCTGCATAGGTAACAGGTTCTGCTCTGCGCTGACACACACATAATAGGAACCCCTCTAGCTCCAGGCCCCCGGCTCGTCAGCTCTGGCTCTAGACGCTCACATATGCAGCTCTGGAGGTCCCCGGTCAGTCCCTGCTGCGTTGCCCAAGATAGCAGTTGCCGCACAGGGGCAGTGACTGTGCATTCACTCCCCAGCGCACGCGGAAGCGGCCAGCTCGCCATCACTAGAGTGTGCAGCTGTGGGCACAATTCCACATGGCTCAGCTCAGGCCTGGATGGTCAATGCTAATTTTCTCTCTCCCTAGGTGCCCTGCAAATTTCCCATTGCAACGAAACGGCCATAATCCTGCATGAGGCGCCTTTCGGACTCTGGATGGGGAAAGCAGCAGAGGTAGCCATGTGGCGCATGTAGCCCTGCCTCGTGCAGAGACAGCGGTGCCGTGAGCCCCTCCGTGATCAGATGTGACGGCACAACTTTCACAACGCAGCTGGCGGGCACGGTGGAACAGCAGGTGTTTGCTTTTGACTAGCTTGCTCCTAGATACCAGCCATCTTCTGAGGCCCCTTCACTTCCAGGCCTCGCCTGCCCTCGCTGCAGCACCCT
The DNA here is from genome assembly GCF_025201925.1 of Gopherus flavomarginatus. Lineage (NCBI taxonomy): Eukaryota > Metazoa > Chordata > Testudines > Testudinidae > Gopherus > Gopherus flavomarginatus. The sequence continues at coordinate 4,816,279 of NC_066619.1, read as the reverse complement.
GGAGCTGCTGGCAGAGCCACACTCTCTCTCCCACTCCCTATGGCCGCTCCCATTTCCCGCCTCAGCCCGTCCAAGAGCCCCCGCCTGCTTCCCCTGAAATCCATGGCAAAGCTCCCCTTTGCCCTCCCTGACAGCAGGAGCAGGCTGCCAGGACCCGGCCCACGGCCAGCTCCCCAGGGGCAGGGCAGGAGATGCAGCCCCCAGCTGTTCAGGCACCAGTGTTTCTGCACACAGAACGCTAGGCAGAGACAGGAGCCTTCCCCACACCTGGGGACTCAGCACCCTGCACGGCGGCTAGACCCACCAGCAGAGTCCCAGTTCAAATCCCCCACTGCCAGGCCCCCCAGCCCAAAGCTTGATGTCCCGTGTCCTCCTACTGTGCTCTGGGTGTGTCCAGTTCCCCACTGCTGCGTCTGTCCCTAGCTGCCGGGCCCAGAGGTGCTCCACCCCACCCTTTTCACCTCCATAGGACTCAGTCATACTCAGCCGGGCTCCAGCCGAGAGTCATGGGGGGGCTGCCCAGGGCTCACTTGCTGACCCCAATCCCTGCTCTCCGTTCTCTGTGCAGCCACTCCAGCCTCCCCAGCATAGTCCTCCCCTGCCCCAGAGAGCCCCAAGGAAAGGCTTGTGTGTCATTGGAACCGGCTTCTCCCCAGTGTTTGCCATAGGGAGAGGGCAGGATGGCCAGCGGGGGCACAGTCTGCTCCAGCATGGCCAGATGCTTGTCACACACCCAAACCTACCTAGCTACCTGCCTCTGCCTTGCCTTGCCCTACCCCCCCACCTCAGTTCACAGTGGAGGACAGGCTATTTATCCATGAGTGCCTGGCATGGGATGGTTGTGCTAATTAGTGGGTGAAGTTAGAGCATATGATTTAGGCAGTGTCCTGGAGCTGCAGGGTGCCCTAAGACCTCGCACCTATTTGTAAATGCTCTTGTACCTGTCTGCGACTTGGCTCGTCCTCTGTCGTCATCTTCCATTATAAATTCTGCACGGATCCGAGGCTTGTTCTTTACAATCTCAGCTCCATGCCACACCAGCGTTACAATTCATCCAGCCCAAGCCCCGGCGGTAACATGAGTGCATATGCACAGGAGCGTCAGGCACTTGCTTCGTGCATGTGATGGTCTCTCCTCTCTCTGATGCACCTGAACCCAGACGTTCCCAGGTTCTAGGCCTGCTGATGACTGTGAATATCTGTAGGACTGAGGCTATTGGCAAAGCAGCTCCCAAGATGGGTCCTGAACGCCCATCCAGCCCAGATGCCTGTAACAACTTTTCTTCTAGGGGAGTACATAAAAGACAGGCTCACTATGTCTGAGTGTATCTCCCTCCTGTGGCTGGGCCCAGTGAGGATCCCCACCTTGCAGGTGTTAGGCGAGGATCCCATTAGCTCAGACAGCGGAGACCTGTGTTTTTCTTGATGCAGAAGGTGCCGAGTTCAGACCCAGTCTCCCGAACCCCATGTGATTGGTGCAGAGCAGTAATTGTATCCCAGGGTGCACTAGCTAGAACTGGTGCACAGCGGCATCAGATATGAAGTTGCCAACCCTCCTGGATTGGCCGGGAGTCTCCCGGAACCGGAATCGATCTCCCAGTGGCTACAGAAACCAAGCCTGGAGATTTTAATAGGCTCCTAAAAGTCTGGCCGGCAGCACAGCGGGGCTAAGGCAGGCGCCCAACCTGCCCTGGTTCCACCTGGCTCCCGGAAGCAACCGGCACGTCCCTCTGGCTCCCAGGCACAGGAGCGGCCAGGGGGTCTCTGAGCACTGCCACTGCCCCAAGCGCTAGCTCCACAGCTCCCACTGGCCGGGAACCACAGGGCGGTCACTGCAGCAGGGACTGTGACTGCAGACAGGCACAGCACGTGGAGCCACCTGGCCACCTCTGAGCCTAGGAGCCGGACATGCCAGTTGCTTCCAGGAGCGGCTCCAGGTAAGAGCTGCCAGGAGCCCACACCACTCACCTCCTCCTGTGCCCCAACCCCCTGCCCCAGCCCTGAGCCCCCCACCCCTAAACTCCCTCCTAGAGCCTGCCCCCACCCCCTTCTGCACCCCAACCCCCTGCCCCAGCCCTGAGCCACCCACCCCTAAACTCCCTCCCAGAGCGTGCCCCCTGGCCCCCTTCTGCACCACAACCCCCTGCCCCAGCCCTGAGCCCGCTCCCACACCCAAACTCCCTCCCAGAGCCTGCCCCCACCCCCTTCTGCACCCCAACACCCTGCCCCAGCCCTGAATCCCCTCCTGCACCCAAACTCCCTCCAGGAAACTGCACTCCACATCCCCTCCCACACCCCAACCCCCTGCCCCAGCCCTGAGCCTGCTCCCACACCCAAACTCCCTCCCAGATCCTGCCCCCCACCCCTGTTCTGCACCCCAACCTCTGCCCCAGCCCTGAGTCCCCTCCTGCACCCCATACCTCCTCCTGCACTTCAGCCCCCCGCCCCAGCCCAGTGAATGTGAGTGATGGTGGAGGAGAGCGAGCGAAGGCAGGAGTGAGGATGGAGTGAGCAGGGGAGGCAGAGCCTCGGAGAAGGGGCGGTGTGCGGGCGGGGCCAGGGTGCGTGAGTTTGTGCGATTAGACAATTGGCAATCCTAATCGGATACAAACTCCACCCTTCCACCAGCGTGGTCTTGGTGCTGGGACCCAGCCGGCCTTGTAGGTGTGGGTGAGCACTGTCACCCTCTAGTGGGTGGGCACCCACGGAGGATAAGGGTCACCCTGTTAGGAGCGCCCCTTTGCTCACACGGCAGGGCCATGTGCGTTTAGTGATGCTCGTTGCCCGCTGAGGCCCATGGTGCATAGATCACACTGCGACAGATGCACGTTCTCATCTATAGGGGTCGTCATCCCACCCTCCTGACTGCAGTCTGTGTCACCTGTTTGTTCTCTCAGCATCACGCGCAAACCCCTACCCCTCTCCGGCCACACCCACATTCTCTTTCTTATGCCATGTGGGTCCCTCTAACCTCGCCCCTTCCTTGCTGGGCGCAGGATTCCACATGGACGTGTGTATGGACTGTTATCTTGGTCATCAGGCATAAGCCGCTACGGTGAAAGCTAAAGCACTTGTTCTCATCCCCTCCCCTGCCCCGAGTGTAGCAGACTTCTTTTTTGTGTGGCTCAGACACACGTGACACACACACACACACACACACACCCAGGCCAGTGAGTTACACATATCTCTACCCACAAAGGCCTTTAACAAACCTAGTCCTGGGAGTGTCTGAAGAACCCCCTCAGCTCCCATTGACTTCAGCATTAAAGGAGTCCAGCACGGCCTGCAAGGATGAGCACAAACCCACTGTGGAGTGACCCAGCTTCCCCGTAAAACACACACCAAATCCCAGCGAAAGAATCAAACGAAGGCGAGTGAGGACAACACCCCTGACTTGAAAGCCTGCTGCACATGTGGGACACTGTGTGGTACAAAGAAACAGTGAGCAAATAAACAACCAACCCTGAGAATCTCTTGTCATCAAAGGGATGCTTGAGATATCTTCAATCTCCAGCTGCTTTCTCCTTCCCCGGAGATCTTGACCTTTTGCCAAAAGGCCTGGCAGTGACATAGGAAGAAAGCTCTTTATCTTGGGCTTAACAACAACAATAACAACAAGTGACACCTGACGGAGATCAGCAAGGCATTGCATTTCATTACTCTGGATAGCTCCGCAGAAGCAGCAGACATCAATGCTGGAAATCACCAGGGCTGTCCTTAATGTCCTGCAGAAAGGCCAAAGATCTTATTCTTTGAACAGCTGTCACTGCTGTAACATCG